>NC_136057.1:1640833934-1641560184 GCF_964261635.1 Lissotriton helveticus
CCTACAATGGTAAAAGTCGGCATGGGGCGCCCTGTTGGCCTGTGAGATGGCGTCAGTAGCGGACCGATGTGCGAATGGGGCCAAAGGCAGCGCAACAATATTTTCTGACTAGAAGACACCACAAGGCGCTGAGATGCCAAGATCCGGATGGCACCGAGGTGGTGTCTAGCAAGTTGCCGCACTGGTGTGGCCATCCTACAATGTTGAAAGTCGGCGTGGGGCGCCCCGTTGGCCTGTGAGATGGCGTCAGTAGCGGACCGATGTGCGAATGGGGCCAAAGGCAGCGCAACAATATTTTCTGAATAGAAGACACCACAAGGCGCTGAGATGCCAAGATCCGGATGGCACCGAGGTGGTGTCTAGCAAGTTGTGGCACTGGTGTGGCCATCCTACAATGGTAAAAGTCGGCGTGGGGCGCCCTGTTGGCCTGTGAGATGGTGTCAGTAGCGGACCGATGTGCGAATGGGGCCAAAGGCAGCGCAACAATATTTTCTGTATGGAAGATACCACTAGGCGTTGAGATGCGAAGATCCGGATGGCACCGAGGTGATGTCTAGCAAGTTGCTGTACTGGTGTGGTCATCCTACAATGCTGAAACTCGGCGTGGGGCGCCTCATTAGCCTGTGAGATGGCGTCAGTAGCGGACCGATGTGCGAATGGGGCCAAAGGCAGCGCAACAATATTTTCTGAAGAGAAGACACCAAAAGGCGCTGAGATTCGGTTACCACTGAGGTGATGTCTAGCAAGTTGCCGCACTGGTGTGGCCATCCTACAACACTGCTCCGAATAACGGCGTGGGGTGCCCGAAGGGGGGGGGGAGGCGGCGTGAACGGGCCTTCCTAGGTGGAGGCTCGTCTGCTGTAGTGGGGCGCCCCTTTACCGTTTCAGTTGCCATTCAGCTGAGTTTCGGCTGCTCTTGATGCTACAGCGACAGGCGGCTGCAACAGGACTCTCAAAATGGCGGCTTGTTCTTTGGATTTGGGCCTGGTCTACTAAAATGGCCCTGGGACATTTTAGAACTCGGACGCTCGATTTTTTTTTTTCCTTTCCTGTACATGCAAAAAAAGGTAAATGCCCGGTACGTTACACGCTTCATCTGCCACGATGTACTCTCCAGAGGAACCAAAAAAATATATAGTTATGGTAACTATACCATGCATCGTCATATGGAGAGGTGGCACCAATTAATTATAGTGCTGCATAAAAGAGAGATTTGGAGGAGAACCCCCGACCTGCCAGTACATTCATCAAAGAAGTGGCACTGACAGCATCAGAGGCAAGGGAAATGGTCCCAAATATTTAGAACTTTGGAAAGATTAAAATGACATGTTTAATTGTGGCAAATTAATTTCATGTGGACAGATGAGTGTTACTCTAATAAATACAGCATATGAACATCATCATAGTCGATGGTTGGTAGAGACATTTTGACTATATCCTGGACCTGCCCGTCCTCGCCCAAAATGGCGCCGGAATAAATGGGACTCGTAACTCCTTGTTGTGTACTGGTTGCAGAACCTTGAAATCACGAGATACGTATGCAGTTTTGAAGCATATGGCGGGCGGGGACGAGAATTGATTGAATATTTCGACATCCCTATTGATATTAAGTTCTGATGTGTTATTGATTACTGTACTATTGAAAGTTCGAATTAACGTCACCCATGGTACTTGCCCGCAAATGTATATCTAGATAATTTTATTGTAACTGGCCCTGTCGTATTTTAATTATAAAATGTACGTCCACCGATTCCGCAACTGTTAGACACCTTAGTTCTTGCAACCTAATGGCCCGCCCGTTACGTTCCTCTACAGTGTAAATGTCTACTCATCATATACGATTACAGTTTGCTCCGTGGCCGGCCCACGTGGTTATAGGCTCGTATTTGTATAATGAAATTTTCACAATAAAGGTTTTTAAAAGAAAACATGGTAGTAGTATATACATTGGTAAAGTTTTTAATAATAGTCACTGTTTTAGAATCATTAAAAGGCAAGTGAAATAAAGCAGACCAATTACATGAAGGGTAAAAGGTATAATACGCAGGAACGCAGTAAAGATAAATGGTCAAGGGCTGTTGTGTTTTCTACTCCTGCAACATAAAGTGATCGATAAGAATCTCATATTCAGGCGTATCGGCGACTAAGACAGCAGGTCGACCCTCTTTTGCTCAACGGCTCCGTCATGGGACGAAGAAACGCTCTTTTTCTCGAAAAAAGAATATATTTTACTTGCAGGACAGTTGTAAATTTTCCGGGAAAGTACATTAGCCTGGAACATTATAACATATATTTAAGAAAAAAGAATGTTCGGAAGTAATAAAAAGCGTAATTTTTAGGTCATATGACCAAGCCTTTCATCATTAGAATAAGAAAAGTAAATGCTTACGTTACGCGCTGCGCGTCGCGCCCCGGATGACTTCCGGATGCGCTAACGCGGCGCGTCATATGACGCATTACGCGACAACGCAGGTCCAGAATATAGTCAAAATGTCTCCACCAACCAGCGGTCGGAACACAACCCCTTTCAGCAGGCTAAATAGTTCTGTTAAATGACAACAGAAGGGACAGGCAACAAGAACCATCAGTCAAAGAGGGGAGGGCTAGTTCTTCTCTACCGGGTTACATTGGGGCGCTACCGGAACTGATCGAATTGGTAGTCTACAGTGTTTCTGGATGTTTCAGACTGAAGCTGGGGTTAGCATGAGAGCACCACCATTTCGTAGCTCCGTCGTGGCCATTCCGCAACCAATCATGGCAGCCGCTCTTTATCGTTATTTTGGGCGGGGTGGGTGGCTGAGCCGAGCTGTTTTGCAGCCATCATTGTGTGGAGTTCAGTTCATCTCACTAGTTTTGTATTTGTCATGAGGGGTTGTTCCTAATGTTTCTATTTTAGCGAGGTCAAAAAGAGATCCCATTAGTGGCCTACTGATTTTGCTCGATTCCTTTTCTTTTTTTTTACACGATTTTTCGTTATCTGCAAAGACTAAACAGAGTATTGCGACTCTGTGTCTGTTTGTAAATAGAGAATGAACCAAAGAGAACCAATTCTAAAACAGTAAATGCTTGGATAACAATCAATCAAATGGAGAGAGAAGCAGGCACGACGTATTACAACGGGGGCAAAGGCCTGCGTTAACTACCTTTCACTATCTGCAAAGAGAGAGTACTCCTAACAGAAATGAGGGGGGGGGGCACCATTCAAAGCAGATCAGTGTGCATAAACACGAAAATGTTTTCACTTACCACGTACTTGACATTCGACAGCTTATGATATTTGCTATTAAAAAACCATTGAAATTCACTGAAAAAACCATAGGTTATAGACCATATATAGTTAGGAATTAGCATTTACAAAACCTTGAAAATTCACTGAAAAAACCATAGGTTATAGACCATATATAGTTAGGAATTAGCATTTAAAAAACCTTATTTTACTCACACAAAACCATTGAAATTCCATATATAGTTAGTTGCACTAACTATATATCGCGCACCCGCAATCCACTGCTGATGATGTCACATATTACATCATTCATGACATGGTCATCAGTGATGTCATTTGAGATGTCATCAGTGATGTCATCAGTGATGTCACTGACCATGTCATGAATGATGTAATATGTGACATCATCAGCAGTGGATTGCGGGTGCGCGATATATAGTTAGTGCAACTAACTATATATGGAATTTCAATGGTTTTGTGTGAGTAAAATAAGGTTTTTTAAATGCTAATTCCTAACTATATATGGTCTATAACCTATGGTTTTTTCAGTGAATATATATATATATATATATATATATATTGTAATCCAAAAGCTGCTCTGCTTTGAAAGAGGCACACCACAGCAGCTGGTCTGTTCACAACCTTTATTGCTAGGAAGGTAGCATTTCCTCCGTTCGTCAAAACCCTCCACCAACGCGTTTCAGAGCCCTCTGCTCTTTCCTCAGGGTGAGATGGCTTAGTGCGATTATATTCAGCTGTATCCACAGTCTCTTGCTCTCGTGTCTTTTGTAGTCATGAGCCGTTTTGGTAACGCTTAGCATTGTGGGACTTGTGGTATTGTGTTAGCAGTTTTTACCCTCAGTGGGTCTCGCAGTTTCGCTATCAGAAATATGAGGGTCCACAATGATTCGTGATTTCATTGTGGCTTTAGGCAATTTAGTGTGCCCCGGAGCGATCCGCTAACCTTCATTAGTTTGAAGCGCTGCTGCGCCGTCTTTTCCGCTGGCACCGTTCCTGCTTAGACAGTCCCATCCTCCACTGCTCCCTCCTAATCAGCTGGGCGGTGCTCCTTTCTGCGACCGAAGCCGTCGCTTAATATTGTAATCCAAAAGCTGCTCTGCTTTGAAAGAGGCACACCACAGCAGCTGGTCTGTTCACAACCTTTATTGCTAGGAAGGTAGCATTTCCTCCGTTCGTCAAAACCCTCCACCAACGCGTTTCAGAGCCCTCTGCTCTTTCCTCAGGGTGAGATGGCTTAGTGCGATTATATTCAGCTGTATCCACAGTCTCTTGCTCTCGTGTCTTTTGTAGTCATGAGCCGTTTTGGTAACGCTTAGCATTGTGGGACTTGTGGTATTGTGTTAGCAGTTTTTACCCTCAGTGGGTCTCGCAGTTTCGCTATCAGAAATATGAGGGTCCACAATGATTCGTGATTTCATTGTGGCTTTAGGCAATTTAGTGTGCCCCGGAGCGATCCGCTAACCTTCATTAGTTTGAAGCGCTGCTGCGCCGTCTTTTCCGCTGGCACCGTTCCTGCTTAGACAGTCCCATCCTCCACTGCTCCCTCCTAATCAGCTGGGCGGTGCTCCTTTCTGCGACCGAAGCCGTCGCTTAATATTGTAATCCAAAAGCTGCTCTGCTTTGAAAGAGGCACACCACAGCAGCTGGTCTGTTCACAACCTTTATTGCTAGGAAGGTAGCATTTCCTCCGTTCGTCAAAACCCTCCACCAACGCGTTTCAGAGCCCTCTGCTCTTTCCTCAGGGTGAGATGGCTTAGTGCGATTATATTCAGCTGTATCCACAGTCTCTTGCTCTCGTGTCTTTTGTAGTCATGAGCCGTTTTGGTAACGCTTAGCATTGTGGGACTTGTGGTATTGTGTTAGCAGTTTTTACCCTCAGTGGGTCTCGCAGTTTCGCTATCAGAAATATGAGGGTCCACAATGATTCGTGATTTCATTGTGGCTTTAGGCAATTTAGTGTGCCCCGGAGCGATCCGCTAACCTTCATTAGTTTGAAGCGCTGCTGCGCCGTCTTTTCCGCTGGCACCGTTCCTGCTTAGACAGTCCCATCCTCCACTGCTCCCTCCTAATCAGCTGGGCGGTGCTCCTTTCTGCGACCGAAGCCGTCGCTTAATATTGTAATCCAAAAGCTGCTCTGCTTTGAAAGAGGCACACCACAGCAGCTGGTCTGTTCACAACCTTTATTGCTAGGAAGGTAGCATTTCCTCCGTTCGTCAAAACCCTCCACCAACGCGTTTCAGAGCCCTCTGCTCTTTCCTCAGGGTGAGATGGCTTAGTGCGATTATATTCAGCTGTATCCACAGTCTCTTGCTCTCGTGTCTTTTGTAGTCATGAGCCGTTTTGGTAACGCTTAGCATTGTGGGACTTGTGGTATTGTGTTAGCAGTTTTTACCCTCAGTGGGTCTCGCAGTTTCGCTATCAGAAATATGAGGGTCCACAATGATTCGTGATTTCATTGTGGCTTTAGGCAATTTAGTGTGCCCCGGAGCGATCCGCTAACCTTCATTAGTTTGAAGCGCTGCTGCGCCGTCTTTTCCGCTGGCACCGTTCCTGCTTAGACAGTCCCATCCTCCACTGCTCCCTCCTAATCAGCTGGGCGGTGCTCCTTTCTGCGACCGAAGCCGTCGCTTAATATTGTAATCCAAAAGCTGCTCTGCTTTGAAAGAGGCACACCACAGCAGCTGGTCTGTTCACAACCTTTATTGCTAGGAAGGTAGCATTTCCTCCGTTCGTCAAAACCCTCCACCAACGCGTTTCAGAGCCCTCTGCTCTTTCCTCAGGGTGAGATGGCTTAGTGCGATTATATTCAGCTGTATCCACAGTCTCTTGCTCTCGTGTCTTTTGTAGTCATGAGCCGTTTTGGTAACGCTTAGCATTGTGGGACTTGTGGTATTGTGTTAGCAGTTTTTACCCTCAGTGGGTCTCGCAGTTTCGCTATCAGAAATATGAGGGTCCACAATGATTCGTGATTTCATTGTGGCTTTAGGCAATTTAGTGTGCCCCGGAGCGATCCGCTAACCTTCATTAGTTTGAAGCGCTGCTGCGCCGTCTTTTCCGCTGGCACCGTTCCTGCTTAGACAGTCCCATCCTCCACTGCTCCCTCCTAATCAGCTGGGCGGTGCTCCTTTCTGCGACCGAAGCCGTCGCTTAATATTGTAATCCAAAAGCTGCTCTGCTTTGAAAGAGGCACACCACAGCAGCTGGTCTGTTCACAACCTTTACTGATAGCGAAACTGCGAGACCCACTGAGGGTAAAAACTGCTAACACAATACCACAAGTCCCACAATGCTAAGCGTTACCAAAACGGCTCATGACTACAAAAGACACGAGAGCAAGAGACTGTGGATACAGCTGAATATAATCGCACTAAGCCATCTCACCCTGAGGAAAGAGCAGAGGGCTCTGAAACGCGTTGGTGGAGGGTTTTGACGAACGGAGGAAATGCTACCTTCCTAGCAATAAAGGTTGTGAACAGACCAGCTGCTGTGGTGTGCCTCTTTCAAAGCAGAGCAGCTTTTGGATTACAATATTAAGCGACGGCTTCGGTCGCAGAAAGGAGCACCGCCCAGCTGATTAGGAGGGAGCAGTGGAGGATGGGACTGTCTAAGCAGGAACGGTGCCAGCGGAAAAGACGGCGCAGCAGCGCTTCAAACTAATGAAGGTTAGCGGATCGCTCCGGGGCACACTAAATTGCCTAAAGCCACAATGAAATCACGAATCATTGTGGACCCTCATATTTCTGATAGCGAAACTGCGAGACCCACTGAGGGTAAAAACTGCTAACACAATACCACAAGTCCCACAATGCTAAGCGTTACCAAAACGGCTCATGACTACAAAAGACACGAGAGCAAGAGACTGTGGATACAGCTGAATATAATCGCACTAAGCCATCTCACCCTGAGGAAAGAGCAGAGGGCTCTGAAACGCGTTGGTGGAGGGTTTTGACGAACGGAGGAAATGCTACCTTCCTAGCAATAAAGGTTGTGAACAGACCAGCTGCTGTGGTGTGCCTCTTTCAAAGCAGAGCAGCTTTTGGATTACAATATTAAGCGACGGCTTCGGTCGCAGAAAGGAGCACCGCCCAGCTGATTAGGAGGGAGCAGTGGAGGATGGGACTGTCTTAGCAGGAACGGTGCCAGCGGAAAAGACGGCGCAGCAGCGCTTCAAACTAATGAAGGTTAGCGGATCGCTCCGGGGCACACTAAATTGCCTAAAGCCACAATGAAATCACGAATCATTGTGGACCCTCATATTTCTGATAGCGAAACTGCGAGACCCACTGAGGGTAAAAACTGCTAACACAATACCACAAGTCCCACAATGCTAAGCGTTACCAAAACGGCTCATGACTACAAAAGACACGAGAGCAAGAGACTGTGGATACAGCTGAATATAATCGCACTAAGCCATCTCACCCTGAGGAAAGAGCAGAGGGCTCTGAAACGCGTTGGTGGAGGGTTTTGACGAACGGAGGAAATGCTACCTTCCTAGCAATAAAGGTTGTGAACAGACCAGCTGCTGTGGTGTGCCTCTTTCAAAGCAGAGCAGCTTTTGGATTACAATATTAAGCGACGGCTTCGGTCGCAGAAAGGAGCACCGCCCAGCTGATTAGGAGGGAGCAGTGGAGGATGGGACTGTCTAAGCAGGAACGGTGCCAGCGGAAAAGACGGCGCAGCAGCGCTTCAAACTAATGAAGGTTAGCGGATCGCTCCGGGGCACACTAAATTGCCTAAAGCCACAATGAAATCACGAATCATTGTGGACCCTCATATTTCTGATAGCGAAACTGCGAGACCCACTGAGGGTAAAAACTGCTAACACAATACCACAAGTCCCACAATGCTAAGCGTTACCAAAACGGCTCATGACTACAAAAGACACGAGAGCAAGAGACTGTGGATACAGCTGAATATAATCGCACTAAGCCATCTCACCCTGAGGAAAGAGCAGAGGGCTCTGAAACGCGTTGGTGGAGGGTTTTGACGAACGGAGGAAATGCTACCTTCCTAGCAATAAAGGTTGTGAACAGACCAGCTGCTGTGGTGTGCCTCTTTCAAAGCAGAGCAGCTTTTGGATTACAATATATATATATATATATATATATATATATATATATATGTCACGGACCCCCGAATTTGAATCTTTAGTGCCCCGGGGAGGTGGCTGTCCCCACACAGGGTATTGTTTTTAAAAATAAAGCCCCGGTGGTGGCGGTCCCCGGGGCTGTGGGGGCCTGATAGCCCCCACCTAACTTTAAGAAGCCCCGGGGTGGGGGTCCCGGGGGCTGGGGCGTCTGTCACAGACCCCCCCAATTTGAATCTTTAGTGCCCAGGGGAGGTGGCTGTCCCCGGGGCGTGTGGGGGGGCTTGAGCACCCCCACACAGGGTATTTTATTTTAAAATAAAGCCCCGGGGTGGAGGTCACCGGGGCCGAGGGGGGGCCGTGAGCCCCCATGCAACTAATTTCAAGAAGCCCCGGGGGTGGTGGTCCGCGGGGCTGGGGGGCCTGAGAGTGCGCTTAGGGTGCGCGGATCCAGTGTGGCAATAGATATATATGTGATTCTGATTTTCTCAGGAACTACTGAACAGTTTGGGCTGTAGCCGCGATGAATGGTTCCTATGGAAAATTGCATGGGGAAAACATGTTTGGGACCCCCTTTTTTCTCAGCCCCCGCTTCACGAATCACCCCGAGACTTTCAGTATAGGAGCGGACTGGAACGCCCCACCAGTTTTTAAATTTCATAAAGATTCGTCAACCGGCGCCAACATTATTCTAAATAGAATGTTGCAGATTTCCTATGGATAATAGGTCCTAGCTATAACTACCTACTGGTGACTGCCAGTAGGTAATATATATATATATATATATATATATATATATATATATATATATATATATATATATATATATATATATCATTCACACATCTCACTTGATCACCTTTGCACTGCCCCATCAAATGTAGCAACTTGATATTTGTTGGAAATGCTATATGAGGAAATTTGATTATGATTTATTCAGTCATTGAATCTGGAATTTGTTTGCATTTATTTTCTTGTTACGTTTTTTGTGAGTAGGAGTTTTCTTTTTGACCGATGTAATATATTTTCCTAATGATTTCCTTTGGAACAGTTTACTTTTAAATGTATATTTAAAAACTTCTGAAAATCACTGGAAAAAACACTGTTGAAGTGCAGTTATGGTTACAAAACAAACCTAAAAAACACATAAATTCGCCAGTTATTATATCACTCATGACATATTAAATGGCAGAATTTATGACATCAATGCTGACATCTTTGTCATCATGATAGACAGATAGACAATTCGATTATCTGCTCTCCACACACTGCTGTTTTGCGTCCTCTTCCCTAATAATCTCTGTTCTCTAGCCCAACTCCCTTTTGTTAATAGAAGCCCTATTATGTAAGCAGCGTAAGTTGTGAAAAAAACAATAAATGTGCAGAAACATTCCTCGCCACGCGCAACATTCTGTAAAATCGTACTTAAATGCCAGAGCGAGTATTTCATATAAGTGATCGGCTAAGAGCCTGCCACCCTGTGCCCTAGGTTTTCATTTCGATCACTCTCGTAGCTGGCTTTTAGTCAATATCACAGCAAAAGCTCTACGAGGTTTTTGACAAGGCAGATAACTTCTTAAAATAAATCAATGATATTGTTACAGCGAACAACGCTTTGTATGTTTCATCATCTCCCGGTGCCACATCTCTGCAAAAAATGCGTCGCTCAGTTTTATCTTTAGTTCAAGGGCTAAAAAAAGAACAGAATTGCTCTCTGAAGCCCGTATGCCGCCTCGTACTTCTGTCATTTCCTCATCATTAATGCTGATGGCTTCGCGTGTATTCGCAAATACGCTTTACTCGAGGTTTTAGATTACTTGTGTAAATCAAGACGATGAAGTAACTTAAAGATCACATCTGCGAGGATTTCATAAAGGCAGATGTTAGAGAGGCGGGTGCTCTTGACTTCTCCCTGAGCGTCCCTCGAGAAGGTCCTGAACAGGGATTACTTGGAAATATTATGTAAAATATCAGAAGGGAGATGGAACATACATTTTTCAAGGATCGACAGCTGTGATAAAAAACCAAGACACTCGTAATACATGGGGGGTCCGACAGTGTGGAAGTTAGTTAATTGTATGAGTAAAGGTGTGTGTGTGCGAGTGTTTGTGTATGTATGTGTGTTCATGAGTTTTTATGATAGAGGAACATTTTTGCTTAGATGAAGAACTACGAAAAGAGAAGCAGGATCTCTAACACTTGTCAACAAGGGTGACATTTACGGTGGTTGTGCAGCACTTGACATGGTGTAAATGTACATACAATTAACGCGATGCAAATCATTTTCAAAGTCATTAGTTATATCGAAAATGTGCAATGGATCCAACCATTCTAGATTAATGTTTCACACTTTAGGCATGAATTGTTGTTTTGAATATAAACCGCTTTGAGCTGTGCTGACACCCTTTACCTGGCCCTTTGGTCTTCCGATATCCTACAGCGTCTCCCTGCTTTCAAGGAATCCCTTAGCGCCTCGCCGGACCCGCTTCGCGGGTCCCGCAGCGCTTTTGACTTGCTGAAGCTGCCGGGCCATTTGGGAGCATTCTGTGGAGGAACGCGGGCAGGCGACAGCGTCGGCGGGGCTGCGAGCACACAGGCAGGGACTCCAGTGTCCAGGAGTCCCTGCGCGCCCGATCTACTACACCTGGGCTGCTCTCCCCGCTGGCCACGCCCACCCGCCTATCAGCCTATGAGCCTGCTGTATTTCTGTTCAAAGGCGACCTGTGCTACCGCTTCGCGGGAGAAGCCCGGGACAAGGGCGGGACCGTCTGTGGCCGTCCGGGGCCGAGGGAGGCCGGGCTGGGCCAGCCCTCTGACACTGACCATACTGGTTTATATTGCACTAAGAAAGGGTTCTATCGAATAAGTGCTAGACTTGGAACTCCGAAAAAGGGTTGGTGACTTTAAAACATGTCTGTATATCCAGGTAGTATAGTCCTGATGACCCAAAGGGACGAGCCTGGACCCGCAGTTATTGGTCCCCTAGACAAATACTTTAATCGGACCACACAGGACATTGATAAAGAGATAACGCTTGCAGAGAGGCGGGCAGAGCGTAGATTGTCTATTGAACTTCTTAAAAATCCTGGAGACAAATGCTCAGTTCAAATATATCCTGCATTGGTAACGCCTTTGTCATCTTTAAACCTGCCTGGGGAACCAGGGTATTGTAGCAGAACCAACATCTTCCTGTGTCAGTCATATTGACCCTATAATATGCTCATCTGAAATACGTGCCCCGGTTCCTGTGCCCCAATTAAAATCAGGTTCAAAAAGAAAAAGGAGTACCGCACCTAGAAAATGTAATACTGCTAAACCCCCACACAAACTTAGGAAAGTGAGCAAAAAATTGTGCCCCAGTAAGGCGTTCACTGAAGTAAGTCGTAGTGGGGAAAGTATACAAGAGGGTGATGTTGTTGTACTGGATAATCTGGATTCTAGTATTGCTAATTCTCCGGACACTGGCTTGGTAATGGCCGGTACATCACAACTTCCTAGCAACCTGTTACTAGATCTAGAAAGGCTGCTAAGGTCAATTTTACTTCCAATAGAGGAACGAATTAGCAAATTATCTGACCGGCTAGATCGTTTTGAGCAGGCAACATTAGATAATTTCTTTTCAACAAAGGCACTCATAAAAACCCAAGTAAGGCTAGTTGAAAGTAGCAAGCCCAAGAATAATACCCAATGCATACCGGAGGATAAGGGACGAAGGTTACAAACTAATTCTCCAGTGCCACCTAAGTCGGGTAGTGCAGCAGGGAAGAGACCATCCAAGCCTCTTGACTTAGTTACACCAGGCTCTATCAACAATTGCTCTAATATTACAATTACGTCCCAGACTGCGGCGCAATCAATGCCGCTTAGTTTAAATCCGTTGCCCAGTGAGGGTGTAGGGGGAACGTGTGTTCCGGCACAGGTACTGCTCTACCAACCGTCCCATCAACTAGCAATCAGCCCCCAGTAAGCAAACCTGCACTTTGCCCTGCCCCCATAGTTTTCAAACCGTCCCTACCAGCCTTGATAAAGCAACCTCAAAAGAAACCCCAAATGAACCTTACCCCTGATTCCTTTCCCTATGTAGCTGTCCTTACTAATGTTCCACCACTTTTAATGGGACAGAGAGAAACCTTCCAGATGCTCAAAAATAAGGTTATGCACTGGTTAAGGGTGAACCGGCCTCTACCAGGGGAAGTGGATGGATTAATATTGGGGGTGAGGAGAATAGAATGGATAGGTTGTACCCCCAAAAGTTTGGGAGGGGACTGTATTGTGGTCAACTTTCAAGATTCAAGGGTGGCAGGATGGATAACAAAATTGGGATGGGGCATAAACAATGGAGGAATCAACATTGTTGATCTTACTTTCTTCTACCCACGACCTATTAGTGTCCTGACTGGTCTGCTTAATGAGCAAACTTGTCCCCCTAATCCCCCACGGTCAAGGATTTACCCACCTGTTCCGTCGTTCCAGTGCCAAAACAATCTTACTGGCCCGAACTGTAACTTTTCGGTTGGATGGCAAGATCCAGGTTGGGGATGTTGACAAACCTTTTATCATATGAATTTTGGTGGAATGGTAAACAGCATGAATCAACAAGGGGATTCTAATGACCCTGATCCAAATGCTGGGGTAACGTTAGATGACACGAATATTGGTGATGATATCGCGAATTTGGAGGAAGGTTGTGGGGATGTAAGGAAAGGGGAGTTACCTATACTGACCGTACATGTTGATAATGACATGGATGGAGGTAGTACAAGGACTAGTGAGAGACCTGTCGGGATTGATGCAAGCTTAGAGAATATACAACCATGTTCTTTAACAAATGTAGTATGTGAGGAAGGGTTTAGTCCTGGGAAATTGCTATCTTGGAATATTGCTGGGTTGTATAGCAAGTCTGAATTACAAACCTGGGTAGACTTTATTAACGGGTTCGACGTGTGCTGTTTCCAAGAAACATGGGCCTGTGACCCTGTTTTTCTCTGTGGGTACTTAAATTTTTCAATCCCAGCTACCAGAGGGGTTAGGGGCCGGCCAATGGGGGGCCTTACAGTGTGGATAAGGCAGGATTTGGACATTTCTATCAAAGCGTTGGATGTGGGACACAGTGACATTCAAATGTTAAGACTGTCCTCAGAAAAGTGGGGTGTGATTGATCTGTATAACATCTATGCAAGAGGAACGAACTCGGGGAGTTCTCCCACCCTAGAGGCCTTGCTCTCCTTCTTGGAAACCAAGTCCCTAAAAAATAGAATTGTAGTAGCTGGGGACTTAAACAGGACCTTCGAACCACTTGACAGTACAAATGATCCCCTAGGCCAGGATGAGGATATGCTTTGGGGTATACCATCTTTGAGTATAGATCCTATAAAGCGGTGGACGAAGGACGTATTGCTACTAAATGCAATGTGTTTGGAGCATGGGTTAAGAGCTTTAAACGGGAGGACACCAGGGGACAAAGAAGGTGCTTGTACTTTTGATAATGGCCATAGCAGGAGCAGAATAGATTATGTTATATGTAGTCTTTCACTCTGGCAGGGGGTTTTTGATATGGTAATCAATGGTAGATTGGAAAGCGATCACAATCCCCTTTGTGTGACCCATAAATGGTGGAGTGTGGAGCCTTATGACATGTATACAAGAAACGAACAACTTTCAATAATGGCCAACCACATGCGAAGGTTGAAATGGCCAAGTGTCTTAGCAAATGAAGAATCTATGATTACTATTAATGCTGAGGTTGATAAAGCTCTCATTTCTATGGAAGCGGCAAAACCTATAATCCCTGGTTCCAGGGAAATTACAGATATTCATAATGAGTTTTTCCGCCTCCTAAGACCACACTTTATGCAACCACTAAGTACTAAAAGTAAAAGACCTCCTAAAGCGGCCAGGTGGTTTAACCGACAGTGTAGGGCAGCTCGATTGGCACTGGGTCATGCGATTAGAGCAAGAGATAGGGCTATGACTAGTGTAGCCAGAAAATCCTACAATATATGTATCCTCCAGGCAAAGAGACAATGGGATGAAGAGCACTGGGCAGAACTAAAGGAGGCTTCCAGTAGTAAGGATTCCAGGCTTTTTTGGAAGATTATAAAGTGGGGTAGAGGCGGTACCCCAGATAGGCCAGATAACAACGTAGCTGAAGAAGCCTGGGTTGAGTATTTTAGACCTCAATATGCTGATGCAAAGAAGGATGGGTTAGGGGAGGTGTTACCGCCAGTTTTTGCTACTGATAACCTGTTTTCTCTCAAGGAAGTGGAATTAGCTATTTGCTCTGTTAAAGGGGGGAGGGCACCAGGGCTAGACGGAATACCGTCAGATGTCTTCAAACACGACACGAAAAAGTGGGCGAGGTATGTCCTATTATTGAGTAATGCAATTGCCAAGGGTGGGGTGGTCCCGGAGCTGTGGCAAGGTGCCATTATTATACCCATCCACAAAAAAGGAGATCGATCTCTCCCAGCTAATTACAGACCAATAAGCTTGATTGCAACCATACAAAAAGTTCTGGGGAAAATGGTTGTAAATCAGCTTATGGACTGGGTGGGCGAGAATAATGCCCTATCCCCCTACCAGGCAGGATTCAGGCGGGCCACTAGCACAATCGACCAAGTCTTTCGTTTTACCATTTTGCGGTGGAGGACGGTATTGCTTGGCAAAGGCTGTCTGTATGTTGCATTTGTCGACTTGCGGGCAGCCTTTGATTTGGTCCCAAGGCAAAAGCTATGGAAGGTATTACATAAATTAGCCATACCAGCTGAACTCCTTACCCTTATCATGCGATTGCATGAATGTAATTTTGCAAGGGTCCAGTGGGGTGGGAATGGCGAGGCATCCTCAGACTTCCCGGTAGAAAGGGGGGTCCGACAAGGTTGTGCAATGGCACCCCTACTATTCTCACTATTTATTAATGGGATTGTGGGGAGGATGATAGATGTTAATGTAGATGCACCTTCGTTAGCGGGCGTCAGGGTCCCGATCCTGATGTTCGCTGACGACACTCTAATTATGTCTAAGACTCCTGCAGGTCTACAGCGTGCCCTAAATATATTTGATGATTTTTGTAAAGAACATGGCCTTGAAGTAAATGTGGGCAAGACGAAGTTAATGGTTTTTTCCCCCCGCCATAAAGCCCACCCTAGGGTATTTTTGAACAATATCAAGCTAGAGGTGGTTAGCGAATTCACATACCTAGGGGTCCAGATAACAGACGGCTCGGGCTGGTTACATCATCTGGAAAAAACGGCATTAAAACACCAACAAATCTCGGGGGCACTGCGGGGGGAACACAGGAAATCCAAAACAAAACCCATCAAGCCTGTCCTTATAGTGTATGACGCAAAGGCTCTAGGTGCGGCCCTATATGGGGCAGAGTTGTGGGCCTGGGATAACCTATCTACCTTACAGACATCAGAAAACAGGTTTTTTAGAGGAATTACGGGTGTACCCCAGAGCACCCCTCTAATTCCACTGTTCTCCGACCTAAGCAGACGATCAATCAGTGATAGAGCAAGATTGCGCCCCATTCTTCACTGGAGACGTCTATGGACAACTCCAGAGATTAAACATTATGCAGATGGATTCCTGGCAATTATCAAGGAAGACAAATTTCACAAGATTAATTGGTTAAAAAATTTAAGGGCCTGGAGGAGCCAAGCTCGCGAGCGTAATGGTCGCCTTTTAGCTCGGCTCCGTCAGCCCTCCGGCCTGACTCGTATATCCTGCCTTATATCCTGTCCGGAGACGACACATTATCGAAGAACTGGGAACATAACGCTTTGCTCACACTCACCGTCTTTCCCGGAAGCTCCAACGTGCCGCGGTTCCGAAGTTGTGCCCCCCGAATGGACCGGGGCCTCCGTGGAGTCTGGCCCGGGGCCTCGCCTGTGGGATCCGGCCTGGTGTTGCTGTGACTGTCGGCCCCCGCCGAGAGAGTGAGCCACTGGTGAGAGCCGTTGTGCGAACATCCTGGTGATCCTGAGCCGGGCCAGTCCTGGTGGCCTGAGGCTGATGCGGGGCGCGATGCTCCGGGGACAGCTTATGTGGAGGGGTCCCCCCCGCCGCTGCTGCGTCCGGCGACCCTGGACCCTCGCGCCTGGACTCTGCTTGTGAGGAGCGCCGGCGTTAATATAGGTGGACCCCCGCATTGGGCGAGTACCCTTTCTGCACCGAGGCCGCCATTGCCGGGACCCCCCGGAGCTCTGTAAAGTCCTACATTTTTTAACCGTTTTGAGAGTAACGGAGGGTGGTGTGGGGGTTGACTTCACAAGATGGCTGCCGCCTATCTGGAATATGGATCACCTCGTGGCGGCGGACTTGGGTTGCCGGACTGCACGGGGGCCTGGACGTGTGTGCGTGAGCCTACAATTGGAGATGTTCTTGATGCCCTGAGATCCTTGCACGCGTCCCTGGCCCCCAATGCCCCTATACGCTCGTCGCGGTCCGCCGCCATCTTGGATGGACGCTTCTTCATGCATCCCCCTTGTCCCAGCGCTTCCATTGCCTCGCCCCCTTCGGCTGTTGCGAGGGTGCTTGCCACGGTTCATCGACCACTTGGTGGGCCAGTGGCTTTGGAACTTCTTGCTCCTCGAAGTATTGAGATCGGGGACTCGGATGTTGTCCCGGAGCCCGGTCCCACTTGGGTGCCTGGGAGGAATGCTGAACTGCTGCCTGTCTCCGCATCTACGAGTTCATGTTTCTACATTGCGGGGACACTCCCGCGTCTTCGAACGGCGAAACTGAACTCCTGTTTTTCGTCGCCCGTGCTGCTGTTGCTGATACATTTGAACTACCGATTTGAACTTTTGCTCACTTGCGGGTTGATTGACCCCCCTTGTCTACGTCTTTATCGTACTTTCACTCACTTGTGTGCTTGCCTCGCATCGAGGGGCTTATTTCGCATTGTCATGTGGTGGGTGGGGTTTGTGGTTAAGAAAGGTTTGGGGTGATGTGCACAACTCCCGGTGGATTTTTTTGGTGTACGAACTGGTGGTGTAGTTGCTTATCTTCATAGCGCGGTGGGAGGTCCCCCCCTGTAAGTATTATGGCGCTTGAGATCGTGTTGTTCTGGTTCATTTGTAAAACGAGTGTAAGGTTGGGCGGAGGGCTGGGGCCGACTGTCTTTGTTTCCGCCCTCTTGCTCCTCCCTCCCATTTCTTCCTTTGTGTTCCTGTTTTCTTTTTGTCCCATTTATTCTTCCTTTTTCTTTTCTCTACTGCATTTCGGGTTCTGGTTTAGGGCGACAGGCACGCTGTCTGAAGGGTAGGCCGTAGCCTTCTACAGGGGTGCAGGGTGGGATGGGTGGGTTGGGTCCTATTTGATGTTCATTTTCTTCAGTTCTATGGCCCTTTTGTATCTCTTTATAGGAGTGCCGCGTCTGTCCTTGCCTCCCGTGGTATGACTGGGGTGGGTCTGTAGCGTCGTTGATCTTCTTCTTATAGTTCTGCTGTTTTCCATGGCGACTGCCATACCCTCCTCGTTGCTAATGCTCCTGCTCTCTCCTGTGTTCCCCGCCGCGGGACGCCTGTGTCGGCGTGGCGCTCTTCTCTTCCGTTTTTTGTTTTTAATTTCCTCTCTTCCTTTTTCTCCCTTCTTGTCCTCTTCCCCCCCCTCTTTCCTCCCCTCC
Organism: Lissotriton helveticus; assembly: GCF_964261635.1. Classification (NCBI taxonomy): domain Eukaryota; kingdom Metazoa; phylum Chordata; class Amphibia; order Caudata; family Salamandridae; genus Lissotriton; species Lissotriton helveticus. Next base: position 1,640,851,899 of record NC_136057.1, read on the forward strand.
CCCTTTTACCCAGGGTTGGTATGACGGGTTAATTTTGGTATGATGTTCATCCGATCCCTTTATTCTGGTCTCGATGTGCTATTGGGTGGCGGGCATGCAAAGTCGATAGTGATCGCATGTTGATTGTGTTTAACGCAACTGTTTTTATACCTATGTATACGGTGTTGCCTCTCCTGTATTGCGGCCCCATACCCCCTTACTGTTGATGAGGGTTTGTCTTGGGACTTCGGATTCTTCTATGTTGACACTAAACATGTCGTACTCCTTCTCCCCATATCATAAAATTAACCTTCTCTGCTCCTGTTCGCTGGTCGCCTAGATCTTCTGTGTTTCCCCCTTTCCGGGATTGTATTGCTCATGCTCCTTAATGATTGTTACTGTAATGTTCGCTCTGGATCTTTTGCCCGATATCCGTATTGTGGCCGGCCGATTTGGTTGTAGGCCCAGATTTGTATATCCTTTTAATACGAAATAAAGGTTTAAAAAAAAAAAAAAAACTTAAGGGCCATGTTAATTAAATTGGGCCTTTCTAATCTGTGGGAAAATCCCCAGGGCGAAGTCTTCCCAAGCAAAGAAACCCTCAAGTCGCAATATTGGGATTGGGTGGATAGTAGCCTTTTGAGGGGCACGAGATCTGATTCTATGGCTGGCCGCTTTTTGGAAGTTAAGATCTGTCCAATATTGGAAAACTATTGGGACAGTATTACTGCCCCAATGGACAGGAAGTTATTTTTCCAATTAAGGTCTGGATCCCTTCCTTTAAAAATATTGACTGCAGGATGGCAGAACCTGACCTCTAAGTGTTGCCCAGTGTGTAAAGCTGCTACTGAAAGTCTAGGTCATTTTTTATTTGTCTGTAATGCTTATTCGTTACCAAGGAGGGTTTGGCTAACCCGAGTTTGCAAAAATCTTGGGACACGATGTAGTGTAGTGGCTATGAGAATTCTATGTACATCCACTGACGAGCCGATTGCACTTGGAGTGGCTAAATATCTGGGGTGGGCTTGGTCCATTAGGAGGAGGTCGATAGGTAGGGTTTGTTAATGTAGTTCACTAATGTAATTTTAATGTGATTTTTAATGTAACTTGGTCTTATATTTATGTATAATTTGTATTATATACTATCGTATTTGCTTGCACAACTGTTTTTAGAAATTGTATATGTATATTGATGAATGTACTAGTTGTTATTTGTAATGAATTGTTTGTATGTTGTGCTTTTATGAGATTTCATCTCGAATAAAGCTTATACTACTAAAAAAAAATATAAAATGGGTTTCATAGCGATGGTCACAAATAGTGGCAATTGTTAATATCACAAGCTTGATGTTACACCCTGTACAGTCTAAAATTTCCAGTAGCAGAAAGTGGTCTCTTGAATGAGGTGTGACACATAGCATGTTTTTGGGATGAAAATCTCCCCTCACATTGTACAGGCATGTGCCCCTGCCATCTGCTTCTAAAACTGGTATCCAGAGTTTTTATGTTACTTAAGCGTCACAATAATATAGCGTGTGCGTGAAGGTCTAGGCCTGCCCCTGGTGATGCAAGGCCCATATCCTGGTCTGTGACTTGAAGGGGAGGATAAAGTGTACCATCATAGAGGACATTGGGCTACTGGCCGTGCAATAAGTCACATAAAGTGGTGATGTCAGCATACTGAGTTTTTGTGAATCATCAGTGTGGCTAGATCTTTTTCTCTGTGTCAGACAGGTGTCAAGAAGTCTCCTGACCCCTGCTGTGTAAAGTTCCGCTGTTATGTCAAACTCAGCTCCTTGCGCTAGCACTCCATGTCTGTGTTGAGTGTATGTATGTGCAGTGATAGGTTGACACATGTATAGCAGTGGGGCTCTGTGCGTGGAAAAAGTCTGAGTATCAATGGGATCTATTTTTTTATGGCCCCTAATTTAGCCTGGACAAAGATGGAGGGTTGACACAGCTTCCTTAGTTAGTGGAAGTGAATTACATGCTTTCATGTGGCTCAAGGATAGAGACCCTGACATTGAAGTGAAGTCATATGGAGATATCGTTTCTCTTACAAATTCAATGAGGATGGTGTAATCAATTGGCGCCGATTAGTTCTTCATGAGCACTGCCATTTGGGAGATGTTAAGGGTGAGGGTTGTTACTGTTCAGAAATGTTAATGCTGCATAAAATAACTATTTAATTACAAAAAAGCATGATCCTATTTCAGCAGATTCAGGCATAACCATGCAGGTTGATTTTGGGATCTTCATCTGATCTATGGCTTTTTTGACAGACATATACATATCACTGTTTGAAACTGCATCATTTTCTGTGGTTCCCTCATAATTTCTTTACTGATTACCTGCCATATATTTTTTTTACTCTGGGCAGTGGGAGACAACGTTTTTGTCTTTCAAAAACTAACTCACCAAATGGGAGTTAAAAAAAAATAAATACTCCTCACACAGGAAGTTTCTTCCCAGACTGTGAAGGTATTCACATTTTTTTCAGTACCTCATCACCAGGTTTTTCTAGCATTTGACAAACATAAAAAAGGACATCACACCGTCCACTCTAAAAGGGCCGGCAATGTAAGACCCCTCCTCTAATGGCCCAGCCAACAGGGCCAAAGATTACAGTTCACCCATCTCTAAATGAGATGTTTGCAACAGAGAGCCTTGTATTTCAAGCTCTAAATCTGGTACTAAATCTGCATGGCTTAAAAGTGTAAATATGTGATATGATGAGGGTTTCTTCTGGTGTGTTTCTGAAGGCCATGTGGATCCAGGCATGCATGGCTGGGAGGCAGCCTCAGAGGTGAAACTAGTGATTAAGTCATTGTTTGGGGTTAAGTAATAAACAAATTAGCAGGATATCCCGGGGAGCTCCAATGCAATGAAGGTAATAGAAAGCGTCTTCGAGGGCTGTTGGTAATTTATCTGGAGCAAATGGAGGAGCATTAATGCCAGAAAGACTGCATTTGCGAGATATTATTACTGCAAGGATTATTGTGATTATTGAAAGAGAGATGTAAGACAGGTGGAACCCCTATTGGTAAATGACACAGGTGGAAAGCTGATTTAGAGTGTGAATTTTCTTTAGGAATATTGGAGAGCTTGAGCTTACATTTAAGATTTATAACACATCTATTTTGTTGACCGTTTTTTAAAAATATGCCTCTGAGAGCGAGTTTGGTGTTTTGAAACCTTCCTTTTTTTACCAGCAAACCCATGGGATTTTGTGATTTGTGATGTCTGTGATATTACGAAGAGTAAGTTGTCCCTCACGGTTAACAATTCCTTGTACAACGGGCTTTACATGGCCATTAATGGTCAGTTGAAGCCCCTGGGTACAAAGATGGCAGACACCATTAATAGGTATGCTTCTCCTCAGAGAGTACAAATTCACATTAGACCCTGGAGCCAGCTCGTGGGGTTGGGGTAAAGAAAGCGGACTCATCGGGTCAGGGATATGGCTGCAGAAGAGACAGGTCATGTGCAGTCCTTTCCACAGAATTTCAACAACAGCAGGAGATTGTGGGGCATAATAGGACATTTGAGTAACACACCTGCATCTCCAACACAGAATCCCATCTTGGCTCTGTTTATCATAACAACATGTCAAAGATTTCCTCAAAGTCTTGCATAGGTCTGTGGAAGAATCCTGTATACTACCCTGAACTGAGATGCTACAAAATGCAGATAAAGAAAAGGATGGAATTGGATAGTGGAGTAGAAGACATGTGGGTGCCTACTCACTGACATTTCTGTGTCTGTTTGAAGTTGAACAGGGATGCTTCCAAAGAAAGCAAGCACCACCGCTAATACTGGAGTGTCCAGCATGGAGCTAAGTGGACCAGAGCCCAGCCAGAATGTTAGGATAACTACTATGTAACTGAGCGACATTTCGTTTTGTTGTGTGTATGTAGCTATTTTATGTGGACATCTTGAAAATCTTACATGGATTTAGCTGTTTGGACCTACGTTGGAGACCTCTGCTCCGGGGGAGCAAGAGCCACTCTAAGCGAAGGCATCTTAAGGTGATAGACTTACCACTTTAATCAAACAAAGCCATCGCCTTAGGCGTCACTTACTCCACGGTTTTGGAGATGCTATGATTCAACATTTCCCTAACCTTCATATTCTTCCAGCTCTCAAAGACTGCAAGAATGATGAAGTCTTTAATCATTTTTTGCACTTTTATGTTTTAAAATTGTATTCTTTTTCATTCTCGGTCCTTTTTTTTTATGGCTTCAAATCTTGATAGAGAGACAGACAGACAGGCAAAGTGATAGACAGACAGACAGACAGACAGACAGACAGACAGACAGACAGACAGATAGATAGATAGATAGATAGATAGATAGATAGATAGATAGATAGATAGATAGATAGATAGTTATATAGATAGATAGATAGATAGATAGATAGATAGATAGATAGATAGATAGATAGATAGATAGATAGATAGATAGGTAGGTAGGTAGATAGATAAACAGATTCCTGCTTATGGTATATTTCCATGCACAGCCTCTTCATTGACAAGCATCACTTGCTTGTATTCCGAAGTTACGGAATTATTCGGGTCCTGCATGGCTGTGATAGCCCTGTATACATACCTGCAAAAGACATGAAGAAGATAGTGTGGTAAGTGAGGAGGTTGAATTTTTGGTTTGATAACCTTGTCATTTATTTGCAAAGTAATAACTCGCGTTTTAAAAAGCAGCATCCTTCATAATACTCTGAATAGAGGCAGCGGTTTGGGTGTCTCCCTTCACCAATGGAAGTACTGTTACATGTTAGTTAGCTGAATGTCCGAACCATACCCCTATTAACATTTCAGAGGCAATGGCGTGTTTGAAAATCTGCCTAATTTCTAAGTAATCCCTATCTATCAGCAAATTAGGCAATCATTAGAAACTACATAGTTCTCTTAAAAGTACACTTGGATAGGTAGCAGTCATGGAACTCTCTCTAGCTCACCTCAAGAAGGTTCTTGCAGACGTATTAATGCTCATCAGCAGGTTACCGCACTGTTTACTCATGTATTCTAGCCCACAATGCTAGCCTTCGGATGTAGGAAGTAGGGGTGGGCGGAATTTGTGTAGTCGAGCTACGCAAAGCTTCACGAAATGGTAAAAAATCTCGGCAAGCACGCAAAAGTTTTGCAAACACGTGAAATTGCTTGTTCCGCCCGTTCGCGATGCTTTTTTCCTGTTCGCAAACGCTGTTTGCGTGCTTGGGGAGAAATATCTCGCGAACACTCTTTTTGAAAGCGCGAACAAGCAAAAATGTGGCAATTCCGCGTTCTCCGCGGAACACGAAATTACCCAAATTCTGAAAGCGGAACGGAATTTACCGCCCAGGCCTAATAAGAAGCGCCATCTTTCCAGACGTTCTCCCACACAGTTGCAATGTCCGTCAGTAAGTGAGGAGACCTCTGGTGTAACGTCATTGATAGCCAGAAAGGTGGATGGCAGAAACCTAGGAGGTCTAGTTCTCACAGGGAGTAACGGGGGCCCCTGTCCTTTCTCTGGAGGCACAAAGCGTCTTCTAGAAGAGGCTCAGGTTTAGATGTATACTTAATATAGCCAGATTAGGTTGGTTGTCGAAGTCAGGCCTGACAGAGCTTGTGCATCCATGGACTGGATTGTCCTGCCTGAAGAAGCTTTCCAAGAAAGTCTGGAGGGTATGATCACATTAGCTTTGATTGACATGAGATTGCTTTCGACTGTGTAATATGGGCTCAACTTTACATAATAGGGTCATCGACTTTGCAACAATAGTTCCATCTGTGTGGAGATGGCACTATTGGTGATTTTAGCAATCATGGTCTAACCACGGACAATCTGTCAACCCTTTTCAAAAACACACTTAAGAAAACGGATTAAACAAGATGAGCAACTCAAAAATATTGGCTGTGAGTCCTAATAAGTTATACATGTTGGTGCATGGTGCTCTATCAAATGATCATGTGCAAAGAATTTGATCCTTATGGGAGACTCCCACTTCTGAAAACATGTCTTTAAATCCAAACAGGCTTTGAGCATTGTAGTAGGTCAATGTCCCTTAAAATGCACCATTTGCTACTAGTTCTTAAAGTAATATAGCAAAAAAAGTCCCAAAGTCATATGAAACACTCCCAGTGAACTTGTTGCACTTTGCATGCTAGAGCCTATTCTCAGAGCAGAAAAGAGCACGTAAAAAGCTGTAAAATACCATTAGCTAATGAGCTTGGCTTGCAGTCAGATTCGACATTGGGCTCAATGTCGGATCTGACTGCATCAACATTGCTCCTTCAAAAAGATTTTGGCCAAAGCCCTTCAAACGCTTCTAGCACGCCCAACCTCAGGATTCTCAGTTATGAAACGAAAATGCGTTTTAGGATGGTTCCTATTGTTTATTGTGGGGTTAGAGCTGAAACCAGACAAGGGTATAGGTCTTTCAAGTATGATGCAAAATGCTGGATCACTGAGCCCTATCATCATCTTAAGATATTTCTGATTGACGGCTTCCTGGGCTCTGGATTGCATTCTGCTTTATTGTGGCTCCCTAGAAGCAGTGGAATCTTAGGATTGGAGATATAGGTCCAACATGTCCCTGCCTTCCTAAGGCCTTAAAGTCCTGTGCAGTACAGATTGGTAGGTGTGATGCTGCAGGCACTTCATTTGTGACGGTTTCAAGATTTTAGCCAGTCACAACCCAAGAGATCCCAGAGAGAGAGAGATCCGTAGAATAGCTCCAAGAATTAATGGCACCTGTTCACAAATGGTGAGGTACAGTGTTCCAAGCTTGTTATGATACATATAGGTTTGACACCTGCTCACTGATAGCATAGCACATTCAGTTAAGTGCAACCTGATCCATCGTACGAAACACAGAAAAGAGCAGACCAGGTCCAAACGGATTAGGTGTAAGACTGTGCTGGCCTCTGTGAGGCAAAGAAAAATGCGTGAGATAGAGTGCTGAAAATGTTAGGGACAGCAACTGTGGAGTGCAGAAGACTAGAGACAATTTCCATCAGACCCCCCAGAAGGGGTGGTACTTCACATCATGTGGAAATTGTTGGTGACCTCCACTGCCGCTCGCTCTCAGAAGAGGGGCACCGACGGATAGAGCGGGGCCTCATACTCCCGAGCGGTCGCCGGGTGAGGTGAGGTCATCACCCACAAAATGCTGGGAAGAAGACATATATCTTCCCTCTCAGTGGACACTTAAGTATCTACAATTTTGATACCAGTACAAATTTGTTGTTAGTACATTTTTTTGCTAATTGTAAGATGCAGTAGCCTTTCCAATTCAAGGTCCTGAAGAAAGCCGGACTAATGGTCCACCAGGCTGAAACATGTCGACCATACTGCTCAGCGCCACAGGATGCAATATCCCACTAGCTGGCGTGTTTTTAACATTTGACACTTAGATCTCTGTTTAGACACGGTTAGAGATCAAGTAGCCAATTTTATTCACCTTTATCATTTGAGCACTGCACTTTTTTGTATCCTTAAATGTACAACATAAGTATGCTTTTGGGTATCCCTCCAGAACGACACTTAACTGGTCGTTTCTGGCATGGGATTTACAACAATTTCCACATGATGTGAAGTACCACCCCTTCTGGGGGGTCTGATGGAAATTGTCTCTAGTCTTCTGCACTCCACAGTTGCTGTCCCTAACATTTTCAGCACTCTATCTCACGCATTTTTCTTTGCCTCACAGAGGCCAGCACAGTCTTACACCTAATCCGTTTGGACCTGGTCTGCTCTTTTCTGTGTTTCGTATATTGGATAGGGGTTTGAGCAGACAGGTCAATAAATATTCCCCTAGACCCTCCACATACCTGTCTTGTTTTTTAGTCAACCTGATCCATCACCAATGAAAACATATTCTCCAGTGGTGAAGCACATTAAGCCATGTGTGATCAACAGAACATTAATATTTACTCAATGACTCAGAGGGGCAGCAATCCATGTATGATCTGATACAGGAGTACCTGTTTATTGGGGTTGAGGACAGCATCCCTTGGTTGAACTTATATTGAAAGAATGAGCACTTTTTCATTGAGGGTCTAGCAGCGAATTCATGTGTGTTTGAATGAACAGAACATAAGTTCTGGCATTCAGGGATGTATGACATTACAACGCATGCTTTTACATCGCATGCTTTTACATCGCAGTTTTTACAACGCATACCATTACAACGCATAGCGCTTTGGGGTGCTGGATAGTGAATAGTTTAATTTACTATTCCAACTCCAGTCCCCGTGGACACTAGGGAAGGTGTTGGATAGTAAATTAAATCTATTCCCTATCCTAGAGCGCCCCCCAGCGCAATGCGTTGTAATGGTTTGCGTTGTAAAAGTTGCGATGTAAAAGCACTGCGTGGTAAAAGTTGCGTTGTAAAGGATGTTTCCCGTCATTCAGCTATCAGCGCATAGGATACCATGTATGATCAGGCTCAGAGAGCAAAGGTTCACAGAGATATGACACAAAATTTGTGGTATGATCTGATGTGATGAGCTTGGTTACAAGTTCACTGATGGCGCTGCACAGGATTCCATGTGTAATTAGTTACAAAAAGCATGAGTACCTGTTCACTGAGGTTGCGTTGCTCTGCACACATATCTAGGAGGCAGTTGCAGGTCTGCTTGCTGATTTCTTCTAGGAAGGTATTGCATAGACCAAGTCCACAGTTTTTCAAGTGAGGGTACTGTGAGAAAAACAAGGATGCCATTTTAAATAACTGAATAAGGCAATGCCACATTTTTATTTCCTAAATTCTGCGAACTGAGGCTTCGAAAAAATCTCTCTAACTTTCCCACAACTACACACGTTTCCAGAACACATACTTTTTAACGCCCAATGTTATCATTCCACATCAATTGGCTCTTTGTATTCTCACTCAGATTGAAGTCAAAGTACCATGGTATGTATTCATCTTAAACTATTAATACAATTAGGTGACCCACTTCTACTTGTGAGGTATTGAGAGTCCTATCTTCTATGAAGAAAGTCCCCGAGGCACCTGTATGTGCCTGCAGGACGTGCACTGAACAGTGGAGATGATGAACAGTTCCCTCTTTAGGATTCAGGCACCCTCAACATGTAAGATGAATATTGGATTTCTGACACAAATTATTATGTCATTCATTGATCAGTTGGTTTTTTGTGTGGATTGTTTGGCAAGGAAATACTGGGCAGGCTTTCATTCTTTTGTACTGGTGGAAAGCATAAGATCATACTTTAGGCGTCTCCAAGGATTTCATATGCAGTGTCTATTCTACCTTTTCAACCCTTATCCACTTTTGTCGAGATGAGGGCCATAAAGCCTTCTAACTCACCTGGTGAGGATGGGTCGAGTTTAACAGGGAAGAGCTCACAGATAAGCATGGCTGCATACAGGACTGGGACATGAGGCATGGCAATAACTTAAAAAATCAAATCATAACATTTAATTTAAAGTTTAAAGTAGATGTAAGGCTCCCAAAGCTTCTCACATAACACAGAATATGCTACCTCAAACCATAATTCTTGCATGAGAGAAAGAGGTTTAGGAAAGGACCTCCCCTGCCACCACCCAGTCAAAAGTCTATTTTAGCCAACATTATCATGTCACTGACCTCCTCTGGGCACATCTCGTGGATATTGTTCACAAACTGACTGCAGACCATGGGGAAGGAGATAGAATAGCGCAGCATCGATGACTCCTCCATAGTCGCTGAGAACATCTTCTCCAGAATACGGACATAGAAACTGGGAAGCAAGCGGGTAGAAGAGTAAATATCCATGTCAATGGCGAATGCATCACATTGATCTAATAGGACCTCTGCATTTACAGTTGGAAAAATGTTAGAATGGGAAGGATAAGAGGGGAGAAGTACAACCTGGCTCAGAAAGGGCATGGAAGGAGAACAGTAACAACATAGTTGATTAATTACGAGCCCTGCAGTAACACAGCACTCAAAATACTGATTCCGCCGGGTTCAGGTTTTCCTACATGCAGAATTACCACACCAAGGCATGGGCAGTGTGGGCAACAGGCCAGAGTCCTGCACCTACTCACAGCCGCAGTGCCCGCAGCAGTGCAGCACCTTCTAAAACACTCCGGTTTTACAAGGCCCGTGGGCAGCAGTGGTGCAGCGCTGTGATGCGAGCCCCAAGGCAGGGGTCCACCTCCCATGATTCCCGCAGCCATGGGCTGCAAGGACTTCAGAAGTCTAATTGCTGCATCTGCATGATAACAGCGATTAGATGAGTACTTGAAGTGCCCTTGGTAGCGAAGAGAGTCATGACCCTCCATGAATGAGAAGCAGGGTGTCCTGCAAGGCTCACAACAAAAGACAGGATCAGGTTGCTTCGCACAGAGCATTACTTGCTGAGTATGAAGTAAAAGGGAGAAGAGCAGATAATGCAGAGAGAGGTGTATATACATGGAGTAAGACAAACGCAAGAACGAAGGTAAGAGGTGGGTGAGGGATAATAGATGAAGAGTCCACAGAGAAGGGACATCTGAACGTGAGAGGGTAGAATTGGCAAAAAGAGCAAGAGGCTGGAGCAAAGGGAGATGGGGAAGAGGAGAAGTGTATATAATGGGCAGAATCAGTGAGAGAAGGGAAGAGCCTGGGAGAGAAATGAGGTGACTGGTATAACTTGTAGAGGTTGGAGAGCCCAAAAATTAACAGGACGAGCAAGTAGGTGTCATCAGTTGCGGCAGGCAGGGATCAGGGGCAGGCGGACAGGGGAGGAATGTAAAAAAAAAAAAATAGTAAAACTTACCTTATCGCCACCGCGTCTCTCCACTCTCTCCTCTGAGTCAGGAACAGGATCAGGAACCAGGAAGCACCCAGCCTCCCCTGACCAATCACAACGCTGCAACGCTGGGATTGGTCTGAACGCCAAGGTTCGTCGCTAAGCCAGGGAATGGGGGCCTGGGTATGTTCGCCACATAGGCTGTAATGCAGCTTATGTGGAGAACATGCAAAGTGTGCATGACTGTTTGGCCAGGCCGAGAGGGCCGGCCAAGCATGTATGCACACTTGGAGTGGGAAGAGCAGAGCAGCGCCCATTTATTTATTTATTTGCTTATAAAGCGCCTGATTCAATTCCCGAAGGGATATCTCTGCGCTTTTTGCTTCCACTGTATAGTCACTATTAGCTTTCAGCTGTAAGTAAGGAAGGTTAGTTTAGGGCAGTGTGAAGAGATATGTTTTGAGTTTTTTCCTGAAAGATTCAAGGCTGGTGATCAGTTTCAGTACAGTAGGTGGGGAATTCCAAAGGATAGGTCCTTTGTATGATAGAGCTCGACCACCTTGTCTAGCTCTTCTGATTTTTGGGACCTGTAACAGTTGATGGTTGCTGGAGCGCAGTGTGCGTCCAGGGGTATATGGAACGCCATCACCCCGGCCATAAAGTAGCAGGAACAAATAAAATGATAATAACTTTAAGTTATAATAATTGTATTTTTCCTTCAGTTGCACTGCTCAAAAGCAGTGGGGCAATGCTCTTCCGCCTTAGTGGTGGAGCTGCCACTGGGTGTCATCAGAATTAAAAAGTAATTTTTTTTTTAACCCACAGAAGTCTTTTACCTTAGTACATTGTATTATATCATTGCATTGAGAAGTATTTATTAAAAGTGAGATTATTCAAAATGAACTGAGAAACCTTCCCGCTACTGCCCTGATTATAATGGTGTTCATGAACTAAGAGCCACTTAAAGGTTCATATCTGCCTTATAAGTGGGCTAGATTCTTATTCACATGGAGCAAAATTATAGTCTATTACATCAAACACAAGAGGTGTCTGTATAGCGCACATCCTAAATGTGCATATTTGAAAGCGCTCTAATGTGTGACAGTGAACAAAATGGAGTAACAGCAGAGCCGGACTGAGAACCAAAACCGGCCCTGGCAAAGTGCTCGGCCGGCCCCCTGGAGGGGAGGTTGGGGTGCCACCGAGCTCTTTGCCAGGCTGGTTTTCGGCCGATATTGTTTCAGGGCCGATTTTGCAGCTATTCTGCAAAATCGGCCCTGTAACAAAAACGGCCCCCAGGGGGCCAAAACCGGCCCCCACCCTTGCGGCGCACCGGGGGATTGCCCGGTGCCCGCAATGGCCAGTCAGGGCCTGAGTAACAGTGAACTGAATTATTTGCCTAGGATCACACAATTTAGTCAAGCAGGTAAGCCAAAATTGATTCTAGATTTTTCAGTTTCTCGCTTTGCTATTTAGCCACTAGATGGGTATCTGTTTATGACATTACGCTCCGTCTTGTTTTCTTGGAGGATGAGACTAGAACCTGTATGACAGGCAGGGCCTACATTGTCTTTTTGGCAGATTATATAAAGATATGAATCCTGTAACACAAGATACATGCCTCCATGCACTCCTTTTATATTTTCAATAGTAATTTCAAAACACTTTGCTGTATAGTTCTGTATTTCATTTATTGACAGCAAGAATTTTCATAGTAGTTTATTTTCATGAATATTTTATCTCATAGTTCATGATGTTGTTATGCCCAATGCATTTCAAGCGTATAGCCCTTCCTCAGGGGTCTTCCATTAAATCTAGAAACAGTATAATATGTCATAATTGGTATCTTATTTACAAAACATAAATCAAAGCACATGGTAAAAAAATAATTCTCTATATATCTGTCACATTTCATTGACTGAAAGAATATTAAATCATGTTTTTTATGGGTGACTCTCCTTTATATCCCCAGTGAAGTTTGTGAAGAATGACATTTTTTACGTTATTTCGAATAATAAAGTTCGCACTGACCTTGACTGATTATTTTACAGCATTGTCAATGTGCTGTAACAAAATATAAGTGTGAAAATGAATAACGGTCGGCGTTTCGAAATATTCAAACGAGTAGTGACTCACACATAAGTGTGTTAGTTCTTACCGAGTAAGTTACAATTTCGATCTCTTCTCGCTATCCGTGGCGTGCAACGCTCTGTCTAGCGGTACTCTATGGTAACCGGCTCTATGATCTAAAGTGGCGATCACGTGATACGGAAGTATGATAGACATAGAAGAAGTCTATCTACTTTATTTTGTAGTCCCGTAATGTAACGAGTGTGTTTTCACCCAAGAGTGTTATTGTGTCAGAATGAAATGTAAAGTGAAATCATGAGAAAATGAAATAAATAATGGTACAATAAATCTCGTACTGATATACATATCAAAGCAGTATCATAATATTTAACAATTAAGATTGCGTATCCCATTTAGTCTCTGTGGTTGTAAAGTTCTCACAGGTAACAGTGTAGATCCATCCTTTCATTAAGTCCTTTCGGTTGCAAGGTGCGTAGATAATTAATCCAAAACACTTCTCTGCGTAGTAGATGACTGTTATTATCACTACCCGGGAGTATTGCCACTTTTTCCAAGATGCAAAATTTCAGTTGGCTTATGTTGTGTTTAGCTTCATTGAAGTGTGCCGCTATTGTGGATTTCTCATTCTTCAATCGAATATTACTCTTATGTTCGATTATTCTGGTTTTAATCTTCCTTTGGGTTTTCCCCACGTATGAGAGGCCACATGGACATCTTAACATGTAAATAACGTTACTCGTATCACATGTTTCTGTGACTTTGTTTTATCGTGGTTGGTTTTTTGGTTCTTTGACCAGTTCTTTTAGATTTTTTGTTCGTTCGTATGCAAAGATTGGTTGTCTAGTAAATATGCCTTGGAAATCTTCTTCTAGGGCCAACATTGGCCAATGTGTTTTGATGGACTTTCTTATTTTCATACTGTTTGTTGAAAATTTGGATACAAAGACTGACTTTTGTTCTTCTTGTTTGTCTTTTGTTTTTAACAAGTGTTCTCTTTGTAATTTATCAGCTCTTTCTGATGCAGAATCCAAGATGGACTGTGGATATCCATTTAATTACAAAGAGAACACTTGTTAAATTTGTTAAAAACAAAAGACAGACAAAAAATCTAAAATAACTGGTCAAAGAACCAAAAAACCAAGAACGCAATGTGTACAAAGGAACAATACCTTGCCACAACTGTGGGAACTGTTCAGCAATTATTAAAGGCAATGTAATTAATCATCCCACCAAAGGCACTACGATAAAACTGAAAGTCACAGAAACATGTGATACGAGTAACGTTATTTACATGTTAAGATGTCCATGTGGCCTCTCATACGTGGGGAAAACCCAAAGGAAGATTAAAACCAGAATAATCGAACATAAGAGTAATATTCGATTGAAGCATGAGAAATCCACAATAGCGGCACACTTTAATGAAGCTAAACACAACATAAGCCAACTGAAATTTTGCATCTTGGAAAAAGTGGCAATACTCCCGGGTAGAGATAATAACAGTCATCTACTACGCAGAGAAGTGTTTTGGATTAATTATCTATGCACCTTGCAACCGAAAGGACTTAATGAAAGGATGGATCTACACTGTTACCTGTGAGAACTTTACAACCACAGAGACTAAATGGGATACGCAATCTTAATTGTTAAATATTATGATACTGCTTTGATATGTATATCAGTACGAGATTTATTGTACCATTATTTATTTCATTTTCTCATGATTTCACTTTACATTTCATTCTGACACAATAACACTCTTGGGTGAAGACACACTCGTTACGTTACGGGATTACAAAATAAAGTAGATAGACTTCTGCTATGTCTATCATACTTCCGTATCACGTGATCGCCACTTTAGATCATAGAGCCGGTTACCATAGAGTACCGCTAGACAGAGCGTTGCACGCCACGGATAGCGAGAAGACATCGAAATTGTAACTTACTCGGTAAGAACTAACACACTTATGTGTGAGTCACTACTCGTTTGAATATTTCGAAACGCCGACCATTATTCATTTTCACACTTATATTTTGTTACAACACATCGACAATGCTGTAAAATAATCAGTCAAGGTCAGTGTGAACTATATTATTCGAAATAACGTAAAAAATGTCATTCTTCACAAACTTCACTGGGGATATAAAGGAGAGTCACCCATAAAAAACATGATTTAATATTCTTTCAGTCAATGAAATGTGACAGATATATAGAGAATTATTTTTTTACCATGTGCTTTGATTTATGTTTTGTAAATAAGATACCAATTATGACATATTATACTGTTTCTAGATATAATGGAAGTCCCCTGAGGAAGGGCTATACGCTTGAAATGCATTGGGCATAACAACATCATGAACTATGAGATAAAATATTCATGAAAATAAACTACTATGAAAATTCTTGCTGTCAATAAATGAAATACAGAACTATACAACAAAGTGTTTTGAAATTACTATTGAAAATATAAAAGGAGTGCATGAGGGCATGTATCTTGTGTTACAGGATTCATATCTTTATATCATTTGAAGTAATTATTCCTGAGAGCCCAGCAGGAGTACCACCATATGCACCAACGAAATATATGAACTATTCAAAAGATCGGTTTACTACACTACTTGAGTGCGGAACCTTATAAAACAATTTTTATGCTTTTTGACAGATTGACATAAGGCAAACCTTCTCCATTGAGAAAAGAGTGCTTCACAGCAGACACAAACTATTTAATACATTTTTTTGGGCACAGGGAGATTTGCCAAGATTACAGGATGCTGACCCGAGGCCGGGATTCAAGTCTGGCCCCCATGATAAATGGCGGAAGTTATAGTCACTAGGGCACATCACCTTCCGTGAAATTTCAGCTAGTGTTAGGCTCGAGGTTTCAAGAAGACCTTGAGCTAAGCCAGCGTCAGGCCTGTGGCTCAAGCTTTCAGTTGCTTGTGCACCTCTAATGGAATGCAAAAGAGGGAAATGTTAAGAGTGGCCGAATCCATGTTTACATGTAAGAGCATTTCAGAGTGTGGGAGGGTGGAAGAGGAGAGGTGGATGTAAAGGAGAGAGCAGCTGAAACAAGGTAGGAGGGTGAGAAGAGAAGAGTGGTGAAGAGCAGTGAATGGAGGGGAGTGGCAGATTTTAGAGGGGCAGAACCAGCAAATGGAGCGTACAGGAGGGAGAGTGATGGAACACGAAGAGTAGAGCATTTAGGGGAGATGTGAATGTAAGAGGGACAGAACCAGCTGGGAATGGGGAGAAAGGAGAAGTTAATGTAGAGGGGGGAAAACCAGCAAAAAACCTGAGGCTGGAAGGAATGATTAAAGGCAAAAGGTAGAGCATGAATAGAAGAGAGGCAGAACCATCAGGAGAACATTTAAGTGGTGGGGAGGAAGAACGCTTAGAGGAGGATGAAAGAGAGCAGGAACACCAAGAGCTGGTATGAGGCTGAGTGAGAGAGGCAGGGGAGAGGTAGGTGTTAGAGGAGTAGAACCAGTGAGGGAAAGTTAAGGGCTGGGAAGAGATGAGAGTTGGCGATTACAGCAGGGAGGTGAGAGGTGGATGTAATAAGGACAGAATCAGCGAGAAAGGTAATATACTGGGGGAGTGTAGAGAATTAAAATAAAAGGTGAATGTATGAGAAACAGAAACAGTGACACAAGGGAAATGCCTGGGTGCTGTATAAGGGGGAAGGTGGATGAAAGGGGACAGACCAACAAAAAAACATTAGGAGAACGAAGGGAGAGATAGTGGTGAAGGACAGTACATGGATAGGAGCTGTAGATGTAAGAGAGGTAAGTTATTAGAAAAACATATGCAGCGAGGAGGAGGAATGGAGTGATGTGGATGCTGAAGAGTAGAACATGAAAAATACAGGGGGATTTAGGAATGACCGAACCAGAAAGAGAAGTTACAATGTCAGGATTAAGATGGATGTAAGCGTGGAAGAATCCACAATACAATTTTAGAGGGTGGGGAGAGATAAGAAATATAGTTAGAGCATGAAGGGGAGAGATAGGTGTAAGAGGGGCAGGGCAGAATCAGTCAGAAAAGATAAGAGGCTTTGTGAGAAGGGAAATTGAGAGCAGAACCATCAAAATATGATAAGAGGCCTGCAGGGAGAGGGAGGGAGGAGGGGGAAGGTAGATCTTAGATGAGCAGAACCAGCAAGAAAAACTTAAATGCTTGGTGGAGATGAATAGATCATGGAGATAGAGGGCAATGTAAGAATCAGCAACAGAAGGTAAGGGAGGGAAGGATGAAGGGAGGGGTCTATGTAACAGGGCAGAACCAGAGAGAGAATATAAAAGGCTAAGGGAGAAGTAAAATGGGCAGTAGAATTTAGGATGGCATAACCAGCACAGAAATTAAAAGGCTGGGTGGAGAGTTGAGAGGTGAAGTGTAGAACATTAAGAGAAAAGATGGATGTAAGAGAAGCAATCTCAGAGAGAGAAGGTAAGATGCTTGAGGAGAGATGAAAGGAGAGTAGGAGATCATTCTGGAGTGGAGTGTATATAAGAGCAGCTGAGTCATAAAGAGAAGGTAAATGGCTGGGTAAGGGATTAGGTGAAATGTAGAGCTCTGAGGGGGAGAGGTGGAAGTAAATGGGTAGAATCAGCAGAAAAAAGGTCAGAGGCCGGAGAAGAGTTAAAAATATATTTGAACCAGTGTGTGCTACGATGTCAGTTGAGCCTACTGTCAAAGTTTGCAATTTCATAGTTCTTTATTTTCCAAGTAAAAAATACAAAACATCATTTTAGTTTTTAGATGTATGTGCCATCCTTCACAAAGAGTAGTGATCTTGAACTTTCCTCGATCTGTCTGCTGAATTCCAGCCTGCTTTTTGAGTACTCTATTACTCCTCTTGATCTTTCTATTAAATCCCACACCTAGTGGGACCCTTTCCTGCCCACGGCATGACTAGAGATTTAGAAATTTAAGCTTTTGCCCTGACCTCCCTTTGCAGCATCTTCCTTGCCTCGTCATCAGTTCCTACCAAAGTAAAAAACAAAAGAGATTGTGATCATTTCTCTGCTCAAAAAAACGTCAGTAGACTTAAAACATCTAAGCATCTTCTGACGGTGCACAGTCAAAATATCGACTACAAAATATCGACTGGACACAATATCGAGTTTTAAATATCGAATGGACAAAATATCGACTGGACAGAATATAGACATCAAAAATATCGTTTTTACGGTAAGTAATGTAATATCGAATGTTAAAAATATAGACATTAAAAATATCGAAGTATATATTATAGGTTAATAAAATTATCGAATTTTTGATAATATTGCATTTTTTATAGTGTTTTTTATGTTATTATATGTGTTAAAGTGTGTATTTATGTTATAAATAATTTTAATTAATGAAATTTTAATTTTTTAATTTTTGCGTAATTTAATTCTGTAGCGGGTTTTATAGGGGAATAGGGTGGGAAGTAATTTAATTATAATTAATTAAATATGTACATTTATTTATTGTTATTTATTTTTTAATTATTTGTTAATTAATTTATATTTGGTAATTAATTAACTTTTAATTGGCCATTAATTTAAATTAATTGATTAATTGCTACTTAGGTTAATTTTACTAATTTATTTTCTGTAGCGGGTTGTGGGTTTATAGGGGAATTGGGTGGCAAGTAATTTATTTATAATTAATTAAATATGCTAACATATTTATTGGTATTGTTTTAGAATTAATTGTTCATTAATTTTTTATGGGTAATTAATTAAATTAGAATTGCTAATTAATTTTATTTAATTGATTAATTGCTAATTATGTTAATTTAATCATTTATTTTCTGTAGTGGGTTGTGGGTTTATAGGGGAATAGGATGGGAAGTAATTTATTTATAATTAATTAAATAAAACAATTTATTTAATTGTATTTAATTTGAATTTATTGTAAATTAATGTTTAAATGTTAAATTATTAATTGTTAATTAGTAATTAATTAGTATTATTAGTTAAGTAATTGTAATAATTAATTTTAATTTGTAATTTTAAGTGATTAATTATTATATTATATTAAATTCGTAATTACTTTTCATACATTTTTTATATGTATTAATTAATATTTATTGAAATAATATATGAAGTATTTAGTTTCACTACTATTGCACTCTCTGGAGTGGGAATAGTAATTTTTACCTCTACGCTATCCAACGCTTTCCCTACTGTTGCACTCACTGGAGTGGAAATAGTAATTTTTACCTCTACGCTATCCAACGCATTCCCTACTGTTGCACTTTTTGGAGTGGGAATAGTAATTTTAACCGCTACGCTATCCAACGCTTTCCCTACTGTTGCACTATTTGGAGTGGGAATAGTAATTTTTACCCCTACGCTATCCAACGCTTTCCCTACTGTTGCACCCACTGGAGTGGGAATAGTAATTTTAACCTCTACGCTATCCAACGCTTTCCCTACTGTTGCACCCACTGGAGTGGGAATAGTAATTTTTACCTCTACGCTATCCAACGCATTCCCTACTGTTGCACTTTTTGGAGTGGGAATAGTAATTTGAACCCCTACGCTATCCAACGCTTTCCCTACTGTTGCACTATTTGGAGTGGGAATAGTAATTTTTACCCCTATGCTATCCAACGCTTTCCCTACTGTTGCACCCACTGGAGTGGGAATAGTAATTTTTACCTCTACGCTATCCAACACTTTCCCTACTGTTGCACTCACTGGAGTGGGAATAGTAATTTTTACCCCTACGCTATCCAACGCTTGCCCTACTGTTGCACCCACTGGAGTGGGAATAGTAGTTGTAACCTCTACGCTATCCAACGCTTTCCCTACTGTTGCACCCACTGGAGTGGGAATAGTAATTTTTACCTCTACGCTATCCAACGCATTCCCTACTGTTGCACTTTTTGGAGTGGGAATAGTAATTTTAACCCCTAGGCTATCCAACGCTTTCCCTACTGTTGCACTATTTGGAGTGGGAATAGTAATTTTTACCCCTACGCTATCCAACGCTTTCCCTACTGTTGCACCCACTGGAGTGGGAATAGTAATTTTTACCTCTACGCTATCCAACACTTTCCCTACTGTTGCACTCACTGGAGTGGAAATAGTAATTTTTACCCCTACGCTATCCAACGCTTTCCCTACTGTTGCACCCACTGGAGTGGGAATAGTAATTGTAACCTCTACGCTATCCAACGCTTTCCCTACTGTTGCACCCACTGGAGTGGGAATAGTAATTTTTACCTCTACGCTATCCAACGCTTTCCCTAATGTTGCACTCTTTGGAGTGGGAATAGTAATTTTAACCCCTACGCTATCCAACGCTTTCCCTACTGTTGCACCCACTGGAGTGGGAATAGTCATTTTTACCCCTACGCTATCCAACGCTTTCCTCACTGTTGCACCCACTGGAGTGGGAAAAGTAATTTTTACCCCTACGCTATCCAACGCTTTCTCTACAGTTGCACTCTGTGGAGTGGGAATAGTATTTTTTACACTTCTGCTATCGTACAGTAATATTATTGGATATTATTTAATTATATTATGTTAATATATATATATGTTTTAACAAATATGATTGTAATTTTTTTTATAACTTTCATTAATTATTTAATTATTATAAGTTAATTTAAGTATTTTTAAGTATCTTTTAGTAATTAATTTTTAATTTAAATTTAATTTAACACTGTTTTTAATAAAATCGATATTTTTTAAAACTATATTTTTGTAAACTATATTTTGTACTCGATATTTTTGTACTTACCTGTTTGTAGATACAAAGTCGATATTCTGTCTGTCGATATTTTTTCCTCGATATTTTTGCTAGTCGATATTCTGTCAGTCGATATTATCTCAGTGATCCTCTTCTGACATCTGTTTGCTGC
Organism: Lissotriton helveticus; assembly: GCF_964261635.1. Lineage (NCBI taxonomy): Eukaryota > Metazoa > Chordata > Amphibia > Caudata > Salamandridae > Lissotriton > Lissotriton helveticus. Next base: position 1,640,872,558 of record NC_136057.1, read on the forward strand.
CTTTTCTCCAAAGTCCCACAATACTTTTTTTGTGATAGGAAAAAGGTAGAATTATATTATGATACCTTTACTTTAGGTCAGGGGCAATAGGTCATTCATTGGTAGCACATGTGGTAGATACAATTTGTTTACTGTTGCTGATTTAGAACTGACTTTTTCTTTTGGATAAGAGTTATTCCTTATAGAAACCTGTATCTCCACAGGTGGCAATAGTGAGTAGTCAAAGTTTAATCTAGGCAGTGATAAAGGTATTGGAACTCAAATATAGTAAGTCACATTAATCATACCGGATAAGTACCTTGTTCAGTATATCTATGTCTTTTAAAAGGGACTGATTTGGGGCGTGGCTACAGCGCCTGCGACGATGGCCGCCTGACGAGGATCCTCCGTTGTACTGGGACGTCCTTTCACTGCTTTATGCGCTAATTGGCATCTTTCTCGGTGCTGGTCGCCGGAATCCTTCACCGGAATATGAGGAGTCCCCGGTGAGGCTATTTTCCGCTGCCGCAAGACCTTCTCCGCTCAACTATCGGCCGCGGACTGTCTCCCTCACAGCGGAGGCGGCCGCTGCCATATTAACCCTCGATGTGCTGCCACCGAATTTATGGTGCGTTTGTGGTCCTATCGACGCTCTCTTCACTAGCGTCCCACGAACTATGTCACAATTGAGGTAATCTCTGCCCCTCTTAAATAACAATTGCGGTTCGCTTTTTCTGCAGTTTCATTCATGGATCGTTCCTGCCTTTCTTCACCGCGTTATACTGCCACCTACCCTGGGCTTGTGATAATGCGTCAGAGCTTCCTTGTGCAGGCATATATCACTTTCTTTTGTATTTCAACTGTGAGATATTTCCGCTTTGCTCATTATACTAGACTATTTCCCTCATGCTGAGTACGGATGGTGCCTCTTCTCATGTTTCTTCACACATGGGGGTCGATTCCGATCCGGTAAAATCCCCGTCCGTACGAATCGTATCCGGAGCCGTTTCCGTACGACTCGTATGGACGCCGTACGACCGGACGATTCCGATCCCGATCGGCCGACCCGGACGCGATTCGTACGGTACACGTCGATTCGTATGGAAAAGCGCACGATCACCTAAACACCGTACGGCGCGTACCCCCCATGATCGCAGGGGTATGCGCCGTACCCCTGTGATCATGGGGGGTACGTGCCGTACACCCACCGTACATGGGGTACGGTGCGTACCCCATGTACGCTGGGTGTACGGCACGTACCCCCCATGATCACAGGGGTACGGCACATACCCCTGCGATCATGAGGGGTACGTGCCGTACCCGGGGGGGGGCGTTCCGTACCTGTTTCGGCACGAACTCTGCGTTTACGACTGTTTTCGGCTCCCGTAGGAAAAGGGTCGTACGGCGCGTACCCGACATGAATCGTACTTGCTGGGTCGTAAAAACCAGCCGCGAACTGTAGTGATGTCGCGTACAGCCGGTTCCGAGTGAAACTCGTACGGAGATTTGAGTCGTACGGAGTCCTGTATGACTCGTACGGAGTTTGGCACCTGGTACGGATCGTACTTCGTCGTACGTACGGGACGTCTACGGGTACGATTCGTATGGGGAAAAAACTCTCCGTACGACGATTCGGAGCGCATTTTACCGGATCGGAATCGACCCCATGGTATTTTGTTACATGCTGACACCCCATTCCTTCAGTACATGGGTGCCTATACCTGCCATTTCCATCAGGATTCAGCGCATTTGGATGCTGTTTTTGAATTTTACCTAACACCTAATGTTGTGAGCTACTAATCCTGCCAGTCTTACCTTCATGCGACTTCCGGAACTTTGATGTTTTCCTTTTAAATTTTCTGGAGGCTTCAGGACTTGGATGTACTGCCTTTTTGGTGGCCTTTTTCCTCGCGCCCACTTAGATGTATTTTCTTTTTCATTTTTTTTTTCCTTTTTCGCTGCCTCCATTACTCCTCTGGAATTGGTTCACTTGTCCTTATTTTTGCTGGGTTTAGTGACTTATGGGCAGATTGCGCCAGCCCAAATTTGTTTTTATTCCTTCCAAGACCTCGCAAAGCTCTACGTCTGTGACCTCTGCTACTTCCTCCATCGTTTCATCAATGGCTGGCATTGCTCCAAACTGTCCTTCTTCTGCTCAGGCGTCGTCATCTAAGATGTCACCTCCGGCTCCTTCTTCGAAATGCCCTAAGCAGGACTCTCCAGATAAACCTTCATCTCCCATTTCCATGGAACTCATTTTACAGGAAATTAGGGCTTTGCGTCCTTTTGTGGAGGACACTAGGAGTGACATGCAGCTATTAAAGGAAAAGTGGTCATCTATGGACAGTAGACTATCTTCTGTGGAGCAGCAGGTTCTGGAGATCCCGTCACAGGCTCAACGCATTTCTGCCTGGAAAAGTCAGTGCTGTTCCTGCAGCAGCATACTGAGGACTTGGAAAACAGGAACAGACGCAACAATTTTCGTATTTATGGTCTTCCGGAGGCTTTGGAAGGGGACGACCCTGTTGCGTTTTTCACTTCCTTTCTCCCCAAGCTTTTGGATATGCCTTCTTCTACCTCTCTATCGATCCAAAGAGCACACAGACTTGGCCCCAGATCTTCTACATCTTCTAAACCCCGAGGAGTTATTATTCTGTTCCTGAAGTTTACTGATCTTCTCACTGTTCTTTCTGCAGCCCGAGTCACACGCAACGTCTCATGGTTGGGTCAGAGAGTGTTCCTTGCTCAGGATGTCTCCAATGCTACTGCCTCCAGACGCAAAGAATTTCTTAGTCTCCGTGCTCTATTGCATTCCCTAGGTGCCCGCTCTGGTCTATTCCACCCCTGCACCTTCAGGGTTACTCATCAAAACCAGACGTGGACCTTTCAAGACCCTGGTGAACTCAAGAACTTTATTCTGCTACACTCCAACTCCAACGGCGGCATGGACACTTCTACTTCTTCCTCTCCTAATCGCTGATTATTTGCCTGCTCGCTTGGTGGATTGCTGTTGTTATGTTTTTCTCTCTCCCCTTATAGGATTTGCCTGATTGTTGTGATGCTGTTCCATTATCTATTCTCTCTTTTACTATTATGATGTTATGAAGTTTCTCTAGATTGTGCCTTCTTGATACAAGTTCTGTTGTTTATCCTTTTCTTATGTTTAACATCTTCCCTCTGGTTAATATGCCTCTTATTCCTTCCTTTACTCATTTACAGGTTCCTGATGTACTCCTCCCTTATTCAGAATAGTTCTTCTTCCCTCCAAGTTACTTGTCCTGGTTTGGTGGAGTTCCCTTCGTTCGAGCGGTTCGTCTTGTCCGGTGTCACCCCGATCCCCCTTGCTGTTTGTTTTGTTCCCTTCAGGTATGTTTTCTTCAGTCGTCCTTTTGGATTTGTACTGTCTCTTCTACTCTTTCTTTCTCCTCCGTTCCTTCTTTTTCCACTTTTCCTTTTCTTTCACTCTTTTTTCTCTTTTTCTGAGTTCTAGTTTCCTTTCTGTGACCTTTGGTTTCTTCTTCTTCTTCTCTCTTTTCTTCTTACTTTTACGAGTTGTGGATTGTTCTCTCTCTTTATTTTTGTGCTTATTTTTTTCATGCAAGTGGTTTTTCACATGTTTTTCTTTTTTTTAATTTTCTCATATTGTCTGCACTGTTCCTGTTTCTATATGGTACTTAACATGTTTATCTGGTTTGACAATTTAGAGTCATTTCTTGGAATGTAAAGGGTTTTGTTAATCCCATCAAAAGACAGAAGGTTCTTTCCCACTTATCTTCCTACGCCCCTGATATTGTTCTTTTACAAGAAACTCATCTTAATGATGTTGAGTCTCTCAAGTTGAAAAGGAGTTGGGTGGGTCATGTTTTATTTTCACCATCTGACAATAAGAAGAATGGGGTTGCCATTTTAATTCACAAGAAACTCAAATGTAATGTTTTACTAGAAGAAAAAGATTCGGAAGGTCGTTGGATCTTAGCTAAGTTACTGCTTAATTCTATTCCTTTAACTGTCTTCAATGTTTATGGTCCCACGCAACCTGATTGTTTGTTTTGGCCGGTTATCACCAGCAAATGTATGCAACACAAAGATGATTTTCTGCTGTTAGGTGGTGACTGTAATCAAATTGTTGATCCCTTTATGGACCGTAAGTCCTCTGTTCGCTTGGTTCCCCACAAATCCCATAAACAATTTCTAGATACTATTTCCCAAACTAATCTTTCTGATTCATGGAGACTCACTCACCCAGATACTTTAGACTATTCCTGTTTCTCGCACCCTCATGCTTCTTTCTCTAGACTAGATTATATTTTGCTTTCTCATTCTCTCATCTTCTTCTATTGAACCTATTGTCATCTCAGATCACGCTCCCATTATCACTGATATTGACTTACTCCCCCCTCATCCCAAGTCCTCCAGGTGGCGCTTTAACTCTTCCCTCCTCACTGACCCTAATTTCTCCTCTTCTTTTCGTACTTTTACTGATGATTTCTTTCATACCAATTCTTCCCCTGATATTCCTCTACATACTCTTTGGGACTCTTTCAAGGCCACAGCAAGAGGTTTCATCATAGACTTGGTCTCTCGGAAAAAGAAGCAATTTCTTCAGAAGCGGAAATCTTCTCTCGCTTACATACAAAATTAGAACACCAATTTTATACCTCTTCTGCTAAATGTATGTCTCCAGACCTTCTTCGTGCCAAAATTTCCTTTAATAAACTTTCTACAGATAATGCATCTTCCTTCCTTCTTCGAAATACTGCGCATTACTATGGAGGTCGTAACAAGCGTGGGAAGCTTTTAGCTAATTATCTTAAATCCCGTAAGGAGCGCACTTGTATTGAGTCTATTCTTTCACCTGATAATACTCCCCTCCATACGACTGATACGATTCTCAAATAGTTTAAAAGCTTCTACCAACAACTCTATACTCTGGAATCCCCTCCTTCTCCCTCTATGCTCTCTTCCTACTTTGGAACTCTCCCTACGCCATCTACGTCTCATCTTAATTTTGCGTCCCTTGATCTTGATCTTACTCTTCACGAACTTTCTGTTGCTCTCTCTTCCCTTACTAAAGGTAAAACTCCTGGCCCTGATGGTTTTCCAGTGGAATTTTACTTACACTTTTCAGATCTTCTTTTACCCAAGCTTTTATTGTTGTTTCAGTCTTTTGCCTCGTCGGGTTCTGCTGCAGGCACTTTTCAAGACGCTCCTATCTGTTTAATTCCGAAGGAGGGCAGGGATCCAAGATATTGTAAAAATTATCGGCCCATCTCATTAGTAAATGTGGATTATAAACTCTTCGCCAAATTGCTTGCCTTACGGTTAGATTCCTTTATGCCTCATCTTAATGGTAAGGAGCAATGTGGTTTTATAAATGGTAGACTTACCTCTGACAATTCTCGCCTTTTCCTTAATGTCCTAAATAAAGCCCCCTCTTTCTCGTCCCCTTTGGCTGCTATCTCTGTTGATGCTGAGAAAGCTTTCGATAGGGTGGATTGGTCCTTCTTGTTTGCTTCTCTTCAATGGCATGGTTTTGGTCCTAAGTTTATATCTCTTGTTTTTTTATTGTACTCTTCCTCAAAGGCTTCTGTTCTTGTTAACGGCCAGCTCTCCTCTTCTTTTACTCCTCTTAGAGGCGTTCGTCAAGGATGTCCTTTGTCTCCGCTTCTTTTTGTTTTGGCTCTTAAACCCTTTTTAACCTCCATTCGTCAGAATTCTTCTATATCTGGTTTTCCCTATGGAGATCACCAGTTAAAGCTTTCTACATATGCTGATGATATTCTCTTGTTTATTTCAGACCCGGAAACCTCTATTCCCCCCTTATTGGCCGAATTTGAAGCCTTTTCCCTTGTTTCTGGTTATAAAATTGACTCACATAAGACATAAATTCTCCCTTTGACAAAGTTCTGTCTTTCCCAACTCTTTTCATCTACGGGCTTTACTTGGAATAGTTCCAAAATTAAATAGCTTGGAGTTTGGTTCTCTAGTTCAATCGCCTCTTCTGTCAAATTGAATATGTCCGCTGTCCTCTCTCGTATTGATCATCTATTCTCTTCCTGGAATCTGCTTTTTCTTTCGTGGTGGGGTAGACTTGATTCTGTTAAGATGATGATTGCACCTATCCTTATTTATGTGTTTTCCATGTTACCTGTTCATGTTCCTGCTCTTTACTTCAAGCATATTGATTCCTCCTTTCCAAATTTCTTTGGAAGGGTAAGAAGTCTAGAATTTCTCTTTCTTCTCTTCTTAGATCCAAATCTAATGGTGGCGTTAATTTTCCAGATTTTCGCTTATATCATAAATCTTTCTCCCTTTGTCAAGCATCGCGCTGGCTCTCTCGTGAAGTTTCTCCTTTTTCGCCTCTTTGGCTCTCTATTGAACGTACCTTTTTATCCCCCTTTTGCTTTGATGAGTTAATCCGTTTTTCTTCAAAATCCCCCTATCAATCTTTTCCATTATTTCAGTACACCTCTTCTCTTCTTCGACCTTTATTTACTCATCCAATTATTTCTCGGGACTTCTTTTTACAGCAACCCATTTGGTATAATTCGCTTCTTCTTCACCATAATAGACCTCTCTGTTGGGCTTCTTGGAGACAAAAGAGTATCATATGGATCCATCAGATTTTTGATGGTACCGCCCCTTGCTCATTTCCTCTTTTTCAACTTCGTTTTTCTTGCCCCCGCTCCTTTGTGCATAAATATACCCTTCTTATGGAAGTTGTTCTCGACCGCTATTATTCCTTACCTCCTGCACCCTCTCTCGTTTCCCCTTCCCCTCTCTTGACCTTACTTTCTACCCTTCCTAAGGCATCTCTTATCTATACATTTTTCTCTTCTCCTAATCCGGATCGCCCTAAATCCAAACTTGAACTTTCCTGGGAGGCGGATCTGGGGTGTGTTTTGCCCGTTTCCCTTTGGGATAAACTCTGGCTCAAATCCTTGAAAGTTTCTCACTCTGCTTCCCTCACTCAAACTCTTTTCTTTTTGTATCACAGACTCTATCTCTCCCCTCTGTCCCTCTCCCGCTTTGCTTCTTCCCTTTCTGACTCCGCCTGTTGGACTTGTAAATTGCCTAAAGCTGACCTTTTACACATGTTCTTCTACTGTCCTGCGGTTTCCACTCTATGGAAACAGGTTTGGCATTGTATCTCTCAGATTTTCTCGCTTTCCATTCCACATTCACCTCCTCTTCTTTTTCTGGGTAGTCTTTCAGACGACATTTCTTTACCTCCACACTCTTGTGGTCTTTTTGACCTTATGCTTGCACTTGTCTTTCAACTTATCTCTTCTAATTGGAAATCCTTTACACATGTTTCCATGCAACACTGGTGGAACTCTCTTTGTCATTTCCATAGACTTGATGTTTCCTTTGCCTCATCCTGTAAACCTCCTCGTAATGTGGAGCTCTATTGGCTCCCCCTTACTGTTTATTTAGATCGTTTAGCTATTAAGAAGAAACCATTGACTGTTTATTCAGAGAATTTTAAACCTCCTTGAATGACTTATCCCTTTTCGTACTTATATCTTATTCTTTTACTTCTCTTTTTCTTCTCTGGATATGGTTTATTTCTCTTTTCACTTCTTTCATACTTCTATAATACTTAATGCTCAGTTTTCTGCAGATTGCCTTTACTGATTGTGTTGTACCTTTCTCGGCCTTAATCTTTCTTTTCATTCTCTTTGCTTTCCCCCTCTTTTCTTTTCTCCCCCTTATTCTTTCCCCACAAAATTCATAAAATGCTTTTGTGAATATCCACTTTGACACTAGAATTTTTAAGCTTTGTCCTTTTCCACCTATCTTGTACCATTCCTCTTGTCAATTGTTATTTTTTAATTTTATTATTCTAATAAAGCTTTTCAAACATAAAAAAGGGACTGATTTAAGGAAGGTAGTTATGGAATGAAGCACCATAAAATGTGTTCTGTGACTAATAGTCCCCTAATATACAAAATACACAACCTCTGATGTCTCTGTGTGCGAAGTCTGCAAGACTAAAGTGATCAGAGGCCCAAGGAATGGGCTCGCCCCCTTTACCCACCCACGCTTTTAACAAAAGGTACCGTCTTGAATGTGCACAGAGGCCTGTACAATAGAACACGTGGGTTATGAGCTCAATAGGACCAGCTGACTGGACTAAAAGCAGCCTATTTCCACCTTCAGGCCGTATTCGATGACCTGGGCTTTATTTTTTTTGCCTGGCTCGAAGCAGCAGCAGAGCAGTACAGAGGACAGTTTATGCAACAAGCGGTCTTTAACACGAGTTGCTGTACAAACAGCTCGTCTGTCGTCTGTGGCACGCTGCCCGAGACCACATCACGGAAAGCATACAGCGCGGGGGGAGGAGGGAGCGACTGAATGTTCCCAGGTTGCAAGGTCGGATGAGGTTTAGAAGGCACTTTCTTCCGGGAGCTGGGGCACGTGTACTACCCATGGATGCAATGAGCACGAGGAGGTTGGTGGGAGTAATAGTAGCGATGAACAATGAGTTATACAAATTTCAAATATTACCAGGGAGGCTCAGACTCGCAGCAGTACCGTTTTGAAAAGAAGAAAACAAGAAAACAAAGAATACTACAAGATTATGTAACATAAGCAAGGATATTAACTAATTGATGTCTGGTAAGCTTTGGCTGTTCTTGGTTGGGAAAAGGAGATGCTGCATTCTTACTTTATATTACACCCGCCCCACCACCGACACTCCGTATCAGCTGAGCTCAAATGTCTATTTCTCTAGCAGAGTTTAAGAATAGGATTAGCACCGTGGCATCCACACCGAGTTAGAGTGACAAAGCCTTTTTCCATTTTTACAGCAGTCTTTAGGCACAGGATTAGCATAGTGCCTCCATACGGAGCTGAAAAAAGACAAAAGCCTTTTACCATTCCAGGCACAGTTTTACAGCTTTGTATTGGTAAAATACCATCCAAGCCAACCTGGATGGAATAAAAGCAACCCCAGACGTGTTTCACTCTAGTTAGACGTCATCGGAGAGCCATAGTCTTGACCAGACACAAAGAAGCACCCAGTAAAAGTCAAGACCATACCTACTCAGGCTTTGAGTGCCGCGTACAGAAGCTCCTCTCCACCTAAACTTGGGAACCACCCAGTGTTTTCTTCTTATATTTTTACAAAATTGATGTGGCACTCTTAGCCTGAAAGGATATTGCCTTGATCCATCTATAGCTATGAGGTGTTACCTAGACGAGAGTATAGAGGGCAAACCAAGGTCTGAAACCATCGCGGTTTTCGGACAGTTCGTGTGGTGCACTCGTGCGGAAAGCGGGTCCACGTCAAAGCCATCAGCCTCCATCCCACAGGCATCTGTTGCTTCCCCAACGTGCGCAGTGCACGCTCGGCCTCACTTCTCCTCTCCCCTAATTACATCCCTGCTTTCACTTTCACGGCCGCGAGGCCGTGAGCTTCACTTCAAAGGGGCCGCCAATGCTTGTTCCCCATTTAGTTTTCCCTTCTCGTCTGACCTCCCCCCCCTAATAATCCCCCCCTGCCGCCCCACACAAAGGCCAGATGTTTCATTTACCACGTTGTGGTATATGAATGTGTTAAACTGCAGGAAATCTGGAATTCCGTGTGGTTTTGCTATCGGTAAACCATTCCCAAACAGGTATACCACATGTTTCACTCGTAATTGCATGGCAAACGCTTAGTGTTACCGCAAGGAAATGTAAATGCCGCATTTCATGTTTACATCCCACGAATACTGTGCACCTCGAAACCACGGCGGTATTGGTTTGTCCTTTCCACATCCTCTCTCTTCTTCTGTCTGTGCGCGCCTGCTGCCCTTCCCTGATTCCAGCTGCTGGCAGTTTGAGTTACAGTTGGAGGTGTGGGTGTAAGAGGAGTTTTTTTCCTACATGTCACAACATGCTCTCGTGTTTTGTGGAAACTCTCGATTCCTGCAGGCATAACCGGCATCTCGCGTTTCAGGCTCCCGTTTTGAATGTATACAGAAACTCACAAGGTTTCTTTGCTCCTGTGAAAATGCAGAGAATTTGACGCGCAACATTATGTGTGAATTAAATACTACTAAACACGTCTTTATTGTAGGCAAGTGCTTTGCTTGCAGTGCTTGAATAGTCTAGTGTATCATTCTTGACTGTGTCCCACTGTCTGTCCAGAGCGGGACCAAGCGTCGGCGCCCATGCACACTCGCTGTGCTTCCTGGTACAAGCTGTGGAGGGCTCTCTTTTAAAAAAAAATTTTTTATTTTAGCATGACCGGATGCAATATGTTTTCCTTCAGAACAATCTAATTCCATTTATGTTCGTTCAAGTGCTGACCTGGTTGGTAGCAACTGGAACTTCAATGGAGCACAGCTGGAATCTCGCAACAAACAGAAGGAGATGATGGACGGAGCGCTGAAACTTTTCAGATGCTCACCCCCAGTCACAGAACTGGGTTGAATTCATCATCGTTCTTTAGCTCACTCCGCCACCCCAGTTCTGTAAAAATAATACGGACGTCTATGTGTTAGTCCGATTATATAATTATTTATATACCAACACGGAAAACGTAATTGACAGGAACTAGGAGTCTTTTGTGTGTGGACATTGTGGGAAAATGAAATAAGGGTCTCAATCTTCAATTCTAAAATTACATTAGGGTTCATCTTATTATCTTATTAGTGGCAATGTCGAAATTTACCCTATACAAGGTTAAAAACTCAAGGAAGCAGAGCGTTGGGTTGTCATTGGGAGTCCTTACAGTGGTGTAAGGGCTACATAGTTCAGTCCTTATGTGGTGAGAGAATCATCCAGGGGCTTTCCGCGGGACCTTTAACAGTAAGGCCCTCTGTATACTATCATCTAGCCTAGATGCCCTATTTATGTGCTAGTACAGGGAAATCCCACCTTGGCTTTATGTTTTTGAAAGCTTTAGAATCCTATGGAAATATCACATAAAATACAAGCAATTTAATTTTGCAATAGCTATAATATATGTTCATTTATTACTGTCACCAAAAGTGTATATATATACCACCGCACTTGTGTAATCAAAGCAAAACACACATGGCTCATCATGGTAACTCTATTATTGCTCACCTAACCAGCACCACTCAGCACCACCACAGCATCACTCAGCACCACCACAGCATCACTCAGCACCACCACAGCATCACTCAGCACCACCACAGCATCACTCAGCACCACCACAGCACCACTCAGCACCACCACAGCATCACTCAGCGCAACCCCAGCATCACTCAGCGCCACCACATTATCACTCATGCACCACCACATTATCACTCATGCACCACCACAGCACCACTCAGCACCACCACAGCATCACTCAGCATGTTCACAGCATCACTCAGCACGCTCACAGCATCACTCAGCACCACCACAGCATCACTCAGCACCACCACAGCACCACTCAGCACCACCACAGTATCCCTCAGCACCACCACATTATCACTCAGCAACACCACAAGCAACACCACATTATCACTCAGCACCACCACAGCATCACTCAGCACCAGCACAGCATCACTCAGCACCACCACATTATCACTCAGCACCACCACATTATCACTCAGCACCACCACATTATCACTCAGCACCACCACAGCACCACTCAGCACCACCACAGCATCATTCAGCACCACCACAGCACCACTCAGCACCACTCAGCACCACCACATTATCACTCAGCACCACCACATTATCACTCAGCACCACCACAGCACCACTCAGCACCACCACAGCATCACTCAGCACCACCACGGCACCACTCAGCACCACCACAGCACCACTCAGCACCACCAGAGCACCACCCAGCACCACCACAGCACCACTCAGCACCACCACAGCATCACTCAGCACCACTCAGCACCACCACCGCACCACTCAGCACCACCACAGCACCACTCAGCACCACCACAGCACCACTCAGCACCACCACAACCTCACTCAGCACCACCACAGCACCACTCAGCACCACCACAGCACCACTCAGCACCACCACAGCACCACTCAGCACCACCACAGCACCACTCAGCACCACCACAGCATCACTCAGCACCACCACAGCACCACTCAGCACCACCACAGCACCACTCAGCACCACCACAACCTCACTCAGCACCACCACAGCACCACTCAGCACCACCACAGCACCACTCAGCACCACCACAGCACCACTCAGCACCGCCACATTATCACTCAGCACCACCACATTATCACTCAGCAACACCACATTATCACTCAGCCCCACCACAGCACCACCACAGCATAATTCAACACCACCACAGCATCACCCAGCACCACCACAGCACCACCACAGCACCACTCAGCACCACCACAGCACCACTCAGCACCACCACAGCACCACCACCACAGCATCACTCAGCACCACCACATTATCACTCAGCACCACCACAGCATCACTCAGCACCACCACAGCATCACTTAGCACCACCACAGCATCACTCAGCACCACCACAGCACCACTCAGCAGCACCACAGCACCACTCAGCACCACCACAGCATCACTCACGGCCTCCACAGCATCACTCACGGCCTCCACAGCATCACTCAGGGCCACCACATCATCACTCACGGGAACCAAAAATCACTATGCGCTACCACAGCATCACTGAACGCCACAGCATCACTGGCCGCCACCACACCATCACTCTGCGCCATCACAGCATCAATCTGTGCAACAATTCAACAACAACTGGGCCAAATATGTTCTCTCAATGTTTCAAGCTTTATTACAAATGTCACAAAAAGATGTTAATATTTCACTTCTGTTCTTGGATTTTCGTCACAATAAAATACACTAAACATAATCTTCACAAAAGTTATTTACAAAAGTTCAAGCTATTGCCATTATAAATTACAACCACTTTTATTTAAGTATTAATTATTAAAAAAATTAAAAGCCATCGTTATTTGTAATATCAATACATCTAAGTCACGTAAATACAAAACATGTTGCATTACAAATGCTATAGGTGTCACATTTGCGAAAGTTATAACTATTGGCATTGTAAATGACAAAGCTATTAATTTAGCTATTTTTAAAACCAACACATAAATAAAAATATTGTCATTTACAAGACCAATAGCTCAAACGTTCCTAATGCGAGACCTATTGCATTGCAAATGCTTGTTTTAATATGTTTTTTGTTTGCCAGAGCCCATTTGATAAGATCTTTTGTCCAAGACCAAATCCCTGTGTGCTAGGACACACCGAGTGTATACCAACCCTGCATTTTGCAAGCACCAATCCCAGTGGCATCATTCAGAAAGCCCTGTTATCATGCTTTAACTTTGGCATTATTCCAAAAAGACATACTTTTATGGGTTCATTCAACATCACACCGCTAGAAACACCTGAAGTCTGCATTACCTCTCCTCAAATAACTCGGACAGGTCCAGGTCATGTGCACAAAATCAGATATACCATGCTACCATCCGCCAATCTGAGATGTCCTGTTAGGGTAAATCAATGGCAATTCCCTCAGTTCAGTGTATCATACATTCTATGCAATAAATTAAATTGCATCAGTTTCAATCTGGTGTTTGGGAATATATTTTTGACCTGCTCACATCACTTTTTCCATTCAGGCCGAGACAGCTCATTGGGACAATCGAGACCTAAGCGGTCTTTTGTTCTATCCATATTACCGCCCCTATTAAACGCACATACCAAAAGTCCCTCTTAAATAGAATTCCACATCCCACAGGCCGTGCGTGCCAGTTTAGTATATTGTAATAACTGCCCTGGTCCCAGCCCAAACTGTTCCTGCGCTTGTAAAAAATATATATGACTCAATTATTAACACATTTATTCCCACTATCTCCCAGCCTCCCTCCTGTCTTCTAAAATAGATAGATCTTTCAGCAAGTTTCAGAACGGTCTCAAGGACCAGAGAGGCAGGGTCAATGTACATGGGAGCCTTTACAATACCTTATTCACTACTATGTGTACATTTCTGCCATCTTTCAGATTATGTAAGGCATGTCATTCTGGACTTCCCTGGCCATCACAAATAGCTCAGGCAAAGTGTGGACTGGATACAAACCAGCAACTAGAGACTTCACCTGTTAGGGCCATCTTCAAACCAGTGAATCACGTGCTGAAGTTGGGCGGTATCTTAATAAAGATAAAGTCAATGAGTCCTAGCCCATCCGGAAGCAATTGAAGTTTCAGCGTGTCCGATTTTACAAGCTGTGCTTGTCTGTTTAAAGCAGAAAATATATCATACTATCAAGTCGGAGAAATGCAACAGCTGGGATCGGGCACATAGCATTTTGCAGCACATAAAGACAGCAGAGGGGGGAATCATTTTAGGCAAAGACATTCTGCCCAACATAAAAAGGGGTACTGAAAGGAAGGGGTCTCAGTGAGAGAACAAATATACTTGTGACTTTAAAGAAGATTTAGACAATACTAAATGAATTCGACATTGTTTTAATTCACAATGAGGAGCAATGTATCGAATACATTAACATTTTCATGCATAGAGTAGGTTGTACGGTGCCCAAAAGGGGGGAGGGAGGAGGTGATAGTGTGAGGATGGCGTGATGGAAAATTGTGACAATAAAAACAAGAAATATCCAAGAATCTTTGCTACAATTGTGTTTTCATTTCATTACACATAGAATGAGTCACTTTGCCGATGTATACATAACAATGTCATACTCCAATACAGCAATTACTGGCAAAAATGTGGGGAAGGAGTTGACTATACGGATGATGTCGACGTTTCGACCCTCTGAATAGCGCAGGGTTGGTTGAGCCCTTGCCGTGGGGTCTTCTTCAGGACAGGGAAACGGGCAGGCAACCGTTGTACTTGGCGCTCTATCTGATCTCTGCAATCGTCTTCCAAGTGGTTTGACGAACGTTAGGATAAGCAGTCCATAATTCATTAGAGATACATAGTAGAGAGTTGGAGAGCGCGGCCGACCGCGGGGCGGTGACACAGTTAAATTCGGTGTCCCAATCCGATTAATGCGTAATGGTGCGTCCCCTCTGTGTCAGTAAAAATCGATGTGTTCACCTTGGTCGGTGTGGTGTAAGGCGCAACCTCGGTTTGATGGTTGACCTCAATTGCCGACTGAATCGGACCACGGGGATAATGTGCTGAATTCTACAGAATTATTCAATTCCTCGAACATCCTACGTTCCTTCAGATCATATTGGGCTATTGGGCAGCAGCCCACCTAGATCCCCAGATACCTGAAACGCTGCACCTCCCATTCTAACCTAAGCTCAGAGGGAGATCTTCTCCATTGCGTCTCTGTCTCTCAAAGGAACAACTTGGTCTTCCTTTTATTGTTAAGTGAGCCCGAGATCTCATCAAGCCTCTCCAGTTCCTCCATCAAGTGAAGTACAGAGGCAACAGGATCAACCAATGCACCCTCTGCATATAACAGAAAGATGTGCGTTAAATCACCAATTTGGATTCCCAGTGAAAGAATCCTAGCTCTCAGCTGATGGGCTAATGACGCCACTGCCAGCGTGAACAGCACGGGGAACAGAGTGCATCCCTGTCTAGTGCCACTCTCCAAGACTCATGCATTTGACTGACACTATGCCGACCGGGCGCACACTAGACATAGAGGCTGCATAATACAATTGCATTCACCTTCCTACCAAGTTTAAATACTTTGCCTTAAGTTGACGCCTCTGCGTGCGTCCTTACCTTTTTTAGTATTGTCTTGCTTTTTTTGTTTATTGTGTTGAGTCTACTATGCACTGACTTGTTGCAAAAGACCTATTGTCATTTTAACAAAAACTGCTTATCCATTAATTGGCTCTTTTTTCACTCGCGTTTGCTTGCTTCTTATTTGATTTGATGGCTTGTCTTGTCTATTTTGTGTTTCTCCATCCCCTGGAGCATAACGTCTTTACTTGAGTCCTTCAACTGCTCACTTTTTAGGGAACTAAATGTTTTATTTTGCTTAAACATTCCAGAATAGTGCATATATTTTCCAGCTGTCCTACATCTGTGTAGCTATGTCTCATCCTTGTGCTTTTCCCCACTCCACTGCCCCATTCTCCTCTCTTGTTTCTTTGTGCTTACGCACTCCACATGTGCATATGTTTTCCAGCTGGCTCCCTTGTGTGCTTCTATTGCCCTCCCGCTCGATGTCTCGTGCTTTTATCTGTGTGCGTCTTTCCTTCTCATGACACTCTCCCTCATTTATGTGCTTCTCTCTCTTTACCCATGCCCCCATGTTGCTCTCTGTCACCTATGTCACCTGTGTGCTTTCGTAGCATGTTCTCCCTCTTTTGCCTCTTCCCATCCTCTGAGTACTGCCGTTTTCCTTTGTCTCCCCATTTGCTCCTCTCTTTAAAAAAAAATATATATATATCTTCATTGAGTTTCAAAAGTAACCATAAACTAAAAGGAAACAAACTGGAGTATCTCCAACTATATTGTCAAACAGTGCATTTAAAAATGGGTCCATTATATCAAGTCCACATCAGCAAATCAATGACACAGTGAAGCACAAAGCAGCAAGGCAGCAAGGAAGGGGAGATGGGTGCAGGAGATACTAGCTCTTCTCTTAATCCAATCCCCCAAACACCTGCAGTGAATTACAAAAAATAAATTGCCACATTTACACTAGAAAACGTTATTTTTTATTTACTGATCTAAGTGGCATCCTTAATCTAGGATAAGTAAATACAAAGTTAATGAAATGATGCCTCATCATTCTGTCATTGCACACATGCGTTCTGATGCATGATTCCATTAGTGAAATGATGCAACCGCCATTGTGCCTTTTTAAAACAAAATATGTTGACGATGCTGCAAAGTGCTGTAATGTTGTACAGCATAACCCAAAACACTCCACAAAGCCTATTGGTCCCCAAGGAAAGACCTAGTGGCTTTACAAGCGCTTTTTTTTTTTTTGTTGAGGTTGAGTCTTTGTTTTGTTGTTTTCATATGGAAGGAAGGTGTATGGTAAGTTTAAGACTGTGTGTAGGTAGAATGTTTGGCATGCCTATGGGTTCTCTAGTGTGTGTGTCAGCAGTGTTGGTTGAATAGTAGCATGTTTGGATGCTAGAATGCTGAAGGGAAATTCACAGTTGCACTTCCCTGTGTACACAACTGCAGAATAGATCATCGGGCAGTTATACCACCCTTCGGGTCATTATAATTCCAGAAGCCTTCCTCCTCCTTTTGTGGCTAACACCATTACCAGTGAGTCAAGTCCATAGCCAGTACTGAGGTTGGATTATTTATTTCTAGATAATATGATAATTGCTATGCACTTGTAACTGCCATGCACCTTTATAGAGTGTAGAACTAGGTGACAAGAGTTCCAAAATAGACTGTAGATGGAGGAAGCTCAAGGGAACTTGCAGGATACCACAATTTTCTTATGTTATTGTCTTAAGTTAGTAATAGTTTGTGATTCATTTTCTCTTGAGCAGCTTCTACTGGTTTTCAAGTGATCCCGTTCAGGGATGTTGGAAGTAGGATACGAAGATGACTACAAGTGAGTCACTTAAACATACCTGGAGATTTTCTGCCCAGTGCAATGAAATCCTGAAGAAGATATTTGTATCCATTCCATGTGTACCTTGTAGATGCTCTTGGATGGTTTCTTGAGTGTACTCTAAGAATTTGGTACACAGTTACCGTTCCCATTTCACGTAATGCTTGATTTAGCTGCCTTTTTGCAGTGGACGTTGGCTGAGTCCATGAATGATCCCTTTC
The DNA here is from genome assembly GCF_964261635.1 of Lissotriton helveticus. Lineage (NCBI taxonomy): Eukaryota > Metazoa > Chordata > Amphibia > Caudata > Salamandridae > Lissotriton > Lissotriton helveticus. The sequence goes on from NC_136057.1 coordinate 1,640,890,239, forward strand.
GTCTTCTAGTTTCATCTTCAAGCCTCCATTCTAAAATTTCTCTTTTATGATCAGTCTCCTTCTTCAGTCCACTCTGTTTATTTTCAATCACTCTTCTGTATGTCTATAGCCTAATGATTAGTTTTCCTTGGTATGACATTGATAAGGAAGTGTGGTAACTCTCAGCATGGCACGATTTTTCCAGCTTTTGTACCTGATCACAATCGCTCATTAGAGATCAGATGTAGTTGATTACAAATTTCTCTGCAGGGCTGTACTACAGCAAGACGATTCCAGCAGAATGCCAATTGAGCCGTTAGTCAGCAGTACTGCTTTGCACATAAAAACATAATATATGGCCACATTCACTTCACAAGAAGGAGGCAAATTATCACTTCTTCATGTGCACCAATATTCCAAGCACCCGCTTTATCTCTCTTTCTAAGACTTTAATTGCAACATATATACAAAACCTGAGGAAAGACCTTATAACCCTCTAGATCCTGGACCACAGAATTGGTAAAAACAGTGGGTTCTCTGCTGGGAAAGATTAGCCTATAGGTACTTACTCTATAATAATACAGTTAATTATTATTGAATACACAACTCCATTTATGCGTATGACTTAATCCTCCAAAGCAAAACACAATCTCGTTGATCACCAGTGATAACCGAGTAGGAATTTGTCATTACTTATTCTGAATTCTGCATAACGTTATGTTAAAACCATCAATCACCACCCTGTCCTTGCTAATACTGTGATTAAGTCACTAGGACGTCTAATACTATAACTGGACATGGTATCCCCATGGGTAGTCCAACCACTCGGTCCCCGTTCTGTGTTGCAATAACTAATCCTTCAGTCACTCAATGGCGATTTTTATCCACTCTCATCTTTATACTTCTGTGGTGGGCTCCACAGTAATCATGGTTGAAGCATTTTGGCCCATTGATTTCTAGCCGCCTCGGGACTCAACAGGTAGTGTGTAAACAAAAGGCTACACACATTATCACTACAAGTAGATCACTTATCTCGGGCAGCAGGGGCACCAGCAGTCTCAATAGTAAATCAAGTGCACATTGAGTGGACTTGAGGTTCAAAGTGTTCAAACACCCTGTTGCTGTCAGTGCTCAGTAGATAATCCCAGACAACGTAGGGTCGCAAATGAGCATCTATGAGTAGGACGCCATCTCGAGTTTCATGAGTCTGCTGTATGGACTGACGTCCCAGAGTACAATTCAAAACCGGGTGTTGCTACATCAACATGCCTAAACTTTCGGACCAGACTTGCAAATCTTCAAAAACTCACATTAAATGTATGCTACACAACTGCAGATCTACAGCCAAGCACAGTACAGAACTATAGATTCCATCCTACATCATGGGATTGACAACCTATCCCTTACTGAAACCTGACTGAACAACCTCTCCAACCCATTGATAGACATCATGGTTTCATCCATCTTCTATGGTAAAACGGTGGACAAAGAAGGATAACAGGAGTTGGCACTGCAGTCATCCACTGAAACCCTGCAAATCGACTGTTTCATTGTTGAGCGTATCCCGCCTATGAGTGCCTAGGAGCATAACTCTTCATGACAGACGGGAAGTTGACAAGTTTCCACATACTATATCTCCCTCCAGGGGACAATCAACTATTTACCAAGCATATAATTGTCCTCATCACAGAGCAATCTCTTCTACCCTGTGTCAATTTCTCCCTAGAAAGCTTTAGCTTTCACTTGAATGGCACAAGCAAAGCACAAATAGCCCATGTCAAGTAATTTCTGAGCAACAATGACTTAACACATTTCTTCAGTGAGTACTGTAAGGAAGAGTCAATTACCATGGACTCAATAATACCTGTAGAATGGTCTAACCTGCATATGATCCCTTTTTACCTCTCATTGGAGAAACCTCTAATCAAAGGCAAAGTCACAAAACGAGGCATTGGTCCAGAGACTCCAAACAAATGAATCCAGCAGAAATCACTTCAAACTCAATGTTCATCCCTCAACAGTTTCAAGCAATCTTGAGGACTTGGCTCCATACTCCAACATCACCATGTCTGATATAATGAAGGAAGTAGCACATATGAAACTCAAGAGGCAAAAAAGCAAACCCTTCTGACCCAGTTAAAACAAAGATGTAAATGATGAAAGGAGACTGCTATAAAAGGCAGAAATAAGATGGAGACTAGACCCCATAACATTAAATCTTTCACTACTACCACAATAAAGGTACAGGTACAAGAAACACATCTTCAAAGCTAAGGCCTCCTCCCTCAGATCCCAATTAGTTGTAGTTAAAAAAAACAGGCACACAAATTATTCAATATCATAAGGAACAAACAACCCCAAAACTTAAAATTTATTTGGACAAGTCAAAGGAAAGATATGAGGAATATGCCAACTTCTTTACAGACAAGATCATGAAAATTGAACTCTCTCTGCCAAATATACTTTTAGATAATCCCACAGATGCAACCACACCCACAAATGCCTTCACTTCCTCCAACATCACAACAATTTTGTCCCTCAACATATATCACTGAACACAAAAAACAACACCTCATGGAATTGCTTTGGATCTTAAGAGAATAAGAACTCATCAAAAGTGCCTCAGATACTAACCCCGTCGGACACATAGCAGACCCAATTATAGACTCCTTAATCAAAAGTAATAGCCATCTTATTGCCCCACTGTGGACATCTATCATCAACACATCACTATCACAAGGAACAGTCCTAAACTGCTTGAAAACAGACCAGGTCACTCCAATCCTCAAAAAACCTGTAGCCAACCCAGATGATGTGAACATCTTCCATCCTAGCCAAAGTCCTCAAGAAATGTGTACTTTCCCAACCAACCATCATATAGCAAACTACAACCTTCTATATATCTTCTAGTCAAGTTTCAGAACCGGCTGTAGCACAGAGACAAAAAAGGAGAATCATGTCTGGTCATACTACTGAACCTTTCTTCAAAATTTGACAAGGTTAATCACAAAACTCTTCTAAGCACCCTAAAGCCATTTATGGGGCTTAGATACACAGTGCTGAAGTGGTTTTCTTCATACTGCAAAAACTGTGTCAGATAAATGAAACTACTTTTTAAAGCATGCCCCAGGCAACGAAGGAGCCCCCCCAGGGATCCATATAACTAAGCTACGGTACCCCCAACTTACTTTTAGGTCTAGAGCAGGGGGAAGAAGAACATACTAAATATACCAAGAAACCTCTAAACTGACCTTTATAATGTATCCAATCGGTATAACTCAATGTCCATTTAGTAAAGATACTGCACACATATCCAATTATCAACAAACAATAGGTTTTCATTAGACTTCTATTTTATTCATCATCTTTTTGGTATTTTTTATACTTTTTTATTATTGGAAAATGACAGTAGATTACAATTCATTATTTCAACAGTCAAAAAAGCTTTTATACAAAGAATCATGTACCCCCATAAAACAGTTATCAAAAACTAAACAATAACAGCATTGTCCACTCATTCAAAACTGCCTCACCACTCGTTCTTCTCATGCACACACACTCTCACACTGTGCAGAATTGTTAAAAAATGTCAAACAACTGAGATATGAGGACTCTATATAACAATGTATATCCCTTTTACATGGTAACAATCCCGTATGTTTTTGGATCCACCCTAGCTCTTACATGGAAGTGCAGGAAGTTCCCATTAGTAGTGACACTCACAACAGTTCACAATATACAGAAAGTCAATCACAGGATTCTTGGAGTTCCAGGACAAATGTAAATCCCTGTAGCTATGCCGACCCAATTACACCACACCACTTAAAAATCCTAACTAGTCATGGTGGCTTAACTCAAACATATCTTTAAACACTAAAAGCCTCAACCACCAAGTAAAGAAAATTAAAGGATTGGATTGTTGTGCAAAATTAAAAGCTGCTACAGCCTTTCTTCAAGAATTATAATCCAGGTACAGCAAAGCCTTAGCTCCGAAGGCAGACGAGGCTGATGACATAACTTCCTCGGGTGCCAAGTGTTAAAGAAAAAGTATCATCACTGCAATATCTGAAAGACTTTGGGCTGAGAATCATAACTATCGATGAGAAAGGGAGATGGACTATTTCCAGACTCAAAAATGGTAATAAAGATCCCAGATGGTTGTGAGACTACTTTCTGCTCAGTTCCACATCAAAGATACACACGGATTGATTATCTCTCATCGACTTCACTGTATGACACTCAGCAACCTAGTACTATAGAACAAATGCGAATCTCAGACCAACAGTGTATTACTATAACTCTATAAAATACTTCTAACTTTAATAGAAATAGATCCTGGCACATGAACTCAGAGTTTCTGGTAGAGTATTATTATTCCAAAGAGCTAAAAAGCAAATAACAAACAATTGTTTGATAAAGATAATACGGGTTCAGCCTCCTCAAATGCAACAATCTTTGACACTTTAAAATGCAATACAAGAGGCCTAAACATAATGATGTAGAGAAAAATTGCATTATTAAAATCAAATTCCATAACTTGTCCAAAGAAATCAGTTGCGTAATGAAAACATTGGCACTTAAAAAATGTGTAATACCTGGATACACTTCAAAAACATAAATATGACTACAACAACATTGTACGTAGTAGTCCATAACTATAGGTACAAGCACAGGAGTGAACAATTAGAATAGTTCAAAGAAATGAAGAAAATCCTTGCTGCCTATCTAAACTTCGAAAGAAACAAAAAAAATAATCACACATGTATTACAGACTAAACATTGAAAATCTTCACTAAAGATATAACAAAATGAATTCATGATTTTTTATACCAATCTATTCAAACAATAACAAAGAAAACAAGCTTTAAGTTCCTAAACAAGATCTCTAGTTATACGCCCTCAGAAACTACCAGACTTGCCATAAATAAACTTCTTCGGAAAGAAGAACTCATTTATGCCATCAAGTCAATTTCCTTAGGCAAAGCCCCCAGTTCCAATGGCTTCCCAAATGTTTTCTGTAAGAGATTTTGCAACATGATCATTGACCCCCTTGAAGTAGCTCTCAAACATTTCATGGGCACATCAGCCGAAGTGGCCATCGCAGTCATACCGAACTAGGGAAAAGACCACCTCGAAAATATATAGGCTAATATACATCATTAATATGGGCACAAAAAGGTTTGCTGAAGTCCTAGCTAATTGTCTGGAGGGGATAATGACAAAACGAATAAATCACATTCTGGTGTTGTCAAAAGTAGACTTGCTTTTGACAGTACCCACACCTTTTGCAATATCACAGAGAAATCACACTTATCACAGTCTCCAGCTGCCACCATTGCCCTGTATGTGAAAAAAGTGCTTGATACAGTATCATGGCCTTACGTTGGGTCAGTATTCCATCAGCCTGAATTTGGTCACATTTAATTAAAAAGGAATTGATGCTATAGGCACGCACATCAGCAAGAATCAGAATTAATGACAACCTTTGAGATCCAATCAAGTTATGTCAAGACACATGTCAAGGATGTCCTCTATCTCCCCTACTATTCCTATTTGCAATTCATCCCCTATCACAAATCACAAATAATTGTGAGAATATCAAAGGCATTTAATTTACATTTGACACGCTCAAAACAGAAGCTTACATGCATGACATCTTAATACTCACTGAGGAGGCTGACACCACAAGCACAGCCCAGTGAGTTCTCTCACATATCCAGTTATACTCTGAATAAAGAGAAAACAGAGGTTCTACTACCAACCCAACTTCCAGATTGCATTAGACACAGTGGCATGCAGTGGCAACCAAAATACTTTAAATACCTGGGAATATGGTTCAGAAATGAACTGATGGAATCAGTAAGATATAATCAACAAAGAACACCAGCCAAAATTAAGCTCTTTTATGCAACTGGTCACTTAGGTAGGGTATACAACCTTTACCACGCAACTTTTACCACGACCTACCTTTACCACGCAACTTTTACAACGCAGGACCCTTTACCACGCATACCATTACAACGCAGGTATTTACAACGCAGATACCTTTACAACGCATACCATTACAACGTAAGTATTGGTAAGTATATAATTTTATTTAAAATATTTTAGGTTTGGGTTTTGGGTAAATGGGTATTTTTAGGGTTCAGGGTCAGTTTTTAGTTTTTGGGTAAAGGGGTATTTTAAGGGTTCAGGGTCAGTTTTCAGTTTTTGGGTAAAGGGGTATTTTTAGGGTTCAGGGTCAGTTTTCAGTTTTTGGGTAAAGGGGTATTTTTAGGGTTCAGGGTCAGTTTTCAGTTTTTGGGGTACAGGGGTATTTTTAGGGTTCAGGGCAGGGTTTGGGTTTTGGGGTACAGGGGTATTTTTAGGTTTCAGGGTTGGGTTTGGGTTTTGGGGTACAGGGGTATTTTTAGGTTTCAGGGCTGGGTTTGGGTTTGGGGGTTTAGGGGTATTTTTAGGTTTCAGGGCTGGGTTTGGGTTTTGGGGTACAGGGGTATTTTTAACATATATATTTAAAAATTAATAAATAAATAATAATATAAATAATTAAAATATTAAATATTAAAATAATAATTTATTAATTTAAAAAAATATTTTTAATAATTACATTATTTTACCATATTATTTACTTACCTATACTTACGTTGTAATGGTATGCGTTGTAATAGTACCTGCGTTGTAGTGTATTGCGTTGTAAAGGTATTCGTGGTAAAGGGTCCTGCGTTGTAAAAAATGCGTGGTAATGGTCTGCGTGGTAAAAGAACGCGTGGTAACGTCATATATCCCTTAGGTAGATATCAGGTGGGGCAGACTTTAAACCCTAAAAAGGATAATTTACCTCTAATTATCTTCACATCTAGTATGATACCGACTCTCAAACCTAAATAGACCCTCCACTTGTGTTAGGATGTGCTTTGGTTAGTAAAGGCATATTCACGTATCAGTGAACTCTACTCTACTGACAGCCCTTTATTTTTTATGGCACTTCAACACATTTACTCCCGCCCTAATCCTCTATACAGGGCCGGACAGGCCTTTTATTTTATCAGGCACTTCTCCAGTTGATTAGTGCCTTTTATCAGGCACTTCTCCAGTTGATTAGTGCTATTGGAGGCCAATTTTGAAAAGCCTCAGAGTGGTCCAACTGCCTCTGTCACTTTTCCCCAGCTCTCAGAGGTTAATTGCATAGCAGGCACAAGGAGGCTTCAAACGAGGAAGGAGGAAGGTTGAAAGAAAGCAATAAGAGAGGGAGAAGAGACAAAGGAGAGAGAGTGAATGGGTTGACAGAGGCTGTACAAGGAGACAAAGGGATCGTGGCTGGTTTAAACATTTTTGCCGGGGCTACTTCGGTTCCCCAGCCCTTTTTATATAGCTTTCCCAGAACTACGCAAAAAGAATCTAAATTTGGCACACTATAATTCCTGGATATCTTAACTCTAATCAGAAAAATAAACTTCTCAGGACATGCAATTTCAATAATGTATAAAATTGTGAATGCTTGTGCAATAAAAACCTATAAAAGAAGTTGAAGATTGAATTCAAGAACGCGGGCAGACCCCCATCTCAGATGCAATCCAGTCACAGATTTACAACAGTGCAATAAAAACCAAACGTATCCCTTCCCTTTCACAATCAAATTTATCCTCAATCGTTCATATATTCCGGACCCTGGATAAACTTGAGAAGTTGAATCTGAATGATTCAAATCTCTCCTGAAACTGTAAAGACAAAAAGGTGACTCTGAACACAAACCCTGGCCCTCTAGCCACTCTAACACCACTCCCGCTTAATGCAGAGGCTAGAAACCTACTAGACTTAGTATTAACAATTGTGATCAAACTAATTCTGGTCGAATGGAAATCAGCCAACCTTATTTGCTTTCACACCTTGTGGAAATGTGCTACCGGCAGGGCTTGAAAAATCATAAAAAATACACTAGACCTACTGGTCTAGTAACCTCCAAAATCTCCTCGACCTAAGTGAAATGCACTTGACCTCTGACTCTGAAAGCAGAGCTAGGCAGCACCCATAGAATGCATATGAACCAAGTAAGTATACCAAAATATTCAACTAAGATGTGGAAACTTCTCAACGTATTCACTCAAAATATAAATACTAGGTCGTTATCCAATACTCCAACCACCACACCCAAGAGCATGCCACTCAATATACACTCTTTCACATACTGACCACATGAGACATGCATCTGCTCCGTCACCTCCCTTTTCATTCATTCCTTTGCCCTCTATCCTATCCTATGCCTAATGTGATACAAGATAAAAACCAAGTCACCAATAGCCCTTCAAAGATGACAAATGAGCTTTCAAACAGATATGTTGACCTATGACACCATTACAATACCCCTCAATATAGATGGCAACCATGACTTACCATTTTACTTACAGACCTTAGTACAATATGTATAGCTTTATTGTTACAGCAAGCAAAGTGTTGTATCCATGTGATTCTTCTTGGTAAACTATACTGAATGCTACCATTGTTATCTTACCATGGATCCATATCTACCAACACCTATATATGGTTACTGCATGTAGATTTATGTATTCCATGTGCTTATCATTGGTAAACTATACCTGGATTTTACCATTATGTCTTGCCATGGCTCCATGCCTCCTACCTTTTATGTATATTGTATCACTCTCTTGATACTTTGTTTTCATAAACTTCAACAAAAAAACTGATTAACAAAAATAGATGTTGTTTTACTGATGACTATGGCCAGTGTTGAGATATATTGTATCTAGAAAATAAGTTGATTATATGATGGTCCTTTCGATTGCTTTGGGACACAGATGGTTGCAAAATTTATACCCCATAATGCATTATATTTTTATATCCTTAATCTTATCTGCTCGTTTTCTCATTTTGGCATCAAGGTTCCCTGCAGGTCAATTTAAATTGGTATTCTGTGGAGGAGAGTTATGCAAGATAAAAGTAATGCATGATTTACAATTTAAACGTTGCATGCTTCACAATCAATAAATATGTGAATTGCAAAATAATAGAAGTAAAATGTGACACCAAGGTTTTTTATTTGTTTGACTAGAGATGGTGAGTTGTCTCCAATTGATTCCAATGGCACATAGATTGGTGATGCTAAGTCTGAACAATAGAGAGCATTTCCTCCATCTCTTAATCAAGATTAGAATCAGATGTTATTTTATGCCTTTTAGCAAATTGATCCAGTGATGAATTATTGAGTCTTGTTGTCTTATATCTAAGATTGGAGGAATACCCTATAAATATTTAATATTAAATTCATTGATTAACGACACATAACCATTCCACTCTGATTACTAGTCTTGGAATAAGCCATTGAACTACAATTACATTTCGCCCTGGTTCGGAGCATGCTCAAATCAGCAAACCTTACTTGTGTATAGAGTCAATAGGGTGCATACCACATGGGTCACTAAGACAAGATATTCTTCTACATCATTAATTGTGTTGCTCAGTCTAGTGACCAGGCAGTATTCATACTAACATTTTTAATAAATTAATCTTTAGAGAAGGAGTTCTCACAGAATGTTATGTGGGAGAGGTGTGATGAGAGTAATGGGTGTGGTGGACTTTGCGTGATAGAAGAGCGAGAGAGTGGGGCTTTGGACTGTAGGTATTTAGCTCCTGAAGGGTAACGGTCATGTACCTATAATTCCACCAATGCACAACCAGTGCCGATTTAGGAAGTGATTATCAAGTCTGGAAAATGATTTTCTTCGGTGTGCAAATGGGCTCAGGATGGTATTCCTAAAATCATCTATCAATGTAAAGTCTAGGGTGTCTTGTGTGTGAAAAGAAAATTATGCATTAAATCTAGATGTTGAGATCTGGAACGATTCTTGGTTTGTAGCAAATGTAGGTGGTTGAAATCCATGAAGCTCTCTGGAATGGCAGATTTACATTATGTGTATTTGTAATGCGCACTATCACCCGTAAGGGTATACTCACTCTGAGCATGTGTGTGTGCATAGCTCTCCTTATGTTAGGTTAGTTAATTGTAGCTCTGTCTATGTAAGGTGTTAGGTTAGTTAATTAAAAAGCCAGGAGCAATGTAAGAGAATGTCCTTTCTCCTGAACTGGTTGTGTGCATGAGTGGGATATGTGTGCGCAGCAGTCCTGCAGAGGTAAAGTGTCTAGGTGGTGGGTGGGAGGTTATATGACTGGTCAGGTAGGTGAGGCTTGAGTTGCATAGTGCCTTGAATGTGGGTGGGAGGAGTCCGAATTTACCACATTTGTGTATTGGGAGCTAGTGGAGCTCTCTGAGGTTGGTGATATGAGTTCTGAGTGAAAGGTTGAGGATGAGTCTGACTCCCGAGTTATGGCTGATTTGTAATCTTGTAGTGAGTTACTTGGTGATCCTGGTATGGAGGGTGTTCTCATAGTCCAACTTGCAGGTGACTAGGGTGTGAGGGACAGGTTTGTTAGTGTTGCTTGGGAGCTTTTTGAAGATCTACCTCAGCATCTTCAGGGTGTGGAAGCAGAATGCAAAGGCAGCATTGACTTGTGCAGTCATGTCCAGTTTGCTGCCAATGATTATTCCAAGGTTCGTGGCGTGGGATTTGGGTGAAGCTGCGTGTTCGAGTTCCACCGGCCAACAGTTGGAGTCCCATGGTGAGATGCTCATGTTGAAGATCACTACTTCTTTCTTGTCAATGTTGAGCTTGAGACATGTGGCTTTCATCCAGTTAGCGACCTTGGTCATTAAGGCGGTGTACTTGTTTCTTGTGTTGAGGGTCTTTGTTGTAGGAGAGGATGCTGATGTTGTGTGCATGGATGGCAGTGACCAGAGGGATCATGTTAACTTTGAAAAGGTTGAGGCTGAGTTTTGAACCTTAAGGCAGATGAGTTTGCAGGCTTCCAATGAGCAAGGTGCCAAGCTAACAGCCTAATACCAGTATAACATCATTATCAAAAATTGTTTGAGCTGAGCACAAAGCACACAGGACAGGAGAACTTTAGGAACTCCTGGCATTAAAGTCAATCTGAATTTAGGAAGACAATTCTTACCAATCACTTGAGATCTTAATTGAATACATGTTTTGCAAGGTAGGTGAACAATGTGATGTTAGGTTATGTGAAGTCAATTAAGTCACATTTAAGCTATCAGTGACAAATAAGCTTTCCTACACTTCATCAAACTACTTGATGGTATTGTATTTTTAATAAGTAAATATATTGAGCCTAGATCTATAAAGGTGATTAGATGTAGCTTTAAAAAAGTTTGCTAGTAAGGAGGTTTTAAGATAAAGCTTGCTTTGATTTCCTATAGTAAGAACGGCTTGCATTGTAGGTAAATATGTGCGCTGTTGTTGAATGTTTCGGACATCACTGTGCAATGGTCGCGAGTTTCATATATTTGACAGAAAAAGAAGGCATCCAAGTGAATAGAGAAGTAACATATCCGAAGGTACAAATGAGAAACACATTGATATCAGCAAAATGATGGGCTAATTACACGAAGAGATAAAGCAGCATATGAGGGAGGTGACACATTCACTGCAAAAGAGAAGTGTTGCATAGTAGAACACACAGATGAGATATATCCCTAACCAGAGAGATAAATGTAATTTCAGGACACAGATAGAAAACCCATCCATTGAGAAATAAGGAGGAGATGGCCTAATTACAAAGAAGCTAATCCAAAAATCCCTGAGAGAAGAAAACATTTAACACAATGAGGGTACACATCCAAAGACATGCGCATCCAAAGACATACAGGAAGTCTGCACTGATAAAGAGATCAAGAACTTCCACAACTTAGGGAGAGAACACACTATCAATCAGAAACACGACCTTACAGAAAATGTGAACATACCAAAAGCTAAAGGCATCTCAGGGTATCCCAAGATGATTGGAGGCGCTGCATCCCAGCAGCTGAGAAACATAGGTTAAATAGGACATAGGTAGGAAAGTGTCCGTGCCCATCAAGAGTAGTGTTACTATATGCCTTCAAAGGGAAATAAGGTACAGGACTAGTGATGACAAAGTCGATAAGTGCCTCTAGATGCACAGAGAGGAGAACAGATGCACTAAAGATAAAGCGGCAGCTAATTATATGACGAAGAAATGCACCAGAATGAAATAGAAGAGTACACCTTCACAAGACAAATTATATGCACTTTATACATGAAGTGGACCCAGGCTTCAGAAATGCAAAATGAATGCCGTGAAGATGTCCAATGACACAGTAGTAACATCTGAAGATCCATTAAACAAGCATTTGCATAATTCAAATCTCTTACCCTTGGTTCGGTAAGATGGATGCTGCCTTTTACAAGCATTAGTAAGTGCAGGACAACAGACCAGTGATTGACACTCACCATAGGATGGAGAGATCAGCTGTCTCAATGATTAAGTCCTCAGTGGAGTCTAACATCAATGTGTGAAAGCTGATTAGGTTCATCACCTTTCCAAGATCTGTGTTATCTCGTAGGTGCAGGGGAGCTTTGGCCACACTGGTGTATGCCTAATGGGAAGAAAAATATCAGCAGTTTAGTAGATGGGCTACCGTTCCCTACAATACTGACGGTTCCACTCTCACTAAAAGGCATTGGGGCATATTATCAAGAAACATTGTTAACATTATCGCAGCTTTAGAAGCAGGAAATTGCCGCTAAAGCAGAGATAAGGGGCTTGATAACACGCCCTTGTGAATTCCCATAGAAGCCCATGTTCTGGTGTGAACATGGGCTCCTATGGGAATTCTCTACGACGTATTAATCCCAGCTTTAGCAGCCGTTTTCTGCCGCTAAAGCGGCGATAATGTTAACGCCAGGCTTGATAATATGCCCCATTGTTCGGAGTGGCTGAGCTATAGGATAAGGTTTATGATCATTCTCATCGGGGTTGCACTTTCAAGACCATTTATCTCAGAAAAATACAAATATTTACAAATTAGAGCTAAGGTTGTGTTATAAGCGGAAGATGATCCATTTTCAGTACAATGGTCAGTAAGTCTTTCACAGAAATGCACCAAAGATATAATTTATGACGCCACTAATGGTGTCATCATCATCATAAAGAAACAAAATTTCTTTCGGTCATCAAGATCATAAAAGTTGTACATGTATGGATTCAGCATAAAAACTTACAATAAAACATAGAACAATATTGCACATATTCCTTCAGGTAAGCGTTAAAAGGTTGAAAACGTGTTAAAAAGAGTTTTTAAAATAAAAGCATAAAATCGGTCTGAAATTGCTTTACAAATACTGATACTTTCTTTACTAACATAAAGATACACAAAGAATGCACCAAAGAAATTTCTAGAGGACCAAAGTCAAGGAATGGTGATAAATTGGAGTGTTAGCTCCTGCTTATGAGCCATATAAGAGCACTCACAGAATTCACTAGTTGGCTAGCATAACAAAGTTGTTAGCAATTCTATGGTGTAAACCAGCTTCCTACTAGAAAACATAAAAGTGTATGGGTGATAAAGTGCAAACATAATTTTTAAAACACCTAAGGTTTCATGGAGAACATCTCTCCTATTCATGATATATTGTTTTAGGGCTGGAAGAAAAGTGCATGATGCCAAAGAGCGTACAGTTTCCACCACCAGAGCTCCCTACTTATAGGAAAGTAACAAAGTGCATTGGTGCTAAATTTCCGACATAATTATGGGCCAATGGTAGAAGGGGATAGGCCAATCAATAAAAGACAGAATTGATAACATATAATCCAATTTTTAGAACAAAATTAAAAATCATAGCAACACCTCAATAAAATAAATAGAATCACTAGAATTCAGTATAAAAAAAAAGTTAGCCCAAGCCAACTTTGCTATACATTTATGGGCAACAACTGCTCTTCACCTATGCTAAACCTGAAAACTGAGAGCAAAATTTGGCCATGGAAAAGACCAACACTCTAAAAGCTTCCAGGTGCTGTCTAGTGCCCAGATTCCTTCATATAGGAACCACCCATTTTGCTCTCTCGTGCGATACATCGGACAGGAAAATGATATATGGGTAACAGTTTCAGACACATCGTCACATGCAGGACAAAGACTACCCCTAACAGAGTTTGATGTCCACTTACTACAGGACTGCTTTGTTGGTAGAGCCTTAAATCTGAACTGGATGTACAATTTACAGCCAAAGGAGGAGTGACTTCATCAAGTGTTCAGCCACACCATTAATATACAACGAAAATAGGGTGAGGGCGAGTACACAACCTTGCCTTACACCTCAGTTAATCCAAAAGGGCTCGGTAAGCTGCCCACTACTTCCCCACCGTCCTTGGGCATGATTTTCTGTGTGTAACCTCACCAGAATGTCTAGTAAGCTTGCAGGAATACCCATTGCCTCCAGAAACCTCCACAGCTTACCTTTAGGGACCAGGTTGAAGGCAGCACGTAACTCAACGAAGGCAACATAAAGGTTGCGTCCGTTGATTACTGACAGCTTTCAATAACAGAAAGATGTCAGGTGAACAGAAATTACTGGTTGTCATTGGTGCTAATGTTGCTTCTAAAGCCTGCCTAGTAGTTGGAGAGACCCTCGTTCTCGATGATCCAGTCTTGGAGGTGGGCAAGCACCTGTTTACGACAGATTTGTTTGTAAGGAGTCAAGCAAACTAATGGGCTTGTAGTTCCCTGGGTCGTTTTGATTCTCCTTCTTGTAGATTGGGATGCTCTCTGCAAATCTCCAAGAAAGAGAAATCTCCATCCGTGACAGGATTGCATTGGATAGATGGTTGATATAAGGTCGCCATACATCTAGGATTGCCATATAAAAATCATTGGGAATACTGTCTGGTTCGGGAGCTCTGTTCGCCAGACACCCACTAATGGCTGCCAGGGTCTCACTTAAAGCAAATTCTAGGATATCATCGGAGTTCAACTTAGTATCAAATGTAGGCTCTTCACCCTCCTGATCCGTTTCGGTACAAGGTTAATATAAACTGCTAAAGTGAGTAACCCACTCCTGAGGTTGAACACAGAACTCCAGATCAGCTAAGGTCAATTTGCACAAGCTGTGGCTATTTAAAAAAAATGATCTATTATCCTTGGTGAGCAGTGCTCCATGGAGATTTTCCGATAGGCCATTTTTCCACTCTCTCTTGGCTTTAGCCAGTTCCTTTATGTAAACAGCTCTACATCTCAACAAATCTGGCCTACGTTTTGTTTTTGCTGCTGCTAATAATTCTGTTTTCACGGCCCTACATCCTTTTGTATACCATACCGTCTCTCTGAATTTACTTCTAGCAGCCTTTACATCTTGAAATAGGGGCTCACTAGTTTGCATGTATAGTTTGTCATGGTTAATCTGCAGTAACTCAGGGGTATATTATCAACAACTAGCGATAATTTTTGTCTCTAACTTGTTTAGAGACAAAAATTATCGCCGCACATCGGCGATGTTTATCGCAGATAAACCTTGCTATTAGCAAGGTTTATCGCAAATGCGATAAAAAACGCCCGCAATGCATGAATATCGCTGAAAAGTCAGCGATATTCATGCATTATCGAGCAAATGCTCTTAGCCATGTTATCCACCTCCCATTGGATAACATGGCTAAGAACTGCTCAGGGCAGGTGTTAGCTTTTGGAGATATTCGCCCTTAGCGCAAATATCTCCAAAAGTTGGTAATAGGAGATAGCGATGTTAGCGACTGTTTCCAGTCGCTAACATCTTGGCACGCCCACTTTGCATATCATTAGTGATAAATATCACTGACATGCAAAGTGGGGCCCATGATGGTCGCTATCTCCTATTAGCTGTCGCTAACTGGTGTTAGCGACAGCTTGGTAATAGGGAGATCATTTTATCTCCGCTTTCTTGGCTTTTAAAGCCAAAAAAGCGGAGATAAAACCCCTTGATAATATACCCCTCAGTTCTATATTTGGGGACACAGGCATTTAGCTAATCCACTACCATCTTTTCCTTGCTAAGGACAGCTTCCAGAGCTTGGAGTGTTTAACCACCCAATCCCATTTTATATTTTTACCATTATTTGTGTTGAAGAGGGCTCTGGTATCTGGGTTTTCTATAATGGGGTATTTCTCTACCCGACTGCCTGCTAAGGTTAGACACAGGGTATTACGGTCACTGTCCATCCTGTCTACTACTATCATGTCCAAAAAGTTGGGCCAACAATTTAAATCCAGCGAAAAGTAGTCAATTCGGCTCATATGACTGAGTCTATTGAAAGTTGGCCTATCCTCCCTGTCAGAGAGAGTTCTACCATTTGCTGCTCACAAGTTACAATGTAACGTTAAAGCCAATACTTCTGTGGCTCTAGAAAACAATTTCACAGTAATAAGGTCATTTTGGGATATCTTCCATTATCCATCTTCTTCCGCAAGGAAGTCGAAGGGGTAATGGTCTTTGGTTCAAAGGTCATGCTAAGATCCACAGCCACTATTGAATGATTGTACAAGGATCACATTTTCCAATATACTAAGCACCAATGTCTCACCCTTTGAGGTTTCGCCCGATAGTGCATATCAAACATTTTAAAAGGTTCAACAAGTAGTAAAACCTATCTAATAGCTTGAATATCTGGTGAGTCAGTAAAAAGAAGACAAATTTTGTATTGGAATGAGTATTTGACTCAAATCGATAAGTCCCCTGAGGGTCTATCCCTGCCTGGATGGACACCATTGATATAAAATTCCATTCTTGTGGATGGGTATAAAACTTCATGTCTCTTGGAAGAGACAAATATCATGTAAATCTATAAACTGACCCCAGTTCATCTTTGTAGGTTTGCTACAGATCCCTGCCACATTTCAAGACAGAATTTTAATTGATGTTGGATGGAGATCAATTGGTCTATTAGGATCACCTAAGCTCGATTTATGAACTGGAGAAGTACTAAAAGTTGCGACAGATATAAGTCCTGGGTTCGTTTCTGTTACCTTGGATCCTAGAACAAAGTTACCCTTGCTATTGTCATTCAAGAAGCCCAGCTCTTCATGGGGCGAGGGTTGGATCTGTAAGAGTTATGTACTCCCAGTCAGACAGTACTATTCGTATCCCTGAAAATGTCTGATTCCCTGCTGTTTGGTAGTGGAGGCATTTGCCTGAATGGAATGGGCTTCAGAAGTCCCATATTTAATCGGGATTTGGGTGTTGGCAATACTGGATGTGCGTTGGTCAATAGCCAGTAAGCCATTCATTAGCTCTTTGTCTATGAAGACTACCATGACCATATCACCGGGGTCATCTCCCAAAGCAATCCTTAGAGATCTAGATATATCCCTTTTAATGATTGAATAACAGTGTCTGACCTACCAAAAGCAAAGCGTGAATTTGTTAAAGAGAGAGTCCTGATCTTCCCTAGCACTGTCTGCCAACCTAGGAACATGTGTTAGATAAACTGTTGAGCTATTTGTAGCTTCCTGGCTACAAGAATAAATCCCTTTGTGGACCACCCCCATGATATAATACAATTGGGGGCCATAATGTTGGTGCCTTTCAGGATCAAGTTATGTTCACCTCTGACCGCCCAGTCCCCATACCATTCACCCACTGGGATCATTCCTCAGGTTCCTTGGGTTCACTCTGTTGAAATCTCTGAGAAAACCACCCCTGCCTTCAAACACCTCCAAGTGTCCGAGGATTTGTGGTTGGGTGAAGAGGAGGTTCGGGTGCTAAAGGAATTAAGGTGATAGATGCACTTGTTTTCAAAGCCCGTGACTCCTGATGTCGCCACTCGTTATAATCCACAACAACCCCTTCAAAAGAGCCCACTTCATGATTAGCTATATTCTGGGGCAATGCTCCACCAACCCTATTATCTAATCTAGCGACTACTTTTTGGAGAGTGGAAACTTCCTCCAGCAGTCCCCGAATAGTATATATTAGCATTTCCAGCGTTCTGATTATGTTATGTAATGTTATGTTACACTATTTGTAAAGCGCAACATATACCCGGAGGTATCGTGGTGCTGATTCCATGAACAGCGATGAGCAGAAAAAGAGAACCTACTGATTGAAAAGCCAAGTTTTCAAAAGAGTCCTCAACTGAAGCAAGGATGGGGCCAACCTTAGGTTGAGTGGGAGGAGATTCCAGGATGTGGCTGCTCTAGCCAAAAAGCTGCTGCTAGCCCATCATTTAGATGTGTTAAATCTGATAGAATTCATTCTGAAGGTCCCTGCTGATCTCAGGTTTCTTTTTGGAATGTACCTTGAAAAGGCTTTCTTCAGACAGGAAGGTCCGGAATCGTGGAGGGCTTTATAGGTCAGACAGAGGGCCTTTAACTTGATTCTGTTTTTCACTTTCAGCCAATGAAGGTCTTTGAGAGTAGAGGAGACAGAGTGGTGCCCAGGCAAGTCCAATAAGAGTCTGGCTGCCGAGTTCTAAAGAATTTGCAATTTGTTCAAATATTCGGCTTGCAGACCAATGTAAAGGCCATTGCAATAGTCTAGCTTGAATAATATTAAGGTGGAAATCACTGATTTCCTGACTGAGATAGTCAGAAAGATTAATATTTTTTTGAGTATTCTCAAGGTATTATAAGAAGAGGAACCCACCGAGTTGCTTTTATTGCCTAGAAGTAAGCGATCATCAATGATGACCCCTAAACTCTTGGCTTTTCTGGTAGGGACAAGAAGGGTACCCATGTCTATAGGCCAGCAAGGGGTAGACCAGAAGTTGGGTTTATTGCAGAGTATGATCACCTTGGTCTTTCCAGCATTGAGGTTAAGGCAGTGTTTATTCATCCAGCCATCAATAAATTTCATATAGTCGTGGATGCGAAGACAGGTGTGATTACCTCCCCTTGGGTCATACTCAACCCCCTTTCTTCACTTGGTGATTCTTCTGCACCCCAGGAAGAATAACGATTGTGGCATTCTACTGCTATTTTATTTACAAGAGTGGGTTGGGACATCCCGGTGGTGGCATTACACACTGGGGACCTATGCAACTTACGAGGGGGAATTGCTGGTGTTGCACGCGTCATTATTTTACCAAACATCTGTGGAACATGCTTTTTCTTTTCGGTTTCAGGTGAGGAGGCAGGTGGAGGTGAAACTGAAGGGAGCAGAGGTGGGTAGGGCCTAGTATCTCTTCATACTCAACCAGCAAATTGTCTATCCTATCAATAACACAATTTCCCCCTGCCGTTTTAGGAGTTTTTTGGCTTTAACAGAGCCAGTTGCTCTCTCCTGGGTCTTCCTTTTTCACATGCTTAATTTGATGTTTCACAATAAAGCCCCTTGCCACCAGAGTTTGATGGGGCTAACCAGTAGTTGGTGGTGAAAGAGACCAGCACTATGGGGACAATACATTACAAAAACAAAGGCACAACCAAGCTTTCTATTGTCACTGCAACTAAAAGTGGATTACACAATATAAGATCTCGGATGGAAGGCTGGAAGCTCCTCAGGCCACCAATAGGTATTGAATTGGACTGTCCAGGGGAGTTAGGTACAGTTGCTACAATGGGTGCAATGTTCAATAATACCTTGCGATGGATCTTGGAGGGATGGCCCAGTCCAACCTCCTTCGGGTTCTGACAGGCGGGACTGCTGAGAGCGCTTTGTAGCACGTTACAGGAAGCCTCACACCCTTCCTTGTGGTTTGTCTGCAACAGCGCCTCCTGGTGCCACGAGTGATGGGACATTGAGTCCCCACTGGTCGATGGAGTCTGTGGGCCCTAGAAACCCCCATTGCTGCCAATGGTGTCATTAGTTGACATCAACTGTGACAGATACATAACTATATTAAATTATTTTTTCATTTTCCCTCCAGCTTGACAATTGCACTTCACAGTTTCAAGCAGCCCACTGTCTTTACAGTGGAATTCAAATGTCAATGAGAAAGTATTTGAAAGATTAATAAGAGGGAGTGACTGAGAGAATGAGTACGTTTATGAGTGAGTGAGGAGTGTACGAGTGAGTGAGTGAGTGATGCATTCCAATGGCTAATAGTAAATGAGGTACCATTATTTGGCATAAAACATCTCCATATGGCACTGATGCACACAGAAGTTGATGTAATATGCCAAATACCATCTTTTCATCAAAACCTGTCCCAATATTCCCAGAAAATGCCAATACACATTTATCATATGCCCCAGCCCCATATGCTGAAAATTGCATATTTTAACATTAAAACCCAACACATACTAGTGTATAATGCAAAAGAGGAGGAAGCAAATCAAAGAAAATTGTCATTTCACCTGACCAGGGATCTTGCTAGAAAATGGTCTGTTGGAGTTTAAAGCTTAAAAACATGTAAAATTAACCTAGAACATGCACAATTTCTCTCAATAGAAGTCAATATAATATGACAATGTGACAGAAACCTGTTGCTCTCATCAAAAATGTATCTAATGTGCAAGTGCAGCAACTTCTTATCAAGGATGAGCAGCGCGGCCTTGAAGGGAAGATGTCATTCATATACACTTTACCAGCACCATTCTACTAATAAACTACCGCCCATCTTGCCAGATTCCAAAACAGGGTTACACTTACTGAAAATTGTGCACTATACGACATGGAGCATTATGGCTTCTGTGCCTGCTTAGGCCATGAAATCTTTGTAATTAATACAATTCTATGTAAAACGTCAACTAAATAGAAACAGAGGGACTGATTCACAGAACTAATCTGAGACTAAATCCTAAACATACTACTTTTGGTATTCACAGAAAGCATTTAGTAGTAGTAAAGTTAGGATTTTGTCTTAAATCTGTCTCTTTCTCTCTCTCTCTCTCTCACACACACACACACACACAAACAGCTGCACACACCAACATCATCAGTTCACAGGTGCTACAATGCAGCAGCAAATTCCATTTACACAAAAACACACTAAAAAGTAAACAACACACAGCATTCAATAACATTCGTTCATTCACACACATGAATGCTTATTAAAATATGAATGTTGGGGCCGATTCACAGAAGTAATCTGAGACAAAATCCTACAATTACTACTTTTGGTCATTACAGAAGGCATATAGTAGTAGTAAAGTTAGGATTTTGTCTTAAGTCTGTCAACATTCATATTTGATTAGCAGTGGATACATTTGTGATTGCATATTTGTCATTAGCATTTCTTTCCATGAATGTACATGAACACAAGGCAAACATACATTACCCCAGTAACGCCGTACATGATGTTTCTTATCTATACTAATATAATAAAGAGAGAGCCCAAACCTTTGAGTCGGGTAATCTCAGGAACCACAGCACCAATCACAACACCCAATACAGCGTTGGAAAGGGCAGTTGCAGCAGAAGGACATAGGCTATGCAGACGCCCACCATATACATTTAAAAGGTAAAAGAACCGTGCCAGCAAAGTAGTCCCTTGTGGGCGTGTCTGCGTTGTGCTGTGGGCGTGTGCTGGGGGTGTGACAAATGCTGGGGGCGTGTGGTTTGTTCCGCCCTTCATGCCATATCTAATCCCACCATCCTCCCTTTAAATACCCCTGCACCCCATAATCATAACCCACCCATATTCTTTAAAATACCCCAACACCCTTAAACACTAACCCATCTTAACCCTATAAATATACCCTGTACCCCAAAACCCAAACCTATCCCTAAACCCTAAAAATACCCCTGTACCCCAAAACCCAAACCTATCCCTGAACCCTATAAATACCCCTGTACCTCAAAACCCAAACCTACCCCTGAACCCTAAAAATACCCCTGTACCCCAAAACCCAAACCCAGCCCTGAACCCTAAAAATACCACTGTACCCCAAAACCACCCCTGAACCCAAAAATACCCCTGTAACCCAAAAACCAAACCTAGCCCTGCACCCTTGAAATACCCCTGTACCCCAAAACCCAAACCTAACCCTGAACCCTAAAATACCCCTGTACCACAAAACCCAAACCTATCCCTGAACGTTAAAAATACCCCTGTACCCCAAAACCCAAACCTAGCCCTGAACCCTTAAAATACCCCTGTACCCCAAAACCCAAACCTACCCCTGAACCCTAAAAACACCCCTATACCCCAAAACCTAGCCATGAACCCTAAAAATACCCCTGTACCCCATAACCAAAAACTATATCTGAACCCTTAAAATACCCAAACACCCCAAAACATATACCTCAGTACCCCAAAACATATACCACTATACCCATACTTACCCTATCCAAACATTAAAAAAAAACATGCTTTTACCATTCATGCATTTACAACGAATTTCGTTGTAAATGTATGGGTGGTAAAAGCATATCAAATGTAATGCCATGCGTTATAATTGCATTGCGGAGTCATGGTACTTTCGTAATGAAAGTATGCGGAGTGTTGTTATGCGGAAAGAAAGTTGCGGAATAATGGGTGTTAACCCTCCCCCGGTAAGTACATTGGTGGCACGGCGGCCCACATCTCAAGCAACATACTCATATTTTTTCATCACCCATTTGAAAAATGCACAGGTATCTCACATTGATGGCCAGCACCGACATACACTTTTAGACACACCTCCCGCAACAAGTCCTAGAATTGCGAACTTTACAGCTGGGGAGCTACGTTCGAATTTCGGCATCAGGTCAACATCCTGTGATTCCAGGCAAATCCCTTTGTCTCCCCGTGCCTACCACAAATGAATGTGTTCTTCTGTAATGTAAATTGTGCTCATGCCATGTTGTCGAGTTTGCGCTATATAATATTGCAAGGAAAAATAAAGTAGGGAAACTCGAGTTCCCACACTACTGAACGCGCACTCTTAAGTGCATCAGCAGTGCACTGTGAATCGGAGCGTTTCACAGGCCTGTCACAGATAAGAAATGCTATCAATACGAAATCCTACAAAACAATATACTACTGTCTGGCAGCAATTCATACCCGGACAACGTCGGGACGGGCTGCTGGTAATGATATAAGGAAGTTGAGTGTGAAGCCGCAGTTATTTGATTTTTGAGGGCAGTGCATTTACACACACATTCACAAGGAAAATGGTCACGGACGTGTGAAAGCGAGTATGTAGATTCATTTGCAGATGTAAATGCCCGTACCATGTTAACAAGCATTCATGTGTGATTGAATGCTGTGTATTGGTTACCTTTTAGTGTGTTTTTGTGTAAATGGAATTTGCAGCTATATGGTAACACATGTGAATTTGTGATGGTGTGTGCGGCTGTGTGTGTGTGTGTGAGAGAGAGAGAGAGCAAGAGCGAGTTTGTGTGTGCGTGGTGGACTTTTCTGCAAGAGAGGGGAGTGTCAGAGGAGCAAGAGTATATGTGACTAAAATATTTCTCCAAAGTCACAGGTTCAGGCTTGAAGCGCGAAGTATTCTCTCCTGTGTCCAGAGCAGGTCAGTGGGTTCAGAAGGCTCGCTTGCATCAATCAAGCCTCCTTGCTCCTGCATAGTTCAAGTGCTTACAAGGACACCCTTGTGGGTGTTGTTTTTTTCTACTCTGCTGCCTTGCCAGACCTGAGAAGTTCAGATGTAGGTTGAGTGGGAAGGACGAACATGTAGGCATTGCTTGCTTACAAGCAAATGTAACTGACCATGAACATTTGGTTTAACTGCCCCTGGACGGGCAGTGGAAAAGCCTTTGCTCAGGGGAGTGCGAAATGACGCAAAATGCGAATCTGTCATTTATTGCTATATTTGAGCTTGAAATGCATCCCCACTTAAATTTTTCACACGACATGCTCCAGGCAACAAAAAAAATCATAAAAAACAACATTGCCGCAAACAACAATATTCACTAGCGACCTGGTTGTTCCTTCTGTTCCCACACTCCCACAAAAAAAAATTCTGTAAACAAGTGTAATTAAGCAACATGGCTTAATTGTGTAATTTCAGGAATTTCGCGCACCATGCCTAATAAGAATTTACCCAAATTATGCATATCTTCCCTGAACTTCGCCAGGGCATAGCATGGCTTCATGATCACGGCTTATAGGGGATCTTCCACTGTCATGCCCAATAATTTCAGGCATCAGTTTTATTTTGCAACCCCTTTCCAAATTTGTTCACTATTTCTTTTTCGAAATTGCCGCTACTTATACTGGATCCTCCACTGTCGTGTCACAGATGGCACAATTACAATGGAGGTTAGGGGGGCTTCCTTTGGATATTTGTTTTGCTCTGGCCCAGGAGCCTATGCCTTTTCATTACTATGACCCAAAGTTCAGGTGACGGTTTTATTTTTGGCTTTTTATTGCCAAAACCTGTCCTTAACATCAAAGACTCTAAAACATGCTAAACATCATATACAATATCTTCTTTGAGCCTAACCTGTAACTTGCATTCGGCCATGGATAATGAAGCGCTGAATGTCAGGATTTATTACAGGCCACATGGATCTTACTAGAAGAGACTTTTACACAGTTTCAAATGGTTCCATGATGTTCTGGTGTCAAATTTTATAACTATATCTCATTTCATTGAAAAGACATGTTTTCAAATTCAAACAGCAATTCAAGTGCAAGTCTGCACCATTTTTATGTGTATAATATTCACGCCCAGCATAGTTCATCTTTACTTCGATCGTGTAGAGCTCAATCATCTTTTCAGAAAGAAATACCTTCATACATCATGTCCATTATTGGAAATTATATATCGATAACTTTTTTTTCACGTGGCATGGCAGTGAAACAACTTTTAGACTTCATAATGCCGCCTGGATGAGCATGGCAACCACTGCAGGTTCGTATCCCAGCATGACAGAACCACCTTGACCTTTCTGGATTTCGTCATCTACACAGGCACTTGGCACTCAGGGCACTCAGGAACACATAAAACTTCCTGACCACAATTCTTTTTTTTGTTCTCTAGTTTCCTCCCAAGCCGTGGGGGTGAATCTTTCATTAGGCCCGTTCTTGCAAATCTTCAAAAATTGTTCAACTGTGTCAGGAAGGATGACTGATTATTCATACACAAACAAGATTTGTTATTTCCTGCTTATTGTGTTTGTTTCTTCCACCATTCTGATCTGAGGGGTAAGATTCAGCGTCATGACAAGACCCATTCTAATTGTCTAATCACAATACTTCTGGTTTTCTCAGCGATACTAGCTTCTACAATGGAGACACCATGATAAATCAGTCATAAACCGACGGACAGGTAAGGAGGACACTTATCTTCAAGTATTTGAGTTCTGGAGAGAAAGGACATCTGAATCCCTGATCCGATATTCACTTTAGTATTGTGCTTTACTTTTAGCACTCAACGTGACTATTGTTCTTGAAGGTAAATCTGGTTTGGTGTCAGTTTACCTGGAAACGGTTACCAGCAATGTTCTTGACATTTAGGCTCAGTTATACTTCGATAGGTTTTGCTGTAGGACTCAACAGTTTAATTGTTGTAGGTTTTCCTGACAGTTTGGAATTTTAGGGCCTCACGTACAAACATTCAAAATAAGAAATTGTAAATTGTGACTAATGACAATTTGCAATTAAGAAATATCTCACAGCATTTACGAATGATTAAAATTTGCATTCACAAAATAGGCAATCGTTAATACAGAACTGCAGTATGCAAATGATATTCACAAACTCCAATTGTCAGGATTCGGGGTTCCTTCGCGCCTACCTAATGCTGAAAACTACAACTCCCATGAGCCTTCATTGTGGGAGGTACTTAACGTCATCACGCGCTGAAGCGAATGCGCGTTATTCTGGTTTTTTCCTGATTCCGGTGTTGTTGTCCGTGTGAGCAGGTTCCTCGCTTCTCGCTGGCTACTTGGATTGAGTCTTGGTTTCCTGTTCCTTGGCTCCAGTTCACTCTGAGGTTGGTGAGTGAACACCGAGCGACGTTGCCCTTCTCGTAGTAACGGAACGCTGTGTGTCGGCCGACCACGCGTTACCGTTTACGCTTTAGGTTCTCTTGCTGCTTCCTGATCACAGTGTTTTCCAGCGCGGCTGCGCTTGGGGGCATAACGGAACAATGTGTGTCGACAGACCACGCATTACCGTTAGAACACTGTTATCTCTGGCTTAAATTGCGGAACATAGTGGTTTTACTACATGTTGCCGTGACATCGGATTCTTCTTATTTGATTGCGGTACGCAGTGTGTATCCTGCCACGCGTTGCCGTGTATGATTAATCATTCTACGTTTGAAGCGGAGTAAGGTGTGTTTGGTGACCACTTACTGCCGTGTATCCTTGGATTGATTCTTTTCTTCTTTAGTACTACAGAGAACAGAGGTGGCTACTACGTTCTGCCGTATGTATCACAGACTTCATTGGAATGAACTACGTGTCCTTTACCTAAAAGGAATATGACAATACAATATTCCAGGAACTAGGAACCCTGATACAGTCAAAAGAGTATAGGAAGTCTTTGCTCTTGCTGAATTACTTTTGGTTTGTTAAAAGGCCAGAATGTCTCAACTACTATTGGAAAAAGGAAAGATCTGAAGTTTCTTTGTTCAGGAGTTGAGATCTGGGCTGCTACGTTTTCTGTTTCATTCTGGAACTGCTGCTTTGCTTGCTGGCTCTTTGTTTAAGGTGTGTCCAAAGTTCTTAAGACAGGTTCCTCATATCGAGAATTTATGAGAGTAGCGTTTAACCTATATGCCTTGTATAACATTATATTTTGTTCTTGTGTCTTTCAGAGCCTTTGTCCCTGCAGTTCCTTCCCCTTCCCTTTTTTCCCTCGCCTAATGATTCGAATTCCCTGTATTCTAATATCAGGGAGGTGGTAACATTTGGAGGTGGACCCCATATAGCAACGACCGGATCCTGTGGAGCGTATTCCTGACACAAATATCACTCTACTGTACTTTTAAGTTTTACCTGTGGAGAGGTGTGGCTCACTGGTTAGAGGAGGCAGACCTGGAAGCAGAGGTCAGCCCGGGACCAGGGTTCAATTCCCGGCTCGGCGGGGTCTTGAGTCCTAAAATGTCCATGGACTCGACAATTCTCGCTCCGGTGCCTACTTGATTCACGGGTTCACACTCTGTGACTCTGGGCAATAGCTTGCTTAATCTCCACAACGGCCCCTTGCGGCGGGATGCCTGGCTTTCACCTTGCGGATACCCTGCCGGGTTATCTCACAGGGGAATACCAGGACGGGTTCCCTAAGCAAGTGCTTAGAAACCGCTTGGTGATTTGCGCTATATAAATTCCTGTACATTTACATTCACATTTACATTTACCTGCCCTGTTACTGTAAAAACTCTTAAATTAGTTTCTCACTACTGCAAGGTCTATCTTCCCCATAGGAAAACATTGGAGCTGCCTTGTTACAGTTTATAAGGGCAATTTCCAAATTGGAAGTGATAGCCAGTTCATGCGTAGCTTTGTTACAATTGGGGTGAAAAGCCCTATTTGGTAGTGAAGGCGGGTTTTTGATCACAATTTTAAAAACTGCACTATTGAAAGTTGGCATTTTTCTGCCCTTAGCCCTTTTGTGCCTTAAGCCTGGCCTGGGTCACATGACTGGGGGTAATGGCCAGTTAGACTTTATGAATTCCTCCCATACAGTCACACAATAGATGGATTAGGTGTGCCTGAGTGGGACATTTGTTGGCAGGATGGGGGTGGAGCTGAGCACAGCCTCATTACATCTGACAAGCCTGTGCTCTGCCTTCAAACAAAGGACCTAAGGACCCTGCATGTAACTTCAGCCAGTTTGGAACCATGGCAGGGGAAGCAGGAAATACCATGCACTTCAAAGCCACTGTCCAGAAGCTTATCCCACCTTCCAGAACCAGGGCATAAAAAGAAGGACCAACTGATCAGTACACTTCTGGACATGTGGATTCTCTGCCAGGAATAAGGACTGTTATTCTGCTACAAGGACAGACACTCTTCTGGACTGCTGCTCTAAATTAACTGCTGCTGTGCTTTACTGACCTGCTGCCTGGGGAAGAAGAACCGGACCTGCAACTTCATCTTGAACCCAGGACCCCAGAGTGGCTCAAAGGGCTAGCTTGCTGGCCTCCTAGTCTGACCCGCAGGGACAGAAAAGGCTCACCAATCAGGTCATCAGCTCCTGGACCCAGCAACAGCGAGTTCCCGTCCCACAAGTGGTGCGCGCAGGTCCTGGACCCTTGATGTGACCCATGGGTTCTTGAAATCAAGCTTTTGGGCTCTTTGCAATAATGGACGTGCCTTTCGCACTAAAACCATGCTGCTTGCGTGTGAGCCGACCCCAGCCCGTCTTTTTACACAACAATAATGGATCGCCTGTGGAGGACCACCACAGCAAAGCTCCAACCTGCCCATCCTTGATGCTCGGTCTCTCTTCGTGCCACCCTGATCGCCTGCAATGCTTTCCTTCCTCCCTGCGCCCCTCTTAAACCCAAAAGGGACGATTGCCACAAAACTTGAGAAAGTAAAACTTCTGCTGGACTAATCTGGGACTACATCTGACTTTTGTCCCATTCCGGTCAGCCTGAACTTTTGACTTTGACCCGGTCCAGCGCAACCTGATGGCCACAGTTGGGGATTTATGCTTTTAGGGACTATATTGCAGTTTATTCTTTACAAAAGCCATAACTCCAGTACTACTGATTCGATTTTTGTAGTTTTGGTCTTGGTTTATTTAATAATTTCAAATCTGTCTTTGTACCCACCTGGTATGGGATCCTTTTGAGTGGTGCTTTCACTGTTTCACAGTTTGAAGTGCTGCACAAATACTTTACACCTTTCCTCTAAGTTAAGCCTGACTGCTGCGTGCCAAGCTACCAGGGGATGAGCACAGGTTAATTTAGTGTGTGTTTGTGACTTACCCTAACTAGGATTGTGGAAGCTGCTTGATCAGAACTCACACCCCAGTCAACCAGTAACCCGATTTTTAACAATAACAAGTAAAATGTTTTTTTTGGAAATGTTAATTTTTTTTTAAGTAGCATGATAAATATGTAGTACACTATATTTATGAAATATAGTGTAGTACAGAGTATTTTTTATTTTTTTTACATATTTGTTTCTTAAAAATAATTTTATGTACAGCAGTACTTTCAAGGAAGTACTGCTATTTCTATACTCTGTGAATTTTGAAAAAAATATATAGAAATATATAGTTTTTCCCTACCTTTTACCACTTTATGATGAAGATATTGTAACCAGGTATAAAACAAAAAAATGCGCGGACTGCACTCTTATTTAGGGGAAAGTATATAGCAAATGCAAAATATAAGTAGTGCGCCTAGGAACGGATTGATTACCATCCACAATCCTACAATGCCCTCCCATGGAAGAGCAAAAATAATGAATATACAAATCCGAGCACTCAAATATTCACGTGTACAAGAGTGTCTTATTAGTAGTCCACTTTATTCCAAGTTCAGCCCCAAAAAGTATAGTCCATATCTTCACATTGAGTTTGTAGTAGATAATATTTACAGTTGTATCAAAAAGGAAGACAATCCAAAACAATTGTTCAAAGCGAAGACACAAAGTCATGTATCCAAGAACATCCGCGCCTCCTAGGAGAGTACTCCTCGTGTCTTCGGTTTCTACTGGACTCTGGCATTATTTTGCCCTACAGATCTGGCATTAATCGTATGGACAGATCTCCATACCCTGGCTGACCAGCCCTGAAGAAGTCAAGGTGTTAACCTATCTACAAAACACTTGTTGGCTTGTTGTCTCTAAGCTGATTATTCAACTGCTCATCACTTTGAACAATTGTTTTAGTTTAAAGTGGACTATTGCCACTTTAATTAAGTGGTAATAGGTAGGGGACAATGATGAAACCTAATACTTCCCTATATTTGAGCACCTACACCAGAACAGAGGGAAAGTGACCTTAAAAAAAATGGCTGCCTTTAACTTTTGTAAAAGCAATCATTAGCCAATCACATAATGACTTGTCTTCGCCATGTACTGCAGTATTTTTGTGAAATTTTGCTAAACTAAAGCGGTCACAGATATCACCACGTTTAAATGCTTTATTACATTCAAAATACTAACTCTACTTACCTGTATTACTAAAAAGGATCAGACATTTGCACGCCAAAATCTACAATCTTGTC
Source organism: Lissotriton helveticus (assembly GCF_964261635.1). Classification (NCBI taxonomy): domain Eukaryota; kingdom Metazoa; phylum Chordata; class Amphibia; order Caudata; family Salamandridae; genus Lissotriton; species Lissotriton helveticus. The sequence continues at coordinate 1,640,920,096 of NC_136057.1, forward strand.
TAATTCCATGCAAATCCAAATTACCGTTTTGCCACTTTTCGTAAGTACAAAGTCAATGGAAAATGCTGCACATCCGCCAATGTGGTTTCATGGCGGTTAAAAACAGGTGCAAAATAATTAATGGCCAAAAATCCAAGGAATTCCTATCTCCGGCAACCCTAACTATAACTACAGAGTTGCTATTATAACTCTGTAATATGAATATATACATATGGAATGGCTCATACAACAATCTGGGGCGCAATATTATTGAACTCAACACTAAAAACTAAAGCATTAAGTTTACACATCAGATTGGGAAAAATAGGACAATATTTCTAGATGTGGAAGTACATATAGAATGTTCTGATATCCACAGCATTGTTTATAGAAAGCCTACAGACACGAATAATGTTCTGTATTTTCACAGCTTCCATTAAGGAGTGCACAAAACACATTTTCCATACTCAGTCACGGGATTAAAAAGCATAACCTATGATGCATACACTTTTGATAAAAGCAGGAAGAGTACATTGAGAGGTTCATAGCAAAAGGATATTTCAAAAGTATTGTGCAAGATTCTGTTAAACGGCAAAATAATTCAGTGGATACTTTTTTAAAGAAAAAAAGGCAAGGAAAAGCAAACTAGGTTTACGTTTATTCAAATTCTCTACAGCAAGTGCCAAAATCAAAAGGAATATTAAGAAACATTGGGAAATCTTGCAAATTGTAAATAACATGTAACCTTTGTAAGGAGAGACTGTTGTTTGCTTTCTGCAATATCCAATAAGGCAGCGTACATGATACTTAAAAGTAAAGATTTGCTTGTTCGTGCATCCAACATATAGTTTTCAATGCATTTATGCATATTCAAACTGGTCTAAAAATAAGCCTAAATGGAAGATTTGCCGAATGTACTTAAATGCAAACTTAAATGCACTTAGGGCATTCAACCATTTAATATAAAATATGTCCTTACAGTGACAAGGCCCGAAAATCTATTTTCAGGGTAGCAGGGTTAGCTGTTCCATAGGAAAACATTTCAGGTTAATAATACGATTAAATAGTGTTATCTCCACCTAGGAACCTGCATAAAAGTTCATTCTTGTGCTTTTTAAAATATTTAATTTTTGGCAAAGTTAAATTTGAATTAAATTCTTTACAAAAGGTACTTAAAAAAAAAAATACGTTTTTGATCCCTGCTTCTAGAAGCCCATGTACATGAGCTTCCATAGCTTCTTGGTGAACTTGCTCTTTGAGCTGAGACAAAGGCCTTCAGTGCGGACAGAATAAATATTTGGGTAGTGGCCAGGAATTTAGGGGCTGATGACGATGGCGGAAGGCCCGCCACTGCCAGCTGTGTGGTGGCGAGCCCTCCGCTATCGAACGATGATTCTACGCCCGCAGAATTATGATGGCGGGGGGATCTGGACCACGACCGCGGCGGACGCAAAGACCGCCCGCCACAGGCAATCGTTCCAATTGTCTGGGAGAGATGCACAAAATGGTGGCGGTGCCTAACAGGCACCGTCCGCCAAATTGTGATGCCGCCTGTAGCCAGCCTTTCCATGGTGGCAAAACTGTCATGGAAAGGCTTGCGGCGATTGGTTTCAGGGACCTGTTGTGGGCCCCCTTGTGTTGGGGGGAGTTGTTGGTGCACTCCCTACATTGCACTGCACTAAGTGACAGGCACCACGTGGTGCCTGCCACGTAGTGCAGTGAAATGCACAACATGCATTTGTGGCATTGCGGCGGGTGCTGCAGCCAGCAGCACTCAACGCAATGTTGAAGAGCAAGATGCAACCGCCATGGTGGCGATCGCATCCTAAATTGGAGTGCGGGACCACCGCATGACTGGCGGGCGGTCCCAACCCTCACTATGATTGCGGGCTGGCTCAAGTCTATCCGCCATCGTAATCGGCCCCTTAATTCTCTTCAAAGAGGCCAACCATGTCACAGGCAGATGTAGCTTACACCTGCCCCCTCATTTGTCCTGTTATCCAGCCTGACACCAATCCCAGTGGAAGACGCCCTTGAAACCAGTTTTTAGTGACCGCAGAGGAGAGTTGATCATTTCCCTGACCATACCTCTAGGATGGGCACAGGAGCTCTGCATAAGGTAAGACCATGTTTGCCACCTTGGGTTTAAGTAGAGAGTGGCACTGTGGGATTTGCAAAAATAATTTGTTTCGCACACATGACACACAAGAAATCAGTTCCACCATGCAAAGCAGTTCGCACAATTCTTTATTCTTTGAATCTTTATTTTCTTCTCTTCACAGTAGCCAACACGTTTCGTCCTATTTAAGGACTTCTTCAGGGCCACAAGACATGGAAAATATACGATAATTTTAAACTTAAAAAAAATATATTAATGTGCGTTTAACCTTAATTATTCACACACTCTAGGTACACATCCATAGCTCCTCTATTTACATATTTACATTGTTATTGAGCGGGACAATTAGTTAATTTTGAGGCCGTGGTTTTTCTATTGATTCAACTCCATAAGTTCATATTTACAGTATAAAACATAAGTCCAACTGTTCATATTTACAATATTAAGTCATCTCACACTTGATTCATAGCAAGAAGATAGTATGGGAAACTTATAATATAAGTACTGTCTTATACTTACATAATTATATGTTTTATTTGCATATGCACATCTGTACATGCTAACTGGTAACTACCTAATAAAAAAGGAGGAAAGTTCATATACTTATGATCAGCAACTTTGGGAGAAAAGCATGCCTAGACAAATCTTTGTCTAGGCATTGTGACCCTTAGTAGACTCTGATGCTAATTGAGAAAGACCAGTGGGGAAGAAGCTTGCTCCGGATATAAAACCCTGAATGGCAATTATGCCATTAGTCAAAAGCATGAACTATTAGGGTACCCAATTTGTATATATGAAGGACCATATTACAAGATTGCTGACTACTTGTTTTGTTTGCAGTGCTGAATACACATGCGTTAAAAAGTGGAAATAAAATAACTGACCTGAGCCTATTGTCATCTGTTTTCCATAAATGGGATTGCATGCCGTTATGGGTAAACCCTGAATATTAAAAGGGCCCATATGGCAATAGTCCAAGATATGATCCCTCAGAATATTCAATTTATGCACAGGACAGGCCACATTATAATATGGCCGCCTTTTCATCTCGCCAGTAGCACGGATTACGCATGTGCTGGCAAATGGAGACGATACATTTGGCAGGGTCCACTGTCTCCTTGTTTTTTGCCGAGCAGGAATACGGATGACTTTTCCCTTTTCTTTTCTATGATCGGCCTGATGTCCGATATTTAAGATAAGGTAAAGAATTTAAACAACAGCAACTATTTGTAATCCTAGATTTATCCCAATGTAATTCTACCAGAAGAACCTTATTATAAAATGGCCACCTTTCTATCTCGCCGGTAGCGTGGATTACGCATGAGCTGGTAAATGGAGACGATACATTTGGCTGGGTCCGTTGTCTTCTTGCTTTTCTGTGTTTTTTCCTGCCGAGCAAGAATAGGGATGACTTTTCCCTTTTCTTTTTGATCTGGCTGATGTCAGATAATTAAAATAAGGGAAAAGAATTTAAACAACAGCAACTGCTTGTGATCCTGCTAGAAGAATCACATTATAAGATGGCTGGCCATTTGGTCAGCTCACCTTGCCGACTGCGCACGTGCGGAAATGGAGGGAAAATTTAAAGCAAAGAGATGGACGCTTTGCCGGGGACACATTTTTCAAGGTGAGCAGAGTACGTGGACTACCGAAATGTTTGCAGAATTGCTTCTGACCTGAATAAGCAAATTAAGGGACACTGATTATTGTGATACATCTATGGACGTGTGATCATGACGGATGCCTTCGGTTTAATAATGTAATCGAAGTTATAAAATATGTAGAATGTCCCTTTTTCCCTGTGGCAGTGTAAATGCATGTGCTGTGCAACCGCTTGGTGGTATTTTCGAAGGAGATAATAATAAATGTGTTTTTGTACACTCCTGGCCAGAGGCTTGTAACTTTTGCCAGTAGTGGGTTTGGGAGGAGTCCCCTTGTCGAAAGGCATATGTGTTAATTGTGTGTTGCTGCAGTTATGGCAGTGTAAAAATAAATACTGTGCAACTGTTTGGGGGCACATCTGATTAAGATAAAATGTATAGCAATTTGCATTTGGACACTCTTAGCCCAAGACTAGGCATTGGGGTAAAAGGTAATACTGGTGCCAGTTAACAGAGAGGCTTAGGAGAGCTGCTGATTTCCCTTTAACAACATTGGTCCTTAATTTATAGAGATAAAGGTGAGAAATGCAAATTATAGACAACAATCTGTACTATAAGCAAGGTGTCCAGCCGGACACTGATTTAATCAATGTAAATGTATAGATAATGATAAGAAAGACATTAAAACAGTGGGATACAATCCTGTATCCGATACATATAACATAAACAAAAAGATAAGGGTACATGAATACAGGCAATTTTAGCCACCAAATTCTACTAGTGCCTCCCCTTGCTAAAAAGGACTCCTTCCATCGAGTGTCCAGCCCTTTCCCTGGGTTAATATAGGTTGGAATGGGAATAGTAAATGATATATTGTTAGTGTCTAGCACCTTCCCTAAGTTAAATTAGTTTGGACTGAGATTAGTAAATTATATGTTTAGTGTCAAGCACTTTCCTTGAGTCAATAAAGCTTAAAGTGGGAATAGTAAATTATATATGTTTAGTGTCCAGTACCTTCCCTGAGTTAATATAGGTTGGGGTGGGAATAGTAAATAATATATGTTTAGTGTCCAGTACTTTCCCTGACTTTTTCGAGTTTGGAATGGGAATGGTAAATTATGTTTAGTGTGCAGCACTTTCCCTGAGCTTATATAGTGTGGTGTGGAAATAGTAAATTATATATGCTGAGTGTCCAGCGTCTTCCCTGAGTTAATATATTTCGCCGTGGGAATAGTACATTATATATGTTTAGTGTCTAGCACCTTCCCTGACTTTTTCTAGTTTGGAGTGGGAATATTAAATTGTGTATGTTTAGTGTCCAGCACCTTTGCTGACTTTTCTAGTTTGGATTGGAAATAATAAATTATTTATACAGCACTTTCCCTGAGTTAAAATAGGGGCCCATTAGGATGGCGGGCGGGCTTTGTCCAACCGCCATCCCGACGTAAAACAGTACCGTGCCACAAGGGCGGCGGTCCAGTGGGGGCCATTAGGATGCGCCCGCCACACTGGCGGGGGCATCCTGCATTTTTAACATTGCGGCGGGCGGTGCAGAAAGCACCGCCCGCTGCAATGCTAAAAATGCACATTGCGCACTTCAATGCAGAATGTGACAGGCACCATGCGGTGCCTGCCATGTTGTACAGTGAAGTGCAGGTGGTACCATAGGTACCCCCCATTTGCACCCCCCACTCTCCGGAGTCCTTGGGGTCCCACAACGGGCCCCCACAAGACATTCCTGCATGCCTTTCCGTGGCAGCAACACCGCCACTGAAAAGCATGTTCCCTCCCACATCCTAATATGGATGGTGGGGTCTAACAGACACCACCACCATATGAAACCCTTTTCCGCCCGGTTAACTCGTTGACTGGGGGAAAAGCGGCGGACGGTCTTATCGGTCCGCAGCGCTCCCCCGCCATAGTAATATGGCGAGGGAAACTGGTGGCGGGCGGGGAAGGATGTCGGGCGGATCGCCACCACCCGCATGGCGGTGGCGATCTGCCCAACATCCTAATGGGGCCCATAGTGTAGAGTGGAAATAGTAAAAAATGTGTTCTTTATTTTGGAGAAAGGTTAATGATAAACATGTATGTTTAAGTGGTAATAGTATGTTATATATGTGTATTAAAAAATCGATTTATAACAGTAAGTTAATGTAAGATATTTATTTCATTGTAAATATAGAAAAATAAAAATAATACAGGAAATGAATACAGAAAAATCTTTATATTTTATTTATGTCTTTATTTTCATTCAAAGACTTAAGCAAAGAAATATTATGCATTTTATTGTTTTTACAATGTTTGACATATATCCATACTAATATTATAAAGCGAGAGCCCAAACCTTTGAGGCAGGTAATCTATGTAACCACAGCACCAATCACAACACCCAATACAGCGTTGGAAAGGGCAGTTGCTGCAGAAGGACATAGGCTATGCAGACGGCCATCATATACATTTAAAAAAACGAAATAAATAAAAATAGATAACAATTTCAATATTTTTAAAAAACTTTTTTTTCAATTTATATTAAAAATATGTAATGTAATTAAAAAAATTAAATATCTAAAAATAAATACTTTAAAACAATGTAGTAAATTAGTATAAAAAATAACAATTAATACATTTAAAAATTATCATTTACAAAACCTTTGAAATTCACTGAAAATCATAGGTTTCAGCCACGTTATAGTTAGGAATTAGCATTTAGAAAACCTTTGAAATTCACTGAAAAAAGCATAGGTTTCAGCCACGTTATAGTTAGGAATTAGCATTTAAAAACCTTGAAAATTCACTGAAAAAAACATAGGTTTCACACATGTTATAGTTAGCTGGACATTTCACTCATACAAAACCATTGAAATTCCCCCGTTATAGTTAGTTCAGCTAACTATAACTCGCGCGCCCGCAATGCACTGCTGATGACGTCACATATTACATCACTCATGACATGGTCAGGGACATCACTCATGACATCACTGATGACATCTCAAATGACATCACTGATGACATCATCCGTGTGAAAGAGTGGCAGACCTCCTCTTAGCGTAATATAACCTTTCATACACACCTTAAAAAATAGAAACAAAAATTTTCAAAAAAAAGGAGATACCAATACCAGTTAGAACAACCTATTCAGTAATTCCAAAATCTACATACACATCCACTCATTCACCAACGGTTCTATATAGTCACTCATACATGTACTCACTCATCATATGTACTTATACACCTATACATCCTGTTACACACCGATACTCATCCATACAGTTACTCACACACATACTCACACATGCAAATAAACTTGCATTTACTTGCATATACAGCTATACACACACCACTACACTTACTTTTACAGAAACGTACACATACTTACTCTTTTAAACAATCACTTATAGAAACACATAATTATTTATACATCAACTGTTCCAATCTCTCACACTCTCACGTATAATCAGTTATATACATCAATACTCACTTATAGTAAATTAAAACATATGTAGTCCATACTAATATTATAAAGAGAGAGCCCAAACCTTTGAGGCGGGTAATCTCAGTAACCACAGCACCAATCACAACACCCAATACAGCGTTGGAAAGGGCAGTTGCAGCAGAAGGACATAGGCTATGCAGACGGCCACCATATACATTTAAAAGATAAAGGAACCGTGCCAGCAAAGTAGTCCCTTGTGGGCATGGCTTCGTTGAGCTGTGGCGTGGGCTGGGGGCGTGACTAACGCTGAGGGCGTGTGGTACAGACATCATATTGTGGGCTCTGGGCGTGTGCTGGGGGCGTGACAAACGCTGGGGGCGTGTGTCTGCCCTTCATGCCATGTGAGTCGTACATACAAGCGCCAATTACGTTGCTGCGCAGCATCAAGGGGCACGCTGGGGGCGTGACACGCTGGGGGCATGAGAAACGCTGGGGACGTGTGTCCAGCCTTCATGCCATGTGAACGCAATTGCGCCGCATCAAGGGGCACGCTGGGGGTGTGAGAAACGCTGGGGGCGTGTGCTATGTTCCGCCCTTCATGCCATGTGGGTCGTACATTAATCAGAAGATCGTCTGCTGTGGCCGTGTGCTGGGGGCGTGACAAACGCGTTCAGCTGGAAGGCGTGGTAAGTAACGTCACTGCAGCCTCTCCTGCGCGCTGTTACTGAACTCTCTCATTCAACGAAATTACACGCGCCTGCTACCATCAACCAGGGCTCTAGCCGGGCTCAGGCGGTGGATCAGTACACTAATTACACGCGCCTGATAACGTCAACCAGGGCTGCCGCTGGGCCTCAAGCGGGGGAACACGCGCCTGCTAACATCAAACAGGCCTGCATCTGGGCCTCAAGCGGGGGAACACGCAAATGAACGTGTCTGCGGGGACAATTACTGCAGCCTCTCCTACTCGCTGTCACTCAACCCTCTCATTAAATGGATTTACCCGCGGCTGATAACTCTCTCAATCCACGACATTACACGCGCCTGCTAACATCAACCAGGGCTGTAGCCGGGCCCAGGCGGTGGATCACTACACCAATTACACGCGCCTGCTAACATCAACCAGGGCTGCAGCTGGGCCTTCTCCGTTCCGATTCTAATGAAAGAACATTCTTTGTCTACCGCGAGATTTTAAAATAAATTGCCCTTGCCAAATACACACAGCACACACATTCTATTTCATACCCGGACAACGTCGGGACGGGCTGCTAATATATATATATATATATATATATATATATATATATATATATATATATATAGAGAGAGAGAGAGAGAGAGAGAGAGAGAGAGAGAGAAAGGAAAGTATGGGTATATTACATTATACTTGTCAATATGCATATCTTCAAGTCTTCAAAGTATGTAGAAATAGTAAATCTACACTTACCCATATACTTTCCTTCTTGGACTTTTGCCAGGACCTGGGCTAGATCCACCACAGGGGGACAAACCTCGCTCTACATAGCATTCATACATGCAAAGCGGGCTTCAACCACAGTGCCCGATCTTTGCCCAGATCCTGCACCCTACCAGCTGCAAGCAGGAATCACCCATTGAACACAGCCTTCAGTCATATACAGTGGGGCTTGGCAAGCCCTGCACCTGATCATCCTATTGGCAACCAAACCCCACCAGGCAGCTATAGGCCCTTCCTTTTGGCTAAGCTCTGCATCTAATGAGCTGCTGGTGGATTACCCCTTCTGTTCACAACCTTCAGACTTGTGCAGATGGCACTGGCAGCAGGGCCTAATCTTTGGGCGTGGTATTTGCCAGAGCCACAATGAGCTGCTGTGCAGGGTCTTGGAGACAATGAAGACAAGTTGTTTGATTGATTTTTGTTGGTAGCTATTTTTTAGTTTTGAGTATTTTGTTACTGTTTGTGGGATTTTGTGCTTTTGTGTTTTATTTGTGTTCTTGCTGTTTCTTTAGATCTGTTGTGGCAAACCGTCTTTTATCATCTTTTCTTTTTTATTTTCAGTGATGGCATTTTTTATAATGTTCTACAATCTTTTCTTCCATCCACCATGGTTTCTGTTCGCCTTAACATATAAAGATTTGGTACTCCATGTAGTACAGTATAAAGATTTAGAGGTGCTGATTGTTTTGGTGCTCTACTTGCTGCAGTCCCTCTCCATCATCAGCTTCAGCAGTTGATATCTCAGTGGATATAAATTGTGGGTGATGCTCCTGGCTTTCAGCTTCTTCTTATCTCTGAGATGGCTAAAGAACTCCCAAATGATGGAATCTTTAGAGTTCTAAGTTTCCACCATCTCCAGCTTCTCCTCAGAAGATGCAGACGCTTATGTTGAAGACTGTCCTGCAATTTCTTGCTGTCCATTGTCCACCATTGTTCAAAGCAGGAAAACAGTAGCCACGCCTTATTCCAGCAGCTTAAGCTTCCTGCTGAGGAGTGACACCTACAGTTCACACCTCAGCAAAATGTACTAGGTTCATATCTAAACATTACCTACATTTTTAGTTGAGCCAGAGAGTCTGGAAAGTTCCTTCTTTTCCTCTCCATCAGTGCAGATCCGGAATGAGCCCCGTCAGTTATGTTTTGACTGGATTTGTTAGGCCCTTTTGTTGATTTTAGGCCAGTGTGCCCTTTTTTCCAAATGTATTTGGAGGATGTCTCCAAAAAACCCGTGGGATTTAAGCCTTGTGGTGCCAGTGACAGGCAAATGTCTGTGACAGACCCCCATTTGGTTTGCCTTTGGTGCCTGTGGCCGGATTACGACTTCAGGGCCTGCACAGAGTGGAAGGCCATGCATCCAAAGGCGATCCCAGAGCCAACCATGAAGCTCCTGGCTGCTCAACACATGACAACTCTCAGCTCCAGGTCACATGGAAGGTCTTAGGACCGCTCTTTGAGTCGTTTGTGCCGGTCACTGTCATGATCTTATATGTCATTGGGAAAGTATCACAAAAAAAGTAAACGAACTTGAAGCATTCTTCGCCTTCTCCATGCCCATCCAAGTTTCCAAACAAGGCACAGGTACAATGCCACAAGTATAGGTCCTGCTCCCAAACATACCCATGGAGCCGGAGCGACCCCATCCAACGTAAAGAATTTTATGAGACGCTTCATTTTTGGGTATCAGCACCCCTCTGGAATGCCTTTGGGTCCCATGGGTCCAATAGGGGGCCTGACTGGGCTTCCGCTGGCAGGTTTGCCCTCAGTACCAGTCAGGCCCTCTTGATCTGCTCCTGGATCAGGACTGACCCTGGTCACAAGTCCATGATCTCCATTAGGATTCTTTCCAGTGACGCTGTTCCTTGCACCGCCAATCTCATCATAATTTTGTACTCTGATACGGGGCTAGACTGTCGGTGTACGACCTCAGCATTGGCGCCGACTGGACCCAGACAGTCTGATTCTGAGACATAGCCTTATTTTCCTGAAAGACCCTGTGAGGATTATGATTAGGGAGGCTCACCATTGACTTGCGACAGCTGCAGTCCACATTTTGCTCTTTCTGTGGCAATGGTAGGGGCTACCAGTTGCGCCCCTTCTTTCCTAGCCACCCTAGGCTTCAGGCTCCTCAGTCCTTTCGTGGTTGCGAATGCGGCTCCCACAGACCTCAGGGGACCGATGCACAGAGGTCTACCCAGTCCGCCCGGCAGGTGCAGCCTCAAAGCTCCTTTAATTTACCCTCACAACATCTTTGGAAACCAGCTGGAAGCAGGAACCATCACCAACTGCCCCAATGGCAAGCACTAACATCGGACAAATGGATGCTTCAGTTTGTTCAGCAGGATTATGCCCTTCCTTTTACAGAAACACTGCCGCCCTTGCCACTGTCCTCATGTTTTGTTTGTGCAACAGGAAGTACAGGCTCTTATGGCCAAAGTAGCCATTGAGAGGATGCCGACATTAGAAGTAGTTCATGGTTGCTATTCCTGCTACTTTCTGGTGTCGAAAAAGGATGGAGGCCTCGGTACTAGTCACAGACGTTACCTGCAGTTCATGATGGGTCAAAAACATCTCCAGTTTTCTGTTCTCCTTTTCAGACTTACCACTGCCCCACAGGTGTTCACAAAAGTGATAGCAGTGGTTGAAGCCCACCTCCGGAGGTTAGGGAATCTAGTCTTCTCCTACCTCAATGACTGGCTAATAAAAGCGACCTTGACTCAGTTGTTACCCACTTCCTTTCTAAGGTGGAACTCCTGCATTCCCTGGGATCCTCTATCTATGTGTTGAATTTGCAACTGACTCCCTCTCAGATACCAACTTTCATTGGAGCCATTCTTGACACAGTACATTTCCATAGCTATCCTCAAGAGTGGCAAGTGCAGGATATTCAAGCTACAATTCCAATGTTTAAGCCCCTATCCTGGATTTTGATGAGACAACCTCTGAGGCTACTGGTCCCATAGCCTCCTACATCCTGCTGGTGAAGCAGGCCCATTGGCATATGCAGGATCTATAGTGGGAACCGAAGGTTCAGTGGGCTCACCATGATGGAAATCACTCTGATCTGTTCCAGATATAGAAGAGAACTGCAAAAGACCTGCTGTGTTTGCTGACGAACCAAGAATGGGTCACCGGCAGACCCCTTTCTCTTTCCCATCCAGAGCTCACAGTGGTCACTGATACATCACTTCCGGGCTGGGTGTCGATCTGGAAGACGTGGACATCAGAGGACTCTGGTCGCCTGCGGAGTCTCAGCTCCACATCAGCATGTTGGAGTTGAGAGCGATACGCTTGGCATTGAAAACCTTCCTCCATTAAGCGGAGGTTGGTTCAAATGTTTACGGACAACACCACCGCCATGTGGTACAGCAGCTAACAGGGCAGAGTGGTGTCCAGTACCCTTTGCCAGGAGTCTCTATTCCTCTGGGCATGGCTGGAACATGGGAGGATTCTCCTGGCTGTACAGCATTTGGTGGGATTCCTAAGCACAAAGGTGGACAAACTCAGCTGGTGATGCCTCGCAGATCAGGAATGACATCTATAACTGGAGATGGTTCAAGGCCTCTTCAACTATTGAGGAGATCCTTGGTTAGATATTTTCGCCATCACAGAGAACATGCAATGTCAGCACTGCACGTTGGAGTTTCCAAAGTGGCTCTCACTTGGAGATGATTTTTGTTGTGAGTGGAGCTTGGGACACTTGTACTTCTTCCCATCGATACCACTCTTGTCCTGGGTTCTATAGAAGATCAGGACCAACGGGGCTCTAAGTCATTTTAGTCGCTCCAGATTGGGTATTGAGATTATGATAGCCCGAACTCCTGCGCATGAGTCTCTGTTCTCCGATAAGGCTTTCTCTTCGGTAGGATCTCTTCTAGCAGCAGCAGGGCAGGGTTCTGCTCATGAACCTGCACACTCTCCACCGGCATGAGTGGAGAATGAGCTGTGGCAACTGAGAGTAATCGATCTGCATCTTGAAGTATTTGACGCCATTTTGACAGCCAGGCATCCATCAGCATAGATTGTATATGCCTGCTGATGGGGCAAATTTGTGAGTTGGTGTACTGTGAGATTGATTGATCCTCTGTCTGCACCCTTATCCAAGGTTATTTTGTTTTCATTGTCCCTATCCCATCAAGGCCTTGTTTTGAGCACAGTTAAATGGTACCTTTTGGCCATCCCAGCATTCTTGTGGTTGCCAATTCAACCCTCCCTGTTCAGGTCACCTGTTGTGACACAGTTTCTAAAAGACTTTCAATATTTATTTATTCTTACTCGGTTTATTTATGCCCAAGTGGGACCTACATTTAGGCTCACTTTTCTTATGTGTTCACACTTACAGCCCAAGCACAGCGGCCTACAAGACTTCTTACCATCAAACTGTATTCTTAGTGGACATTACATTGTCCAGGAGGGTTAACAAACTGCAGGCTGGACCTTCATACCTGTGCTTCCTCTCTGCCAAAAGTAGTAACACCCTTCCACATCAGTCACAACATCACGCTGCCGACCTTCTTTACTCCTCCTCATCCTTCCAAGGAAGAGGAGCGGCTTCACTGTCTGAATCTAAAAAGAGCATTATTGTTCTTCGTTGACCGCAAAGAAATATCCAGGCACATGATCAACTCTTTGTTGGGTTCGCTGGAACTAAAATAGGGAAAGCAGTGCAGAAACAAACATCTCCAAATGGTTTGTACTTTGCATCAAGATCTGCTACGCACTGGCCAAGAAGCAACCCCCTGAAGGCTAGTAGGAGCATTCTACCAGAGCCAAGGCGGCAACCACTGTGTTAGCTTACGGAGTCCCGTTTCTGGATATCTGTCAAGCAGCCACGTGGGCATTATTGCACACATTTACCAAGCACTGCTGCTTAGACAGTCAGGTCTGGTGTGATGGGTATTTCATCCCTTCTGTCCTCCTGGTCCTCCGAGTTTAACCAATTCGCAAACCCTCCTCTGGGGAGGTATTGCTTGGGTATCTATTCTAAGGTAAGGAATCTGTGGCTAGAAGTCTCTATCACAGGGGCCTCTAACCTTTTCTGTAATGAGAGCTACTACTGATCAGTGAAAATCATTGTGAGCTACTCCAGGTTAAACAACTTGCACCTGTTACCAGACACTCCCAAGCCCTGCTTCATAGACTTTAAGCCTAATGTCCATAGAACCAGATAGTATGGTTTGAACAAAGCACTTTGACTAAGGGCACTATGACAGGGCTGCCACATGTGTCAGTGATAGTGTTATCTTTGCGGATGTATGAATTTGTGTATGTATGAATTGGATATGTTTGTATAAGTGACTGAGTGCCTGTGTCTTATGTACTTGCAGCACAGGACATGCCTTTCCTCATATGTGGCACTGTTACATGTATAACACAAACATGCAGGGCCCGATTCACAGAACTAACTTAAGACAAAATCCTAAATTTACTCCAATTTTCGTATTCACAGAAGGCACTTACTCATTTTGGTATTCACAGAAGACACTTACTCATTTCGGTATTCACAGAATTTAGGAGTCCTAACTTTAGGACTCCTAAATGAGAGAAATCCTAATTTTAAGACTTTCGGTATTCACAGAAGGCATTTAGGAGTCCTAAAGTTAGGAGTCCCAACTTTACTACTACTAAATTGAGAAAAATACGAATTTTAGGACTTTCTGTATTCACAGAAGGCATTTAGGAGTCCTAAAGTTAGGAGCCCTAACTTTACTACTTCTAAACTGAGAAAAATCCTAATTTTAAGACTTTCGGTATTCACAGGAGGCATTTAGGAATCCTAAAGTTAGGACTCCTAACTTCTGTGAATACCGAAATGAGTAAGTGCCTTCTGTGAATACCAAAATGGTAGTAAGTTTAGGATTTTGTCTTAAGTTAGTTCTGTGAATCGGGCCCACAATCACGTTTTCAAATGGGAGAAATTTAAAGTGCAGATAAATGTTCTGAATTTTTTTTCATAATATGAAACTTATTCCTGCTCTTTAAATTTCTCTCATTATGAAAAATGTCTGTATTTTTCAATTACATGGCACAGTGTCTACTGGCCTGGCCGTAAGGGGCGGCTGTTTGTAAATGCAACACTTTGAAAAGGGAGAAAAAAAATGAAGAGTTAACTTAACCATTAAGGTGAATTATGGGGGTATGGGGCTGGCGAACAACTCCAGATCGCAGAAAATGCCTTTATGAAGCGCCTCCTGTGTGTCCCGGCCGGCACGTCTAACTTTGCAGTTCACGAGGTGTTGGGGGCGGAATATTTGAGCGATATGTTCTCCTTACGCCCTCTGACCTGCTGGTTAAAACTGTGGCTGAATCAAGATATTCCGTTGACACACCTGATTGTAAATGATTTTCTGTCCCAAGATAATGCAATGGGCACTCCCTGGTTAAAATATTTGAAATCATGCTTTTCTGGGTTGGGCCGCCCAGATTTATTTGAATACCCAAACAGAATTGTTAAGGGGATGTTGAGCTAATTAAACGAGCTTTCCTTTTGGACAGGAAGACCCAGAGGGAAGGGGTAGAGTTACAGAAAACAAGTGTAAGAAAATATGTCATGATTAAAACTTGTTTAACAATGGAGCCCTACTTACTTGGCACATTGAGCACTAACGAGAAGTTCCTGTTAACAAGGTTTAGGTTAAACCTGTTTCATCATCTGCTAATCAGACCAAAGAAAGATTATTTTAGTAAAACCCCAGCACCCTGTGGCTGCGACGGAAATTCTCCACAGGATATGCTGCATTTTAAGTTTTTATGTGGTTTTTATGAATACCCGCGAAAACGCTACCTGATTGTCCTTCTAAAGAAACTTAATTTTAAACAGATCCGACCAGCCTTGTTATACTTACAATTATTGCATACCAACAGTATTCTTCGAGTGACTGAATTTTTAAAATTGTCTCTTAGACTGCGAAATTGCCTGGACCAATGAATGTTGCTGTATTAATGTATTAGACCACCAATGAATTAATGTATACAGGGTATTATATCACTGTACTTGCACTTTACCAATGATGATTATGCCTCTTTTTAAACAATTGTATTTTATGATTTGTGTACTTTTATGGTTGAATCAAACCGAAATAAAGTCTCTATTGAATTGAATTGACTTTTATTTAAGAGATAAACATCTCAGTGCTTCAGTTGTTCACTTCTGTGTCCCAGTCCCAGCCTGGGTCATCAATTTGACTGACCACTGTTAATTATCAGGCCCAGCTATCTGCAGCCCTATGATAATAATATAAAATAAACACAGTCTTCCTTTAACTTAAAAAAAAATCACCTTGTGCTTATTAAAAAAATTAACTCTAGGCCATGCGCTACTCTGAAGATGTCTGGGAGCTACTGGAAGCTCGGGATTGCTTGTTTGGAGACACCTGCTCTATCAAATGAACAAGTTACTTAACTTCGGTAACTCTTTATCTGGTAGAGGCTCTATATAGTCGCGGATTCCTTATTGACCCTCCCATCCTACCTGCTCTGTGAACTGTGAGTCCCTTCTAAAGAGGTCCTTGAGGACCTCACTTTGGCACACTGGTCATATTACCTTAGAATGGGTCTGTGCTTCTGGTGAAGAAAGCAATCACGAAACTGAGGTCAGAGCTCTGGGATGGAGCCAATATAGGCTCTGCGCATTTCACTTCCGGCATGGACGACAACTTTTATGCTGATGCGAAGCCGCTTACGGCATTCATGGCATGTGGAAGAGACTGCTCAGAAAACTTTTCAGATCCAGTCTGAAGCTTGGGGAATATTCTAAGGTAAGCAATCTGTGGCTAGATAGATTCCCTACCTGATATGCGTTACCAAAGGTAGGTAACTTGTACTTTTTGACCCCACCATTACCTCTCCCTTGAATGGTCGGCTTGACACATACCATACCATGCCCAATGGGGTAAGTTTTTCTTTGGAAAGTTTTGTGCAGAATCATCGAACAGCACCAAACAAAAAAAACTTGTGATCTAACAGGTCATATGTACATATATAAGTATTACCCAGTTGGCGTCCGATTTATCGCAAGTTACTATAACTCGGTCCCTAAGATTACTGTAAATCGCGCCCTCGTCATGCATTGCTAATTAACCTAATATTACATTACTCATGAAATCTTCTTTGACATCAATGATAATATCACTTTGCATGTCGTGGGCACAAGTAATAGTTACCTTAGGGCATGAGTTGTAGTTACTTGAGATAACTCTAACTACAATTGGTGAATGTAAGTGTTTTTTAGAGTTTAAAACTGAACATTTTACCTAACTATAATGTTACTTTAACCTTTGGTTTTTTCAGTGAATATATATATGTATATATATATATATATATATATATATATATATATATATATGTATATATATATATATATTCACTGAAAAAACCATAGGTTATAGACCATATATAGTTAGGAATTAGCATTTAAAAAACCTTATTTTACTCACACAAAACCATTGAAATTCCATATATAGTTAGTTGCACTAACTATATATCGCGCACCCGCAATCCACTGCTGATCATGTCACATATTACATCATTCATGACATGGTCAGTGACATCACTGATGACATCACTGATGACATCTCAAATGACATCACTGATGACATCACTGATGACATCTCATTTGACATCACTGATGACATCACTGATGACATCATTCATGTGATAATACGATGAACCTCTTCAGGCTCTAATATAACCTTAGATACACTCAGTGTAAACAGACACTCATAGACTGTCACTCATCCATGGAGTTACTCAGACACTTAGTCAGTCATGCAAAGAATCAATCACACCTCCATTTCCTCAACTATACAGTTATACACACCTTACTTATTCAAACATATACTAAAACATATTTACTCACTTATACAATCCTGTATACAAGTTCACAATGATCCATACAGCCACTCACACATTCACTGGCTCTTATGCACAGTTATTTATATATGTCAACTTTCACATGTACTGTGTTTTACATATGTACTTACTTTGACATGTAGCACTGAGATATCCATTCACTCACCAATACACTCATGCACACAGTCAACCGCCCATACAGCTGTTTCCACATGCACTTTTGAACCCATACATCTAGTCAATCAACTGCTCACACATCTATGCAGAGAGTCATACACCTCCCAGCCACCCACACACACACTCAGTCTCCCATACAAATGCTTTGGCAACCAATCAATAACCCATACAGTTAATCATATAGCTAATGATCAACACATGCAGCAGCTTACACACCAACAGACATAATGATGCACAAATTAAGACAGTTTAGTCACTAACCCATGCACTCAGTGAGACACATTTAATCAGTCACTCATACAGT
Source organism: Lissotriton helveticus (assembly GCF_964261635.1). Lineage (NCBI taxonomy): Eukaryota > Metazoa > Chordata > Amphibia > Caudata > Salamandridae > Lissotriton > Lissotriton helveticus. Next base: position 1,640,938,036 of record NC_136057.1, read on the forward strand.
CAGCCATGCCCCTACTAAATCCTTCATCAAGACACTTATACATCCACTCATTCTTCAATATGTAAGACATATTTTAACTTTACAGAATTATACAGTCACTGGATGTAGTCATCAGTGATGTCATTTGAGATGTCATCAGTGATGTCATCAGTGATGTCATTTGAGATGTCATCAGTGATGTCATCAGTGATGTCACTGACCATGTCATAAATGATTTAATATGTGACATGATCAGCAGTGGATTGCGGGTGCGCGATATATAGTTAGTGCAACTAACTATATATGGAATTTCAATGGTTTTGTGTGAGTAAAATAAGGTTTTTTAAATGCTAATTCCTAACTATATATGGTCTATAACCTATGGTTTTTTCAGTGAATTTTCAAGGTTTTGTAAATGCTAATTCCTAACTATATATGGTCTATAACCTATGGTTTTTTCAGTGAATTTCATTGGTTTTTTAAAAGCTAATATCTACAGAAGTAAAATGTATTCTTCTTTAAATCCAAAAATATATTTTATATGTTTCTTAATAAATTTTTTAAAATATTTTTTTTGTTTCGCTCCCGGTCCGCTAACCGGGAAGCTTCCCGTTAGCTCAATTCGATTCCGCGATCCGGTCCGCGAACCGGTAACAAATCAACATAGTGACGGTATCGCGTTGCCGCGTAATGCGTCTTATGACGTACTGCGTTAGCGCACCCGGAAGTGCCCCGGGGCGCGGACCGAGGCGCGAAACGCAACTCCCCGGAAGCGATCCGCGGCGCGAAAGCGCGACGTATCGCGTTGCCGCGAAATGCGTCTTGTGACGTACTGCGTTAGCGCACCCGGAAGTGTCCCCGGGCGCGGACCGAGGCGCGAAGCGCAGCGAACCGGAAGCTAACCGGGGAGCGTTCCGCAGCGCGTAACATGAAAGTTAGAGTCATGTGACTTGTTAATAAAGCTTTTCATTGGTTCATTTCACTTTTAGTTTCATAATTATGGAAGGCTAGGTCAGGTGACCTAAAAATAACACTTTTCATTGGTTGAGAAGTATTGTTTTTTCCAAATGATGAAAACCCCTCCTTCTTTCCTCACTCTGACTTTCATCATTGTGAGAGGAAGACCTTTATTAATACTTGAGAAATGACTTCAGTACTTGCTTCAGCTGGTGCACCCCCACCACCACCTCCACCTCCTCATGGGAAGAGAGGACCACCTCCCCAGGTGATCACCAACACAGAGGAGGAAGAGGAAGAACTAGAGGAAGAGGAGAGAGAAGAACCACAGTTCTTGGAAGAGGTGCCCCGGGTTTCCCATAGGAAAGCCAGTTTCATCTGGCAGTTTTATTCAATCCCTCCAGGGCAAAAGAAAGTGAATGCGAGGTATGTCACCTGCCTCATCTGCAAAGAGAAATTATCAAGAGTGACTGATAAAAAGTATAGCTATGGGAACTATACCATGCATCGGCACATGACCAGGAAGCATCCACTTAATTACAGCCGGGCGGAAATACGGGATATGGAACAAAACCCAACAGCAACTCCTGTGGCCAGGTCAACATCGTCAATATCATTGACACCAGCAGAGGCACGGGAAACTGTGCCAAACATCCAAGAGAATTTTGGGCACATGAAACATACTTGTATGCACTGTGGTGCGTTGATATCATGTGGTAACATGAGTATTAATGCCATCAACCTGGCTTATGACAATCATAATTGCCCTAACCGCCCCCAGTAATTTTTTTTTGCTCCTGTTGAGCCCTTTTCAACGCCTGTTTTTTGTTGTTCCCCCCCCCCCCAAAAAAACCAAAAAAAATATAAAATCGTTCAAAAAATACAAAAAAAACAAAAAATGTTCAAAAAATACAAAAAAAATATAAAACAACAAAAATATAAAAAAAAAAGTTCTTTTCAGAACTACCTTCCCTTTCCAAAAAAATTGCTAGAATGTTTAGCACTCTGTCAAGCTCTATTTCTTTTGGTTCGCTTCCGGTTTAGCTTCCCGGTACGCGTACCGGGAGCTAACCACGAAAAAAAATAAAAAAAAAATTATTTTTTTTTGCTTAGCGGGGCCCCTTTAAAGCCTCCACATCAAACCTAGGGGGTCAGGGAGGAGCTAGTATGCCCCCTTATGGTTATTTCCCCCTTTGTTTTGGCCTCCTCTTGTCTCTCAATCCTACCGAGAGACAAGATGGCGGCCGCTCCGGACTGTTTAGAATGTTGACAGACACCGGAGAGCCAATCAGCTTAGCTACGCGAAGTTCCGGTACGCTTAAGGTCCGCGGACCGGAGCGCTGCCCAGAGCGCGCTTACAGATATATATCTTTTTTTAAACGTTAATTTCTCAAAATCCACTGGAGCACATATATTGAGACCTACAAAAGGCACATCGGGCTACCAGTCCCTACAATTTTGCCAAGTTTCGTGCAAATCCATTCAGCCGTTCGGGCTAAAAGTGAGGCTAACCGCCCTATGGAAAAATCAATGTTAAAAACACGTTTTGGGACCCCCCTTTTTTCTCGGCCCCCCCTGGACGAACCCCCCCAAAATTTTCAGGGGCTGCTCAGAAACAAAATGTTCCATTTTCCTGAAAATTTCAGCCAATTCCGTCCACAAACGCCAAAGTTATTAGACATAGAATTTTCAAAAAACCCATAGGGAAAAAATCCTAACTATATATACCTACTGGCGACCGCCAGTAGGTAATATATATATATATATATATATATATATATAAATATATATTCCCTACCGGCGGTCACTGGTAGGTAGTTATAATTAGGACCTACTTTCCATAGAAGAAGCATTTTTTGACTTGCCAATATCTTTGGCGTAGTTTAATGAATCTTCAAGACATTTTCCAAAAATGTGCCCCAGGGAGAAAAAGGGGGGGTCAGAAAAAGTGCATTTCCAATGGTAATACCCATAGGACCTTTAGACATGCCTTCAGCCTGATCTGCTGGACAGAATTAAACTGAATTAGGCAGGAAGGTAGATTTTGGCCTGCAGATTAGGCTTTTTGTTATTTGGTGTAAACCTGTTCAGCAGATGTTGAAAAATTTAAGGAAACCCAAATTTGTTTAACTGCGCTCGGGTCTCTTTCGTGAATAATAATGAGCTTGTGCAGGGAAATGCAGGGCTCTGAATGCCTACAAACACTTCAACCAGGGAGTGTTGGCAGCCATCTTGTGACTCAGCTTGGTCTTGGGGTTCCCCTGGAATACCGTCATGGCATAAAAGAATTTTTTTGAAAATTCACGTTGATTTTCGAGAAATATTTGCAAATATCACAGGGAATTAAAAAAAATACAAACACTTGTTTTAATTGTAGCCGTTGGGTGAGTCAGGTCCTGAGGGCATACGGGTATTATTAAAAAAATTGAAGGGGGTGCACAGGGCCCCTCTCCAAGGTCAAAAAAATACCTTGGGTACCTTCACCTCCCTGGGGCTAATTAAATAAAGAAGTGGGAAAGCCGAGTGGAACCCCCCTCAGGGCCCATCAACTCCCTGGGGCTACATATTAAATGTTTGGGGGGCCTTGCGGGCCCCTGAACTACAGGGACCATCACTTCCCCAGGGCTTAAAATAAAATACTTAGGGGAAGTTGCATGGACCGAGCCCCGGGGACCACCACCTCCCAGTGGCTAACTTAAATATGAAGCAGGCACCATGCAGACCACCCACGCCCTGGGGACCACCAAATCCCCTGGGCTTTCTTTTTTTTTTTTAAGAAGGAGGGGGCCGCTTGGCCCACCTCCCTGGTCATTGTTGGCCCCGGGGACCACTATCTGCCTGGAGTAGGCATGTGATAGTGGAAGGAGGGGGCGTCATTGGCCACCTCCTGGAGCCAAACCACCCAATGCTAGCTCCTGGTATGTCCCTGGGCGCCCACCCCCTGGACATAGCTGTTTGCGGTAACTTGGCAAGAGGTTTGACAGCTCCCGCCAATTCAAAGCCAACACTACACTTCTAGCAAGCTGGAGCCTACAAAATGCTCTCACTTGCATGAAGCTGAGGTTTCATCTGTTTCCCTGCAGGGAAACAGACAAACCGATTCCTCCCATAGATAGGGAGCTGATTGTTTAGCAACTTCCTGTCTGTGAGAGCAATGCTGGCTCCAGCAGGAGGCAGGAAGTCAGCAGGAACCACAAAGGTCATGAGGCTCCACCCGTGGTCCTGGGAGAAAAGAGCAGAAAAGGGCAAAATAAAGGAGAGAAATGAGCAGAAAGAAGCAGAATAAAGGTCAGCAATGAGTAAAAAGAGGCAAGACAAACGTGAGAAATGAGCAGAGAGAAGCAAAATAAAGGTCAACAATGAGAAGAAAGAGACAAGATAAAGCTGAGAAACAAGCAGAAAGTGGCAGAATAAATGTCAGAAACAAGCCGAAAGAGGCAGAATAAAGGTCAGCAATGAGCAGAAAGAGGCAAATATGATAAACAAGCAGAATAAAGGTTAGAAACTAGCAGAAAGTATCAAAATAAAGGTCAGCAATGAGCAGAGATAGGCAAAATAGAGGTCAGACTAGAGCAGAAAGAGGCAAAATAGAGGTCAGAAACAAGAGGCAGAATAAAGGGGAGAAATTATCAGAAAGAGGCTGAATAAAGGTGAGAAAAGAGTGCAGTTTGGCCCTCCACAAATTAATGCCATCAAGCATAGACAATTTGTGGCAGCTAACACTCTGCAGGATCTCACGTAATCACTCTCTCAATTTTATTTTGCATGGGTGTCAGTTTGTAGCAGGCTGAGTATAGTCTACCCTGGAGTGCCTACAAGCCCCTGTACACACTCACAGTGAGGATTACTCACTGTTTGGAGAGCCATTGCCTCATCATACCTGCACCGTTGAAAAATTGCAACTTGTGCATGCATTTGTACTTAAGGAATTTGCCTGAACGTTGCAATTTCGTAATGACATTTATGTTTGTTCCCATCACCCTCAGTGCTGTAAAAGCATCCTAGTATGTGGCATGCTTTCTCATTTTTTGTATTCATGTCAACACACACACACACACACACATCACTGTACAAGCACCCTGTTGTTTTAGAGGTTCTTTCTGACTCAATAACTCTGCAACATATTATTTAAAACTACACAAACATCCAATCTGATACAGACTGTTAGTTGTAGATTCCTTATCTTCAAAGTCCCCCCTGGTGTCAGTCTGGATCAGGAGACTTTCCTTTAGTAGTACCCCTGCACCTTGTTAGGTGGTTCTGTCAGTTCTGCATCCATCGTCGGTATCGTGGGTGCTTGGATGAAGTCATGGGAACTACATAGACGTCGCCCATGCATGCCGACGTCAGATCTTTCTTTTTCCGCACTAACTGTAGCACAGATCCTGAGAGAGCTCCCCTTAGCTGTTTTATGGATAGTCTTTTTTAACCTTTGTTGACTTCTGTTTCAAGTATCGAACTCCTGGTGCGTCAAGGGATGTCCCAACGACGGACTGGCTTCAAGCCTTGCGATGTCTGTGACAGATCCGCACCTCATATGCACTAGGGGTATGGTGCGCGACCACGACACGAAGTCGTGCTCCGAGTGCCGGGCCATGAACCCAAAGGCTTTGCGGGAGCAGTACTGAAAGCTGCTGGAGGCTCAGCGCTCCACTCTGCGTCAATCCCGTTCTTGTTCGAGAGAAAGATCTCGAGAACGGTCACGGTGCCCACACACCTCATCACACTCAAAGTCATCGGGGAGGTCTTGGGTAAGTCAGGGAAACACAAGAAGAAGTTGAAGAAGCGTAGGCGTTCTTTGACTTCTCCCAGTAGGTCGGCTGATGCAACGCAGGATCCCGAGCGTCGTCGCTCGAAGGCTCCGTCTTTGAAACCTACTTCTTCAATGACTCTGCGTCTCCCTGCTTTTGTGTACCTCCCTGCTTCTCCTGCCCAAATCCAAAAATTCAATGAGGTTCTGTACCTTATTTGTGAGCAGCCCGGTTCTGCTGGGGCACATTCAGACCTCGCGGAGTCCGTTGTGAGTCCTAGGCCTTCAATGCCAGCAGCCTCAAGGGCCCCCGTGGATCCAGGCCTGGATCTAGATTGAAGCAGGTTGATCTCACTCGACCTTCCCTGTCAGCCCCAACCCCATCCTGAAGTGGACACGGTGTAGTACTCGAAATTCTGGACCCATGTTATAAACATCATCGTATCATGACGATTTTGATATCAGAAGACCGAGAATGGCTAGTACGCTAGGCACAAGCATTTTCGGCATATTCGAGTGACGATTTCACCTTGAAATCGCAGTTTTCTTCCTGAACCCTCGGGTTCCATTTTGTGTACGGCAGCCATTTTGTGAGTTGCCCTCACATAGGCCAATGATTAAGGCCAAACACGATCCTGAAGGACACGTACACCTTTCCTGACTTCTCTGCGACCTGGGCAAGCTGACTCCACTGCCCAAGGCCAAACCTGTTCGGTCAGTTCCTCTCCCAGTGGCCGAACAAGATAGTATCAGGGCACAACAGGCCATAAACCTTTCATCGCACACAAACCACACCTAATCTTGCGCACACCTGTCCCTGTTTCCTACTTTATGACTTGCTTTACGAGGAGGAGGTGCCCGTTTTTATTGGGGGTCCGTCGATATCTGATGAAAATACTGGGCCTTGCCGGATAATTGATTGTGGGCTGAACAAACTGAAATGTGGGATTGCCATCATGACTCTGCTTTTTCTTTGTAGTGAAAATATGTGAATGGTCAACTGTAAAATAAGGAATGTTTGCCTGAAGCATAATATTTAGTATAAAAGGGATGGCTGGCTTTGTAAGTTTGAGCAGTCTCCTGAGAATATACACTGTGTTGTACTTCTAGGATACCTGTTACTTGGTTGCATCCAATAAATTCGATCTTTGACTTCACCTAGAAGACTCTGAGTTTCTGTAGTCTAAACAGGAAGGACCCGAAGTCTTAGGGTGTTGTCCCTGTCACCGCTGGGTTACCGGTTCGTTACCGGTTCCGAAAAACCCAGTACTTCAGTTGGCGCCCAACGTGGGGGGATATCAGCGGTACCGGTCCAAGCCAGAGGTTCGTGAGTAGCTTCGTGTGAAAATTCTGGAGGAAGGCCGCCACTTCATCGACCCCTGCATGTCGACGTGGTCCGAAAGTCCTTGCTGCGAGGTTCCCCGCTTCCGGACGGCTACGAAGGACTGCTGCCCTGACTATCGCCCTGATTTGGACCCTTGATGTTTGGTAGAGCGAAACGATAGACGAGTCTTCTGGTGACGTCATCGATACCTCAGTTAAGTATAAGTGGAGCGTCTCCCAGTCCTTAGTTTGGTTCTTAGTTTGGATATCCTTTGGGATCTTTGATTTGGAACTTGCAAGTACCAAAGCCGAGGGACTCGTGTATTCATGAGAATATCATATTCGATAATCCTTTGAAGTTTGAAGCTAGACTAGTGAGCGAAGATGCCTGGTCTTAGCAGACTTGGAAATTTGTTTTGTCTTGGTTGTAATAGGGATTCCCGATTGGAGGACTCGTGTCCGGTTCCTCCGATTGGAACTCCAACATATGAACTGTATGTGAAGCATGGCGTAGGCCCCATCACATACAATGAAGTATGGATCCGATACATCAGGAAGGATGGTGTTTTAAAATGGCCCCAATATGGTAGCTTTGACACGGAAATACTAGATAATGTCGAGGTTAAACTTTTCAAGAAGAAAGCCCGGCCGGCGATGTTTGACTCTTTCCGCCTATGGCGTAAGGAAGCCAAGCAGAAAGAAATTAAATTAGAGAAGAAAAATAAGAGAGAAAGGGGTATCTCGATAATGCAAGCTGCTATGCAGTTTAAAGATAACGAAGAGGAACAGATGAGCGAACAGTTGCACAGGCAACGTCAAATGGTAATCGATAAATGTTATCCCGTTTTGCCGCCTCTTTAGCAAGATGCAGCAAAAGACCTTGAAAAAGACCCCCTAATGTCGCACTTATTGAGTTCGCCACCCCCTTATGCGCAGAGTGCTACAGCACCTCTGCAGCCCTTAGTCGTACAACCCCCGATTATTGTGCCTCAAGTCCTTCCACAACAGCCAGCTCCTCTTCAGTTGGTCCCTATTCCTCCGGTGCAGCCACCTCAAGGGCCACCGACTGTGACATCTGCTCTGCCTTTACTTCCTACAACTTTGACAACTATATCGTCTACCACTCCTGGTATTCCTCCTGACGCTGCCTCTGTGTCTGCCTTGCCTCACTCTGCTTTTCCGTCTGTCCTTTCATCGACTTCTCCCTCTGTTCGACAGCGAATGACTAGCACTGTTGCTAGCCTTCTCTATCCTCTCTTCGGAGCAACAAGTGCAACTCCTGTCTCAGAGCGTAAACAGTTACGAAGCCAACTGCCTGATTCTAGGGAAAAGGAAACATTGAATTATTTGGCACATAAATGGGTTACCGACCCGATGAGATATGAGCTAGAGTCTGTTATGGATGTCTTCCATCAGTGGGAAGAACCAAAACAGAGGTAAGTTTTTGAGAAAATGTGTACTTTTCTTTGTGAGGATTTAGAGGAAGATGATTTAGAGCCTAATCCGCCTGAGTTGTGCCGTGTACGGTTCGAGTTTGCAGAGGGAACAATTGTGGGTTCCGATGTTGAGAAAGCAGTTGCGACACTGTTATCACTCAGGAGTGAAGGTGTTTCTCGGTCGTTGTTTGAGTCTGATTCCTCTGTTAAGAAGAAGGTGAGACAGTACCCAATGCGAGAAGTACCTCCAGTATGGAAGGACGCCGTTGCGGCTGATCTAGCTAATCACGTTGATGCTGTACCAGCACATTTTCAGCGTGTCTGGGTACATGTTCCATGGAAGCGAGCTGAAGTCTTGGCCCTTAAACAGACATTGCCTGATCCACGTAAAAATCCTGCAGGGTATTACAAGGAATTGTCACAGACCGCAGGTTCTTGCATTATGAATGTAGCCGATATAGACATGTTGTTTGGAAATGTTGTTCCACAGCCTTTATGGGGAAAGATTCGTCATACGGATCATGATCAGGAGTTAGGTGACTCATGGGCTAATATCAGTGCTGCAGATGGCCGACAAGTTGGTGGTGCTAAACCCGAGCCTTTGGTAGCAGATCTCCCTGGTAGAATCATTAATTACATGAAAACTTTAATGCCTGCTATGCGAGTGAATTGGGACATATTGTCTGCATGTAAACAGAAGAAAGATGAAACAGTGTCTGATTTCTTCACCAGGTTTGAAGAAACGTTTATCGACCACAGTGGTCATGATATGAGTACAGAAGGTGGTCAACGGTTGTTCGTTGACAAATTTGTGCACAATTTGCTCCCCGAGTTGTGTAAGAAATTAAAAGATTCAGAAAGTTCTTGGGCTGTTTCCTTTTCAGCACAGATATTGGCTACTGCACAGTATTATGAAAATAGAGATAAAGATGAGAAGGATAGAGCAGACAAGAAAACGAAAGAGTTAAAGATGAAGGTTCTGTTACAGCAAGCGTATCCGCCACGTGATGGCCAGAATAACTATCAGCAACATCAACAGTATCAGAGAAACTAGCAAAGGGTCGAGTTTTCTCAACCACGTTTTCCTGTAGGCCCTAATCAGTGTGCATATTGCAAAGAAGAGGGTCATTTTAAAAGTAGCTGCCCTGCTTTGTTGCAGCGTATGAATGGTGTTTCTAGCGCAAGAGGGCGAGGTATTTCCCAAGCACCTAGAGGTAGAGGACGTGGAAATTTTCCCCAGAACGCGCGTTCCCTTCCACCTCAAAATTCAATGAATAGGTTTGATCAGCAGAATAACGCGTCTGGTAGGACAGCTCAATACTATGCTGATGACTACTATGCAGAATATGAGCATATGGAGGGTAATGATTGCTAGGACAGCCGTAGACAAAGAGAGGGAGTTGTTTCAGTTCCAGTAGATCAGAGTGGACCTTATGTTGAGGTTATTACATCAGGTGTGTCAGAGCCTTTTCTGTTTGATACTGGTGCTACAAAGAGTTCTATTATGCACTCAAAACTCCCTGGCGCACCTTTGTCTGGGGAAACGAATGTTTCAGTAGGTTTTTCTGGCGCCCCGGTTAGGAACACAGTTTTGAGTCCTATGTCCCTTTCTGTTGGACCTTGCGAATTCGAAGCACCCCTTATTCTGACGACAGGTTGTGGTGAAAACTTGTTGGGATTGGATCTGTTGAAAAGAATATATGCGACTCTGTACTGTTCTCCTTCAGGAGTACAACTTACACTGGGTAAGAAAGTGATCTCTCCAATGTATTTATCAAAGGATAAACTTCCGGCAGAATTGTCATTTCTTCCCGATATTCTTTGGGCTACTGGTCCTAATGATGTGGGTCTTTTGGAAATACCGCCATATGTTGTGGCATTGAAAGCCACTGTTAAAATGCCACGCATTCCCCAATACAAGATTTCTAGCGAAGGTGAAAAAGCGTTGCTAGCGATCATTTACGACCTGATTGAGAAGGATGTAATTGAAGAGACAAGAGGGAACGTTTGCAATAGTCCTGTTCTGCCTGTTTTGAAGCGTACCGATCCTTCTCAGCCACCTGTGTACAGGTTTGTGATTGATCTTAGAGAGGTGAATAAGATTGTTGTGCCACAATTTCCAGTTGTTCCTGATATCACTGCCCTATTGACTATGATTCCAGCTTCCGCCACTTAGTTCTCGGTGATTGACTTGAAGAATGCTTTCTTCAGCATACCGATAGCCAAGGAGAGCAGGGATATTTTTGGCTTCAGTTTAGGAGGCCGAAGCTTCCGCTTCAAACGCGCTCCCCAGGGCTACTGTGAAAGCCCATCAATATATAGTCAGGCTTTAAAGACACAGCTTGATACGATTGTTTTACCTGACGGCGCTACCCTTATTCTGTACGTCGATGATTTGCTAATTGCTGCAGATACTGAGGAAATTTGTAAAGAAGCCACGTTGTCGTTGTTACGTCATTTGTCTGAGTTGCACCACAAAGTGTCTCTTTCCAAGTTGCAATATTGTCGACAAGAAGTGACCTACTTAGGCCATCTCTTATCGAAGAAGGGAAGGAAACTGACCCCAGAAAGAATTCAGGCAATAGCGAAATTGAGTGTGCCAAAGACACAGAGAGAAGTGCGTGCTTTCTTGGGCATTACATCATATTGCAGACAATGGATACCGAATTTTTCTTTGCTGGCCAAACCTTTGGTAGCATTAACCTGTAAAGATACACCGAATCCCCTTCCATGGTCTGAAGAGTGTCAGAAAAGTTTTTCTGATTGCGCGATGTATTATGTTCGGCTCCTGTGTTGGGTACCCCCGACTACAGTAAGCCCTTTACATTGTATGTCCATGAGAAAGAAGGCTGTGCATTGTCAGTGTTGACACAGTTGTTTGGAGACAAGCAGCATCCATGTGCATATTTTTCGTCGGCTTTGGACCCGGTTGCTAAAGCATTGCCGAGTTGCTTGAGAGCCACAGCGGCAGCAGCTGTTTCTATTCGACAGTCTGCTGGTTTAGTGATGAATAATACATTAATTGTGATGCTTCCACATGCAGTGGACACGTTGTTAAACAGGACCAAGACACAGCACTTAACTAGTGCTCGGTTGTCAGGTTACGAGTTGACACTTTTAGCGAGTCATGTGCACATAAAGAGATGCAACATGTTGAATCCAGCCACGTTGTTGCCGATTGTATCAGAGTTAGATACTTCTGAACAGCATGATTGTTTTCTCAGAACAAAAGAAGAAACGAAAGGTAGAATAGATCTTAGTGGCACTCCTCTTGCAAAGTGTGATGGTACCTTATGGGTGGATGGTTCATGCTTCAAGCTTCCGAATGGAGATACGACTGCAGCATATGCTGTCACAACTTTGCATACGATTGTTGAAGCTGCACGTATCCCACATAATTCTGCTCAAGCAGCAGAGTTGATTGCACTTACGAGAGCGTGTGCGTTGTCGAAAGGAATGAAAGTGAACATATATACCGACAGCCAATATGCATTTGGTGTGGCTCACAGTTTTGGACGATTGTGGAAAGAACGTGGGTTTCTGACTTCGCATGGAGCTAAGATACAGCATGGTCAGTTGGTGAATGAGCTCCTCGAGTCACTTACCTTGCCGTTGCAAGTTGCGATTGTAAAATGCAGTGCACACAAGAAGGTGACTGATGATGTTGGTCGTGGAAATGCATTTGCTGACGAAGTCGCAAAAGAAACAGCGAGAGATGTGATGAGTCGAATGTATGTTGCAGGCCCTGCAAGATGGGTTGGTGATGTTGGAATGTGCGAAGACACGATAGAGAGTGTGAAGTCTATTGAAGCTGAAGCTACAGAGAAAGAATTGAGTGTGTGGAGAGAAAGTACAGGTAAAATGGATGCCAATGGTTGTTGGGTTGAATTGTCAGAGCATCAGAGATAGTTGTTACCCGATGCGTACGTGCTTGCAGTGGTTACGATGGCCCATGGAATGGCACATATCAGTGTGAAAGGGATTTGTAAGTTGTGGGCTCCAGTATGGCAAAATGCTGGAATTCCTAAGTGTGCAGAGAATGTGGTCAAGAATTGCATGGTTTGTCTGAAATACAATCCTGGTAGGGGAACCCCAACTCCAGCTGGTCATTTTGCGCCTCCTACGTATCCGTTCGAGGTTTTGCAGCTAGATTTCATCCACATGGAAAGGTGCAACAATTTGAAATACGTACTCGTTGTTGTTTGTGCCTTTTCAAAATGGGTAGAAGCATATCCCCTAAAAGACAACACTGCCTTATCCACAGCTAAAGCTCTTGTGAAAGAGTTTTTCCCTAGATTTGGAATGCCGAGAATGGTCTGGAGTGACAATGGGAGTGAATTTGTGGGTCGAGTGATGAAGAAAGTATGCGAAGGGCTAGGCATCCAACAAAAATTCCACGCTGCAAATCACCCCCAATCAGCTGGACTAGTAGAATGTTACAATGGCACGTTAAAGCTAAAATTGGCCAAAATTCAAGCAAGCTCTGGTCTTAAATGGCCTGACGCTCTGCCTTTAGCACTCCTATCAACAAGAATGACTGTGCATTCGCAAGTGGGACTTAGTCCGTACGAAATCATGTTCGGTCGTCCGGCCAACATATGGGGAGTGCCAAGGCCGACAAAATTCAGTGAAATCGAACACCCTGTCCTGCTTGATTATTTGTATGAATTGACAGCTAAATTGCGTGTTTTACACCAACAGGTTCACGATCCTCTGCCTCAGGTCTCTGAAGCTCCAGGTCATCACATCGACCCTGGATCCTGGGTGCTGGTCAAGAACTTCCAGCGAACAAAGAATGACCAGCCCCGGTGGTCCGGCCCTCATCTAGTTCTTCTCTCAACAAGATCAGCCGTTCGAGTGGAAGGGAAGAAGCACTGGATCCACGGTGTACACTGCAAGAGGGTGTCTTTGCCTCTACCGTACGACCGGTGGGTCCAGGAGGGTGTCGCTGACTCAGAGACTGAAACTGTGCCTCGATTCCTGCCTTTCAGTGATGCACGTGTAAAAGGAACAATTTCTGAAAAAGAAAGTGACAATCTCTTGCAAGAAGCTGTGCCGCCGTCAATCCGATTGGACACTACAGAGCCTGAACTCCTGTTTCAAGACCAGACAGTCCCTGGGAAGAAACGTTATAATCTGAGGCCGAGAACTATGGACAAATAAAATTTGAAACTGCAGCTCTCTCATCTGAGAAACTTTTTTATTTTTGTTTTTTGAACCACCATCCGGGTTCAGCTGTAGGGTCGCGGTTGCCCAAGTCTTTGGGGTGCAGCTGAAGACGTTAGGTCGACAGTTCTGGTTGGTCTAAGGAAGTTGCCCTGGACTGACAGAAGCATTCCTTAGCATAGAACACCCTACCATCGCGAGCAGCATTTTAGAGAGGATGGAGTTTTTCGAGATGGAGAGACCTGCCAAACAAATGAACTTTAAGACTACAATTTGCAGAATGATGACCAAGAAACGTTTTTTGATATTATGCATTTTTATGTTGTTCAGTGTAATGATGTTTTTTATAGGATATGTTCTATTCTCTCTTTTCGAGTGACATTTGCACCCACTTCATCGCCCATACCTCCTCCTTCTACTGTTTCCTCACATTCTTTTCAACCTCTTCCTGAACATGAATCAGCTAGGAGATTAGAGTTTATTAATAACTTCTTCGTTCAGCTTTTGCACCAACACCAACTAGTAATGAACACGACTAACTGTTGGGTGTGTGGTCTTATGCCTCACACAACGGATAAAGGTATCCCTTATCTGGTCCTGCCTTTCAGCCATAATGGTTCTGTGTGGGCATACAGAACAATTTTCATTTACGCACATGAAACCTACCCCCTACGTTCTGTGACAGACAATCCTAAGAATAGTGCTCTAGTCAAGGGTATAGTAGATATGATTAAGGAAGATATCTCCTATGAGACTATCCCAAGAGATGAGACACTAGTATATATAGGATGGAACGTGACCGGATATGGAGTTACTCTGAGTGAGAAACAGCAAGCTAAGAGATATTCCCCGATTTGGATTGTACCCCATCAGGGCCACTTATGTCTCCAAGGTACTGGCAAGAATCCCAGAGCTCAGTTAGGGAAGAGTATTTGTACTGAGACATACGTTTTTGCGTCTCAGACTTCCCCTTCGTTCCTGGCAGCTAGGGGTACCTATTTCATCTGCCATGATAGAGCCTATACATGGTTGCCCCCTGACTTTTCGGGCACATGCTTTGTTTCGTTCCTGTTGCCTCCCACCTACACAGCTGCGGCAGATTAGATAGTTAGAGGTGTCTTCAGTGAAGAAGACACTGCAGGACAAGAATTTGGAGACTTCGTAAAAGGTTTTCTGCCGTTCTGGGGACCCATGGTTAACAGCAGGAACATTAGGCAATTGACAAGGGTGGCTGAGTCCACCGTAGTTGAAACGGCCGGTGCCCTTAGCAACTTGACTGCTGAGCTCCAGTCGGATCGTCATATGACCCTTCAGAACAGGGTCACGTTAGACGTCATCTTTGCAGACCGAGGTGGGGTATGTAGGGTGATCCAATCGAGTTGCTGTGTTTTCATTCCAGATAATGCTCCAACAGTGTACCAGGCCATCTCCAAACTGCATAAGATTTCCGAATCTATTCATGTGGACAAAGGAGATGGTCGTTAATGGGAGGGTTCTGGGAACTGGTATCCGGCTGGGGATGGAAAATTCTGATGGTCATTGGGATGGTCTTAGCCATCCTTTTCCTGTTCTGTCTGTGCGTACAGTGTGCTCCTGCTATATGTGGCCTCTGTGCTACATCTTGTGTTAGGAAGCCTATATCGAGGGACGAGCTAAGTAATAGGATGATGCTACAGCAACATCTCAATGACTTTACGAATATAGACCTGGACTCAGATTAGCATGAGTATAGGTTATTGCCTATGTAAGGGCAAAAGGAGGGTCTGAAGTACTCGAAATTCTGGACCCATGTTATACACATCATCGTATCATGACGATTTTGATATCAGAAGACCGAGAATGGCTAGTACGCTAGGCACAAGCATTTTCGGCATATTCGAGTGACGATTCACCTTGAAATCGCAGTTTTCGTCCTGAACCCTCAGGTTCCATTTTGTGTACGGCAGCCATTTTGTGAGTTGCCCTCACATAGGCCAATGATTAAGGCCAAACACGATTCTGAAGGACACGTACACCTTTCCTGACTTCTCTGCGACCTGGGCAAGCTGACTCCACTGCCCAAGGCCAAACCTGTTCGGTCAGTTCCTCTCCCAGTGGCCGAACGAGATAGTATCAGGGCACAACAGGCCATAAACCTTTCATCGCACACAAACCACGCCTAATCTTGCGCACACCTGTCCCTGTTTCCTACTTTATGACTTGCTTTACGAGGAGGAGGTGTCCGTTTTTATTGGGGGTCCGTCGATATCTGATGAAAATACTGGGCCTTGCTGGATAATTGATTGTGGGCTGAACAAACTGAAATGTGGGATTGCCATCATGACTCTGCTTTTTCTTTGTAGTGAAAATATGTGAATGGTCAACTGTAAAATATGGAATGTTTGCCTGAAGCATAATATTTAGTATAAAAGGGATGGCTGGCTTTGTAAGTTTGAGCAGTCTCCTGAGAATATACACCGTGTTGTGCTTCTAGGATACCTGTTACTTGGTTGCAGCCAATAAATTCGATCTTTGACTTCACCTAGAAGACTCTGAGTTTCTGTAGTCTAAACAGGAAGGACCCGAAGTCTTAGGGTGTTGTCCCTGGCACCGCTGGGTTACCGGTTCGTTACCGGTTCCGAAAAACCCAGTACTTCAACGGTGCCAGACCAATGTCAATCAACATCAGAAGAGACTTTTGTCCCTGTGTTCATTCCAGGCATTCATTTTGGTCCAGAAAGTGAGTAAGAAGACTGGGAGGGGCCACTGGACCCTTTAACTGACCAGCCTGAAGAAATGGACTGGCAAATAGACCTGGGTGATGCCAGTGGTCTGGTCACCTCCCCTGACACCGGTTTGCTTTCTCCCCCTACCATGGCTATGAAAGAGGGAACTTCCTATGCTGTGGTGGTGAGGAGGGCAGTGAGGTCCTCAGCCTCAAGCTCCCTACGGTGACAGTCAGAACTAACCTCCTGACAGAGGTGCTTAAGCCTGCAGCTTCCACTTCTGAAGCCTTCACTGACATCCTTCTGGGCACTTACCCTCCCCTGAGAGCTTGGTCTTCCAAGCCGGATGTATGACGTTACAACGCATACATTTACATCGCATGCCTTTACAACGCGGTATTTACAACGAATACCTTTACAACGCATAATGCTTTTGGGCGCTGGTTAGTGAATAGTTTAATGTACTATTCCAACTCCAGTCCCCGTGGATAGTAGGGAAGGTGTTGGATAGTAAATTAAACCTATTCCCTACCCTAGAGCGCCCCCCAGCGCAATGCGTTGTAATGGTTTGCGCTGTAAAAGTTGCGTCGTAAAGGCACTGCGTGGTAAAAGTTGCGTTGTAAACGTTGTTCACCTTCCAAGCCTCATCATCAAATGTTACATTCCCTTCTGCTCCTCCAAAGAGGGAATCCAAGAAGCTGGACCATCTTGAGAAGAGGATATTTTCTTCCTCCAGATTGGCATTACGGTTGGTGAATATCGCTTGCCTCTTGGGCCATTACTCTCATACTATCTGGGATACATAGGTGCTACCTCAGTGCTCAGACAATGCACCAGCCGTTCTCTCTCAAGCAATTGCAGATGGAAGAGACACAGCCAAATTCACCATATGCTGTGGACTGGATGCCACTGACTCACTGGGTAGAACAACCGCCACATCTGTAGCTCTGAGACTTTATGCCTGGTTGAAGATTTCTGGCTTCTCGTGGGATGTCCATTCTTCTTTGATGGACATGCCCTTTAACTGCACTTGCCTCTTTGGTGACAAGGCAGACTCAGCGCTCGAGCGCATCAAGGATTCTTGAGATATAGCCAGATCCTTGCTCCTCACGGCTACCTCCCATCCACCTCAGTCTGCTTTTTGTCCCTTTCGTGGCTGCAGAAGGGGCGCTCAGCCACGTCATGTTCAGCCCTGCCACCAAGTCACGCAAGCTGTCCAGCCTCTGCAAGGCTGTGGATGTGGGATCCAGCATCCTTGTGGGTCAGGGAGCCAGCGGGTGGGCCAGTCCATCCTTTCCCCCACTTCCACCGCCTCCAAACCTACCTAGTACAACATTCCAGAACCATCACCACCCAGTCGGTGGCAGGATTCGCCATCCCCCCTCCGCTGGCAATCCATCATGTCGGACAGGCGGGTCCTGCAAATAGTCCGAAGGGCCTACTCACTCCCCTTTGAGACTACCCCTTCCTCTATGCCACCTTCTTACAGTTGCATGTCAGAGGATAATTTTGCACTTCTCCACAAGGAAATTTGGCTCTTTTGGCCAGGAGAGCCATAGAGAGGGTCCATGTGACAAAAGTAGGTTGTGGTTGCTATACCGCTACCTTCTGGTGCCTAAAAAGGACAAAGGCATGCATCCTATCCTAGACCTATGGGCCCTCAACTTCTTTCTAGGGAAGGACACGTTCAAAATGCTCACCCTTGCCCAAGTTCTGTCTGCAATCAACCCAGGAGACTGGATGGTGGTGTTGGATTTTCAAAATGCTTATTTTCATATCCCCGACCTGCCAGCCCACAGACGTTACTTTTGGTCAACGCTGGACAACAACCATTTTCCGTTCACTGTGCATTTGGCCTTACCAGCGTCCCTTGGGTGTTCATAAAGGTGATGGAGGTGGTCGCAGCTAATCTGCACAGCTCAAGGATTCCAATCTTCCCGAAATCTTGAGGGCTAGCTGTTGATGGCGGGCTTGCCCTAGACTGTCGCCTCCCACCTCCAGACTACATCGGACCTACTGCACTCGCTGGGGTTCTCTATCAAGGTACCAAAGTCACACCTGACTCCCTCTCAGACTCTCCCTTTCATCGGGTGGTTCTGGACACA
This sequence comes from Lissotriton helveticus, assembly GCF_964261635.1. Lineage (NCBI taxonomy): Eukaryota > Metazoa > Chordata > Amphibia > Caudata > Salamandridae > Lissotriton > Lissotriton helveticus. The sequence continues at coordinate 1,640,956,457 of NC_136057.1, forward strand.
GTACAGTTTTGGGCCCATCCTCCTGAGCAGCAGTACAGGATATTTGGGCTATGATACAGATGTTTCAACCTCTATCCCAGATTTCGGTAAGAATGACTCTGAGGCTGCTGGGTCTCATGGCCTCTTGCATCCTGTTGGTGGATCATGCCAGATGGCATATGCAGGCTCTGCAGTGCTACCTGTAGTTCCAGCAGGCGCAGCATCAGGAATCTTTCCGACTACGTCCAGATCTCAGAGGGAACTACACACCAACTGCAGTGGTAGCTAACAAACCAAGATTGGGTCAGAGTCAGGTCCTTATCCCTTCCCCAACCAGATCTAATGGTGACGACTGATGCGTAACTTCTGGGTTGGGGTGGCCATCTGAGACTGGCAGAGATCAGAGGATTCTGGTCTCCAGCAGAGTCCGGTCTCGATTTCAACCTTTTGGACCTGTGGGCAATCAGACTGGCACTCAAGGCATTCCTTCCCTCTCTCAAGGAGAAAGTGGTGCAGGTGTTCACTGACAACACCACTGCCATGTGGTACTGCTACAAGGAGGGCGGGGTGAGGTTGTGGATTCTTTGTCAGGAGGCTCTCTGCCTCTGGACATTGCTGGAACATCAGGACATAACACTGGTGGTTCAACACCTGGCAGGTTCTCTGAACGCCAGAGCGGGCGAACTCAGAGGTCGGTGCCTGGTCAATCACGATTGGCATCTCCATCCGGAGGTGATGCAAGGTCTCTTTCACCCATGGGAAAAGCCTTAGTTAGATCTGTTTGCCTCCAAAGAGAGCATGTAATATCCACAGTATTGCACGTTGGAGTTTCCAAGGCGGTGTTCGCTTGGCGCCATTTTTCGGCACGAGTGGAGCTGCGGCCTCCTTTTCGCCTGTACCACTTCTGCCCAGAGTACTCAAAAAGATCAAGTACGACCGGGCTCAAGTCATTCTTGTAGCTCTGGATTGGGCATGAAGAGTCTGGTATTCTGTCGCAGCAGCAGGGGACCGTTCTTCAGCTGAACCTGTCCAATCTCCACCTCCTTCCGTGGACATTGAGTGGTGGCAGTTGACAGGTTTCAGCCTTCTGCCCCAAGTCTGGGATGATATCTTGGCAGCCAGGCATCCCTTCACTAAAATGGTGTATGCCTGTAGATGGAGCAAATTTGTGGCATGGGGTACAGCAAAGGCTGTTGACCCCCTTTCTGCTCCTCTTTCTGAAGTCCTTTTTGACATACTTTTCTTTGGCCCGGCACTCCTTCCTCCCTTTTTCAAATCTCCTATTGTTGATAGATTATTTAAGAGCCTTACTCATCTGTTCCCTCCATCTCCTTTCATATACCCGCATGGGATCTGAATCCGGTGCTTACTTCTTATGTGTGCTCCCTTCGAGCCTCTTCATAACTGCTCTCTCAAGTTGGTGACTCTCAAGACTGCCTTCCTTGATGCCATCACCTCTGCTTGCAGAATGAGCGAGCTGCAGGCTTTATCTTCCACGCCCCCCTTTCCTTTCTGTTTACCTGGATAAAGTGGTGCTCCGGATGAAATCCTTCCTAAAGTCGTCACGCCCTTTCATGTGGGACAATCTATCACTCTGCCCACTTTTTACCCACCCCTGCATTCCTCCAAGGAGGAGGGGAGACTCCACCGTCTGGACCCAAATCGTGCATTGTTTTTTTTATCATGCTTGCATGAAAGACTTCCAGGTGGATGATCAACTCTTCACTCTTGCTATGTGGATGCCAAGAAAGGTCAGGCTGTTCAGAAATCTCCCGATGGGTTGTCGTCTGCATCAAAATATGCTGTGCATTGGCAAAGAAGGAACCTCCTGTGGGTTTGCATGCTTACTCCACCAGAGCAACAGCGGCAACTATGGCGATAGCATGTGGAGTCCCAGTCCTCCAAATCTGTCAGGCTGCAACGTGAGCATCCCTGCACACGTTTACCAGACACTACTGCCTGCACAACCAAGTCCGGAGGGATGGGTACTTTGCCCATTCGGGGGTCCCAGACTTCCTGGTATGATCTTGATTTGCAGACCATCCTCCAGGGTATTGCTGGGATATCTATTCTAAGGTAAAGAATCTTCAAGTAACAGTCTCTCAGAGAACAAGTTACTTACCTTCGGTAACGATGTAACTGGTAGAGACATATGTTATTTGTAGATTCCTTACTGCTTGACCCATTCTCCACACTCTGCTAACTGATTTCTAGGGATCAGGGCCGGCTTTAGCGCTGGTGGCGCCTGGTGCAACAATCACTTTTGGCGCCCCCACGCCCCATGACCACCTCCTCGGATTCTCTCCCTACCACCTGCAAAAGTGTCCTTCATCTCTCCAATCATCAGATGCGGCCGCACCACTCGGACTGCCCTAAAGGAATAGGGACTCCCCCTACAGGGCCTACAGGGCCCTAGTTTTGGTCAGTGTCTTTCATGGCTCGGCACTTCTGGTGTGGAAAATCATGTTAAGAACTTAACGTCAGAGCACATGGGTGGCGCCTATGTAGGTCCCGTAACTTCATACTGGTGCCCGCAACACTGACGACGGACGCGAGCCGACTACCGCCACGTAATGACGCGTAGGGGTACTGCAAAAGACAAATCCCTGGATCCAGACTGACACCTGGGGGCAATTCTTATGTAAGGAATCTACAATTAACATATGTCTCTACCAGATATATTGTTACTGAAGGTAAGTAACTTGTTCTTTGTGTATTACACTGAGAGTACAAGCACAAAATTCTACACATTACGGAATAGTCAAAGGCTTTTTTCCAGTCACTAAATATAGGCGTGCTATTTTATAAGACCTATGCTAATATTTACACTGTAAGACTTGGACAAATCTGCAGATTTAATGTTGATTTATTATGAGAGTAGTACTCTATGTTTTATGACATATTTGATGGATTTATGGATGGAAATGCATGATATTATCTGCTAATATTTATTTTCTACTATATTTACCTGATTTGTTTTAAATAAACAGCTACGGTGACGTTTGTCAATATAGGCCCAAGGCCAAATAAACATACATTTAAAACTGACAATAGATCGACTAATTGCGTTATCCCTGGCTTCATTAAGGTCAAGAACAGTCATTTTTAGGAATATTCCGGACCTAACTAATGCCTGTGAGGTTGAGGGAGTTTTTGCTGACAATAAGCTACCAAGAGACGTTATGTGAATCAAACACAATACCGATATTCTACAAGGAGCAGCTTGTATGATCTGCCCATAAATCCAAGGCTATAAAGCGGACTGATGCCCAACAGTAATTAAAATTATTCTGCGCTAAATGCATATGGTAATATAAGGATATTGCTTGCATTCTGTAAGGATGTAAAGAGGAGGCTACTTTGGGAGGTGTCCCTTACAGACATGTTAGGAGAAAACACAATTCTTTTGGGCTACCAGGGATCACACATTAAGGTCAAATTGACATGAACATTGATGGCCAACAGGAGAATTCTTGGGGGAAAACCTTTGTTGTGTTCCAATCTTGGTGGTTAGTAAAGAAGATCAACATACAAAGGAGCCATTTTAGTTGAGGACACATGAGACTATTGTATTTTTGGTCATATGAAGTACTTCCCTTTGCTTTAGCGATCTTACCTGGAGTCTGAACCAATCAAGCCTCAGAGCTGTGAAATCAAATTTCTCTTTGTTGTCAACTGCATAGAAAGAAAGAGAAACAGATTGTCATTAATCTTCCATTTTCTTGTCCATTTCAGCCCCACTCAACAAAAAAGTCTGAGATGGGAAACGCTTCATTTTTAGAATAATGCTCTAAGGAATCAAATAGTAGATGTCTTCCCATCCCTTAGACATAATGGTTAAAGTTGAATTTATTAAAAGTTGATCGTGATCTGTACTTCAGCACCAGGAGTAATGGGGAAAGCATGATTTATCTTTTAAAGTCTGATGGGCCTCATTTATGAAAAGTGACGCATCGCTGCGTGAAAACAGCGATGCGTCACTTTTCACTGCGCCCTCCTTGCAACACCAATGATGCGTCATATTTACAGTATGACGCATCATTGCGCAAGGAGTTACAGATACGTCAGTATTTCTGACGTATCTGTATGGCGCAAAAGTGACTCATTGCTGGAGTGTGTCACAAAAGTGACGCAACTCCAGCAATGTATCCTTTCACATGGGGCAAGCCGCATGTGAAAGGGCCTGCGTCAGTCTTACGCCTGCTGTGAGGCAGGCGTAAGAAATTGACGCATTTGTGTCCTAGAAGTGGTGCAGTGAAATCTCATAGATTTCACTGCGTCACTTCTACGACCCTTTCTTGCGTCAAAACGCCCCCCTTGCAAACATTATACCTGGCGCAGGTATAATGTGGCGCAGGGGTTTACAAAGTGACGCATCTACCTAGATGCGTCACTTTATAAATATGGTGCAACAAGGCACATTTTTGTACGCTGCTGGTGCGTCACAAAAAGTGACGCACGGCGGACTAAAAGTGACGCACGGCCTCATAAATGAGGCCCAATGTCTCTGTTCAGTGACAAGCTCTGCACATTTAAGAAAAAGTAGAAAAAGATGGAGGCATAACTGTCAGCTCTCCATCTCAATCTCCCTCCAACTCTTTGCATTGTTAGACTATGCAGGTTAATGCATTTGTTAGCAAGGTTATTTGCCTGAATCTCCTTCTGTACCTCTAACTCCCGTGCATCCTCTCTGGTATTTCGTCCAGTTACTCAAGTTTTGAGACCCAATTCCGACTCCCTTGATCTCAGCACAAACTCTCTCCTCACTGATACACTTCCTAGCTGTTCACCCTCACCCTATCTTAAGTCGTTTTCCTGTGCCTTCCAGCAGTTGTTTACCGTCTCTCATCTCTTTCTATACTTGTCTCTCCGGGACTTCAGTGGGCAAAAGGCTGACTATAGCATCATGACAGATCCTGCCATCTTGCTTTTTAGATACGTCCTCAAGAAGACTTTTTTTTAATTGTTTGAATGATGCCTAATAGCTACATCAAGACTTTCATTAAATTATCATAAATTGTATTGTGTCAATGAAACAGTCAGAAAATTAGATAATTGCTACTGTATTAATTTGTCATTACAATTGAATGCGGTATGAGTGGGTATGTTTTGCATGGTTGTTTACCTTTTAGAGAAGTTGCTATTTTGGTAAATGGAGCTTTAGTTTGCCATAGAAGTCATTACCTCAGTGTACCTAGGTCTGTATGGGAATTAAGTGACCCTTGTGTTGAAGTCCGATAACCAGGTAAAGTCTGACCAAATACAATAGAAACTCATCATACAGCATGGAAGCAGGACCAATATGAGTTCAGCGAGCAGATTGGCCGTATATTAGCTATCAGAACGCGCCAGGCGGCCACTAAAGGGGAGATTTCACAAATTGTCTCCGAGGCAGGGCTCTCAGCTACAACACCAAGGGGGATCTGTTCAATCTTCCAAGATTATTATCAGAACCTATATAATGCCGATAACAACGCCGATATAGGGGAGATTGAAAGATACTTAGAAAGTGCACAAGTCGAGAAGTTTACAGCAGTAGATAAAGCAGGGGTGGAATCGGATTTTACGATGGAGGAAATACAAGCAGCAATTAAAGATCTACCTGCTGGAAAAGCTGTGGGCCCGATCTTATTCCGCTGGAATTTTATAAAATTTTCCTACCAAATCTTGCAGAGGATATCTATCAGCTTATGGTGTCAACACAGAAAGGAGCAACACCTCCAGAGTCTTGGGGCGAGGCCACTATGGTGGTATTTCTGAAAAAGAATAAACCTCCAACAGACCCCGGGTCTTACAGACCCATAAGCTTGATGAACAGCGATACAAAGATTTTTTCTAAGATCCTAGCCAATAGAGTAAGCTCAATCATCGGCAAAATTATATCCCCTAGGCAACATAGGTTCATCCCGGGCAGGGGCACGGCAGATCACATCAGAAGAGTGTGCACCATGTTTGATGGGACGGCTGCCTCACGAGACCCTATGGCTTTAATATTATTAGATGCTGAGAAAGCATTTGATAGGGTCTCGTGGGGCTTCCTATGGGCGGCATTAGCAAAAGCAAATATCGGTGATGTTTGCATTAAGGCTCTAAGCGTCTTATATGTGAACCCGACGATAAGACTCAGGATAATGGGAGAACAGAGTGGGATTATAAAAATCGGACGAGGAACTAGGCAAGGATGCCCCTGCTCTCCGCTGCTCTTCGCCTTCTATATAGATGCCTTTATTAGAAAGATAGAGCTAAATAAGAATATTATACCAATTGTGCTGAATGGATTTGAAACAAAAATCCTAGGCTATGCCGACGATTTTGCTATAACCTCTGCGGATCCGGTTAGGGCACTCTTGGAAATAGAAAGAGAAGCTAATCTATTTGGGGCAATGTCGGGTTATAAATTAAATCAGAGCAAAACGCAAATTGTAAGTAATAAAAAGATAACGATGATAGATCAAAGAGTAACGGATTCTGCAGTGTATTTAGGGGTAACAATAACCTCAGATCTTTCTAAGATAGTTGAAATGAACCTGGGACCGCTAATTAAAAAGACCAAGAAGGATCTAGATAGATTAAATAATCTACATTTAACAATAATAGGGCGGTGCAATTTAATAAAAATGACATTCTTGCCTAAAGTACTATACCTGTTTCGAACTATCCCACTGAAATTTAATAATAAATGGCTTGGGGAAATAGAGGGAGTTACAAATCGTTTTATCTGGGCCAAGGGAAGGACATGACGAGCACTAAAATTCTTATCTCTGCCAAGGGAAAGAGGAGGTTTAGCAGCTCCCGATTTCAAGACCTACTATTGGGCAACTGTTTTAGAATATATTAGAGGGCTAGTAGGCGGGAATATGGAGGACCAGTGGAGAGAGGGGGAAAGCGTCCCCGACACATATGAGTTATTAATCAAGAGATCCAGCAAGTGGCTTCTTACTTTTAATGAAGCCAGCTACTATAAAAAAGTTAAGTTTAAGACTCTCGGACCAGTAGTTTCAATCTGGTCTGCCCTCAGGAAGAAAATAAAAATGGGGAGAATGAATTTTTACACACCTCTGTATAAGAATCAACTTTTACCGGTAATATTCCACGACTATGTAATGAAAAGATGGGATATATTGGGAGTGAAAACTATTGGGGACCTCATAGACACGACAGGCCTTATGACATTTGAGCATTTACAGCAGTTATACAATTTAGATTGTAGAGATTTTTTTAAATACTTACAAATAAGGTCAGTGTTGGCAAAAAAACAGGGAGGGGAAACCAACTATAAGAGAGAGGAAATTATGGAATTTTTAACAGATCAGAAGGGTTGTTCGATATCCCAGATCTATGGGGAACTGATTCAGCTCAAGGAGGATGACTGTGGAAGGGCTGCACAAAAATGGAATGCTAAGCTTAACCTATCTGGCAATGAGGTTGTAAAATCATTCCAGTTGTCAAACTCAGTATTAAGAGTGACTAATCTACAAGCTCAGCAATATAAGACCTTATTCGAGCTTTATTACACACCATACAGAATTGCTCAATGGGGCGGAACAACGGGGGTTGTCTGCCCCAGATGCCAAGCAACACAGGCAGACACCATACACATGTTTGCGGCCTGTCCAGCCCTGGGTCCATTTAAAAGCTCAATAGAGAAATTTCTCGATAGAGAATTAGGGATTAATATCAGTATAACGAATGAAGTAATGGTTCTAGGGGTCACCAGGGACGATGTAGAAATATCTCATTCAGAATTTGTATATCTAGCAATGACCCTAAGTCGGTTATGTATCGCAACAATGTGGAAAGATCCAAACCCGCCAACATTCCAACAATGGCTATCACGGTTGCTAGCTATATATGTATTGGAAAAAGCAATGTATGATAAAAAAGGCCGAACGATAAAACAACTGGGTAAAAGAATATGGGCCCCCATAACCGAATGGAAACAAAGGCTAGAAAATAGCTAGAAATCTATAAAGTATCCCCAGCTCTTCTCTTCTCTTGTCTCTCTTCTACTCTTTTCTCTTCCTTTGCGCTTTCTTGTTGTACAAATGTGATTGGATAGTATAATTCGTATGGTGTTTCAATACGAGGAGTTATATTGTATAATTTTTTATATATGCATTCCTCTTCCCATGTATATAAGATTGTGATATATGAATTGGAGATTATAATTGGATAATGATAATGTCCTATGTCTGATGATGATGATTAATAAAAAAATTTTAAAAAAAAAAAAGAAACTCATCATACATGTAAGCCTTTAATTTGCTATTTTTGAAAATGCACTCCTGGCACAACTTCAGATGTTGTTTCTCAAATTGTTGTAATTGTAGAAATATAGCCTTAGTTATTTTAATGTGGAAAGTAGAACTATTGCTCTGCTTTAGATCTGTAACGGATCGTGGGCATGATTTGGGGGTTAGCGGTAAGGTAACTTATGCTGGTTAACTGTGAGTGATGTAAACCTGCTGTTGGTGGGAAAATCAAGAGCAGAATTGGCACAAAGCAGCACTACAGGATGGCTGCCGTAATTCTGGCATTTACTTCTTTGTGGATTTTAAGTTATTGTCTCTAAGTTAGGCTCAAGTATCTTATTGAAATCAGATTTCTTTTGACAATATATGATGAGAGAGAAAGAGCAAGACTGGGTTGCCATAGGATCGTGCGATGGACAAATGTGCCTTGTCTGCGGGCATTAAGATTAACATGATTCAACGCTCTTACTACTCCTCCTGAACTGTGGGTGCCAGCAAAAGCTAATGACATAGCATTGTAGGTTTATGAAAGCATAATGAAGATATATAGATCCAAACCAAAGTGGTAAGTGTTTTAGTACTTCATAATTGGAAAAGTGACGACAATTGACAGCTGCCATTACCTTAAGGCTATTGTGGTAGTAGTAGTAGTAGTAGTAGTAGTAGTAGTAGTAGTAGTAGTGGTAGTAGTATTAGTAGTAGTAGTAGTAGTAGTAAAATACTTAAATAGGTAACCAAGTACCATCAAAGTGTACATAGGCAAAGTAATACAATAAATACATCAGAATACATTTTTTAATATTCGCACAGTTCAGGCTTATAGTAAAAGAAGCAAGTGCTATTGGGAAATCGTCCCTGCAATCATTCCTTATATACAGAGCAAAGTGCAAGAGTCGAACAAAGGCTATGTGCAAAGCAAGCAATTGACAGCATAGAAAGTCAATCAAATTGGTTTTTGTTGTTGTTTTTTTGTTGCTATAAAATAGACGTTAAAGTTAGGTAGTAGTTACAAAATATCTTAATCACTGGCAGTCTGCAATCTACCACATTTGTACCAGACCGCCTGTAAACATTTGATGCAGTAACAGTTGCATGAATAGTATCACTCTTTAAAATTCTAAAACCCACTAAAGGTCTGGTCACCTCCAGGTTATGACATAGAGGAATAATAAATTTCCGGCATGGGCCAAGATAACCAGGACAGAAGAATAGTATGTGTGTCTCATCCTCGTTTTCCAAGCCACACGCTGGACAAATACTAGAAACGAAGTCTTGTTTCATTTATTAGTGAAGGACCTCAGAGTTAAAGTACCAAATTGAAAGCGAATATAAAGACTTTTTGCTAAAGGGGAAGAGTCAAAATCTAAAAATTCATCAAAACGGGAGAATGGTTTAATGTCTAGAAATCTATTTGTCAATGTGCTAGTTGACTGGTTATTGATATAGCCATGTTGGATATGAATCCAGTAACTGGATTTTAAAATGTTAAGATCAGCTTTGCACATTTTTTCCGGATTGGCCCATACCCTTTGCAGGCACAGTTTGCTTAGCCGGTACAAAACAAATTTAACACAGGGTACTGACTTAGCACCTCTAGTGGAAAGCAGGTCGGCAAGGCAGTCGCTGAACTCCCTTATCAGGTGTAACCCATAAACAAACCCAATAAACAAGTAGTCTTAGAGTGGCCAGATCTGCAATTCTTTTTAATCCTAAATAAAAAAAATAGGGGAGGTTAACAGTATACTATTAGGAACAGAAACCAGCCATCTGACAAAACTATTTTCTGTGACAGTGAGTAAATAGACATCAGTACAACCCTAAGTTTCAGCTCCGTAAAGAGCGGCCCCTTGTGCCTTGCCACAATATACTTCCAGGACCGGTGAGACCGCACAAGAGCTTTTTTGCCTATGCAACCTATTAATAGTATGTGTTCTGTGCTCGACTAGTAGCGTGCTTTTGCTTAGTGGATCTTTCCACTTTAGGTTCTCCTTTACTTTGACGCCTATGTAATTGAAGCTCCTCATCCTCTCTAGTGCTTCTCCACCAACATGTATAATGGCATTTTTAACCACTCCTTTCCCAAACACCATGTATTTGGTCTTATTAACATTGAGCCCCAAGTCCCTTGACACACAGAAGTCTGTAAATTTGTCGATAAGGAGCTGAAGCCCCATCGGTGTCTTAGAAATGAGAAGGGAGTCATCTGCAAATAAGAAAATCTGTACCTTATTGCTGTTCTGAGCAGGGGAGTTACTTCTGCAGTTCATCAAAATATTAACCACATCATTTATGTAAAGGGTGAGGAGCATGCGTGCAAGGACACACCCTTGTTGTACACCCCGCTGGATATGAATGTATTTGGTTAATTCTCCATGTAGCCACACCGTACCTGGGCAAAGTTATTACAGTACAATTCAGACATAAGATTAATCAAATTCCCAGGAACCCCATTTTGTTTAAAACATGCCACAAATTAGTACCTGGGATAAGATCAAATGCGGCTCTAAGGTAGATAAAAGCCACATAGAGCTTCTGATGTTGCAGTGAAATATATTTCCAATATGATGTGGCAAATCTAAAAATGTGATCAGAGGTGCTTAATTTTGTGCGAAACCCTGCTTGGGGGTCTGACATAATATTGTTTGAATTTACCCAATGTAACAATTTGTCAAGAATTTGCTTGGCAAAAATCTTTTGGGGATTGTCAATTAGGCTGATTGCCCTTTATTTGAGGGCACACATGCATCACCTTTTGTATGTATTGTAACAATCTCTGCACCTCTCCTAGAATCTGGTATCTCACCTCCTCGTGCTATAGCATTAGAAAGTAGGTTAAGATAAACTATCCAAATCTGGGGTTCCGATTTGTATAAGTCACCCAGAATTTTGTCTGGTCCTGGTGCCTTGGCAGATTTTAACGAGGCGATAGCTCTGGCAGTATGCTCTAAGCTAAAAGTAATAACTGTGCCATGGGCTTTTCTAATGTGTGTGCCTGTGATGATTATTGGGTTGCACCAGGGCCCTGAAGTGTCAGCGGCCTCTGCCTCATAGAGATCAGAGAAGTGGGATACCCATTTATCAGCTGGTATATGATATTGGTAGCTCATTATGCTATCTTCTCTAGTTTGGGTCACTGGGTGCCAGAAGAAGCTATTATCATTTGTTTTAACTGCGAACAGAATGTCCTTCCAAATGTTATCATCCCAATTGTTTTTTCTAAAATGTAACTAGTCTTTGTAAGCGCGCCTAGCTTAGGCTATTAAGACCCTGTTGCCACAGAAAACAGCAGATCTTAAAGAGCATTTAGCTTGCGTACAGGTGAGATCATACCAATTGAAGTCTTTTCCCAAAGCTGGCTTCTTATGGACCATGTCTTTATAAAATACCTGTTGTAACTCTTCATAGAGTAGGTTATATATACTCAGAATAGGAATCTCTAATTAATTTACCCCTTCATTATTTGTCAAGAACGTGGCGTAAAGCCCATATATCTGGGACAACTTTGGATTTGACATAACTCTGGGCCAGTACACATAACTTTGACAATTGGCCAATACAGGTTCAGGTCCTATTGTGTAACATGTATTTAATTATCTGGCAAGTAGTGCTCCAATCAATGATACAATCAAGGAGTCGTGATCACTGTTGGGGCGCCTGTCCACTTTCATATCGGCCAAAAGTCGCCAAAGTCTCATGTCTAGTATGACAAAATCAATGACACTCATATGATTACCTCTTTTAAAGGTGGGGATCGATCAGGGTCAGAGTTAATGCGCCCATTACATACCCTCAACCCTCTGCCAACTGTTAGGGAGCCTAGTTTAAGTCCAGTGGCCATAAAATTAACTCAGGGTTTTCCAGTTAATACCCGGATACCCCATTGGTCATCTTCCTCTTCTGCAACCCCATTAATATAAGAGGAGGGTTCATAGGATGTATTAACGTCTCCAGCCAACATTATTTTTAGTGTTTGGATGCAGGAAATCTCGGAATTCTTCAAAAATAGATGAGGTGTGGGATTTGGTAATGGCCACAATCTTACATAAATATTTAAGAGTACCAGGGCCAACCCTGTGGGAAGAATAACATTGCTCCCCATTAGATTTGGGCATTTTAATTGCAATAAGGTACATGACATAAATACATTGTTCTTAGTTAGGATCAGAAGACCTCCAATTGCTCTCCCAATGTACTCAGGGGTTTAGCTTCCACACTGAAGGTTGTGAACCCATCAACAAAAACTTTTTTTATGGTCCAGGTCTCTTGAAACATTCAAACATCATGTTCGCCAATATACAATAACCAATCGGGGTCGGACAGTTTAGATTGAATGCCTGCCAAGTTCCAAGATATTAGACTGATACCGGATTGTGAGTGAGCTCAAAGTCAGCTGCAGAGAGAGGATGGTTGTATGTCATTACAAAGCGGGCTTTTACCCCGCATGCCATTACAACGCGTGGATTACAACGAAAGTCGTTACAACGAATTTCACTGGAGGGCGCTGGATAGTGGAATAGTTTAATTTTCTATTCCACCTCCAGCCCACGTTGACAGTGGGAAGGTGTTGGATAGAAAATTAAACTATTCCCTATCCAACAGCGCCCTCCAGCGAAAGTCATTGTAACGACTTTCGTTGTCATCCCCGCGATGTAATGTTAGTGTGGGGTAATCCCCGCGTTGTAACGGCTGTTCTCCGAGAGGACATGAGGTAGCACCTGCAAGTGTGATAATTGTGCCATCATCCGTTCTACCTCCGTCTGATCCATGACTGTGGGAGATTACATTTGACTTACTCAGACATGGTGAGACATCTGGAGATATTGTTTCCCAACCTTTAGCCCCATTAACCTCTGGAATTGCAAAACATCCGATGACATCCATCCTTGTGTTTTTACACCCAATGTAAGGGGAATCAGTAACATCACCTATTGGGTCGACTGTTATTCTTTCTAATACTGCGCTAGGAGGTGTACAAGTAGTCAATACAGACTGAGTGTTCAGTCAATCAATTGCGTTCAGATTTGACACATCATTCAACAGTGGTGCGGGGCTAGCCTGCTTGGTTAGAGTGAAAGAGTACACGTTATAGCCTTCAGGAACTCCATTAGTGGGAGGTTATATTTTTAGCCTAATTCCCAGTGCATTGTTTCCCGAGAGATGGCAAGTGTGAACTTCAAAGTTGATGAGATTCTCAACTAACTGATTAACACATAATGTAACCTGGATATAATCAAAAGGTGAAGTGTCAGAAGAACATCGCATAGCACTCAGAATATCAGATCTAATCAAAGAAAGACATTTATGTTTTATTCTCAACCGGAAGATTACTTTGTTAATTAATGCATCAGTGTCTTCGTAAACTCTAAACTTTAGTTTGGGTACTCGTGTCATATAAATTAAGTTGTTAGAATCATGATTTGATCTTCCTTGAGCGTGCACAGGTGGAATTTTCAGAGAGTAGTCCTTGTGAGAGTAAAAAGCAGTTCCATTTGGGATATCTGGATAAAAAAAGAGAGATTTTGTTAATACCATCCACTGTGCTCTTGTCAGACTCGACATGAGGTGGTCTTGAAGCCATACTATTAGATATAAATTGATTTGGAAATCTTGTGTATCTTGCAGAGGGCATTGAAGAGGCGGCCTCTAGAGATAGAGTATTTGCTGATGTCTGTTTGACTATTCAGGCAGAGCTTGAATTGACAGCGAGACCCAAAGTACGCACTGATCTTTGTGAGCCCACTGTTGTAATAAAGGGATTCCGATCCATTTGGAGCTTCAAGGGAGGTCCAGCTGGGCCTGCCTGCCGTCCTTGATTGCAACAGCAGGAAGAGCTTTTTAGTTGTAATGATGAAACTCTATCTGCTAAAGAGACGATCAAACTACTCAGGTAGTCCAATTTAGAATTTAATGTTAGTAGAGTCACTATCTCCTTGGGCACCTCTGTGTCTTGATATAACCCATTATCAGTTTGGTCGACACAATTTTTCTCAGATTAATCCTGTGATACGTGCTTCCCTCCGGCACCATCTGGGGATTGTAGGGGAGCAAATCGATTACAGCAGGGAACGTTAGAAACAATAATCGTTTCAGGTAGTAACGGGCATGGACTCGGGGTAGATGGCTGCATGAATGTCGCTTCCTTGGGCGGGGACTATATCCTCTATAGACTCTGTGGGGTCTGCAGGCTCAGGGGTCTTGCAAGGGTAGTCTAAAACAGCGGGACTTGTTGAATGTGCAGTAGCTGGTGTGAGCAATTTTTTGCTTTTTGTATTTTTGAACATGTTGGGACCCTTGAGGAGTTACCCTTCCTCTTGTTGGAATTTGGGTTTAGAAGGGACTCTACCTCTTCAATTAATGAATCAATATCAGCCAGTGTGCTTGTATTAGAGTGCAAAGCAACTGCAGGTTTTTTGTGACCTGGCATTAGTCTCAGGCCTAATAAAATCATCACCTTTCCTTTAGCCCATGATATAAATAGGATAGTCACCTACACATAATACAGGCCAGGAAATAAGATAATAGAATAGTGAGAAGTAAAAGTTGCGACTCACTCAGTTTCAGGTGAAAGGTGAGTAAGGCCCAAACTTGCTTCTTCATAACCCTTTCTGGAAGTGGGGGCTCCTGTCTCCACATCTAATCAGCACGGTACCAGCACGCTATTACACCTTCACGGCAAAAATGGCACAGCTATAGAAGAGATACTGTAGAAATAGAGGCTAGGAGCTTCAGATGAGGTTTTTCTGCAGATGTTAGAGGGGGGGCCTGGATGGGTCTCCTCCGGTCAGTGATAGGCAAGAATGGGCCCGCCCCTAGGCCAGGCTTTGCCCGGGCGCGTCCCGCATGCATCCCACGCAGTGGTTCCTTACAGCTGTCCTTATGCACCTCCAGGCACCAGAAGATGGTGCGAGAGGAAGCGGAGGAGCCTGGGGGCTATCGGCCGTGCCCCTGCTCGGTTGAATCAAGTCAGGCGTAGCGGGGCCTAGCAGCTGCCCTTATGCACCTCCAGGCTCCAGAACATGGTGCAAGAGGATAGCGGAGGAGCCTGGGGGCTGTAGTCACTGCCCCGGCTCGGTTAATTCAGGTCCCGCGAAGCAGAGCCTTGCAGCTGATCTTATGCTCCTCCAGGTGCCAGAAGATGGAATGAGAGGAAACGGAAGAGCCTGGGGGCTGTAGTCTGTGCCCCCGCTTGGTGGAATGGGGTCCCACGCAGCGGGGCCTTGCAGCTCCCCTTATACACCTCCAGGGCCCAGAAGATGGTGCGAGAGGAGGCCGTGGAGCCTGGGTGCTGTAGTCCGTGCCGAGGGTCGGCTGAATAGGATATTAATATCATGATTTGTATTCTTCTTATTATTATTAAAGTCCATTGGTCTTATGCAGCAGTCTACAGACTAGACATGCTGGAGTGACGTTGGAAAGATTCTGTTTCCTTTCCAGTGCTGCATCCTTACGCATGATTTCAGACTCATTGTAAATAGTTCTAGTTCATATAGTTCAGATGTTCATGGGTTCATAATCCATTTGTTAGACTTTGACATGTAAAGGATAACAAAAACTGAGCTTTGTGTTCTGGATATGACCCTAAATAGTCCATAATGCATGAAGAAGCATGCGAGAAAAGATGAGATGTGGGAGTCTGTGAACTTAGCATGTCCATTACTCTGTGGGTACAATGAAGACAAATTGTGCAGTGGGACAGAGACTACGGTTTCTTCCTAAGGAGTACATGCAAAAACTGGCTTACTGGTTCAGCAATATCTCCATGCAGAAGTTCTTCTTGTGAAAGATAATCCTTCATGTTAGCTAGTGTAATTTACTTTACACATCAATAATAGTAATCAAATTAGACAACATTCAGTTTAGAGTACTTGTATTAGGAGTCTGCCATATGAATCGTCTTCCAATTTTATTTCGGTTTCAGACCTGTATTTAATATTTGAGCATATGAAACATTTGTTAATTATTAAAAGTCACTAGGAACCTTAGAACTCTTTGCACAGGAGGCCTTATGTTTATGTGTTTTGAGAATTTGTCGAGCGTACGTACACCGAAAGGTCTCTTGGCGCTAATTGGAGGTTGAAAGCCGTCCCGAGGTATGATCTAACAATAAGCTTGGGTGAACAGCCAAGTTTTCAGTTTTTTCCTGAAACCAATGTAGTCAGGCGTTAGTCTAATATCAATCGCTACAGAGTTCCAAAGTTTGGGGCCTACCATAGAAAAGCGTGAGCCACCCATTCTCTTGCGTTTGAATCTAGGAATTGTCAGCAGATTCATTGAGGCTGATCTTAGGTTCCGTTTAGGAAGGTACAGTGAAATCTTTGTGGAGATGAATTTAGGGCCCCTATCGTGGAGTGCCTTGAAAATCATGCAGCCTGTCTTGAACATTTACTGCTGAACCACGGGAAGCCAGTGAAGCTGCTTCATCAATGGCTTAGTGTGGCTGTGTCTTGGTTGCTGGAAGATTAATCTGGCAGCTTGGTTCTGTATCAGCTGCTGTCTGTGGGTTTGATTGGCTGGGAGACCTAAATAGATAGCATTTGCATAATCCAGCCTGGACATGATCATGGCCAGCATGATCACCATACTTGCCTCCCTAGTAAAGAATCTCCTGGAGTTCTTAAAATGTCTTAGTTGATGGATGCATGATGATGTGACCATGCTAATCTGTGCGTGCATAGACAAGTTGGCATCGATTTGGATGCCCAGGCTCTTTACAGAGATCTTAGGGATATATGGAGTGCCTAAAGTAGCCGGCCAGTGGCCTGGCGTCCAATGGTGGAGTCTGTTGTTTGACTATCTCAGTTTTATCAGATTCAATTTGAGGTGGTTATGACTCATCCAGTCTTTTAATAAATAGCATGGTGCTACAAAAAAATTCCTTGGAGTCCTCTGTCTCGTCTATTGGGAAAATTAACTGCATATCGTCTGCATAGTTATTGACCCTCCTGCGTTAGAGGGAGTGGATCAGGGGGCAGAAATGGGATGAACAGGTGGGGTGTAGGGACAAGCCCTGAGGTACACCGCAGGTAGTATTGACCCTGGCCAAATTAAAGGATGCCAGCCTTTTTGACTGGGTACGATCCCCTATAAATCAGATCATCCAGTTGAGGGCCGTTCCCTCATGCCTGTTGCTGCCTTTCTATCCGCTGATATTGTGTGATCCGCGGTATCGAATGCAGCCGACAGGTCGAGCAGGACCAGTGCCTGCGTGCACCCCTTGTTTGCTACCTCCTTCGGGTCATCTGCTACACTTAAGATGACTGATTTGGTTGAGTGTGATGGCCGAAAGCCTGCCTGATGAGAGTCCAGGAATGTAGTCTCTTTAATGAAGGTGCATAAGAGTTTTGCTAAGTGTGCTTCAAGGTCTTTTGCAGGATATGGGAGGAGCGATATGGGAACAAATCCCGTTTCAGACAATACAACGTACTTACAAAAGCAGAAAAAAATGCCCTTAACCGCTCCATGGTTCATGACATGCATGTAATGTAACAACTCATCAGCCCTTCACCTACTGTGAAGTGTAGATGTGAGAGTAAATCACCATCTCATGGTGAGATTGACCCTTCTGTAAAGCAGTTACAGACTTGTCTTAAGTTTTGTTATTTTGGATCTTCTAAAGCACACTACATACGATATACACCTTCTTGATATAACATGGACTGACCTAACTAGAACACAACATTTAGGATTGAAATTTTTTCAAAATAGATGTGGTCATCAGTAGCTCAAAAAGTGAGATAAAAATGTTTAGTTTCCACAACGACCCAAGAGATATGAGTAGAGTGGAGGCGGACCTTAAATATTTTTATTAATAGCATGATTATACAGTCACGCATCTGGGTTTCAAAGCATCACTCTAGACACGCGACATAATAGTGATATTCAAAGACGGCCAATGAAAACCACTAAGTGTGAACCCTTGGAAAGGAAGGGGATCAAAAGCATCGTGTGGGGTTTGTCACATCTGTGACAGAAGTGTGATAATACCGTAGGGAAAAGCATAGTTTTCAACGAGAGTGAAGGGAACGGAACAACCTATTTGAGGCTCTGAGGTGTGGGGGATGGTCTCAGAGACTGCAGTGTCAGTGAGGGTGTTGAAGGGCAAAGTAACGGGCCACGAGGAGGATAGTGCTCATGTGTCGCGGGGGGGGGGGCGTGCTCATGACTGGAGGAACCCCCGGTGTCAAGGATCATAGCATGGCCCAGGATGTCCTCGGCTAGTCTTCCATAGTGGAGTCATCGTCTGATACCTGGAGCACTTGCCGCGCATCATCTTTACAAGAGGTAATACCGGAGTATCAAGCCCCATGCGAATGCAAGGTTAGGGCTGTGCAGCCCTTTCTGTGCCTTGGTTCGAAGCAGCGTGCCTTCTCAGTTGGCCCATTTGGATAGTTCCTTCCCCTTCCCCTACCCCTGGAGTGCGGGACCTCTGAGGGATTGCCAAAATTTGGTGATCTGATGCCGTGCAAGAACTAATGCTAGGTCGGCAAACCTTGACATTATCATGTTTGCTTTACTTTTAGGGAAGAGGCCCAATAAGCAGGTCATTGGTGAGCAAGTTATGTTGCTGCCCATAGCAGTATTAACATACAGTCTCAACTTGTCCCAGAACGAGGAGAGGCTTGCACACTTTCTGACCGTGTGTTAGAAATCCATAGCAAGCACTCGGCAGAGGAGACATGCTGCCTTTCAATCTGGGAACAGGAGATTAATGCGCTTAAGCATCAGGTGTGCCATACAGATGTAATATGCTTGAATGAGTCTGAAACGAGCATTGGGGGATACACAAGGTGTGTAATTTAGGATGTTTTCCAGTCCTTATCTGTAAGTACAAGATCCATGTCCTGCAATCAGCGGTCCCTAAACTCAATGAGTGCACTCTGGGTCTGAGTTGCAATTGCTCTATAAAGGAGGCTAATCGCAAGGCATTAGCCTTTGGTGGTACACATTATGTCCAGTCATTTATGTGTTGATAGTTCCTGGCCAGCTCCCCCCACGCCCACCGTATGTGCGCTGTCACCACTCTGTGATTGATGGCCCACTCAGTAACAAGTAAGATTCGAATCTGTGTGGCTGTCTTGGAGGAAAACACAAAGCTCAACTGACAACTACACTCAGTCACATGACCAGAGACAGGCTGCAGGCACAAAATTCAATTGTTTTTAAA
The DNA here is from genome assembly GCF_964261635.1 of Lissotriton helveticus. Lineage (NCBI taxonomy): Eukaryota > Metazoa > Chordata > Amphibia > Caudata > Salamandridae > Lissotriton > Lissotriton helveticus. The sequence goes on from NC_136057.1 coordinate 1,640,975,852, forward strand.
ACGTAGCGTTTTTTAGATTGTAATTTAAAACCCGGCTTCACCATAAATTAAGATTTTAAGTTAGGATTCCAAAAACACCAAACTTGAACCAGTCCTATCTTCCCATTGTAATACGATACTCCCCATCTTATTCTAAGGGAGATATACTAATTCTATTAGTGAAAAACAAATTTAAGTGTTTTTCACTACAAGGACATGTAAAACTTAAAAGTACATGTCCTGCTTTTATAAATACATTGCACCATCTCCCTGGGCTGTCCAGGGTCTACTCTCTGGGTGACTTATTTGTATTAAAAAGAAAGGTTTTGGTCTGGCAAAAGGTTTATTTTGCCAGGTTGAAATGCCAGTTTAAACTGAATACACAGGTTCTGCAATTGCAGGCCTGAGACATGTTTTAAGGGCTACTCAAGTGGGTGGCACAGTCAGTGCTGCAGGCCCACTAGTTTCATTTAATTTACAGAACATGGGTATCACTTTGCACTTAAAAGTAAATTAAATATGCCAATTGGGTATTAAGCAAACAAGGAGTATAAAGATCCAATTTTTCTCGCCAAGATAGAAAAGTTCAAGAAAGACCTGGCTAAGTTCTCACATGAGAAGGTGTATCCCTACACCAGTGATAATTACACTCCCACTGATACCAATAAACCCAAACACACTGCAGGCTCTTCATATGCCACATCATCTGAGACTGAGTCTTCTGGCTCTGAGAGTGGAGACAATAGCCAACCCAGAGGCAGAGGCCGTGGTAATCGACCGAATCGTCGATACAATAATCGTGGAAACATGTACCAGACGGGGTCATGGTGGCCACCAGCCCCGTGGGGTTATCCCCAGTTTCCCCCACCAATGTCTCATTACCCGATGCAGCCTCAGTATTTTGAAAACCAGGCTTTTTTAGGACAGGGCCGAGGTTGGAACAGAGGCAGGCGGAGAGGCCAAAACCAAGTTCAGTGGTCAGACAACCAGGACTCGACAACAACACACAACAAACAAGGGCAATGAGCGAGTCACAAGAGGATGAAGACTTGGTAGTGAACCTAAGTAGTCGAGTGATCACTCCTACTTAACAGGATGTTCTAAACAGAGGCCTAGGGTTTGTCCCGACCAACAGTGGGGAACCCTTTTTGATAAGAGGGGAGATCGAACGATTTTTCAGAACCATCAGGCTGCACTATTTCTTCAAAAACAAAGAAACAGATACCCCGACTGAAGATACAAACACAGGTCTTAAAGTTAGATCCACTTTCATGCCCCTGTTGCAACAAGTACCATCCAAAGTTGGCACTTTTGAGGCTGCAATACTACAAGACCTCAAATCTATGGACTTTTCCAAAGAGGGGAACTACCAGAATATATCAAAAAGAGACAGATCAGCCCTGGACACTCTCTCGAAAGACACGGGGATAGTGATTAAACCAGCGGACAAGGGGGGTGCCATAGTCATTCTCAACACTACTGACTACCGAGCTGAATGCCTGAGACAACTAGGCAATGCACAGTCCTGCACCCTCCTTGCTGAAAATCCCACGCCAAGACTAACTAATGAGATCAAACATCTGGTAGAGGAAGCCAGCGCAGAAGGCTGGATTACTCCGAAAGAGGCAATCTTTTTAGTCACCAAGTGTCCCATCACTCCCTACTTTTACATCCTCCCAAAGATTCATAAGCCTGCGAGACCCCCTCCGGGCCGTCCGATCATTTCGGGCATTGGATCTTTGCTCGAACCTCTGTCCTCCTTTGTTGACATCTTTTTAAGTCCCATTGTTAAGACAATGCCGACCTACCTTCAGGACACCAAAGATGTCCTGCGCATTCTACCTGAGGTGACCTTCGACATTAATACTGACATTTTAGCTAGTTTTGATGTTGAATCTTTGTACACTTGTATTCCTCAAATGGATACACTACAAACTGTACAAGAACTTTTAGAGGCTTTCCCTTCTACCTTGACAACTCCCACTCACTTTGTCATGGAATTAGCTCTGATTGCTATGACCGAGAACTTTTTTGCCTTTGAGGATTCCCTGTATTTACAAACCTCGGGGACATCAATGGGCAGCAAATTTGCCCCCAGCCTGGCTAATTTGTATGTCCACCAGTTTGAGACCCACCACGTGTTGAGCACCAACAACCCTCATCATCATCAATTGATGATGTGGAAGCGGTACATCGACGACATTCTTGTCGTCTGGCGTGGCGATGTACCTTCCCTCTTGTTGTTTCAAGAGTGGCTGAATGGTCAGAATGCTTTTTTGAGGTTTACCCTTGAGCATAGTAGAACAGAGCTCCCCTTCTTGGATCTTGTCATCTTTCCAGAAGATGGCCATTTGGCGAGCTCCTTGTATCGGAAACCCATGGCTCGGAACTCCCTGCTGAGATTCGATAGCCATCACCCCCGGTCCCTCCGTGAGAACCTCCCCTCTGGACAGTTCTTGAGGGTCCGGAGGAATTGTTCAAACATTCCAGACTTCCGCCGAAAAGCGAAAGATCTCTCCATGAAGTTGAAAGTGAGACGCTATCCGAATAACCTTGTCCGGACTTCAATGAAACGCGCTGCGAATAACCATCGCGAAGCGCTGCTTGAGCCTCCAGTTGTCAAACCACCACTAGACAGATTGGTGTGCGTGACAACATACAACACATCATCTTCTAAAATCCAAAAGATGATCAGGAAAAGGTGGCGCATTCTGAACAGCTCCGGTGAGACCATTCCCCTTCCACTCTTTTCTTTTAAAAGAGGGAACAACTTGAGAGACTCTCTTGTGCATACACGACCTCGGCAAGAAGTATGTGAACCCCCGCAAACTCTATGGGGTCTGCCCCCGGTACGAGGACATCATCCCTGCGGGAATTGCTCAGTATGCCCACTGACCAGCAAAACACTTGAAGTGGACATTGGGACCTCGCGACCATGGCAATTGAAACACCACACTAATTGCAACAGTGAGAAAGTGATATACCAGATTACCTGCCCCTGTGGACTAAGGTATATCGGCATGACCGCAAGAAAAATCAAATTGCGCGTGCAGGAACATATGAGCACCATGAGACGCAGAAAACAGGCAACACGGCTCACCACTCACTTCCTTGACAAGAGACATAGTCCAGATGAACTGAGATGGTTGGTTCTAGAACAACCTTACATACCTAGTCACGTCACGGATGTTTCACTTTTCCTATTGAGGAAAGAACAGAAGTGGGTTTTCAAACTTCATAGTGACACAGAAGGATTGAATGATGACATTCCTTGGATGCAGCTGTGATTGCGCAGATTGTTTTTCCGAACACAGAGTCCTTGTGCTAACAGCCTTTGGCATAAGGGTTACCTCCACTGAGCTCTAACACCCTCGCTGGGTAGGGTTCCCCTTCTCATGTTCTATATATATTGAATATATGTAGCCAGTGTCTATATCAGTTTAAGCCCCCGCGCCAATCACCCGCGGGGTCCCTCAGGGCTCTGCTTTGTCACCCCTACTTTTTAACATCTACCTGCAGCCATTAATTGCTCTCCTGAATAGGATGGACTGCCTAGTGTATAACTATGCCGATGACACCCAGATCATCATCCGGCTGGATGATGGCCCAGGAGCATCCGCTAGGTTACAGGACATACTGAAAACCACAGTGAACTGGATGTCGGAGAATTCTCTGAAGGTCAATCCAGACAAGACAGAAGTGTTGCCCATTTCCATCTCGGGCAACCCCTGGAGTGACAATTTCTGGCCTAAAGAGTTGGGCACACCACCCAAACCGGCAGCCGCAGTCAAGAGCTTAGGCCTATATGTGGATAATAAATTATCCATGGAAAAACAGGTTTCCACTGTAGTGGGTACCTGTATAGGCCTCCTAAAACAACTAAGGAAGATCTCGGCATTGCTATCATTCTCTACCTTGAGACACGTGGTCTCAGCCACAATTCTGGCTAGGCTGGACTACGGGAACTCCCTATACCTAGGCCTGCCTCAGCGGCTGCTGGACAAGCTTCAGGGAGTTATGAATGATGCAGCTAGGCTCATATTCAAAAAACCCAGGACTGCCCATGCCTCTCCCCTGATGCGGGAGCTGCATTGGCTCCCAATACGTCAGCGAATTGTATTCAAGGGATTGTGTATTGCTCACAAGGCTCTGCACGGCAAAGCACCTAAATATTTGAAATCCCGAATATCCCCCTACACTCCGGGTAGGACTCTGCGCTCGTCAGATGCCACTTTCCTGTCCCAATCCCGCTTCAAGCTGACGACGGTGGGGGGCCGTGCGTTTTCCAACGTGCTTCCAGCATTGTGGAATAAATTGGACTCAGATCTCAGGAAGGAAAGTAGTCTACTTCCCTTTAGAAAAAAACTAAAAACTGTGTTGTACAAACAAGCATGGAGTAGCTTTTAGGTGCACAGCCTTTCGTTTGTAACATCTCATTATGTAACATCTTGCATGTAAATCTGGACAGACAGCGCTTAGAGACCCCTGTGGTTATAACGCGCCATATAAATTAAATAAATAAATAAATAAATAAATAAGCCCCCGGTACTATCCGACTGGAAGTTGGCAAACGGCTAAATTAGCGCGCGACCTCTAAACATTGCCCTCTAGCAGTATAAATAAATAAACACACCTAGCTCTTCTTATGGCTCTTCTTTGGATAGAATACAACACACCATCTTACTGCCTTACGATTTGACTGGTGTGCATATGCGCGTGAGGTATGTCTCACGGTCGGCCTGTTAATGTGGCTGAGGCTTATCAGTTTTGGACACGGTTGGCTGCCTGTGAGCCGATTCCCATTGGCCTACACATGAGCCAATCAAATTTTGAAACAAAGGAGTTTCCTTTCAGGTCCACTGCAGGCTTATCAGTGTAGGTCACGTTTGGCTGCCTGTGAGCCGATTCCCATTGGCCTACACATGAGCCAATCAAATTTTGAAACAAAGGAGTTTCCTTTCAGGTCCACTGCAGGCTTATCAGTGTAGGTCACGGTTGGCTGCCTGTGAGCCGATTCCCATTGGCCTACACATGAGCCAATCAAATTTTGAAACAAAGGAGTTTCCTTTCAGGTCCACTGCAGGCTTATCAGTGTAGGTCACGGTTGGCTGCCTGTGAGCCGATTCCCATTAGCCTACACAAGAGCCAATCAAATTTTGAAACAAAGGAGTTTCCTTTCAGGTCCACTGCAGGCTTATCAGTGTAGGTCACGGTTGGCTGCCTGTGAGCCGATTCCCATTGGCCTACACATGAGCCAATCAAATTTTGAAAACAAAGGAATTTCCTTTCAGGTCCACTGCAGGCTTATCAGTGTAGGTCACGGTTGGCTGCCTGTGAGCCGATTCCCATTGGCCTACACATGAGCCAATCAAATTTTGAAACAAAGGAGTTTCCTTTCAGGTCCACTGCAGTGTATTTAACATCGCGTGTGACCATCAGTCGTCGCCTCCCCCTCGGCTCAGTTTTCACTCCGAGGCAACGACGGAGAGGTCAGTGGTGGTGGTACAGTCAATAGCATTATTGCTTTGGTCTTTGGTCTTTGAGTACTAGGTGGAAAGCACAGGAGTAGGTGCCTCTATTCCCAGTGACTGCGGCTGGCTACCTGGGCCTTTGTACTTTATAGGTCTACAGGTTTGTGCAAGCAGTGCAGTCAGTGAGGCTTTGTGGTATACTTTCCTGATGCAAGAGGAAACCAGTCTGGCCATTGTGTCACCATGTGTGTCTCTGATTTATGTGTTTTGAATCCAGTTTTTCTTGTCTGTAGATTGTGTTTCTACTACCACTGGTTATAACTTTCTAAGTGTTCTGTTTATTTCCAGTGCGTGGCCTCCCTTTCTTCCTGAGCAGTGGCCAGGTGAGGTGAGGTTTTCTCTCCCCACAATAAGGGTGAGTGTCTTTCAAGTGTTCATAGCCATATTATAAAGACCATAGAAACGAGAGTTTGCAGTCTGTGCACTTCTTTTTGTTGACATAATTTGTCCATGTCTCTGTTTCTGTCTTTTGTATTGTGTCTATGCAGGAGAAGATACACTCTTTTCAGTTTGGAAAGCAGATGTAGATCCCACTTTCACATCACTTAAGTAAGTGTTGCAGTAGCACCATAGGTCCTGACGAAAGCCCTTGAGGCTGAAACATGTTGACCGAATAACAACATTGGTGGGTAGCAATTCCTTACATGCTATCAGCATACTGTTTTTAACCATACCACTTTGATGGTCAGCCCTAATAAAGTATTTCATGACATCATCGTAGGTATTTTTAGAATCACTTGGATTATTTTCCTTTTCTTCTTCTTTTTCTTTGAGCACTGCAACCTCAACCCCTCCCGCTCATATACTGTCATCTGTTGGTGAAATGTTCTGGGTCCATCACTAGGCAGTCCTATGGATTGTTTCCAAGGCAGACCCTAGAGGACACCATTTACCAACATATACCCAGATGACGAGATTCCACTTATGAGTGGGCTGATGGGTATCTTTTTCCTCTCCTTGTGCATCTTCTCTTGTTTTTGTTTTCTTGGTTGTTTCCAGATTAACTGTGTATTCTGGGCATGTAAAGAGGACACTATTAGGTCCCAATAGAGAGATTTGCTATTTTCTTTTCTCTCCCTCTGTATTTCTGAGACCTTCTGTACCTTCCGTGTGTTTTAGTGTCTAGTTGGGGGACTAGGTACCAGTAGGTCTATAATAATTTTTTTCCCCTCGGACCCCCCCTTAACCGTTTATCTCTCTGTATGAGCCAATAGCACCATGTTTTAGACGATAGAGCACATGCACTTTAGCACTGGTTAGAAATGGTAAAGTGCTCATAGTACCTAAGGCCAGCAAAAACAAGGTCTGAAAATATGAAGGAGGAAGGCAAAAAGCTGGTGGAAAGAGCACCCTTAAGATGATAGGTCTAACACAACCATGTTCATAATATTGCGGTGCACCCTGCCTTATTGGTCCTCAATTCTGGCCTCCAATGTATGGATCTGGTCAGCCATACCATGCAGTGCGACCAAGTGCTCCTTCATGGCAGGGGACTGATCCACCACGGCAGACTCAACAGCAGTGATTTGGTGCCCCATTTTCCTGTGGTCATCCTTGAGGAGGCTGATTCTGTGATCATAGAGTCTATTTTGGTTCACAGTGCCTCTCTGGTGGATGTGATGGTGGACAAGATGGCATACAGTTTATCCCATGTGCCGTGCTCACAGGTTCTTTTGGAGCGCATGCATCAGGTTCACTGTGTTGGGGGGGTGCAGAAGGGTCTTCCCTCTCCTGTTGGACCGCTCCACAACTGCAGCAACACTGGTCCACAGGCAACGGCTCCACCTGGGGGATTGAAGGCAAGCAATACAAAGAGCAGATGTTGGAAAAACCTGCTAGTGCCCCAGCCTCCACCCCCCACGCCCCCGTGGGCTAGCCATGGTTGGAAAATGTGGGGGGAGCAACCATAACAAATTGCTGCCAACAAGGGGCTCCTCCCCCAATGTGCCAACGCACACATATCAGTATCCAGTAAACACTGTTTCCGCTTAAAGCGGGGCACACATAAAAAACATGACGCACTACCCTGTTTTTCTTTTGTTTCAATAACACATCCCTTTTTATTGCTCCAAAGAATAGGTATAGATAGGTCTTAACAGTTGATTTCCTTTTCTCTTTCTGCTCTTCTTTTTGACAGGTAAAGCCGTGCCAGATCACCCAGACAAAGGTGCCCCTCAAAGGCAGAGAAAAACAAAGGTAAGAGTTCAAGAACTCTATGTACAAGTTTTTTAAGGCAGGGGTATTGAGAGGGAAGTTTCACCCAAGGAATGTCCTCCTTGGCCTGTCACCGAGTGCAAAAGTATAAAGGCTTCTGACACTCTCCCCTGTCTGGTTACTTCACAGGTTGTGGGCCTTTTTCCATAGGTAAGCTCAAAACGACAAAGAAAAGAGAGAGGGTGTAGGAAGGTGGCTACCTGACTATGGTTACCCCAGATTTTTTGCCTTGTGTTTAGCTGGTTTTTTACTTAGTTGACCTGGTTCCCTGCTAATCAGGGCCCCAAGCCATCTGCTCTCTCTGTAAAATGGATTCCATGTACCCTAGGTACATACCACAATTGGAAATGGACTCCTTGTCAGCCCCTGTATAATGCACTATAGGTGCCCAGGGCATAGGAGCCACCAAGGCCTACCAGGGGCTGCAGCATATCTTTTGCCACCCCTGGCTGGTTCTTAAATTGACACAACTGGCTGATCACTCAGCTGGGGTAAGGTGGTGTAATCACCCCTTACTTAGATATAGTATACCTATATCTAAACCTATATCTGGACACATATTAACCTGTGAGCCACTCCTATGGAAGGCCTCATCAATCCTGGAGGCAGAGTGCGTGGTTTAATGTGAGATGGAGCTCTAGCATGAGCTGAGCCTGTCTGCAGCTGTCGGGAACAACTCCCTAAGCTGTTTCAGGATAATGCCATACCATATACTCTTAAGTGCATTATAATCCTCGCGGTTATATAGCAACTTTGGTTTGGCTTTATCAAAACATGTCGTGTAAGGTGTCATACGATTTGGAATACTATCCCCTCGCCAGTTCTGGCGACAGGGATAGCATTCCACCCCTCTAGAGGGGTAAGACATGTTACTTTACTTAAATGCGGTTAATTTCTAAAAGGACCTTGGATCCACAAAATGGATGCCTCTGCCACAGACACGAGTCTGACCCCCTGAAGCTGACCGAAACTCAGCCAAATGGGGCCTGGACAAAGGGTTTCCTGTCGCAGGGAGGTGTTACAACCCCCCAGACAGGAGATAGTGGATTGTAGCAGGGAGGTTAGAAAGAAACCAGACACTGCATGGGGAGCACCAGGCTGCCCCTTGCATAATCCGGCCAAACCGGTTCTGGGGCACTCCAGCCCTCGTGCCAGGGTGGCCTGGATCAAAGGAAAGGGGTGTATCCACCCCCTTCCTGGGTCCCACCCATAGGAGGGGACCTAGCAGGTAATCCAGCCCCCAAAATTAGTATAAGACTGGGAGCAGTGCCAATGCATTTCAGATTATCCTGATGAAACATATGAAACGAAATTCTGGACCCTTCGCCATCCTACTCGACGTAGAAGCCCGAAGAATCTCCCTTGTGGTCAAGGAGTGACCACCCTGTGCAAACAGGCACCATCCAGCCATCGACGTCTGCTTTGTCGCAGTTCCCGCCGGAACTCGAGCGACAGAGATCGACGAGATCAAGCTTGCCTGCCTTCTAACAGCCCGATCCACAGTCCCTGCAGAGCTGAGACCCGTGGAGGCGACCGGAAGCGTGGGGCACGCCATCTTGGAAAGACCACGAGACGCTTACCGTGCAGCCCACGAGTGACCCTCGAAGCTGTACACCGGGGTTTGAGAAGCCCCAACCCTGAGCCACACTTGCACCGAAGTCCAGCCCTCCACACTCGACGAGTGCTGCGTGGGGCCCTTCTGCTTCTTTTGGCTCAACGCGTTGGCCCGGTCACTTGCCAGCCGGCTTGTGGCCCCTGTGCCGACGAAACTTGAAATTCGACCTGCGATTCTGGTTGCTCCAGATTTGCACCAGCTCCCCTGAAAAGGAGCCCCCACTCTGACCCTCCTGGTTCGAGTGAGAAGCAATCTCCCGGTTCCGCGTGGATTGCTTTTGCCAAGTGTTGTTTGCTCCAAACTTGAAGCCGACAGCGCCGACGGCGAGAGTCTGCGTGGGACAGATCGTGACCCGCTCCTGGACGTCGTAGATGCCCCAGAGCCCACGTGACAGCGGAGAGAAGCTCCTCGACGACCACCTGATTGCGCCCGACTTTGCCTGGTTCCGTCCTGGTTCCACCCTGGTCACTGCTGAGTGACCCAGACTCTGTCCCCTCTGCTTTCAGGTACTTTTCGACTTGAGTCCACCCTTGGACTCCACCGGACACTTCTCTTTCACCCCGCCTGCAGCCATTTCAGCTTCAAGCACCAAGAGCCTGCGTGACGAAACCCGACTCAACTTTGACCCTGTGCACCCGCGTCCTGTGGGTGAGGTAACTTTGCTCCGCCGGTGTTCCCACACTGGTACACATCTCTAGGGTCTGTGTCTTAAGTTTTGTTCCTCTAGGTTCAGCGGAAGTGTCCTTAAACTTTAACTTTACAACTTTTACGAACCATTGGTTAACATTGGTGCATGCGTGCGCTTTCTGCACTGCACCCGAATCCCGCGGGCTTTTCCCGACTTCAGCATTGCTTGTCCCGACTGCTCCCAGCGATTCCCTAGGCCCTAGGCCTAACCACTGTTCGATTGGTATCTCTTATACCACTTGTTTAGTATATGGTTTGAGTGGCCCCCCGCCCTCATCCATATTTGTGCAACTTTATATGTTTAAACTGTGCTTTTGATTTAACGCTTGTGCCCCTTTATTCATAAAGAATACTGGGGATTGTTTTAGTAATAAATACATATATTTTTATAATATATACTTGTGTGGTGTCCTTTCATTTGATATTACAGGATTGTATGTGGTAAAACAGCTCACTTAACACGACCTCTTAAGTTAAGCCTTTAGGCTGCTTAGTCCATGCTACCCCTAGGATAGCTTGTCTAATAAGGTTGACTTACAACCAGACACCATAAGGGATTGTTTGGTCTGATAACCGGTGGTTCCAGAATTGGAAACATCACCTATCAGGCCAACTTCTCACAGAGGGCGTATCTTCTGATAATTCGCTCTCCGTTATGTACAGGTCTACTTTCTCGTCCTCCTTCCTTTTCTCGCCCCACCTCCCTCTCAGGTCTTGTACTTGTGCATGTACCTTGGTCAGCATTGCTCCTCCAGGTGTGTGGTGGGCGGCTCATGGGATCATTGGCCTCCTGGCATTTTCCTGATGTCAACAACAGACTGTCAGTCTTACTTCCCACCGAAGATTCTGGTTGTCCCAATGTCTCGTCCTTCCAGCAGCGACGTCTCCCTCTATATCGGTGCTTCCTCTGGAGATCTGCCCTCAGAGTTCTTCCGGGTTCTTCATGCCCGGGATGAACATGGATTGGTTGTTTTCCTTTTCTGTTCCGTTATAGGTAAGTAGAGGTCCACGGGGTGACATTGATTGCACCCTGCTGCTCGTCACACACTGCAAGGCGCTAGTCTTCTGCGCGACCACAATCTGTGTGTCTGATGGCAGTGCAGAGGTGGAGTCGCGGACTACATGTGCTCGCTCTGCACTAGTCCCAAATACCACTGGCCAGCAATCGTCAGTTGTCAATGTCTGGGACTCGGAGTGTGCTGTGTACTGCCACCAGCATCGGCTTAAACTCACCTGGGTGATGAAGCAGCTCCGGCACGGGGATCCCCCAGCATTCCCAGTCGCATCCAAATAACTTCCTTCAATAACCCGGGGGAAGGCAGCATGCTCCGTGGGGCCCAGAATATCCTTGTCCCCCTAGTCCAGGCGTGGCAACCCCGGAGGGGCCCCAGTCCACTGGCATTCAAATCCCCCTAATGCAGGGGGCCACAGCCACTTTTTGGTGCCTAATCCCAGGCCAGGAAGGAACAGTGTGTCCTGCTGAGCTGAGCAGACACAGGGCGTCAGTCCCAAAGGCCCTGACTGCAGCAGCATCCCAGCGCACTCTGCCGTCTGAGGCAGACCAGTGATGGAGGCATCCCAGTGCCAGCAGAGTGCATGTGTCATCGGAGACCTGATACCTGCTGTGCAGTTCAGGCCGCCACTGCCTCCAGCGGTCACCGAGCACACCGTGCACTGCCAGCTATCGGTCGAGGCCCGCCAGTGCTATCTTTGCAGGCATGGTAAGCCTTGCAAAGGCTTACCATGTTCAGGGAGAGCCACCCCAGGAGACTCACTGGAGCTGCCGGCACTCTGACCCCCCCAGATTCCAAGGGGACTGTTTCCACCCCACTGGAGCAAAGTAAGTATTTTACCTTTGCGAACATGGTACTCACAATTACATGCTGCTCTACACTACAAGCAACACTAGTGAGTCTGCTCCAGGTCCATCTGCATCACATGACACCAACAGCCACAACATGCTTTTTAAACTCCTTTCAATGAGCAGAGAGCAAGCATCCGATAATGGAGTAATGAGCTTGGCCATACAACCCTTTGTGGATCGCCAGCAACCCATTCCCATGATCGATTGTGTTTGATTTAGCGCCACTGGAATTAGAAAGCTATTTCCATTAAGGCAGTTGGAGTAGTTGGCTTGGCCATGCATCACCCTCATTGATATTTTCTATGCGGACAGTAATCTTCAAAGAAGGGAGGCTACTGATTGCATTTAAGGAGTACACAGCTTCCCCTCAAGAGCACTGACGGCAAATCTTTAATACAGTCTCATCTACAGAGCCCTGACGCCCTTATGGTTACACAACATAAAATGCTTGGGTGACATTTTTTCCGCTTAGTCCTGAAGTGGCCACCAATCATTAGGCCGAAATGCGTCAACTCACACCTCCTAAGATTTACAACGAGCAGGAAGAAAAAACACAGAAACAGAATCTTGTTATAGACTCCGGTTCCGGTGTCGCTGCAATGTTGGGACACAGCACGGAGGGGCATCCCAGTCAGACATCCGGCCCTCCTGTGAAGCCAACGAACAACACTTTGAGGCTCCCTGCGATGGCGCCGGATGCGGATGCAGCACGGAGCTCGACTCTGAGTCGATGCTGTTTCCCACCACACTTTCCCTTCTTGGTGGAAGTTGAGTGTACGCCGGTCCGATGCCGGGTGGATGAGTCCTCTTTGGTGGAAGTTGACGTTGATGGGACACTGTCTCGACATCTGTCGACGCCGGTACCGTCCCCTGCTATTCCTCTATTGGCAGAGGAGGATGAGGCCCCTAAGGTTTAACCACCCCCAGGGTTGTTTCGATGCTCCTCGGAACAGGTACCCATGCGGCACTGACAGGCTTTTGGTCGTCCTTGGGCTGCAGAGCCTCTGCCATTTAGTGGACGGGTTAGCCTACAACTGTCCCCTGCAGATGGCTTATTGTTGCCACTTAGAATGGCCAGGGAGGCTATTGCAACATTTGCGAGAGCATGTTCGCAAAGCTGCGGATATCTTACAGATGCAGCCTCCCTCAATCTCTCCGCCTTCTGATCCCTTGTTGGATCTACTCTACCAGGGCGATGTGGCGGCGGAGCCCTTGTTACCTTTTGGCGGGTCATTATATGACATTCTCCTTGGGACTTGGGCGTGACCCTCATTGGGAGACCTTGTGGGTCGTGCTACTGCAGATTATTATTGCCCGGCTCCAGATGACCCTGTCTGTTTGTCCCTCCATGCTAGGGCTCAAGGGCTGGTAGTCCAAGCAGCCTCTGTCTCGCTACCTTCCTCCCCTCCTCTGGTACTTCCTCCCACTCTGGAGTCTCGCTAGTTGGAGGCGTGTGTCCACCATGTCTTTGCATCCACCAGCTCGGCCCTTCTGTCTTTGAACACATCGTCCGTGGTTGCACTGGCTACTTTTGTCCTTTGGGACTCGGACTAGCGTCTCCTTCCATCTTTTCCGGAGGGCTCTCAGGCTAATCTGGATCAGCTGCTTCTCAGTTTTCCATTTGGTCAGCCATGGACATCACTGACTCTGTGGGTTGGGCTATGGCCAGGTCAGTTGCTCTGCGCCGCCATGACTGGCTATGCCAGTTTTCCTGCAAATGTTCGGGAGCATCTTTGGGATTTGCCCTTTGATGGGTTTTCCCTTTTTGACAGTCATGCTGACTCAGCAGTCTAACGTCTCATGTCTGGTGTTTCATAAATCATGTGGTTTTTAGTCCTTGTTGCAGAATTTTTCTTTGGTTGCAGTATTGTCACTGTTTTATTCCGGTATCCATCTATGGGTTCAAGACTTTATTGCCCGGACAGACTGTATGGCTAATCAACCGCTTTTGTCCTTATTTGGTACAGCTAGCCAGCTGTTTCTGCATTTCTTTCTGAGTCCTCTGCCTACAAGCTAGTCTCAAGAGGTGTCCCTGGATTTTTATGGGGATAGGACATACCCTATGAGGGGTATTCGCTGGCTGTTGTATAGCCGCTTTTTCTTGCACAGGAAGCTTCGAAGGCTCCCGCGGAGTCTTCTTAGGATGGTTTTTCTGTCCGTATGGGGGATTGTCATATAGTTCATACTGTATGCTTCTTTCTTCATCGCTCTTCCTACTGTTGTAGGGTGTCCCCTCTGGTGAGACCTGCAAGAGTGGCGTGGCTCTCACCTGGAGCTTATGAGTTGTGGTCTATGGTTGGTCAATAGCACTCGTCGACCTCTATGGAGGCAGACTGCTCCAGAATATTTTTGTTTTTCTGCCACACCTGGCTCACCCCGGTTTGTTCTTTACCTTTTTGCTGTGCTCTTTTTGCCTTTGTTAGCTGTCTTAGACATAAGCAAGTGTCCCTTATTGGCATGATGTCCTGTTACGCTCCGGGGCAATTTCTTTCCATATTCTATACGGACACGATATGTGAGTACTGGGTATGTTCACAGTCACGGGGTGCCTGCGGTACGCCTTGCGTCACTGTCTTGGCTGCATTCTCTTCTTGTGGTATTATCTACTCTTCATTCTCCGGTGTTGGGACGTGCCGTAGGTCTTCTTTCGCGGCTCAGACCCTGTCTGGTTTTCGCTTATGGGCAGTAGAGTACATGCCAGACATGTCACTGCTGCATGTTGCCCCTTTCTCCCTATGCACTTCCCAGGCAGGGGCTCTAGTCCCTCTGCTCTTTGCCATGTGGGGGCTCAGATACTCCTGTTCCTGGCCCCAGCTGATGTTCTCATTGGGAGTATTCTTTGGCATACTCATTGCTATTTCTGCAGTCTCTGTATATATATATATATATATATACATATATATATATATATATATATATTCTATGTATACATTTTTTGATTTCTATGTATTTGTATTACTAACTCTTTTCATAGTTAGTGTGGTGGTCAATATCTGTGCCTGTCACATGGGAGGCCTGAGTTCCTTCCCCGACGGGGCTAGGGATGCTGCCTTTCAATTGTCTTGACGTATTATATCCTGTTTTGGTTCGTATTGGTGCCGTTGGTACCAATGGTGCGGCCTCCTAAATTATGTAGAGCATGCTGTTCGAGTTTCCCTTGTCTTTTCATAAGGATATTTTCATATATGCGTATATGTCTATATGTGTATGTGTCACGAGATATCCACACAGCGTGAAGGCAGGCATGCTAGGTTTTCCTTGCTGTAGTATCTGGGTTTTTTGTCCCAGATCCCGTCTCTCTCTCCCTCTCTCTCTCTCTGTCTCTCTCTCTCTCTCTCTTTTTCTCCCTCCTGGGAGTGAGCCTTTTGTGTGTGCCCGACCTGGCTAGTATCTATTGACCGTTGTACCTCCGGGTATGGCTGGCCGGATCACTACCTGGTGGTGCGCTCGCTTTTTCTGCCAGCACATATGTCCGGTTGATGCTGCATTTCATTGGGATTTTGCATATGTGTGGTGTAGTTCTCAAGGTCCACATTGTCTTCTTATGTGCAACCCTGTCATCCTCATACACGTATCTTCTGGTAGTCATGGTTCTGTATATCTCTGCATGGTGACATCTGTCCCTCCACATGTCATTTTTGAGATCCACTGTTGTGCATGCTCTGTTTATATGCCCTGTCTCTGTCATACTGTTTTGTTTCTTACTGGGACCTTGTCTCTTACGGATCCATGGGACTTGTGCTCGGTTTTCCTTCTTCTTGCAGAAGTTTGAGGATTTATGTCCATTCTGCATTGGCCATTCTGCTTATGGGCTTCCCTTTTGTCCCTGTCTGGACAAGAGAGGTCTCGTACCATTCGCTGATGGACTGTGGTGCCTTTGCTTCCCCTTGTTAATACTCCCTTACAGAGCTTAATGGATCTGGTGTGGGCCATGCTGGCATTGCTGTTCCTACCATGATTTGGTCAATGCTATTGACAATGGATTTCTCTTTGGAGCTTGGTGGTTTTCAGTCGCAGACCCTCCTCCAATGGGGTATAAATCTGCAGCTAGATGTCTCTATCAGATTAAATAGTTATCTGGTAGAGACACAGTCTAGACGCAGATTCCTTAACGCCCACCCATCCTCCCGCTCTGCGAGGGCTTTTGTCAGGGTGGGTTCTACCAACTTGCCTCCTTACAGGAGGCCTTTGTCTTCTTGCGGGATGGTATGCTTCACCTCCCTCCAGGGTAGGATGTCTCATGATGTTTTAGCTGTTGTTTCTCCACCCATTCTCATCATTGGGTGGTGGGTTCAATGTCCTACCATTTTCCTCCACCCTGGTTCTTCCAGTGTGGGGTCTGATCCTGTTCTCATACCCTCCCTTCCACCCTCTTCTATTTTTTAACCATTACTTGGTGTTTCCTTGACTGTGTTGCGGTCACTTGCTTTAGGGTCTATTTGACTGTGCTACAGTCAATAGGTCATTTATGGGGTGTAAGATTGTACATTCTCTGTTGTTGCAGAACTGTGGTCAATTACCATGAGTCATGTTGTTCCAGTTCTGTTGCCCGTTACAGGTACATTTTGTGATTGCAGGCTGCCTATCATTTGCCATGTCATTCATCTCAATTCTGCTTTGCCTCATAGGAAGGTATGACTCTTCGATTCTGCGACACTGTTTCTAGGGGCGAGTGCCCTGCTCTACTCCCTTCAGTCCCTTACAGTATAAAGTACACTTTCATTGATATACATGGTGATGTTTAACATCATTCTATGATTTCTTGTCATTGTTGTTTCAAAGATTTTGGTCTTTTTTAGCACACTGTTCCCACACTCTCACGGTTTTGGTAGTGGCTCCGAGTTGTGGTGGGGAAAACCTTCACAGTAGAAAATTGACATCAGCGTGCCGAGAGGGACTTATAAGGCTCCAATTACGTCACGACGACGTCAGGCCGGAGCCATGCGGCGCCGTCCCCTGGCATGCATAGGTACTGCTGAAGATTCTCCGGATCCAGTCTGATGCCTGGGGATATTCTAGGTTACGGAATCTGCGGCTAGACTGTATCTCTACCAGATACATCGTTACCGAAGGTAAGTAACTCGTTCTTTACAGCCATAATGGCTGCCTGACTGCCTGCCTCCTCCTGCCGCTATAGGGATCATGTCAATGGGCCCTGCTGGACATCACGTACAGCGCTTGCACGCTCAGCGGGGTGCCCCTAACAGAACAAAGGGGATAACAATGCTGTTAAAAGAAAGACGAAAAAACATAAGTAGTGCTTTACTGGCAAACTATGTAAAGTGGTGCTTCTGCTCACAGACCTATAGGCCTATTGTTGTTTATTTGGGTACAGCCATCGATTTGAGAGAGAGGCCTTCAGCATAGTCCATACTGTCTGCAGATGTGTGGCTTCTTTGTGGAGGCAATCTCAAAGCTATTGAAATATTGCAGGCTAAGAACAGTTGTGAAAGGGACATGAAAAGAATCAGACTGCATGTCAGCTGTCCCATGGGCACTCAGAGACGGAGAAGGATGACCCTGCAGAGTAGACGGGGTCATTTAGAGAATGGACAATAGAGGCAGCATGATAGGAATCGGCTGTACTCTCACATGTGACAATGTGGCAGCCCTCCAAGGAGAAAGTGACTGCAATTGAGAGCGGAGTAAAGCGGAAACAGCTTAATGGAGCAGATAGCAAGCCTCAGAAACATCCCTCTGGGATGGAGAGTCGGACTTAAGTAAAAGAAAAAAAGACTACATTAACCAACTGCAAGCGTGGTAGAAACAGAAAGTACAGTCATCAATCCTAGGTGTGATGAAAACATTGTTTTCAGTTCAGCTTGGCAAAGCAGCAGTCTTTCATGATTTAAAGATGTATATTGCACGCTGTGTTCTGCCATAGTAGTTGTATGTATTAAACCAGAATTCTGAGCAAAATAATGGAATTGACTATTCTTTTTATCCCTTGGGATCATATCATGTGATTGGTAAATTACCAGGAGGAGGCAATGCTGATTTGTATCAGTTCACTAAACTGAGAAGTGTCTAAGGGATAATCAGTCTTATCACTCTTTCTTGAAATGTATATGCAGGGCCACTGGAATTATGCAGCAGGGTTGAGTAAATTTTCAAGCAAGAAAAGGAAAATTATTTTGCATAATGCAGCCCATTTTGTAACAGTATTACTTGATTAACTCACCACTTTTAAACTCAGTAACATGCAGTGGGCATTGGTTGCACCTCATTAGTACCAGTTTAACATCCAAATATAGCAATAAGCAACCAAAAGGAGGCCACTCCAGCTTTGCAAATGGCCTTCCACTGCACTGCAACACCTTGTCACAGTTTAGTAACTTTTGAACCGTTTGAGCTAGAATCATCAGCACATTATGCGGCAGATAATGAATTGTGTGGCAAATGCGGCAAATCCCTAACTAGGAGAAAATTGCAGTGGCTAGACAATCGCATAATTCCAGTAGCCCTGTGTATTAGTACCCGCTGACAGACCTTGATAGATCTTACTGTGTGTCTTTCAACATTCAGGGTAGTGACCAATAATCGTGAAATCAAATGAGGAGCGTCATTATCTCAATATTTATCTTTTTGGCTGCAAAAGGAAGGTCTCCGGTAGACAGCAAAAAAAGTGTGTCATCTGATTGGCTGTTAGCTTTTATGTTAGCTGGGCTTGTTTAAAATGGATGGTGTTGGTCTCGTGCATGAGTTATGATCTATCTGTGCATTGTTACCTGTTTGTTGTGTACCTCGTCATGCATGTTTTATACAAGAGGCAAACCTACTTGCTTTGTCAAAGACTGTTTTAATAAGCAATTACGATTTTCTTCAACCAGTCTGGTTACATTTCAAAATGCAGTGTCCTACAGCAGATGGCTCTGGGGCTTGTAACCACTAGCCCCAAGTCAGCACAATGCCACAGAAAACAGAATGATTAGCAACCTATGATCCAGAATGTTACCACAAAAGAGAATATAGCAAAAAACAACTCTCAGACACTTTAAACATGCCTATTTCAAAGTGAAATACTCAGCTAGAATAGTTTCCACTGATTTCAGGCTGAAAAGAAATGATTGCATCTAAATTATAGTGATGGAATAATACTGCATAATTTCCTTTTTTGTGCTGAAAAATGTCTATTTTTGTGCAACAAAATTTGCTAATCTTGCCTCATAATCCTGGTGGATATCTGTCTAAACCAATCATGCCTATTAGTGGATGGGAAGTATTATGAAAAGCAATGTGAAGCCACCTCCTAATAAAACCCAATACCCAATACCATATGACGGCTAATTTAAGTACATTCATAAATTACCTTGTTTAAGGTTGAGCGATGATAGCGTGCTCACAAATGAAGACATGATGACAGACTCTTCTTCAGGACAGACTGTCATATTCTGAAAGAGGAGAAGTTTGGTTAACATGTGGCAATGTCGATGAAAAAAGAAAACCCTTACATAAGACATAATGATCCTGATTGCTTTTGACATCATAAAATATCTACTTCATGTACACTAAGGAATGTGCAAAGGATGTATGGGATTCGTTAGAAGAAAACTGAAAATCAATTACTCGGCAGAGCGGTCAGCAAACGCCCTCCATTCTGTGGTTCGCCAGCCATGGATGACCTTTACCCTAAGCCCAAAAGTGAGTAGACTGGGAGAAATATCTCTCACAGTGCTTTCAGTCTGACTCAATATAGCAACTGAATTTCTTTTAAAAGGAAAATCACCTCTCGTGTTCTCCATTTCCCACTTACACCTGTTGGCTTCCTTTAGCTGCAGAAGCTCGCTGATTTATCACTGTGGCTTAGCCACAGCACAAGCTTAATCATCATCTTTCCAGGTCACTTCACTCACTGCTTTCCTTGTCTCTTTCAACTTTCTCCACTTTATCAAACCACAAAGGCCTTGATTTTGACTAAGGCAATTAAGGCTTTATTCAGGGGTAAATAGCGCATGACTTTAACAAATGCTCTGATGACTAGTTAAAAAACGCATGTGTTATTTAACACATGTGCTACATACTAAAATAACATAGGGGCATATTACCAAGGGGGTTTATCTCCGCTTTTTTGGCTTTAAAAGCCAAGAAAGCGGAGATAAAATTAACTCCCTATTACCTAGCTGTCGCTAACACCAGTTAGCGACAGCTAGTAGGAGATAGCGACCATCTTGGGCCCCACTTTGCATGTCAGTGATATTTATCACTAATGACATGCAAAGTGGGCGTGCCAAGATGTTAGCGACTGGAAACAGTCGCTAACATTGCTATCTCCTATTACCAACTTTTGGAGATATTCGCGCTAAGCGCGAACATCTCCAAAAGCTAACACCTGCCCTGAGCAGTTCTTAGCCATGTTATCCAATGGGAGGTGGGTAACATGGCTAAGAGCATTAGCTCGGTAATGCATGAATATCGCTGACTTTTCAGCGATATTCATGCACTGCGGCCGTTTTTTATCGCATTTGCGATAAACCTTGGTAATACCAAGGTTTATCTGCGATAAAAATCGCCGCAGCTCTGCGGTAACTTTTTGTCTCTAACCAAGCAATAGCGATAATTATCGCTATTGCTTGGTAATATGCCCCATAGTTTTACAATGATTAATATTCTCTTTTAAGTGCAGAAATGTTCATAACGAATAGGCACACATTTTTAATATTACGAATTCATCTCTTACCTTTATATGCCCACTGGTTAACTGAACATTCAGGCTTTAATGACAATTGGCAATGGGTGTAAATTTTGCTGATACATTTCTATATTGTTACTATTACCAGTGGACATAGTGATCACAATCCTGACCCTAACATTTACCCTGCCTGTTGATGTGATATGTCACACCACTTACCTTTATCCTGTGAGACTTAGACATCAAGGATAATGGTCTAAGACTAAGGTGGAACCTTGTTGATCCTATTGCTACCCTTAATGATTTGATGTTAACATATCTCAAGTGTGTTTTACATTGTTTTCTTCTGATTTCATACATTATTCCTGTATCAATATTTTCTTAACCATCAACTCATCACTGGTAATCGGTTCTAAACAGCCTTGCAAACATTACAAATAGTTTTACTCTTCTTTTTCACTAGCCAATTATAATATAGATGGAGCTCTAAATATATCTCTCTGGGATTGTGAAGTGGTTGCACACTGTCGAGCTACATCAGAAAACCCTCTGTAAAAATAGAAAAATCACTACTAGGGAGGATGCTTGGGATAAAATGTACCTGCTGACCCATGAAATATGTTTGTGCCTTTTTCAGAGAACTACACTTCAAGCTCTCAGCACCCGTCAGATTGGCAATATAGAGCATGCCGGTTCGATTGATTGGACTTATGTGCTGCTCCATTACTAATCCAAGTATTGAGTACATGCTACAGGACCACAATTGGTCCTGATAGTTGGATGACGACTTCCTGAGGGAACCCCTAGAAATAGGTTGGGGTCGAAACGTCGAAAGTATTCCTAATCGGTTGACATCAGTAAGGAAATGCATGTGTGGCCAAATATTTTGAGCCCCTTTCCCTTTCGTTTGAACTGTACATATATACAACCATTGGAAACACACAGTGTCTATGGTTTGTAATAATAGTTGTCTGTTGAGCCACTTTTTGAACACTGCATTGTCTTCACTATTGATTCCCCCTGTCACATCTTGAGAAACACGTGTATGAAGATAATACATGTAAAAATGTAATCATTCTTGGCCCAGCTGTTTCATTGAAGTACCACTATTCTGAAATCACAGATGTAATAATTCTTCAACAGTGTATACGGAACACTGTTCTTAACCAATTAAGTTGTTAATCCTTGAATGATTTTGACTATTGTTGAGAAACTTCTAAAATGCTTCATGAGGTTTCTTCACCTAAACAAGTCCCATGTGATGTTGTGCATGACATGCCAAAGACCCATCACGGTCTTTCTTTATGCTAATGACGATGATTGTACTATGAAACATCATAGAAATATAATTGACAGAATATCGAGGGACTAAATATCGAAAGGTAAGGTCATGTAGAGGAACCTAGGGGCATATTATCAAGACAGGCGATAAAATTATCACCGCTTTAGCGGCAGAAAACTGCAGCTAAAACGGCGATAATGGGCTTGATAATATGCTCTATGGAATTACAATTGAAGCCCATGTAAGATGTGAAGGACATCTAACATGGGCTTCAATTGGAATTCCATAGAGCATATTATCAAGCCCATTATCGCCTGTCTTGATAATATGTCCCTCGAATTACAATTCTTAACTCCACATTTATGCACCTTGAAGATATACATATATCGTCAAGGTACATATTTGTGGAGTTATGTACTGAAAATCTATAGTTACCTTTCGCTATTTTGTCCTTCGATATTGTGTCCATGACAATTGGTGCAACCGAGATTCCTACCTCAATATTCCAGGGGGTACACCAATACCGATTATTATGGATGATTACGCTCTAATGCTAATTTTTCAAAATCATATACTATGGCACTAGGACCCAAATCTACTAACTCTAGAACGCTGAGAGTTCAAAACAGGGTCATTGTTGAATTGCAAGCTTCTTTAAATCTGGTCATCCTTTTTTGACACGTCTGGCCTCTGGTTACATTTATTGTCTGCTAGCAGAAAATCTTATATCCCTTTGTCCAGTCCCAGAGTGCTATTTTTGATTTTACAACCTGGCTGGATTAAAGTCTCTGAAGCATATGCCTGACATTCATAAAAGTAAATGTTTATCAATAGTTTATTATGGTACTGAGATTTAGGGTATGATGATTCTGTTTACCTTCAAATAGTAGAAAGTAGGTTGTGTCACCAGCTCTTAGCTTTACCGTCCCTATTGTTGACCTCATTATTCGTGTCATGAAGAACTGGGTTTGTCATAGCTGGAGGATGTCATCATGCTATCTTCTATACTATTATGATTGTCAATTTGGGATAAATCGGCAACCAAGCTCAATAAATAAATTGTCAGACTCCTTAAGAATATATAATCACTTAAAATACCTTGGCTTAGCTATGTTAAATCCTTATGCAATGAGCTAGGTAGACCAGATTTTTTCAGTAAACTTGAAAATATCATTAGAAAGGACAGGTTATGGCCTAAAACGTTTTTTTCCTATTAACACGTTCACAGAGGGTCCACTGAGCTCCTAAAACCTACAGTAAGGCCTTTTATTATTTAAGGAACACTACTACAATGTAATCCTATTTATCTTTAGTTAAAAACACATGGAAACGATATCTGTGAACCTGCTGGGAACTTTACATCATTTACTCTCCTTTCCAGATGAATGTATGACCTCCACGTCAATAACATTTTTTGTCCCTGTGATCAGAGGGGCATATTATCAAGGGGGTTTATCTCCGCTTTTTTGGCTTTAAAAGCCAAGAAAGCGGAGGTAAAATTATCTCCCTATTACCTAGCTGTCGCTAACACTAGTTAGCGACAGCTAGTAGGAGATAGCGACCATCTTGGGCCCCGCTTTGCATGTCAGTGAAATTTATCACGAATGACATGCAAAGTGGGCGTGCCAAGATGTTAGCGACTGGAAACAGTCGCTAACATCGCTATCTCCTATTACCAACGTATGGAGATATTCGCTCTAAGCGCGATTATCTCCAAAAGCTAACACCTGCCCCTGAGCAGTTCTTAGCCATGTTATCCAATGGTAGGTGGATAACATGGCTAAGAGCATTAGCTCGGTAATGCATGAATATCGCTGACTTTTCAGAGATATTAATGCATTTCGGGCGATTTGTATCGCTTAGGAGATAAACCTTGATAACAGCAAGGTTCCTAAGCGATAAAAATCGCCGCAGCTCGGCGATAAAAATATTGCCGCTAAGCCAACATAGCGATAATTATCGCTAGTTGTTAGTAATATGCCCCAGAGTTCCTTACAAACGTTAACGCACTTTATGTTTTTTTGTACCTTTTTTAACTCTATGACATATCTCGTCTTTGTTCTCCTGCTCAGGAATCTTGGCTAAACAAGGTGAGGAGCGGAGCGGCTGTTTTACACTTACAGAAGTTATCTTATCCTTTAGTACGTGCAACAGCGGGTCAACCTTTACGTGCCACTGTCAAACAAAATGATAAGATGTTGTTTTTATTAGGTCACTATTTCATCCTTTAATTTTTTACTACTAATTTAAATATTTGGACTGACTTACTGTTAGATGTTGAGTTTATTTTATTTGTATATGCTGTCTTTCATGAGTAGACTACAGAATAAATAATTTTCTGGATAAAAACTTTTCTGAGGAAAAACAATTATATTGTTGTGCAGATTTAGAAATTAAATTGTCCCAATTCGGAAAGATTCTGAAACGTTTTGTAGATTTCAGATTGGGATTTAAATATCACAACGGGGTCTGGAAAATGGCGAGTGCGAGTCCTGTCGAGTGTCTCCGTTTCTGCAGTTCTCCCCTTGACATCACTTTCCTTTTCAATCTCACCCTCTTCGCTGGTCTCTTATTTCCTTTCTCTCACTACATTTCTCCCTCTGATGCCCTGCTGCATGGCTCACGTTAGACCATTCTTCTACATTGCTGTCTTTTCATTCTCTTTTTCTGCATGTGTTTTCTTCTCAGGTTCACCATACCATTTCTTTCTCGCAAATACACAAATGCCCACACTTGTTATAACTGAATTTGTGTACCTACATTCAAAGACTTTCCCAGAGAAACAATTACTACATATGTGACAGAAAAACAATTAGCACTTACGTGAGCAGATGCAAAGGATTAGATAACAATACTCAGTCCCTTATGACCCAATGTGGCACATTGTGGCCATAGTACATTCAGCTGATTACGCATGGGTGGGCATTCCGAGTTGTTAGGTGTTTAATGCCTCTGTTAAAAGTTGAGCAGATCAAACCTGCCGAAATGTAATGGGGGTGTCTTCATTACTTGATACCGATAGTTCTGAGCACTGATTCGCCATTTCAACTTAAAACCTAAACCCCAATTCTGTTTTCGAGAGGAGTTTTAAGTTGTTCGTCTTTAAAATGTGAATTACGTTCATATGTAATTAGGAACCATATAATATATGATATTGTCAATTAGGTGTTGTTTTGTGTGTAATGGTTAGTTTGATTTTGCTAAGCGTATGTTATGGCAGTGGGCTTTAGGTTTGAGTTAGGAATTCCTAGGGGGGACACTAGGTGAATATTGAATCTCAACTTCTCAATTTCATGCCTTTTTGGTTTTTGAAGCACAGCCACAGTAACCGTAGCAGTTTTTTTGGAGAATTTAATTGGCATTTTATGTATTTATTTGTTGTTTTTTGTTTAATATGTCATTCTGTTTACGTGGACATGTGGTTTGTGTATGATGTTTGTTAGAACGATGTATTATGATGGGTGTTATAGTGCAAGATGTTGATTATCAGAATGGAAGGTGGTGGTGGGTGAGTTAGTGTTTCATGTTGCGTGAGTTGGCAGTACATTAGGGGGCACATGCATCAAGGTAAATTGCATTCACAAACGGTGCGAATCTCAAAATTCGGCCATTTGCGAATGCATTTTCCTTTTTTGGGATGCATCATGTTTTTTATATTTTCGCAATTTAAGGAATCGCAATTATGTTGCGATTTCTTAAATTGCGATTGCATTTAAGAAATCCCAATTTGCGATTTCTTAAATGCAATGTATCACACTTTAGAAATTGCGAATTCGCAAATAGGGAGAGGTAAATTACCATGAAGTTCACCTTCCCTTGGGGCATGTGTGTGTGAAAAATGTTCTTAAAGTTAAATTTCAGGGGTGCAGGGGGGGGGTCCTTTGGACCCCCCCTGCACCCTTGAAATAGCATTCTCATTTTGCGATTCCTTAATTGCGAATCGCAAAATGAGAATGGCTTCACATTCATTCCTATGGGCCTCTAGGCCCATAGGAATCAATGGGAAGGGATTCCTTAATTGCGATCCGCAAAATGTGAATCGCAATTAAGGAAAATTAAGAAATCGCAAAAAAAATTGCGATTTCTTGATGCATTGCCGTTTGCGATTCCTTAATTCTCGCAATTAAGAAATCGCAAACGGGAACATTGATGCATGTGGCCTTAGGAGTGTAACTTATGATTGCCTGGTAAGGGATCAAATTATGATCTGTGTACTGAAATATAACTGGTGAATTTAGGGGGTTTGTAACTATTTTTTATTATTCTTTACTAACCATTATTTCACTTTAACGGTATGTTTTTCTATGCATTAATATATAGGACACTCCAACCATGTAACATATAATATATATGTAAATATGTATATATAGCAGATAGATAGATAGATAAATAGTAGATAGATAGATAAATAGCTTGATAGGCAGACGAGCAGGTGTAATATGCTGTTTATTACCATTGTTGAGTGTGTAGAGGGGCCATGACTAATGTGGAGTGAAGTCTCATTTGAGTCAAGAGGAGTGAAGTCTCAAGTGAGCCATGATGCCCCTCTCTTCGCTCAACAATGGTAAGAAAAAGAATATTATAGTCTGTACTTTTGCATGTATAGTTTATGCCACAGAATGTTTTCACGTGCACTATTTTTAACAAAAGGCATTTAACTGAAATCCAGATGCACAAGGTTAAATTAAAGAAGCATGGTAAAATCACATTGAAGAGTCCTTATAAGTATTATGAGTTTTTTGCTTCTGTAAAGTAATTGTTACATGCAATCTGTGACTGTCAGGTAGTAAAACATTTTTTGTCATGTCAATTTGTACTGTGGTAATACACACATGATTGCACATTTTATAGTACAGTTCCAGTAGATAACGTTATCAGGCCATATTTATTTTCACTATCATGGCCTAAATATATCTGAAGAGAGACTTTTAGAGTTTAAAAGATCTACTTGCTTTTGGATCTTGTCTATCTGTATCCTGGACGGTCAGATTGGGTCCAGAAGGAGAGGGGGGTGAATTCATGCCAGATGTTCAGGATATTAACAATGTAATTGAGTTTCATTTAGGTTTTGTTGTACACTCATATGTCATATGATGATATCCTATCAATCTGGTATGGATCCAGCTTCTTGGATCTATGCATAAAAAGTTATTTGTTCCGTGGGTTTTAGCCATATCTTGAAAAAAATCATACACAGAAAAATAAACAATCAAGTGAAGGATCTTTAAATTACATTTTTTACAAATCCAATTTTCCAATTTAAGCCAAATTCTTCTTTTGGTGCGGCAATGTCCCCTAAGGTGTAAACAGACATATACCCCTGCCCTGAGTGCCAGCTGCATGTGATACTAGAATCCTGATTTTTGTTTGGCTCTGAAGTCATTGTAATCTAATGTGTTGTCAGAGGCCTAGGGGTTTCCAAGGTAAGCCTAGTTGCAGAAGCTGGTCTGTGACCTGGAGGGGTCGTCAAAAGGGAGCTCTCATTTTGGCACGGGAGTACATTTGAAGCCTCGGATGCTTTACATAAAGCTGTGGTGGCAGCACACTGTATTGTGTCAATCAGTAGTATGACCAGATCTTTTCTCTCTGTGATAAAGAGAGACAAGTCTATTGACTCCTCTCGTTTAAAGTTCTGCTGTTATGTGAAACCCAGGCCCTTGTGCTGGCATTCCATGTGCGTGTCAATAGTGTGTATGTGCAGTGAGTATGTAATACATGTGTGGTAGTAAGACTCTGAGTGTTGTGTTGGTCTGAGTATTGAGATCAGCAGGTTCCATTTTGGATGCCCCTGGTTTATCATATCACAAGATCGAGGATGAGCATACCTTTCCCAGATAGTGTAAGTGTATTACAGTCATTCATGTGTCCTCAGGATGTGGAACCAGACACTGAAGTGAAGAAGAATGGAGTCAAGTCTCCCTTTAGAAATTAAATGAGGACCTTTTAGCAAAGGGCTGCTGATTAGTACTTTCTGGGCATTTCAATTTAGTAGATGGTTGGGCGTGGGGCTACAGTTTCTATTGTTCAAGATGAGGAAGTTCTAGACAGGGCTTGCCCCCTTGCTATGCTGATTAATGCTTCGGTAAGACTAATGACAGCCAGATGTGGAGATCTCACACTCTCTTGTGTCCTAGTTTCGGGTACTTCTTCTTAGAGCCATACCCATTGCTAGTATTTCGCATGTTGGATATTTCGTTTTGTTGTGAGATAATGATTGTGCTGGACAGTATGGTTTTATGACCGTTAGATGAATATTGAGCTCTGAGCTCTTATCCCCAGACTATCTCACTGAGACGCCATTTACTGCTCACCCTTGCCACCCTGGGACTAAAGTGCAGATAGGGTTCTACGTGGCCTATTTTGCCTGGACCCCAGGACACAAGTGGAAAATGACCTCTACCACAGTGATTGGGAGCCCAATAGCTCCTGGCTGCTATCACATCCCTCCAATGGGATATTAAATCTGCATTTATCAAACTGCATGGAACTCTCTTAAATAATACTCCATGTCACTTTCTTCTAATTTAGCATTTCCAATGCACTACCCTATTTCTCAGCCCATACTTCTCTCAATATATCTTCTAGCCCAACTTTCTGACTCATCTCAAACTTCTTTCTACTGCTCTTTCAATGCACTACCCTATCTCTCACTATACATCTATCAATATATCCTCTACATCCACTCTCTCATTTATCCCAAAACCCATACCACTACCATGATCCCCAAAATTACCCTTTCTAGACTCTCTCCTACTCTACCCCTCCTTAATAATAATAATAATAATAAATCATTTTTAAAGCGCCTTGCTACACAAAACTGTGTGTCCCCGCGCTAACTGCTAAAATACAGAGATCCAGAGGCAGTTGTTAAGAAAAAGCTCAGAAGAGCATCATATGACACCTCTTTTACTTCCCCCAAAACAAACCTTTCTAAACTCTTCCCTCTGACTCTTCCCCTCCAAAAACTATTTTTACTCTTCCAAAAGCCTCTACCTACAGCTATTATCTAAAAAAATAAAAAAATAAATTAAAATAAAACAGATCCTTCACTCTTCTATCCCTCCACTATCCATTTCAATCAAAATAACAGACTAACATGTTCACTTCTCAATTTCCATATTCCACTATACTAATTCACCACTAATACTTTATGGGTTCCAAAGTAGCGTGCTACTCACCAATAAAGCGTTTCAACATCCCATCAGGGTTACAAGCGCTGTATAAATGAAACCCTTTTTCCCTTTTCTACCCCTCTCCATCCCTTCTCAATCCAAATAACTGACTAACATATCCACCACTCAAATTAATTTCATGTTGCACCATACTAATTCAACTCTAATCCTTATGGGTTTCAGAGTAGCGTGTTACTCACCAAAAAAGCGCTTCAAACCCCCATCAGGGGTAGCAAGAGCTATATAAATACAAACCTCTTTCCCACTTCTATCCCGCCACCTACCCTTCTCTATCCAAATAACTGAATAAAATATCCACCACTCAAAATACCTCATATTTCACTATACTAATTTTCAACACTAATCCTTTATGGGTTCTGGAGTATTGTGCTACTCGGATGTATGACATTACAACGCATGCTTTTACATCGCATGCCTTTACAACGCTGTTTTTACAACGCATGCCTTTACAACGCATAGGTCTTTGGGGCGCTGGATAGTGAATAGTTTAATTTACTATTCCAACTCCAGTCCCGTGAATAGTAGGGAAGGTGTTGGATAGTAAATTAAACCTATTCCCTATCCTAGAGCGCCCCCCAGTGCAATGCGTTGTAATGGTTTGCGTTGTAAAAGTTGCGTCGTAAAAGCACTGCGTGGTAAAAGTTGCGTTGTAAAGGATGTTTCCCGTGCTACTCACCAGAAAAGCGCTTCAACACCCATCAGGGGTAACAGGTTCTATATGAATGCAAACCTTTCGACCCCTTCTATACCTCCGCTATCCGTCTCATTCCAAATACAAACCTCTTTCCCACTTCTATCCCGCCACCTACCCTTCTCTATCCAAATAACTGAATAAAATATCCACCACTCAAAATATCTCATATTTCACTATACTAATTTTCAACACTAATCCTTTATGGGTTCTGGAGTATTGTGCTACTCGCCAGAAAAGCGCTTCAACACCCATCAGGGGTAACAGGTTCTATATGAATGCAAACCTTTCGACCCCTTCTATGCCTCCGCTATCCATCTCATACCAAATAACTGACTAATATCCACCACTCAAACTACTTTCATATTCACCATATCAATTCACCACTAATCCTTTATGGGTTCCCGGAGTAGCGTGCTACAACACCCCATCAGGGGTAACTAGCACTATATAAATACAAACCTTTTTTCCTCTTCTATCCTTCTGCTTTCCTTCCGAATACAAATAACTGACTAACCTATCCACCACTTAACATTTACTTGCATGTTTCACTATACTAATTCAACACTAATCCTCTATGGGTCCCGGAGTAGCGTGCTCCTCGTCGAAAAAGCGATTTGACGCCTCGTCAAGGTAGTAATTGCTAAACAAATGCAATTACAATGCAATACAAGACTCATACCATAAAAGACGCTATTTATTAAATTTTTACATATTCCAGACAGGATCTAAAAATGTTTCTCACAGTTACTGCCACCACCCTTTATCAGATGGACTTGGAATCTGCAGATATGTGATCTTTTGGCCACATTGTTGACTTTGGGTTCAGGTGATCTGGGTTCTAACTCTGGATTTCCCACTTCGCCACACAGTAAGATCCCGGTGACATTAATTCCTTCCCCTATGACGCAGTTTCGGGATTTAGCAAACCGTTGAGCCCTTACAGCCATATCTAAATTCTTGTTCTTTAAGCAGTGCATAATTAACTGGAGTTTGCATTTACCAGTGGGATGACTTCCACTCATTTCCTAGGGATTACGCTTCAATTTATATTAGGGTTAAAAGTGTGCCTAGGCTGCAGTGTTGTTCTACCATACTATTCATTTTTGTAAAGAGTAGAAAATGTTCCTGCTGAGTTTTATTTTTGGGGGACGAAGAGGAAAGAGAATTTGGGGAGCCCACAAATCTCCATGAACAGCATTAATGTATTTCAATATATCCTTATTTTTCTCAAAACAATTAGAAATCTTTGAAAATTGAATCCTCAACAACAACGGTTAACATCCAGGATCTTCACCAGGAGTCCCTCTTTGAGACAAATCTCAGAGAAGAGCCAACCAGTACACTTCATGATCACATTAACAATGCCATGTTCTAAAGCTCTACATGCCATAGTACTACAGAGGACCAAGTATATTCCTCTGTGAGATAGTACACAGGATGAGGTTAATGTAGTTTGAAAAGTAAAGAGTGGTTCATAACAGAATATTGCTAATAAAAGAACAGGGCCGGACTGGGAACACCAAGCAGCCTGGCCTGGGGTAGGGGGTGTTATGGATAGGGAGGGGGGTCTCTAGGTCCTAATGAGAAGCAGCACTACTTCCGGTTTAGCACTCCTGACGGGTTTGTTACAGGGGGCCGATACTGCAGGACTGCTGCAGAAAGTGGCCCCAAGTAACAAAACCGTCCCTCACTACTTGAAAACCGGCCCCCACCCTTCTGGCCCACTGGGAAAACGCCCAGTTCCTGCTACTACTGAACTTGATAAAGGCTAGATGTAGGAATATCTGGTCACAAAATACAGGTTGCAAACAGCAACCAGTATTTTTTATACCAGGAACAATTTTTTAGATAGGTCGGTTCTTGGATATCCGAATCATAGTGGCCTACTGAGGCTAGCGCCCTTAATGGAAGGCTGAGAGTTGTATTTGTGGATAATAGCTAATCTTGTTTATCCTCATCATTGTGCTGCGTGGGTGTTTTGCCATTGTGGAGCAACGACACGACACAGATTAGTATTAGTGAGTGGAGATTTCGCAAAGGGGATATACAGTAAAAGCCTAATTGCCACACAGGGGGCCTCTGGTCATTAACATATATTATTTGTGCTTACTTCCATTCTACACCCTCTATCTCAGGATCTGCCATTAATTATGACTTAGATAATTAACAACCAATAATCCATTCATAAGTTTTTAATAACGTTTCTTTGCACGGTCAATACACTGTGAGATAAATGTATAATAATTCACATAATCATAGAGGTACATCTTAAGTAGATAATTAATCCCACCATGTCATCATTTTCTAAGAAGCCATGCACCCAATTGTGACAAACCAGCACGATCCAAGGGCAGGAGGTGTTGGTACCTAAGTTGATAAAACCTCACCACATACACCTTTGAACAACAGGATGAAAAGCTAAGTAGAAAGCAGAGGTTACAAATGGGTACCGGACTACTGATGACTGATGGAAAAGGGAATCAAATACACTTATAGAAAGAAAGCACATATAACACACACACACTTCAGTACCTGGATAATATCACTGAGCACCTGGCTGTCATAGTTGCACAGGTACTGGAGGTGGTAGCGTTGGATCACCCACGCGTGTTTGCGAAGAAGACTTTTCATCTCTTCCATGAGGAATATCAGTTCAGCTATTTTACTGCAGAGAAAGATTACAATTTTAGATGTATTTATCGCTTCTCGAGTCGTTTATATAAAACCTGCTGCCATATTGAACAAAACACAAACAAGTAATTAGCACGGTTACAGAAAGAGGTGCTGTAAATATGGCAGATGGATATAGGCAAACACCTCCGGTGATGATCACAAATCACTGCCATGCAGAGACTCTGCTGAAGAAGCATTTGTAAATAGACACCTCTTAACATGGCACATAATGTTCTTAAATGAAAAGTCGCACCTTCATTTAATGAAGTGCAACTAAGGAAATGCCCAGATATCAGTAGATTAGTATAACTACATTAACATTCTGCAGTGACTGATCAGTTGTTATATGACCATTTATGAATGAATTTCAGTCTGGCATATGAATCTGAACTAAAAATTCGTCTGTGTCACAAGGCCGTATTGTTGATTGCCCTCCTTTACTCCAAATAGACCTCAAATGCAAAGTTATATGCGAATCGGAAACCCGCAAACAGAAGCTCCAATCTGTACACACAGGGGCAGACTTACAATCACTGGCACATCCCTGCATAACAGCAGGGATGCGCCAGTTATTGTGCGGCACGGCTCCGCCGCCATGGAGGTGCCGCATTTACAATGCGGCGCACCATGGGGTAAAACTAGACAGATGCGTGACGCATCTGCTGCTGTAAAGGCGGCGCATTGCTGGAGTTGCGTGGCAAGTGCAACACAGCTCCAGCAAGGCTTGGGGTGCCCTATCCTGTTAATGCTGCATCAATCCTTTTTGATGCAGCATGGGCTTAAAAGTGACTGAGTGAAATTTTGTAGATTTCACTCAGCCACTTTTAGGAGGCGTTCCTGTGCCGGAACGCCCCCCCCCGCCCCCCGTGCAGGAACGCCTACATGTGGCGCTGGGCTTTACAACGTGACGCATCTCCCAGATGCATCACGTTGTAAGTACCACGCACCATGGCGCAGGATTTGCGCCGCCGCGGTGTCACAAAAGTGACGCATCGCTGGTGTAAAATAGGCACAAGGGGCTTGTAAATCTGCCCCACAGTTCTCAAGAAGAAGGGAACCTGAGGATCTCCATGCAGCAATACCTTTCACTGTTGTGAGATAGCTTCAGTGAGGAAGTTTCAGTGAGGAAGAAATCTGATCAGTTTAAACAATACTTTTTTCTCTCTTGACGTCTTTCCCTGAAAAATAAAATCTGAATACTCGTTCAGGTCGACTTAGGTGATGATTGTAGGAGAGCTGCAAATTGTGCATTCAGTAAATACCGATTGCATGGGGTTCTGTATTCCCTGCCTGTGGGATATGCATTCTCGTCTGATTTTAACATCTGAGATTGGGGAATAACAAGTTAGTTGTGCATGATATTCCAGCCTCCAAGGTGAAGAAACAGTATGTGGTTTCTACGTGCCTGCACAATTTGTGCTGGGTTTTACCTAGTGCAAATCATGCAGGCAAAACCACCCACGGTGTCAATTTGCAAATGGTTCATAACCCAGTTTATTTGCATGTGAGACTTTGCACCCAAATCGGGATTTTATTGCTTCTCATAATGAGAACATTGCATGGAAATACTATCAACAATGAATTTCCCATCAAAATACAAAACTACATCAGACATAATCCATCCTCAACAATTGTCAGTGAGGGTTCAGACCATGCTGTAGCACAGAGCTAACAACTATCAATGCCGTAGATGATACCCTTCTCTTGACAAATAATATTGTACATGCTTTCTAGTCCCCCTTGAGCCCTCAGTGGAAATGAACATCATGTACCATCAGGTCATACTTTGAGTGCACGTATGATTGACTAATATCCAATTGATATCAATAATATAAGATTAGAACTTCCAGACTACAGCTACCAGTAATACAGGCATCCCTGATTGTGCTCCTCATTATCAAGATGGAGCCTTAAGAGTTCATATGGGTGACTGCACGATCAAGATTCATCAGTATGCCATGAACAACCCATCCACTAATAAGCTCTTCAACCACACACATCGACCAACTCAAACTCTTACAAGCCCAAGTTTGTATTCATCATCAATAACTTTAAACATAAACAAATATGTGGTTGGGCTTGTTAAAGAAAAATGTCTAGGCTTCATCTTCACCAGTGATCCCTCCTTCAAAATACACACGTTCAAGAAAACACAAACTGCCTGGTATCAGCTGTGCAAAATCAGTATCTACCAGGTTTTGACAAAACCTAGATAGTGACAACATCATGCTAGTTTGCCTTTCTGCTATCCACTCTCTCCAATTTGTTATGTCCTGCAAGCAGTCGCCTGTTCACTGAAAGAATAAAGGAATACAAATACAGCTCTAACTTTGTGAGAACTACATTGGCTGCCCCTGCAAGCCCTTATCATCTTCTAAAATTGATGCAATGCAGATAACATATTAATGATTGTTAGACCTGACATCCTTGCCGAGGTTTTCCTGTCTTTGTGCCTCTGTCGCCTGTATTTGCTCTGTGCTGGATTTCGTTTTTGCTGGTCTAGATGCTTTGGGTACTTTGCCACAGCTGATCAGTGCCAAAGTGCAAGTGCTACTCTGTAAATTGTGAATATGGATTGGTCTTTCCAACATTTGCTTGTTTGACTTACTACTAAGTCCCTAGTACAGTGCAATGTGTGTGCCCAGGGCCTGTAAGCCAAATTCTGCAAGTGGACCTGCAGCACTGGTTGAGCAACCACACAAGCAGCTTTTCAAAGGGGTCTAAGACCTGCCAGTGCAGTGTCTGCGTGCAGTCTCTACTGCCATGTCGACCTGGCAAGTGCACCCACTTGCCAGGTCCTAACCTTCCATTTTATTACATGTGAGTCATCCCTAAGTTAGGGACAAGGAACCCCTGAGAGCAGGGTGCGGTGTATGTGAAAGGTAGGACAAGTACTGATGCGTGTGACATGTCCTGATAGTGAAATACAGTTCGTTTTTCACTATTGAAAGGCTATCTGTCCCATAGGATAGAAATGAAGTTTATTTATAAAATCTTATAAATATAACTTCCCATTGGGACAAGATAGAAAGGTGGAGTTTAGTATGACTGAACTCAGAATATAACAATGCATCTTTTAGTAAAGATGATTTTTATATTGTGTGTTTGCATTTTATACTGTGTGAATGCATTTAGGGTAGTGGGAGGAGATTTCCTGGCCCCTGACTGAACCTTACACAATGCTGTATCCACCTACTGCTGGGAAGCTGGACCAGAGAGAACAGAACTGGTTTTGACTGAGCACCGAGCCTCTCTGCCACAAGAGAACTAGGAGAAATTGAGTATAAATATTGGGGCCCAGACCCCAGAACTTTAGAATGCTTCCGGACTCAAGAGGAACCTCTGCCAAGGAGAAGAGATGGGAAAGCTGAAGGAGAAGTTCTGCCCCTTCGCTGTGTGCTGTCTGGGGTTGGCCTGCAGTTGCTGTTTCTGCCAAGGACAGGATAAAGTCTTTGCTGTGTGTTGTGTATCCTGCTTAAAGAAGACCTCCAAGTGCTTGAAATAGAGCTTGCCTCCTGATCTGGAGTCTAAGGGACACAACGACTTCACCACCAGCTCCCCTGAACTTCCTTACATGGAGTTCTGATGAGCCAAGAGGTGCGTGTTCCCGTGTTGGGCCTCTGGAGGGTGTTCCTGCTGCTGGTATCTGGGAAAAGAGAAGCAACTAAAGAAGCATAAGCATCCGCATTAATTTCTAATGCAATACCACCATGCCGCTGAAGAAACGATTCAGAAAAGGGGGTGAAACCGATGCAGCTCTTGCCCGCAGCTGGAGAAATCGCAGCACGCCGAGTCTCGTGCACCGATCTCCGAAGTCCGAGATCACTGCACCAACTCCGATGCAGACCCTGCTGGGTGATTGCAATAACGAACGCAAGGTGGATCCGCGGCTGGAGAGATCAACACAGCGCCGATTCCGCCACCACCGCATCAAGAACCAATGCATCCCTGAATCCCCACGCTTCGCACCAGGGTGCAAAATCTACAAAAACGCCGGGCCAGCAGTAAGAAACTGACGTATGCCCTCCACGCACAGTATGAAACCGGTGGATAACCTCCTCTTCAGTGAGGAACAAAAGCATCACCTCCTCGGCGTGGCAGTAAAGAACCGACGCATCACCTTCCCTGGAACAAGGAAAAGACACATCACCTTCCCTGCGTGTAAGGAACCAACGCAACACCTTCCCTGCTGCTGTTTTTGTTTATGATTTTGACGCATCAAAGGTAATTTGTGTTGAAAGTGTTGCATCAATAGTTTGCTACGGACAGAACTGTTTTTACCTTCTAAAAGTCATATCTTGATAACTGTATGTTGGATTTTTGCTGTTTAGGTCTTGCTTGGTTTAGATAAAGAATAATTATTTTTCTAAACTGGTGTGGTGTCCATTTGTAGTGTTTTCACTGTATTCCTGTATGTGTGCACAAATGCTTGACACACTGCCTTTGAGATAAGCCTGTCCCCTCCTGCAAAACTACCAAGGGGGTGAGCAGGGGTTGTCTAAGGGCGTAACTCCCTTACCCTGACTAGAAACAAGGGTCCCTACTTGGACAAAAGTGCAAGCCATTGTCAACGAGAGACCTCTATTTCTAATAATGATCAACACCACTCACTTTCAGGCAAAAACCTCACCATTTTAGGAGGTCAGCTCAACACACAAATATACAATTTTACAAAATAGAAACCAAGGGGCGTTAGAAGGTACTGTCTATAAAACAAGCCTTCCTCCATTAGCTAACCAGGCTATGATACAATAATGAATTGGGCTCTCTCTATCCCTTTTCCACTTCAGTCAGGACTCAAAAACTGATCTCTGGAATAAGCACCTCATCAGCCCTCATCAGCCACTGATAAGAAAGCCTCTGTTTACCCTTGCCTCAAAGCTAAACTATGAGAAGTACTCTGTTGCTTCCCAGCTTTGTGTACTCCTAACATACATTGTACCTAATTATGAAGGTCTTCATACCAGAACATTAATTCATGAGAATTAGAGGATACTGGATTTTCTTTCTATGGTAGAAAGGCCTTCATTTGTTCAAGTTTCATGCACTGCCTAATGATTTCTCCAACAGGCATCAGTAATTCGAGGGAGTGAAAGACATCTGATTACAAATTAATGGAAATTAGCATGCAGTTATTTATGTTTCTGAGCCGATTGCTACGTTTTTTTCTCCATTTGTGCTGGAGACCCCCCAAACTTGTCACCTTTTAGCTTGCAAAGTGTTCGACTGAAAACCTCTGGACTCACAGTGTTCCTGTCGACCTTGTAATGCAGTGGGGCTGGGAATTACCATTAATTGCCCCATCAGGAATCCAGTCCCATTTGGAAGTGGCCCCAACTTCTGTTTGTCACCTCGATACTCACCTTTAAAACGAAAATTACAATAATATCTATCTTTGTATTACAGAGAAGCCCTTTTGTCAAATTACCTGCTGCAACCGATTGCCGACACTATCAAATGTGGCTTCCTAAGCAGAATATGGATTATCGCATAAAACATTAAATATATGACCAGTGTTTAAAGTTCCCTTTTTTCAGAAACACTGAATATTAAATTGCAAGGAACATTTAATGTAAAATGTACATAAACTGCACTCCTGGAGTACAACTCAAGAGATTTAGAGCACGTGTCTTTTCACTTCTGTAAACCCCCACTTAATCAATAACGGAACCGAGGGTCCCTGAGGGAATTATTGTTGGAACCTGGGGACCACAGCCTAAGCATTTTTGATGATTTGAACCACAAAGCATTATTCAAAATATACAGAAACAAGCATTCATCAATTTTTTATTACATTCACAAAGAAATATAAAAAACAAAACTGTACTAATAAATAGAAGATTAGAGTTTTTCCTAAATGCAATTGAGGCCACCCATCATCCATAATAAATTATGTTTGATGCACTTACACTGCTCCCAAGAATCATTCTGAAGATACTAACTCAATTTCAAATTCCTTCACATTTACAGATGATTTAAAATGTTAAATGTTGCTTCTTTGTTTATATGCACTTTATTGATCAGTCAATATTATTTATTTTCTAAGCAGCCACAAACCCCCTGAGTAGACTTTGCGGACCCCCAAGGGTCCCTGGACCACAGGTTACGAACCACTGCCCTATGGCACATCGTGAAAGTGACTTAAGTTAACCCTTTTCTATATTTGTTTTACAACTAATTTACGGCTGCATATTGCATATTTCACAAATCAGCTCACATACTTACTTCATATGTCTGTAATCCAAAATGTCCTGGGAATATTTAACTCAAAAAATCTGAAACCAAAAAATTGGGACCAAGAGAGTCACTAAGGGATTGGCGAAAGCCGGACGTTCACTACGTATCAGCAGATGCCCTGCTCACCGATGGCATGTTTCCACTAGGTCATTTCAAGGGAGGGGCAGCTGCTTGGCTCATGCCAGCAGGGCCGCAGCAGACTCAATCATAGGAAACTTTTAGCCGACAGCCCATCTGCCTCAGTGCTTTCAGCTTTAGAGGATTTGAAATCCCACCATCTTATTTCCTGCTCGTGACGGGCATATAAACCACGGATGTCAGGAACAGCAAAAATGAATAACCCATGTGTTGGAAGAACACTTTCAGCATGTCAAAGTTATAACATTTTTGTTCTGTAAAACAATGTTGCTTTAGGGTAGAATTTCCTCAAAACCCAAAAAAATCAGCAAGCCAGGATTACGTTTTTGCTGACTGCTCCTGCTGGGTTTACGAAATCAATTTCAGCAACAGATCTCTCAATAGGGCGGGTGGGTAGCCCAATGCACCACGTGATAAATGTAAATTCGCGTTCTCTAAAAACCAATGGATTAAACAAATAGCTCAAAAGTCTAGTAATCTTTTTGTCTCTGGTAGCCTTTTTACAACATTAGGAGATACATTATTTCAAATGAAAAATACCGCTTCTGCACAATCAATCAACTTAATTATGTATATTCCTATAATTAAAAACGTGTATACCGTACTAACCAGTGAAATAAATTAGAAGAAAGACCAGTTTAAATTTGAAGTAAACATTGGCAGAAGTCTTTCCAAAAGCATTGATCCTACCGCAGTGCACACTAGATGAAAAACGCATGTGCTGGTGCCTTCTGGACTTGCTCTCTCTGGGACGCCACTATTTGAAATCATTCCTATTCTGCCTATTGATACATTGTGCAAGTGAGAGGTGAGAGTCAGAGAGGTGGAGACACGAGACGTCAGAGGAGGAGACGCAAGAAGCGAGGATCCGGGCGCTGAGGCCACTGAGAGGACGTGGCGCTGAGAGCAGTGTGCCACCAGAGAGCTGGAGAGCATTGGGGAGGAGACGCAGAGACACTGAGAGTCTAGGGTCTGCCATTGCAGGGGGGGGGGGCGGAGGGTGAGACTATTGAACTGGGTAGAGCGTGTGGAGCCCGCAAGATCCCGCAGAAATGGCTGAAGCCACTCATGCCCCGTGCCTGCCTTCCTGTCTTGTTACCCGCTACATGTTCTGCCACTTGTTGCTCTGCTTTGTGGTGAAGCAATTCCCTGCTACCCACCCGTTCTTACCTCATAACTCATCTCATAGCCTCACAGCCTCATAAGCCCTGACCGGCAAACGGCCTAATCATCTGCGCTCTTAGATGGCTAGCGGAGGTTAACAGATATATGAGAGATGGAACAAGATGGATGGTGTTAGGTCCCTTATGAGCCTTATACGCAAGGGCGGCCCTGAAGCATGAGTAGTCGTGTATCAAGCAGACCTTCTCTGGACTCTCCTACTAAGTTAGACCATTCTCTGTCTGTGGCGCTGGTGTTGCTATACGTGAAGTGCATGAAGCAAGTCAAGCTCGTGGAGTGGTAAAGTGCCAGAGGTGGCGGAGGAGCATGTGGGACTGATTATTTATTAACTTCCAGCTTCTTCAGTGAAGTTGAGAGCTCTTTAGGCCTGTAGGGTAATGGGCAGCTAGGGGTTAGGCATGCACCCAGTGTGAGTGGTAACAGTGGTGGAGCTTGATGTGGCTTGCAGGGGGGGTACCCACTATGTGCTGATCCAGAGGGCATTGTTTGTCCACAAACAGTAACTGCTATCTGAGAGCTCCAGATTGGAATAACCTGGAGGTGGAAGGCTGGATGCCGGCCTCTGTGACTATCATCCCTCCCGCACACTGGTCGATGCATTGATTTCCTCTTGCATTGATTGATTGACAGGTGCCTCACTCAAATCCACCCTACTTTTCATGCCTTTATTTTTATTTATTTTCCTCAGGTTGGCTCCCTCCAGTGGTAAAGCAAGTGATAAGACAATGACTGTTAGAAAGAGGCTGTAGAACATGAGGCAGGTGAAGCCCCGGCATTTGCAGATAGTCTACAATCACTTAATCATGACACAATCAGAAAAAAGGGTGCCATTCAAAGGTCTAGAGCAACACTGACATCCATGCCACTGCCGTTGAAACTAAATGAGACCGCCTCCATGGAAAACACAGAGTCTACCCCAGTGGCAAAGCAGATGACCATATTATGTACAAACGTCTTCCAGATAGCTAAGGTGGATGGAGCTCCATCTATGCATCCCGCTTGGGATGCACAATCTATGCCGGCTGCAACCTGTCCTAAAACCATCTGCGTAGACGCTGCAGAGGCTGAGGGACACAGCATGCCACTGGGGTATAAAGCCCTTCCCGGATTCAATCAGACACTGCTGATAGGAGAAGCCAGAGCTACAGTAGTTGGGAGAGGCTGATGAAGGATGAATGTGGAGTAAGATGAGATAAGCCTGGCAGCTGTGGAATCAGGAGTTGGGCACCGTATGAAGGATCTCTAATTGATGGAGACCGCCTGAGAGTTATTATTGCAGCCAAAGCCAGGAGTAATAAAGAGAAAGCGTTTATACAGGATCTGCCAGAGGATATATTTCCGCAGGTCAGCTCTCAAACTGAATATGATTATGCC
Organism: Lissotriton helveticus; assembly: GCF_964261635.1. Taxonomy (NCBI): domain Eukaryota; kingdom Metazoa; phylum Chordata; class Amphibia; order Caudata; family Salamandridae; genus Lissotriton; species Lissotriton helveticus. The sequence goes on from NC_136057.1 coordinate 1,641,017,144, forward strand.
TTACCAGATATAGCTATTGTATTAGTGCTTAGAAGGGAGCGAAGAAGAGAGGGCACAAATATCGGAGCTGGAGTTATGGGTAGAGCACAAGTGCATAAGGAGCTTGATGACTCAGTTAAGTCCTCTGCAGGGCATGGTAAAACCAGCAGCGAAGGGCTGTAATTAGAGGATTATGGGGCATATTATCAAGGAGGGTGATAAGAGATTATCGACGATTTAGCGGCCCTTTTCGTCCGCTAAGTGGCGATAATTCTATCGCCCTATTAGCAAGCTGTCGCTAACAGCAGTTAGCGACAGCTTGTAGGAGATAGCGAGCAGTTTGGGTCCCGCTTTGCATGTCAGCGATATTTATCGCTAAAGACATGCAAAGTGGGCGTACCCAACGTGTTAGCAACTAAAAACAGTCGCTAACATCGCTATCGCCTATTATCAACGCAGGCGTAGCGATGGAAATATTCTCGCTAAGCGCGAATATCTCCAAAAGCTAACGCCTGCTCAGACCAGTTCTTAGCCATTATATCCAATGGGAGGTGGATATTATGGCTAAGACCCTATTGGCGTTAATGCATGAATATCGCTGTATTCTCAGCGATATTCATGCATTTCGCCGCTATCGCCGGATATTTTATCGCTTTAGAGATAAACGTTGTTAATAGCACGTTATCTCTGCGATAATATCCGGCGATGCTTGACGATAAAAAAAAAAACTCGCTAAGCCCATTTAGCGATTAATATAGCTAGTTGTTGGTAATATGCCCCAATTTTCTTTTGAAAATGCCTGTTTGAGATCAGGAGGCTGCAAGCGGCCATATACATGTAAATCGCCATGAATGATTTATCTCAGAAATCTTGAATGCACTCCGCAGGGTTCTGTCTTCAATACTAGCACTGCTGGAGAAATCTCTGGGAGGGACTGATCATGTAACAACTATATGGACCACTATTCTCCAAACCCTTGAATATTCTAAGCCTCGAAGGGAAGAAGTCGTGCAGGTAGAACGAGCATTTGTGGAAGATGTAAGGCTGTCAAAATGTATAAAATCACAAGGAGTAAGGTTGATTAACAAGGTTGATTAACAATAAGGAAAAGGGAGTGCTAATTAACACAGCTATTCAAATTACTCCACTTAGACATGATGGAAACATCACATCTAGCTTTAATAAGCATAGCATTGAGCTTTGTGGTAAGTTTACAGAGTACCACGACCCACTAAGAAAACCAGGTCTTAAAAACTATCAGAGCCAAACGGAAGCTAAGTTTTCCGATCTATGTATGACAGCACAAAATTATGCACAGTCAATACAGTTGGTGACTACAGGAAAAGTTGTTGATAAGGAAGGGGAAGAATAACATTGACCTGCAGTCCGATTCATTAAAGTGGCACTAGTATCTCCAAAATGTATAGAGAGTACATCCGCGAGGACTTCAGGGGTAGAACACTGATGCCTGAGAGATCATTTTCTGTCCATTTTCTCCTGCAATGTAGCAGGTTTGGCTAGTAGAGTGGACGATAGGGACTGGTTAAAGTTTATTTGCAATTGTGCAGTATGTTGCTTCCAGGAAATTTGATCTCTAACATAAAATGGTGTAAGTGGGTTTGTGGAATACATGGAACCAGGCAAGAGGTTGAAAAGAGGGTGACCAGTGGGGGGAGCTTGCAATATGGGAATCAAGTAAGATAACTAGTGAGGTAGAACATCTGGGTAGGAATCTCTTAATTTACTGCATGTAATGCTAATAATGACTGCTTATGAAGCTCTTATGGTCAATATACTAAATGTATACATCACCCGGGTGCTCACCTGAAGTTCAGGCGATTTGGGAAAACTTTGTTGAATATGTTTGAAATATAAGGGATAGGGAGAGACAAATGGTGGGTACCTACATGTTGTTAGTATGTGGGAACTTCACAAGTCAGCATATTAATGAAAACCTTAATGAAGAGATACTGGTCAAGGATCATTGGTTTGGTGTCCCATAACCAGGTATTCAATTAGGGAAAGCAACTAAGAAAAGGGATCATTTCTCAGGGTTTCTTACAAAATGTCGGTTCCAATTCCTGAATGGGTGCACCCCATTTAAGAGTCCGACAGCAATGAATAATGGTAATGGCAATGAAAAAGCTTATTTGATTGATTATATTTTAGTTCATTTAGAATCGTGGGGAAATGTGGTCGACATGTCAGTTGTGAAGAGGATGGAGAGCGATCCATATTAGTGAAAGTAAGTGTCACTATCAATTAACTGGAATATAGGCAAGAATATTGGCAGGAGCATGGACAGGAGTATGGGCCTGAGATTCTACCTCAAAATAATGTAAAGAATATAAGATGGCACAGAGAGAAATGTCTTAAGGAAATCGCCCTATTTAATACTATTTTTCCAAATGAGCACCTCGTATTGTTAACGCCCCAGGAAATGCAAATTTGGATGTAATACATATGTACAATCTAATGGCCCATACATTGAATCACTTTTAGTCGAAGCCAGTACTAGCAGCAAAAATGAACTTTGACTATCCATATCTGTCCTAGCTGGTATGATAGTGAGTGCTACACTAAGAAACGTAAAGTCTTGCAGGCTCGCAATTGTGATGAGGCCAGTGAAGGACTCTTTCGAGTCTACAGGGGAGAATAAAAACACTTGTTAAGTGTTAAGAAGCAAGCAGTGCAGAGTGTCCTGTGGCCTGAATTGAAGGAAGCGGCACACACAAAGAATACTGAGGAGGTTATTGCCTGGGTAGAAAGGGGAAAGACAAATAAGCTGGAAGTCACATAGGCCCAAATGACTGGGTTAACTACTTTACTGAACTTTATGGTTGTAACAACACCAACCTTAGTAATCTGGGGTCCATATTGTGCAAAGAACAGTGCACAAAGTATCCCTCGGTGGGTATCCTACTACCGGAAGTGAAAAGGGCGTTGGTTAGTATGCTCTTTCATGACACTTGTTCTTTGTGAAATTCTTTGATTCTTCACAACCCCTATGCTTCAGTTATATAACAATGATGGCAGCAACCCCATTCTAAATGTGATCCAACACCACTGCAACTAGGCCTTTCAAAGATAAGATGCAAGTGAAGGATAGGTGTAATACAGCTTACAATCTTTAGGACTTATACCATATAATGAAACGAGATTTACTTTTAGAAGTGGAACCCCATCCAGAATGCATCAAGATGCTTGTCTTTCTGAATAAAGGTTAATTAGAAGTGTGGGTGACAGGAACACTATTTTACAGTGCCTGAATGGATAGGAGCTAGTTCAGGTGCGATAACTCAGGGAGGCAAGTGGGGTTGCATGACTGCTCACCCTCATTAAGTGAGGGCTATAAAGAAAAAGAGCAAAGAGTTGCTAACGTTAACTCAGCTTGTTGACTATTGAAAGCTCATCGTGAATGAACCCACTGCAAAGAAGGAACATCTGGGGAATTGATTCCATGTCCTACTATGTGAAAACAGAAAAGCAAGCAACCTATTTTGGAAACTGGGGGACATGTATCTACTGATAGCTTAGTTCACCAGGTTAAAGACATTGGGTAAATAATTTTTTTCTCATTTTCCTCTGTATTTTGTGCTCTGTACCCATACCCAGTGCTTAATTTGAGCCCGTGGTTGCTACCAGCCCTCATTTTTGGAGATCGGTTCTTATGTTCCCTCATAAGATTTTCACCTAGAGCAAAAGAGAGGAAAAACACAAAACACAGAATGAAAATGGAAGGGAAAAACTGAAAAATAGTGGCAAAGTGAGAAAGCAGAGGTGGGAAAGACCCAGCAAGAGTGACATATCTGGGCATGAAGTGTCTGGTGGTGGATTAAAGAGGCATGAGGAGGAATCAAATATACGCAGACTTGGTATTCAGCACCCTCAACAAGCCGCTGGACTTTAGGTGCTAGGCATTATTGTTTTGCAAATTTACCCTGCACATACCACTTCACTTCCCCCCGCAAAAGCACAATTGGATCCATCCTTAAGCCTTACCTGTCAACATAGTCCTCAGGGGTCTTAGTTTTGGTAACATGCTCTGCATGCCGCACAAGCCAGTTGATTTCATCCCGGCAGAAAGATAAGGCCATAAATGTGAAGAGTGCCTGGATTGGGAAAATTACACGGAGAAACAGATATTTGAAGTGATGAGGGAAGAATGACACCTAAAATCTAAAATATATGTCACAAATAGAAAATGCTATATTTCCTCAATTGAATATAGTTTTGAATAATGTGCACTTTTTCAATTGTATACATTGACACATACAATATGGCCCCCTTTCCGCAGTCACATATACTTAGGAACAGATAAGCATACTTAAGTACTCAGCTGTGTGCAGATTTAGGCATACCCAATCACAGTACACAGTAAACTAACCTGTATCACAACAGTCCAAACCCAGTTCACATTCCCTCTTAGGAGATGAACAATTCAACACTTCGTGAATTCTGTTTCACAGCAATATGAAGCACTGACATCGAAGTATCAAAATTTGAATTTGCTATGAATGCATGCCCGCCATAAGCAAGCGATTCCTATAATAACTTTTCTGATGCTTCTATTTTGAAACCCTATACGTCAGAAGTATTGTGAGGCTATGCATTCACAGTCTCTATTTATACTGAGAATCAAATTGAAGCCAGCTTCTGCCCTTCTGCTACACTAAAGATGTCTGTCCTCCTTGAACTAGTCTTAGGACATTTATATTATGTTTTGACAGATACACGACCTCACTTACCCCCACCAGCCACAGTCCCTGGAGGAGGGCATGCCCAGTGGGTGCCTGGTGCATTGAGCCTGATACGAGAGCCCCAGAGAGCTTGCAGCCCAGCTGCATTTCATTAATAAAAAAAATGATGAACAGCAGTATTTAATCGGCAGCTTGAGGGCCTCCTTCTTATCTTACACCTCTTATATCTCTTTACAGTGTGTGACATCCCTCACCCTTCGTTAAATTTCAGCAGATCAAGCCATCTGGAATTTAACAGGGAAAAACAGTAAGGTACTTATACCTAGCGTGAAATTTGGTGTGCTAAATGGCAACATCCATTTTATTACCCAAAAAGTTCAGAGTAGGTGCTATTGATAACGCTCAATAAATTCCGAACCTCAGGGTGTCAGATTTTTTCAGGTGCGATGAGTAGCACCTACTTCTCCAATCAACTCGCAATCATGGCCTAAATAATCAACTAATATAGTTCTTTTTTTTTGGGTTCAAAAACATAGGTCGTGTGAACAGCCCACTGTCACCCCAATGCAGAGATTCTTCAAAAGAGTGATTCTAACAGTGGTGTCTGTCCCAGAGTCAGCTTTATCCTGCCTAAAAGCTGATGGCCAAGAGTGTGAGAGGGGCATTGAGGCCTAGAACAGAGTCATAGCTAACGTTTATAGTACAGCACAATGGGAGAGTCTCCTAAAATATTCCAACAGCACGTGAAGCATCTATTTATGGTGAAAAATTTCTGATCTTCTGACTTTAGCCAATTCACACAGATAAGTAGGTAAGTACTACAGTGCATTAAAAGGCAAAGATCATTCTAGAACCAAAGCTGCTTTAAGGCATCTCGTGAAACTCAATTTGCCGTCATCATGTATTCATGCAAGAGAAAGCATCAGAGATAATTTCTGGAGGAAATAGACTCTCGGTGGGGTCACCATCACTGAATGAGAATTCAAGTGATCATTGCTGTTGGAGACACTTGCATTGCCTGACATGCAGTTGAAGGCCCCTTATTGGCCCTGAGTAGCGTTTGAGTGTAGCAAGATTTGCATACACTTTTTCTAGAGTTAGATGAGATGTTCCCCTTTATCTACTCCAGTCCAATTGCCCTCATCTTTCTTCTGTCTTGTTACTGGTTTAATGGTTGCTGGGTTGTTTGTGTCACTTATACTGATCTGAGATTAATCACATCTTTATAATTAGGGTTGAGCTAGTTCCCTTAGCACTGCATATATGACGTGTTGCTCTTTTGATTGTTTTGCCCTCAATAAAACAATATATTTTTTAAGTAATTCCCAGTCTACCTTATAACATCCTTTCATATCTGTTTAATGGCGCACCTATCCTTCACTCTGCAGGGCCATCCTCAAAAGGATCACTTGGGGGCATATTGACAAGGGCATTATCGCCGCTTTAGCAGGACTTTTTCCCGCTAAAACAGTGATAATTTTATCGCCCTACTGCGACAGCTTTTAGGCGAAGCGACCGGTTTGGGGCCCACTTTGCATGTCAGCTATATTTATCGCTAATGACATGCAAAGTGGGGGTACCCAACCTGTTAGCGACAGAAAGCAGTCGCTAACATCGCTATCGCCTATTATCAACGGAGGCGAAGCGATAAAATAATTTGCGCTAAGCGCGACTATCGCCAAGACCTAACGCCTACTCCGACCACTTCTTAACCTGTATATCCAATGGGAGGTGGGTATTCAGGTTAAGACCCTATTGGCGATGATGCCTGAATATCGCTGGATTTCCAGCGATATTCACGCATTGAGCCACTATCGCTGGATATTTTATCGCATTTGAGATAAACTTATCTAATAGCACGTTCTCTCTGCGATAAAATCCGGCGATGCGCGGCGATAAAAAAAAATATCGCTAAGCTCATTTAGCGATAAATATCGCTAGCTGATGATAATATGCCCCTTGGTTTCTTACATTTCAGCGTTACCAAAAGACCTTACTTTGCTGTATAATTGTAAAAAAATTAAATCTTTGTTGTCTTGTCAAAGCCTTTAATAAAATGATAAAAGTTGACCTTGCCGGGTGGTGACATTACACTAGAAGGTCACCAAGGATGGAATTTCAGGGTTGAAAAGTTGTTTTTGAGGCGAGAATGACTGTGCACCATATGCAGTGTATGTAAAAAAGTGGATGGAATGTTTGAATTATCTCAGGCAGTGGTAAATACTTGCGCCGCAGCCCAATCCATCGCTATTTTGCACACCACAACACCTCTGGGCCCGTTAATTCAAGCATTCCAGCCATCACCTAGGCAGAGGCTCTTAATTGATTAAAGGCATCTGAACGGTGATATATGTCAACAATAAGCAGCTCCAACTTTGGTTAGTGGTATGAGAAATTAGAAAAAAATAAAACTTTGGGGGGCGTGGCTAGCGACTGGCGAACATGGCCGCAGCCTAAGGGAGCTTCGTGGGCAGCCGCGATAACCCCAGTAATCCTGTCATTTCTCCTGGTCCCCACACCGTAAAACTGAACTACAGAAGCACCGCAGGACCTCCGGTGGCAGCGGGGAAAGTTTGGGCGAAAAGCAAGCAGCCGGCGCACTTGGCGGTCAAGGGGCGGAGCGGCGGCCTGGGTCCTCCGCTGCAGCCGGGTCCCACAGTGTTTGCCGCCCCCGCCCGCGGGCATAGAACACACAGCAGACCGCTCTCCTGGCCTGGGGTGCGCGCTGGGAACAGACGCCCCACAGCGTGATCACATCCTGATATGCAGCGGACAGCCGGCGGAGTGCGGGGGAGGCGGTGAAAGCCCCGCACACAGAGACACGAATTGACGGTGAGCCCCGAGGAAGAGAGCGCAGGCCTTTGACGGCCTGGCACCGGCCGCCTAGCAAGTACCAGGGCCAAACATAGAACGTGGGCAACGGCCTGGGCGCGGGATAAGCGCAGACGCCCCGCAACGAGGACACGTCCTTGGGCTGATCAGACAGCCAATGTAGTGCAGGAGGGGCTGTGATCACGCCACGTATAGAGGCACTACTTAAAGGAGCGCCCCCGGGGGAACGGAGCATGGGCCTATGATACCTCAGCACTGGTGATATTTCGAGCCACGAGGCCAGATATAGAACGTGGGCATCGACGGATCTGCGGAGATAAGAGGTACTCGGCGACTTGGGCACCACGAATACCACCCCCTCGAAGTTGGCATACACGAGGGCGGTGGCCTGCAATGACGGTGAGCACTGGTGAAATAATGACCTGCTGAGAATGCGATGCGGCCCCTGAACGCACTACAGGCAGCATGAATTGGACACCATTGGGCCAGGACTGATAGCCCCCCATAGACACCTGTGGGCAGCTAGGCAGGGAAAGAGAGGAACATCATCCTGGTAGGGAAGATACAAGGTGCCCTGGACGAAACCTAACTGACACCCACCCCCAGCATTGTTGGAACAAGGACAGCAACTGGTATAGCCGACCTCACTCCCCTCACTCACGAGACTGTGGCCTGGCTCGGAGGTGACGGCCTGTGGGTCAGTGGTGGTGAGCCCCTTGGAGAGCACCCTGCAGGGAAATTCGCGTGGCCCTGGCCCTGGCAGTGGCCCATCTGTTGGTCGTTGGAGTGAGGAGCAGCCCAGTGGGGGTACACCAGGTGCGCAGGGGTGCAGCGCCCTAGGCGGAGGCGCGGTTTGACCAGAAGGGGGGTCACCTGCACCTTGTTTGTTGTACTGATAGCGCCCTGGACCTGACTTCCGCATACATTGGCAGCTATGACGAGGGGCGGCAACAGCGGACACACCTCAAAACAGGGCACAATAGACAAATTTACCGGGCCGCCCGGGGGTGCCGGCGCGGCCGGGGGACCTCCTGCATCCTTCCCTGATAATGCTGCCCTCTTGGCGGCGATAACACAGTCCCGAGACATGCTGGACGCAAAAATTGGGGCAGTCGGAGCAGATGTTACATTACTGCGCCAGGACCTACGCAACGCAGTGGCTCGCATAACGGAAGCCGAAACTAGGATTACTGGAGTGGAGGATGACGTCGCGACTCTTAAGAAGAAGGTGGCCAATATGGAGGGCATCCAGAGGGGCCTTGCCCTAAGGGCGGAAGATGCTGAAGGGCGCGCCCGGAGGAACAACCTACGGTTTGTGGGATTTCCGGAGGATTGTGAGAAGGGTGACATGGAGGCCTTCCTGACCACCTGGTTGGAAAGCTGGATTCCTCCGGAGTCCCTGTCGCGCTGCTTTATAGTCGAACGGGCGCACCGGGCGCTGACCCAGAAGCCGCCGTTTAGGGAACGCCCTAGACCTGTGATAGCCAAACTACTCAACTATCACGACCGCGACATGATCCTGCGACAGGTCCGTATGAAGGAACCTCTGCTGTATGACAATCATAAAATCCTGATTTTTCCGGACTACACTAAGTTGGTGCAGAAGCAGCGCCAATCCTTCACTGAGGCCAAGGCGAGACTGCGAGGTCTGAAAATTCAATATGCTCTGCTCTACCCGGCCCGCCTGCGAGTGGTGTTTCAATCCAAGACCTTATTCTTTAACACCCCAGAGGAAGTCTTCGCCTGGATGGACGAAACAGTCCGTATTAGAGTGAACACCCCCCCGGGTCGGGATTCGGACTCCTCCACGACTGGGCCCCCTCGGACTCCACGGCGGTCGCGCAGCAGAAGCAATTGGAGGTCCCGTTCTAAGAAGAACTCCTCTACGGAGAATGGGGCGGCGGAAACTACTGGGGCCCCAGATTCTCAAGACCCGGCGTCTTAGGTACCGCAGCGAAAGGTGATTGCTCCATCAAGATTTAAGGGGAGATGATTCGCTCCTCCCGGATGTAGACAGCCTTGGCGGACTGCAGCAAAGAACTTCGTTTGTACAAGTAACTTTGTAGTATTGGGACTCGGGTGGGGGGACGGCATAGGGAGGGCGGACTCGACCCCTCTGTTAGGTCTAGTTGTTAGTGGGTATAGGGTAGTTATGGGGGTCCATTGGTGGGGTGGGCGGTCTGTCTCATGTTGGAGGCAGGAGTCACGCTACACCACGACAGATTGTTCATTGAGGTATGGGGTGGGGGTGGGGGGGAGTTGTGGGCAGTTGATTGCAGTTGGCTTGAGGGGGGATCACGAAGAGGGGTGGTTGGGGCCGGAGGGAGGAGGGGAGGGAGGGTTGTCCTGCACACGATTGTCTCGAATGATGCTGTTGTGGTTTCCACGCCTGTTGTGCCTACTACCTGCTGTACGAATCCATCTGCGCTTAGATGGGGGCTGAAAACCCTAGGCGGGCGCAAATTGGCGCCCTAATGAGAGTGATGAGCTGGAATGTGAGGGGTATGCTCGACAAGATCAAAAGAGGGGCGGTGTTGAGACAGGGGAAGAGGGAGAATGTAGATGTCCTGGTGCTACAAGAAACACACCTAATGGGTAACAAAGCACTGAGCTTACGGAGATATGGCTACGACCAGGTCTACCACGCAGGCTTCGGGAGAGGTTCTCGGGGGGTGGCCTTACTGATACACCGTAGACTGGCCTACACACACACTAAACACTGGATAGACCCCCAGGGCCGTTATGCCTTTGTGCAAGGGACGGTGGGCTCAGAGTCAGTGGTTCTTGGGAGCGTGTATGCTCCGCCTCCATTGCAATGGGCCCTGATTGAAAAACTCTTCACGATATGGGCCGAGATCCCAGAGAGCCTAGCGGTGATAGGGGGGGACTGGAATGATGTTATGCAGTGTCGGATTGATCGCCTCAGGCTCAGGGGTGACCCCATTGCAGATACCCCCACTAAATTGAATGGTATGGTGAGTGGCTTGAACTGGGTGGACTCATGGCGATATTTGCACACACATGAGCGGGAGTTCACGTACGTCTCGGCGGTCCACCGTTCGTTTTCGAGACTAGACTACATTTTTGTTCCCGCCGCGGTCATTACCAGAGTGGTCTCGGCGGCTATCCTGCCGCTGGGACTTTCGGATCACTCCCCCGTTGTTGTGGAGGTCGCCCTGGATAGAGAGAGACGCCCATTTCGGTGGCGCCTCTCCACCTGGCACTTGCAGCAGGAAGCGTATCAGCAACATATGGAGGTGGCTATCGCCCAGTATTGGGATGAAAATCTGGGTACGGTCTCTGGCACACGGACAGTTTGGGAGGCTCTGAAGCCCACGCTGCGCGGGGTGGATATAGCATGGTGCGCGGCGGCCCGTCGCAGGTGCCAGGAGGAACTGGTGCGGGCCGCGGCCGAAGTGGAACAGCTGGAGACTCAATGTGGGGTGGCGAGTCGCCTGGAGGATGTGGGGCAGCTTTTGCTGGCGCAGCGGAAGTACGCCTCCCTCCAGTTGGACGAGGCCCGTCAAATCTGGCTAGCGACCAGAATTAGGATTTATCAATGGGCGACAAGTCCAGTACCATGCTTCATAGACTCTGCCAAAAAGTGTTCCAGTCACAGGACCTGCCGGGCCTCAGGGACGATACCGGGGCCTACATTTCAGCTCCAAGGGAACTGGCGAATAGTTTCGCTGGCTACTTTGCAGTACAGTGCGCCCCACGGGACTCCCTCTCGGCACTTGAAGTTGACAAATTTATAACTGATCTCCCGCCCCGCGCGCTTCCAGATGATGTGCGTTAGCGCCTTGAGGCCCCACTGTCAGCCGAAGAATTGGGCAAAGCACTGGGGGAACTCAATACTGTTAAGGCCCCTGGGCCCAACGGTTTCCCCAGTGAATTTTTCAAGCGCTACCACCTCCAACTAGGGCCGCACTACAAAGCCGCCCTGGAGGCAGCAAGAGAGGAGGGCCTTCTGCTGGCGAACTGGAGACATGCAGAAATAGTTGTGTTTTGCAAACCCGGTCGACCTCCGGTCCGCCACGAGTCCTATCGGCCAATTTCTCTTCTTAACATCGAAGCCAAAATACTTGCTAAGGCGCTTGCGAATCGCCTTCTCCCATACATATCAAATTTGGTCCATCCGGATCAAGCTGGATTTATGCCCCGCCGGGCGACGCGGCATAATATTCGACGAGCCCACGTGGCGGTAGAGGCGATGAGTAAAACCGGAGATCGAGCGGCACTATTACTAGCCGATATTGACAGGGCCTTTGATTCCTCAAGTTGGACCTACTTGTTTGCCCTCCTTCCGCGCCTCAATCTGGGGCCCCACTTTATGTCCTATATCCGACTTCTTTATACCGGTCTGACGGCCTCGGTGAGGGTGGCGGGGGAGGTATCGGCGGCATTCCCGATAGGACGTGGCACTCGACAGGGGTGCCCACTCTCGCCTTACTTGTTCGCTCTAGCTATGGAGCCGCTGGCGGCATGGGTGCGGATTGATGCACAGCTGAAGGGCTTTGAGTGGCAGGCGGGACCGTCGGACAGAATCGCACTGTATGCGGATGATGTCCTATTCTTTCTTACGGATGTGAACCGGTCCGGCCCGCGGGTCCTGGACATCATGAAAATTTTCGGCAAGGTCTCCGGACTCTGCCTGAAACCGCAGAAATCCACCCTCTGGACTTTAGGAGACCATTTTGAGGTCGGGCCGTGGGCCTCGACACTGCAGAGAGCGGTAGGGGGCCTTAAATATTTGGGAGTGTTCCTGACGACCACGCAGACAATCGCCTGGGAGCGCAATGTAGTTCCCGTGTGGGACAAAGTGCAGCAGGAAATGAAGTGCTGGTCCCGCATGCCCCTCAATATATATGGTAGATCCGCCATTTTTAAGATGGTTGCCCTTCCCAGATTACTGTATCAACTACAAAACCACCCTTTCCCAATTCCGCCGCATTGGTTCCGACTGGTCAACTCGGCACTCGGTCGCTTTTTGTGGGCCGGTGGCGCAGCGAGGGTGGCTCTGCGGACCTGCTTTCTGTCCACATACTGTGGGGGTCTAGCGACCTCAGATCTTCTGTCATATTACCAAGCCTCACACCTGGTTGTCCTAAATGACTGGTGGTACGGTGGCGGGGAGGACCCGGCATATGCCCTAGAACGATACTTGATGGAACCTGCCTCCCTACACACGGTATTATACTCACCGCAGCTGCGAAAGAGACTGCCCAGAGCGACACAGGTTTTATTCCAGGTATGGCGCCAATCACTGCGCCGTATGGGATGGTGGGGAAAGCTGACGGGGGAGACCCCGCTCTGGCATAACGGGCAACTCCCGGCCCTGATGTCCCTCCCGGGATTTAGGGGCTGGGATTTGATAGGTATCTCAACTTTGGGCCAGGTCCTCAGGGGCACCACACTTAAAACCTTTCAAGACCTTAGTGCAGAGTTCGCCATGCCCTGCACCCAGTTCTTTCGCTACCTACAGTTTAGGCACGCTCTGGCACCAGCGCTTATGGGCTTGAATACACTACCCGAATTCAGCCCGATAGAGGCAAAAGTCTTTATGGGGGATTTAGAGGACAGAAAGATATCCAAAATATACCAAACATTAGTGACACACTGCTCCTCGGATCTACAGCCCTTGAGAGATCGCTGGGTGCGGGATGTGGGAGAGTTGGAAGAGGAAGACTGGCGGGAGGCTCTAGAGTCCCCCAGGGGAGCAGCAATAGCAGTCCGTTTACGCCTAATACAATTCAAATACCTGCACCGTGCTTATTATACCTGAGAGAGATTGTGGAAGGCAGGGCTGATTGAGTCCCCGGCGTGCTTGCGATGTGGTCACGAGTTGGGCACCCTGTTGCATACAGTGTGGGAATGTAGTGGCCTGGCGAGATTTTGGATGGGTGTGTGGGACTGTCTGTCGGAGGTACTGGGGTGGGAGCTCCCTCACACGGAGAAATTGGGCCTGCTCCATGTGCTTGAAGGGGTGGGCGGTAATGTTTACAAGCGGCATTTGTTGCTGCTGGGACTAACACTGGCCAAACGAGATGTGGCACAGGCCTGGAAGGACCCCGGGGCCCCCAAAGTGGCCGGGTGGAAGAAAGGAATGGACTTTTGCATGGGACTAGAGCGGCCGGTGTTCGAGGCCAGAGGCTGTCCCACAAAACATTATAAAATATGGAAAAGATGGGCAGACTACAGGGGGTTGTGGCTGGAGCCTCCACCGCCGCCAAGGGGCGAGGATGGGCAGTTGTAGTGGGCATGTTGAGGCACAGTTATTTGTACGGACAATTGTATGCTTACCTTAAACAGTGTTGAAGAGACGGAGTGTTGCAGGAGGGGGGGGCTGGGTAGTTGGGGGGGGGGCGGTGGGGAGTAGAGGGTATGTTACTTAAATGCATCGCACAATTTGAACAATGATTATTGTCACAGCCCCTCCGGGGTTCGGAGCACTGTGGATGTTTATTTCAGCGATCTCAATAAAAACAGTTTTGAAAAAAAAAAAAAAACTTTGGTGCCTTTGATATCAACACTGAATGAAAGAGAAATAATACTGCCTCACAAAGATCAAGACCAGACCTGTAGTGATTGGGAGGCATGCATAAACACCTTGATGTCCATTTGCCCTCTGTTTCCCATGATGCATCCCCACATATTATCCTGATGTGACATTAACTTTACAAGTAAAGGCAGAAACCCTTCAGTTCAATTAAGCATGCTCAAGAAAGTTCTCTCTCATAATATCTTGTGTGCTGTCACGATTAGGCTGCAGTAGCTGCGAACCCTGACAGGGCGCAAAACACAATTGCATTTATAAATAAATAGGAAATTATACAGAAAAAGCAGCCATGGTTTGTCTTAGTATGAAGAATGCAAACCACGCCCCGCCCACACCAAGAGTACTCAATTCACTCCAAGGTTCGAATCAAGCTGGGATAAACCACGCTAATGCCAATTAATCTACCTTAGGATTAGTTATTAAGAACACATCTCTGATCCAGTCCCTCCTTTTATACGACTGGGCCAACGTTCAGAAATAAGTTCATCACAGAAGCAAATCTATCTGAGAATCAGGCTCCCTATCCTTCCTTGAGTTTTCAAAATGTATGCCCCACTTATAGGAAGTTCCTGAATACACTCTTGCTCAAACAAGCATCCTGCTATTTACATCACACCAGAACCAGTCTCTATGTGCTGGAATATAAAACTATCCTCTGACTACCATGGAAGTGAAACCCATCTGACTAATTACAATGCCCCATTGTTAGTCAACCACCGGTTCCAACTTCTAATAATCAAGATCTGAAAGCCTGGCAGAAAAACATGTTCAAGACATGCTACTACCAAGACTTAATAGCCCTTTCAATCAACTTTTGGGAGACAAGTTGGTGATCAACAAATCAAATAAAGAAATATTACTAACATACATATAAGTCAATTCTTTAAAACACTGGTTAGGGTACAATTACTCACTAACAAGCAGATGCGGACATGTAAGAACTGAGAGATATAAATGTGATTTTTACAGCCCTGCCAAGTTTCGCATGTCCATGCATGATGTGCTGCTCCGTCCGGCTTTTTCTTTGAATTCTGGGACTTGTAGTCATGTTTATTGTATTATAAAACATAACTACAAGTCCCACAATTAATTAAAAAAAACTTAACTGGAGCAGCACATAACGTATGGTTCTAGAAAACTTGGCAGCTATGTTATTAGTCTTCAGATGACAGCACTATATGCCTCCATATTTTAATATGTAAAATTTTACACTACCAATATTTTGGACCCAATATTTTAGATTTTCTAGAATTTTGAATCCCTTAGTTTCGGACGCAAAAATAGCACAACTGAACTTGATGCGTTTTGCACACATACGGACATTTCTCAAACGTTTGCTGTGCAGTCGCCATCTTGTTTTCTCATTTAAATACGTATCATAAAATTACTTATCATTTTTTTCATTATTTCATAGTAATATGTCAGTTATAATAGAGCCATTTTTATCAACTTTTGTTCAGTTACACTCAATTTTTATACTCTAGTTCTCTTTGCTTTATTGCTTGGAAGTAGAATGTGAAAAGAGAGTGCAACTAAATGGTGTGACGGGTTAATACTGAAGGACAGGGGATATGGCCTAGCAGTTCGAGCTGCAGCTTTGGAACACGCCCAGATTCGAGTCCTGGCTTCGGCGAAAGACCGAACAACGTGTCAAACTAGGCAAATTACCTAATCTGCCTGTGTGAAAACTGTATTTGTGTAATCCCCACTTTATTTACACGATCTATGACCATCTCTTAACCGTTTATGTAATGTACAGCGCTCTCTTGCTGCAGAGCTAGTTTTTTGCTATGTAAATACGAATGCATACTTAAAATAGTAGAAGAATGATTAGTAGTTTCAAATAAAAGTAGGCAAAATAAATGTACAGGCATTTACCAGGTTAACAAGAAGGTAACCTGAAACTGGTGCTACAAAAGAAATGTAATCTGAAACTATAGGAGTTGAAGTTGTTACATGCAAATCGCCAGTAGAACCACTAACACACAAGCACAATGTAAAGAGCTGTCACTAATTGTTCTTTTCACCTTGGGTCCAAGAAGCCCGGGCTGATCTGCAATGACCGTTTCCAGTTCTTTAACTGCCGTTCTCAGGAAGGCCCTTCTGTCTCGGTGAAAGTGCCCACTGTGAAGAGAATACAAATATTCAGGTTTATTTTGTAGAAACTAGTACTGATTAGGTGTGTTATGAGCTAATACACACTCTGCATGAAGGCTCGACAAGTACTAAGAGAAAAACCTTTTGGTGCTGATCCTGAACCACCCCACCAATCCAGGCTCCAGCCCCGCATTTTATTTAAATATGGGTGGTGAACTTCACTCCCTTTGCGGAGTTTGCGGGGTTTTCCGCACTCCACGTTACGCGGAGCTTGCAGAGTTCCGTAAACATCAAGTTGGCGAGCGCAAGCGAGGAAATTCACCTCCCGACGAGATTTTATCTCATTTGCGATTGTCAACATTAAGTTGGCGAGCTTGAGGAAAAAAATCTACTCGAGCGGCAGAAAGGAAGCAGCGCCCACTTGCGCTGTACATGGTACAGTTCGCGATGATTGCACAGTGGGAACAAACACCCGGTGCTAAAAATCACAGCAAATGGCATTTATCCAATGCACTCTGCCACTTGCGCAGCTCCGCGTAGCGCGGCAGAGTTTTTTTCCCACTTCGCGGAGTTCGGAACATGGCGAACTCTGCCCAGGATTACTTTTATTAATGGTTACGATAGTGGGGGGGGGGCTAACACTTATTCTATGTATGGCCAGCACACATTAAGGTTGTCAGTTTCCACAGTTAAGCACTGTGGGCCACATTACCAAGATGTGTGTTAAAAAACGCACATCGCACATTTCCCTATCGCCGGATTTTATCGCCGTGTTAGCGCGTCATTATCAACGCGCAACACGTAGGCGATATTTAATCCAGCGATAGCCGGCGATAGGGAACATTATCGCTTGAAAACAAGCGTTGTTGTCACGCGCTGTGTGCCTTGATAATATGGAGGGGTGGATTCAGCTTTATGATCCACACCCCCATGTTATCAATGCTTAACACCTGGTCAGAGCAGGCGTTGGGATACCTGCGATAAACGAGTTTATCGCAGGTCTCCTTCTCCCAACGCCTGCCTTGGTAATAGGGTGTTACCACCTCCAACCACATTTTAAATGTGGTTGGACGTGGGAACGCCCACTTTGCATGTCATTAGCGATGTTTCTCGCTGACATGCAAAGTGGGCTTGAGGCAGGCTTTAGCATGCCCTTGTTAATAGGGCGCTAGAAGTATCGCCGCTTTCTCGGCACAATTCGCCGAAAAAGCAGCGATACTTCACCTTGGTAATATGGCCCTGTGTCCTTTATATGACAATCATATTTCAACCACAGGTTGGAAAGAAAAAGGGGCAGCTAATGTATTTGTGAACAAATGTTTTCCACAAAACACAAACTAGGTAGTCTGAGATGTCACCAGAATTTTTTTAATAAGCATTGAGACTATTGTTAGAGGTACATATTTGCTTTGACACAGTGTATTTTCAATTTGCAGCCATGAAAATTATCTTCTTTTTGAACGAGACAGATGTTGGGTGAAGGCTGACAATCTCTTTGGGGTGATATCCTGCACGCCGCATTGTCCATACTGGACAGAGGCTTTAATGCATAGTTTCAAGTATAAATGAATACTCTTTTTTTGTAAACTGAACTATTGTTGTAATGTCATTGCTATGTAACGCACACTATACTTAACTGAATATTTTGGATAAACGTTCACTCAACTTACAATGAGTGAAGTCTTAGCCATAAAAGTGATCAATGTGATAAACGTGATCAATGTGGTTTTATCTTGAACGAAATGCATGTAAATGTATGTAAATGCATGTGAAACCTGCATGTGGTGCACTTGTTCTATGAAAGATAAAAAAAACTGAGATGTTTTCCAAACTCTACCATGAAAAATATGATTTTTTGTTTCCAAATAATCCCACTTTGGTGCAAAGCTAGTGAAAGATGAAGATGTGGCTACACAAAAAATAGAACTCTGATTTATGTGAGGCGACCATTACAATATATTTTTCCAGGAATGGATTTTGACATGAATTGTTTGTTGCTAACCAGATCATTTATACTCCACAGGAACTGAGATTGAATCATGAATTAGATTTTTACTAAGTGAACAGCTACTAGCAAGATCAAGCTTGTATATCTCAAAGAGGAGGATTCATAACGTACTGCCAATTAGTCTTATGCAATCACACTTTCCCTATCAGCTTCCTTTTCTGTCTTTTGAAACCTTTATTTGTCAACTAACATCTGCAAAATGCATGCTTATTCAAACTTAACTGTAGGAAAGTACCCTTTTTGTATGGACACCCCCCTCACACGCACTTTTGCCTCACAGCTGATGGTTATGACTCTGCATTGGATCCTGCTAAGCAGGCCTCAGGACCAGTGTTCTCTCCCTAAAACTGATACATATGAATTGGTAACCTCAATTGGCGAGGACTTTAACCCCCTTATAAATCCCAGGTAAATGGTAACAGCAGTACCCTGGGCATGGGAGTTAAAGGGGTGACCAATGTTTGCAGCATTGTTTGTGCCAGCCAGAGTGACCCAACTAAATAGATGACAGCAGTCCTGCATTGCAGACTGCATGAGCAATGCAAACTGCTCACACTCGACGTTGCCCTCACCAGGTGTGGCAAGGTCAAAGCACTTTTTTAAATATATGCCAGTCATCCCTAAGGCAGGCCTCCTCAGCTGAGGAGGCAGGATGCATTATATAGGAGTTGATAAATGGATAGTGATTAACAATGTTGAAAGCTGGTGGGGGTGGAATAACATGAGGCGGCAGAGTCTCCTTTGTCGTGCATGTTAATGCATCATCAACTACTTTTAGAACAGCCACTTCTGTCCTCCAGCCTGCCTGCGAGACTGACTGAAGGCCATCCAGAAGGCTATTTTTCTCCAGGAAGTCTTTGAAGTACTTTTGCCAGGAGCCTAAGACTGAAGAGTCTAGACCAAGTGGTAAAGGTTCACGTTTGTGATATACCTTTTGTTAGTAAAATATATATTTGGCATATGTTTAGACAGCCTAGTAGTTGACTCTGTGACAGAGATGTGTTGATAATTTGAGTCCAGAAGTGTGCCAAAGTCCAGCTAATCTTGAGAAGTGGTGATGGGATGAGGAAAAGAATGTGAAAGGAGAGTTTAGTCTTGGAGATTGTGTAGCACTAGCAAGAGAGAGGACAATGAGGCCTCAGATTTTTAGTTGTGTTGGATTGGTTATGAGTTGTCTGGGGACTAGTAAGGGGGTATCTGATGCTCCTCAATTTTCCATCCAAATCTAGGAGAACTTCTCACTTATTTGTTGCGTTGTTCAGAGTTCCAATAGTAGTAGCATGTTTTACTACTTTGAAAATCTTCTCGAGTGGTTTTTATTCTGGCCAAGATATGCTCTGACAAAAAGGATGATTCAGAATCTATAATATGTTTTTCGTATTTACTGTTTTAGTTGAGATAGGTTAGATGTTGATAGGTTTTGACTCAATCTGTGTTTGAACGTTATGTCTGATTTCCTTTCTTCATTCAGACTTTTAAGGAACTACTATGTGGATATTTTGGGATTGATCCTGTTTTCTTGTTTACTTTTTAAGAAGCAGCAATATTCATAATCTCAGTAATAGTTTCTTAATATTTGGTAACATGATTATGGGCGTTTTAAAAAAAAATAATAAAGTGTAAGGCTAAAGCCACTTAGGTTGATAAGGTATTTAAATCTACATTATTTAGGTCCCTTACTAATTTTTTGGCCTACAAAAGTGGCCCACAGAAACTATTTTAGCTGACAGTAAAGGGGAATGAGTAGGGCTTAATCTGTTCTGCAATTATGAGGTCCACAATAGTTCCTTTAGAGTGAGTAAAAAAAACCTGTATTTCTAAAGCGCAAACTAATTACCAGTATGGGTTTCAAGGCACTGGGGGCCGTCGGGGAGATTAAGTGAGCTATTTCCCAGAGTCACTTGAGGCTGAGCTGATCTGCCTACGGTGCTGTAGACCAAACTGTGAACTCTGTGCTCTGTTATGTTATGTTAATTGATCTCTTAAAGTGCACGGTTACCCTTGGGTGTCCTGGCGGTAAGCACTACATGCAGGATATTATAATAGTGGGTAAAACTGAGTAAAAAGCCATGTTTTGAACCCCTTTCTGATTGAGAGGAGGTCTGTAGAATTCCTCAGGTGAAATGGGAGATCATTTTAAGCCTTTGAGGCGCAGGTGATCAAACTCCTACCTCCCCAACTAACTTTCTTGACTGAAGGAACTAGGACTTGTTTTGCTGCTGTGGAGCGAAGAGTCCTTCTAGTGACATACCACTGTTTTTTTCTGCCTCAGGAAGTTGGGTCCTACTCCGTTGAGAGCTTGAAAAACAGTGCAAAGTGCTTTAAAAAGCACCATCTGTTTTACTGGAAGCCAATGGAGGTGTTTTAATTCTTCCTTTACGGAAACAAATTTCGGAGTTCCTGACAGCAGTCTGGCCACTGCATTCTGTGCAATTTGAAGCCTGTTGATGTGTTGTTTTTGGGCATTCACATATAGACTGTTACAATAGTCTAGCCGTGTCATAATGAGTGTTGTGACATATTGAGTGCCGTGACCACTGTCTTGAGATTGTTTTCGGGAAGAAAAAACTTTATTTTTCTTATAATTCTGAGTGCCAAAATGCAGGCTGAGACCACCGTACTTATGTGATCACCCAGAGTAAGCTTATTATCCACCATCACCCCCAGTGTTTTGCTTTCCTAGTGGGTGCAGGACAGGTTCCCAGATCATCAGGCCACCAGTCAGGTGTCCACATGTGTGGATTGTTCCCAAACATGATGACCTCGGTTTTACTCAAGTTTAATTTTAAACAATTAAAGGACATCCATTCTGAGATAGCTTTCATGCAATCATGAAAGCGTGCCCCTGTTTCCTTCTCAGCCCCATCCCTTAGCAACAGCACTATTTGAGTGTCGCCCGCATAGGAGGTGAGTTGGAAACCAAGGATCTTATCACACCTGCCAGCGTTACCACATACACATTAAAGAGCATTGGGATGAGAGACAAGCCCTGTGGCACACCACAAGGGAGGGAGAATGGCTTTGACCTGTTATTATCCAGATCCACAGTTTGCATACTATCAGAAAGAAAGGACTGCAGGAGGTTCCAAGCCACTCCTTTTATCTCTACTTCAGACAACCGGTCCATCAAGACTTCATGATGGATCGTGTCAAAGGCCGCGGATAGATCCAGCATGATTAGTATTGCATTACCTCCACTGTCCAAGGCCTCCCTAATTTCCTCTGTGGATTTAATTAGGCCCAGCTGAGTGCAATGTTCTGCTCTAAACTCTTAGTGGGTCGAGTATATTGTTGGTTTGGAGGAATGCACTGAGCTGGATATTCATGGCTTTTTCGGCGATTTTTGCAGGAAACAGTAGCCATGAGATTGGCCTGTAATTGTTTGGGTCCTTAGGATCAAGGGTCTGTTTTTTAGTAGGGGAAGAATAGAAGCCGTCTTCCACTTTCTGGGAAAATTGCCCAATATTAATATGGCATTAAGCAAGGGTGTAAGTGCTAATCCTATGACTTCTGGAATTTGTCTCAGCACAGACGCTGAACAAGGATCAATGGGAGCCCCAGATCGAATACAACTCAAAAGTTTAATCGTGTCTGATGTCTTTATTAGTAAAATCTGTCTAGGACCGGTCTGGGATTGAGACTATTTGATTCCGCCGATCAGACACCCTGGCCGCCGCTCCACAGAGAGGAACATAGTTACAGGAGAATATTATTAATTAGTGAGTCAAAAAAAAGAAGGGGGGGGACCAGGAGCTTGTTATGGTCCAGTGTCAGTACTCCTCGAATGCTAGCTAGATGAAAAGGGACTCTGTTTCTGGTATAGGGTGCGGTACCGCATTTTGGCATTAACTGTGGCCATTCTGCTTGGGCGGGGGGTACGGCTGGTGACCTGCGCCCTTGAACACTCTGCGCCCCTTACTGTGAAGGGGAATAGGCAAATGAGCAGAATGTATGGTTGCAAAGACGGCGGATCATGGGTGTTACTGTCATTTCTTCACCACGCCATACTATGACAGTACGTAACCTTGTCCCCCCGCCATTGAGCTCTGGTTGTCTGTTGTTTGAAACGCTGTAATAATTGGTATGTACGTGTATATATTTCCATATTTTGGTCTGGTCAAACTGTCAGGTATGCTATCCAGTTATCTTTTCAGCAGCATCACTGGGCCAACCGGCACTTGACACATGAGTTTCCTTTTTTCTTCCCTTTATTTAATCCCTTTTTAGGTATCGCTTGGACACATCTACTTACAGGGATTGTGGACCATCCTAGGTACATCTTCCTAGGGTCCACCCCGAGCTACCTTATACAATAACGGGGTTACCACTACGGAACCCTTTCTCTTTCTGACATGCACTTACACTTTCCTTTTAGGTTCTGAAGAAACGCTACTGATCACTAGGACATACATAGCGTGAAACATGTCGTCCTTGTGTCTGGCTACACTGGCACATTATGCCTTATTGTGACTCACTAACGCTTTGGTTTTTTAAGCTACCAGGGGTACCACACAAATAAATAACCCACTAGTGGAAACCCTTAGGTAATTTTATCTACCTCCGCACGCACCTCACCACCACTTCTCACTGGATCCCCCCACATATCCGCATTCATCAAACGGCTTTTCTCTTTCAAAGATCTCCGTAAAAGAGACCCTTCGGGGGCTCGTCGGGCATTGCTTCGCCGGCCCGACAAGGAGCAAAAAAAGCCCGATGATGACGTATGACATCCTTTGGGGTGTGTGAGGGCAACTAAGAGCCAAAACTTGGCCCTCCCCTTCGGGATTGGATCCTTGATACTGGGGATGAACCTCTGCCTCTCTCCCTTCCTTCACCCCCTTTTCCTACCTCTCCCCTATTCTAGTCTTTACCTCCTCTTTCAGATTGGTTGACATACTGCACCCTACACCAGGAACAGTGTCCCCTTTGATCTAGCTATTATTAATTAGTAACAATTTAGAGAGTTGTGTCCCTGCACAGTGCACGTTGTAAATTAATGTCTCCAAAGAAGATGTGGACGCCTTTGGGGATGATAGGTTCTGTGTGAAGCTCAGTGAGAAGCTCAGTGAAGTGATCTGCAACTGCTGTGTTGTTGCCAGGACAATGGTAGATTATTATTTGCATTTTGGCAGAGGAGAGTTCTACAGCTTTAATTTCACCTGAGAGGCATCTGAAGGTTGAGAATTGTTCTTTGATCAGCTTCTTACAAATTATGGGGCATATTACCAAGGGCCTTATCGCCGCTTTAGCGGTAATTTTTCCCGCTAAAGCGGCGATAATTTTATCGCCCTATTACCTAGCTGTCGCTAACACCAGTTAGCGACAGCTAGTAGGAGATAGCGATCATCGTGGGGCCCACTTTGCATGTCAGCGATATTTATCGCTAATGACATGCAAAGTGGGCGTGCCAAGAAGTTAGCGACTGGAAACAGTCGCTAACATCGCTATCTCCTATTACATACTTTTGGAAATAATCACGCTAAGCGCGATTATCTCCAAAAGCTAACGCCTGCCCAGAGCAGTTCTTAGCCATGTTATGCAATGGTAGGTGGATAACATGGCTAAGAGCATTAGCTCGGTAATGCATGAATATCGCTGACTTTACAGCGATATTCATGCATTTCGGCCGATTTTTATCGCTTAGGAGATAAACCTTGATAATTGCAAGGTTTCTAAGCGATAAAAATAGGCGAAGCACGGCGATAAAATTATTGCCTCTAACCAAGCTTAGCGATAATTATCGCTTATTCTTGGTAATATGCCCCTATATTTGTTATGGATAGTTGCTACCACTCTAACAATTTCCCCAATCATTCTGAATGATTGAATATTCAGAGGGCAGGATAAGATCGTTGTATGACATTACCACGCCTTCCTTCACCACGCACGTCTTTAGAACGCACATTTCACAACGCATACCACTACCACGCATTTACATTAATTCACATTACAAACACCTTCAACGCATTCCACTACCAGGCATACTTCTAAAACCACGCTTACTGTCTCTGAAAAATACTATCACAGTGTAACACTGCCACCTAATGTTGAACATGTATACATTAACTCCTAATACATTTTTTAATTCCATTTTTCGTTCACACATTTGTTAGTAATTGAACATGTTATATTATAGGGGGCTGACCCAACCAAGCCCCCCTTTTTAATTATCCCCAAATGCGTGGTTTTACCTTGTGATGTAATGACTTGCGTGCCAACAGTCTTTACAATCTAAGAAATGCGTGGAAAATGTACTACGAAGTAAAAACTTCAAGTAAAGGCGGTTTCCTGATAAGCTCAAGCATTGATTGGGAGGAATCATTCTGTCATTATTCTGTGACTATTAGTAGATCTAGATGTTTAGATAATGTCAGGTCATTGTTCTATAGATTGTGTGCTGTGTGCAGTATGTCATTGCACGATGAGCGGAAGCATTTGGTCATAGTCATAACAGAATAACAGATAATCTGATTTTGATCATGTTGCCTTAATTAGCCTACTTATGAGCTGACCGGCATGGGGGATAGGAGCTAGGGATTAACAAAGTTCTCGACAGAATGCGCAGTTTCACAGGAATGCCTAACGGCGATAAAGAGGGCATTAATTTCTTGTGGAGGTCAACTTTGGTTGAGAGGCTGAAGCTGGTTGCAGTTAAGGTGTAAAAATCAGGACGATTTTCTTGTGCTAGTTTAAGGTTAGTTTTTTGAATGGAAGTGCTGAAAGACCTCTCCACAACTGGACCTGGGTCAGGGTTCTTCTTATTATGCTGGTAATTCATCTTCCTGATTGAGCATGGTGTTCTGTTAAAGAGGTGAATGTTGTGTGGTGTGCTTTGCTTCTTTATCATATTTTGAATTGAATACAATGCCTAAAGGGGCTACTTTTCTAACATACAGTCTTCCTTTGATTGCACCAAATAGCTTTACATAATCTACATGTAGCTAATTTGCTCATCATATCAATTGGACCAATGTTCTCTCAGTTTATCATGTATCATTGTATTTACACTGTTACAAAATGTAGTGCTTCCTGTGGAAAGAGGATTGCTAATACTGGAGTATCCTGTATTGCAAGGCAAAGTTTGCCTGGCCATGGCATATACAAACCACAGTGTAAATAATATGCACTTGAATAGCTGAAATAACTCACTTAGCTCATGCAGATATTTTACACCCTTATCACAACATAGAACTGCAGTAGCCCATTTTTTCTCAGTTAAACAAAATACACTTTGGTGTATGCGTTCAGTTTTTTAAATGAAGGCTCATGCTCTCCAGCAACCCGGAAGTGTAATGCTCCTTTTGTTTTCTCTTCTGGGCCAAAGGTAAAAAAACAGAAGACCACGAATGGTTTCAATATCTGTAAAGGAACTTGAGAATAATATTGTAGACCTGTAATAGCATAATGCATTTTAAATCATCAAAAAGTTTGGGGGTCGTTTCGAACTCTGTGCAAAAACTGGATGCAAAAATACCTTGCCAGAATTAACATTTTCAGTAAGTCGTCAATGATCACCGGATGTTGACGTATTTAGCAAAAATAAAACATGGAGCTTGCAAAAGTTTGCTGTATCTTTTAGAGCCTGTTATTACCACGTTTTTGGGCCCAGGTGTGAGCAAAGGTTCAAGCAGTACAACATCTGAGATACCAAACAATTAACATCTGCTTTACCGTAAAGCAAACATCTTTCTTGACACCTGTGCTGTTGCCTCCAACTATGAAGGTGTACTGAAGTCTGTGCCTCCAGTAAAAATCCTAAGCTATACACTGCTGACTAAGTTTTGTGCCTTCCCACCTTTTGAGTTATGTTTGGGTACCAGGACCACTTGGCTGGCCCAAGGACTAATGGGAGTCTCAATCACCCATAACTCTAGCATCTTGGCAACCTCAGCTTTGATGCCAGTCTTTCCCTGGTCAGACAACCTTTAGATTTTACTTTTCATAGATAGACTGTCACCTGTATCTAAGTCATGGGCACAACAGTGGATTTGAACTGGTGTGAAAGAAAACAGTTCGGCAAACTGTCCAAAAAACTGGCAACAGTCCTTCTGCCTCCGTTAAGCCAGTGTGGAGGAGTCCACAACTCCATCCACTGAGTTATTGTTGGCATTACTTAATGGAAGGCCTGGCAGAGCTTCACATCCTCCTCCTCACCACCATCTGTCACCATAAGCATGGTGGTGTTAGGCCTATCATGGTGGGTTACCATGAATCACCCTAATGGGGTGCCTAGGTCCCGCATGTAGGTGACGCCTCCTTTCTTTTCCAGTACCAGGTAAGACAAAGTCCCCTTGGCATGGAGGGCTCGAGGAGCCGCTGGCTCCAACACACACACCTTCTGACCTGGGTGGTACTAAACCATGAAAGACCTCTGATCATACCACTGCTTCAGAAGCTCCTGGGTGGCCTCCTGATTTGTATTTGCTTTTTTCATGTACTCTGCTGTCATGTAAGACCACAGACCTAGAACATAGTAAACTATATCCTGCTTGGGTTTTTGAAGGGTTTCTACCAACCCTCTCCAACCAAGCTCAAGGGACATCTCACAGGGTGCCCAAATGAAAGTTTAAAGGGGCTGAATCCCACTCCTTTTTGTGAATCTCCATGTTGACAAATAGTAGGCATGAGGGGAGAGCATCCTATCTCCTACTGACCTCATTAGGTGTTGGATTTGGGGTTCTCTAGTTGGCAC
The DNA here is from genome assembly GCF_964261635.1 of Lissotriton helveticus. Classification (NCBI taxonomy): domain Eukaryota; kingdom Metazoa; phylum Chordata; class Amphibia; order Caudata; family Salamandridae; genus Lissotriton; species Lissotriton helveticus. The sequence goes on from NC_136057.1 coordinate 1,641,044,011, forward strand.
AGGTAGGTACTTGTGACAAATAGGGACCCTTGCCTCTAGTCAGGGTAAGGGGGAACACTCCTAAAATAACCCCTGCTCACCCCCTTGGTAGTTTGGCACGAGCAGACAGGCTTATCTCAGAGGCAGTGTGTAAAGCATTTGTGACCACATACAGTAATCCAGTGACAACACTACAGATGGACACCACACAGGGTTTATATAAAAAATAAGTATTCTTTATATAGATTTAACACAAGACCACAAACGACAAAAATCCACAATACTGCACTTAAAATGGTAGAATTAGCTTAGTTCTCTTTAGATCTTAAAATGCAACACTTTCAGTCAATGTACCTTAAGATGCGACACGCAGGGCAATGAAAAGTGTTTCAGGAAAGGTGATGCGGTAGTCCCTGGCAAGCAATGACGGTGATGCATTGAAGATCGGGTGCAAAGAAACAAAGATGGCATCTTCTTCTTGATGCGGTGCGCTTCTCGATGTTGCGAGATGGCTCGACTCAATGCATCAGCTCCAGCAGTGACACCCTTGTTTAGAAATGTGACAACAGCGGCTTTGGCGGCGACACTCTTCTCCCTCGATGCGAGATGCTTCCGCTCGATGCAACAGCTGCAGTGGCTACACCCTTGTTCAGAGATACATCGACAGCAGCTCCAACGGCGGCACGCTTCTCTGTGGATGCGAGGCGCTTCTTGGGAGGCAGTGCAATGCGTCAGCTACAGCGGCGACATCCTTGTTCAGAAATGTGACGTGCAGCGGCTGAGACAGCAACACGCTTCTTCTTCGTGTGTTGCGCTTTCAGCTCCTAGCGACACGCAGTCCCTCAGAAGGTCCAAAACAGCAGCAGGCACTTCTAAAGAACTCTTGGGGAGCTGGTGGTTGAAGTCTGTTGTCCCTGAGACTTCAGCATGAGGCAATCTCTTCTCTCAATACCCCTGGGGAGATCCTTACAAGTTGATGAAAGTACACAAAGTCCCTTTCTCCTTTCTTTGACAGTCAGGCAACCACTGCAGGCCAATCTCCTGCGCAGCACTTCAGCTTAGGGATAGTCTCTCCTCTGTTTCTTCTGGTTCCACTCCTCAGCAAAGGTTTCTTCTTGTCCAAAAGTGATCTAATTCTTTGAGGTCTGAGACCCCTCTTTTATACCCAGTTTCTCTTTGTTCTCTGGAGGCAGAGAGGCCTTTGCATGGTCCAAAGCCGTTTTGGTCAGTCCTGGAGCACTCTGTTTACAGGACTCCTTCTTTCCTTTCACAGTGCAGGACAGAAACATCAGACGCCCCACAGGAGGTGAGCCAGCAGTGCGGAGGAAAGGCACAGCCCTGGAGCACTCTGTTGACACAACTTCTTCTCTCCTTTCACAGTGCAGGGCAGAGACATCAGACGCACCACAGTAGTGGAGCCAGCATTGTGGAGGGAAGGCACAGCCCTATTCAGGTCCCAGGTGCAACTCCCCCCACCCATCTAGATGCAGATCTCTCTATTCACCACTGGGCCGACTCACCCTGTCTCCTGGAATCCCCCAGCCCCTGTCACTCAAACTCCAGACAAGGAATAAACAACCTAGCAGAGGCAGGCTTGGATAGTTAGACAAGAAAATACCTACTTTCTAAAAGTGGTATTTTCAAACACAGAATGTTAAAACCAAATTCACTAAAAGATGTATTTTTTCATTCTGAGTTCAGGCATACTAAACTCAAATTTCTACCATGTGCCCTGAGTCAATTAGGATTATAAAATGTAATAATCTAAATGCCCATTCGGGTCTATGGAGAACAGGTAGCCTTGCAATAGTAAAAAACGAAAATGGCTGTAATTCACTATTAGGACATGCCAGACACACCAGGGCTTGTCCTACCTTATACTTACAATGCACCCTGCCCTTGGACCTACCATAGGGGTGTCAGATATGAAGAAAAGGGAAGGTTTAGGGACTGACAAGTGGGTGCAGTTGCCCAGTCAGCATGGCAGTACCAGACTGCACACAGGCTCTGCAATGGCAGGCCTTAGACACACGTTTACAGGCTGCTTCTGTGGGTGGCCCAACCAGTACTGTAAGCCCACCAGCAGCATTGGGTTTCCAAGCCCTGGGGACTCCTAATGCACTGTAGTAGAGCCTGACAGGTAAACCAAACCAGCCAATCATGAAATTACTAATTCATACATTAATATACAATAGAGAGCACTTGCACTGTGGCACTGGACAGCAGTGGCTCAGTGCCAAAAGCATCTAACACCAGCAAAAGCACATGAGGCAACAACAAAAATGGAAGGGAGACACACGCCAAGGTGCCAGGTCTAACATCAGGCACCACCATGCTCACGCCTTTCACGGTTTTGTTGAATCTCTCAACTAAACAATTTGTCTCGAGGTGATAGGGGGTGTAGAACTTGTAAGTAACATCACATTCATTACACATAGCCTTTGGGTATACAGACATGAAATTAGCATCACCATCAGAGATTACCTTCTTAGGGAGCCCCACTCTGGTGAAGATTTCCAGGAGGGCTCTAGCCACTGCAGGGGCGTAACTGTCTTCAGGGGATTGGCTTCTGTATATCTGGGAATGGTCTACTACCACCAAGATAAGTCTATTTTCTGAGGCATTTTGAGAATCTAGGGACCAACAATGACAACCCCTACCCTCCCAAAAGGAGTCCCAATCACAGGTAGTGGACATAAGGGAGCCCTTGGTTGTTGCCTTGCCTTGCCACTGGCTTCACAAGTGACAATGGAGCGACATAACTCCTTGACTTTCTCTGACACCTGGGTTCAATAGAAATGATTGACTAACCTGTCCCAGATTTTCGTCTGCACCAGATGTCTTGCCAGGGGATTGTCATGGGCTAGGTTCAGAACGGATGCTCTGTATTGTTGGGAAATCACCAGTCTCCTGTTTGCCCCAGGTTTGGGATCCCTTGCCTCACTACACAGCAATTCCTTTTTGTGAGTAGACTCTGTGGGTACCACTGACATCTTGCTTTTCTTGACTATCAGCATGCTAGCAAAGTCTTTCAAGAGTATGACAGATCCCCTTGTCCTCCATAGAGGGTCCTGCTTACAGCTCTGCTATCTCTGGCAGGTACCATAGGGCAGCACTCTCCCCTTCAGGGTTCAAGTCCTCCCCTTGAGGGTTAGACTCCTTCTGAGCCTTGGGATCTTCTGAGGTTGGGTTCCCAGCCTTCTTGCCACTTCTCTTACTCTTGGGGGTCTGGGCCATTATTCCAGGCTCCAGACTTACGTGAAGTGTGGTTGGGACCCTTGTGGCCACACACCCATTCAGTGAGACCCAGCATTTCTCCGTGGGTGCTCTTTCCAACTTTTACCCAAGTCATTTCTGATTAGACACTCCGCTGGGATGGCAGGCAGGGGACACAGCTACCTTCTTCAGACCAGTAACTCCTCCCCACTCAGAGTTGGCCATAGCCATTTGGTAACACTTTGCTTTGTTGTCAGCAATGACAGCTTAATGTAACAGGCTTGTGACTATCTGTTATGGGGAAACATGTATGCCAGTATGACATACATGTGCCATACTGGCACATGTATGCTTCAGAGCCTTTACCTGGGCCCTGTTGATCTCTGGCCACAGCATGTACTTCTCCACACTGGGAGGTAAGGCTGCTTAGGCTTCAACATTCGCTCCTCCCAAAGACACTAAGGTGACCTCTGTGTAGCCCCTAGGTATCCCTGGGCTGGCTTCCATCCCATTCCCTACACTGGCAATCCCCTTGGACCGCCTACCATCAGGGGACTTCTTAATGTAAACTGAGTCTCTTCTATTGTGCCCAGGCTGCTTATAGTTATAAAACACCTCAGCCTTTGAAGGGTCATCGTTATTTCCCTGATACCACTTCCCTTTGGACTTCAATGTGTCTTGGGCTCCCCCTCTTGGGCAGACTTTTGGATGGGTCCCTTTAGAGAACTCCTTTATTTATCTTTGCCTCCCTCCTTCTCCTGTTGGTGGCCTGAACCAATTCCTTAGGATCACGTTTGAGACATTCTGGATATTGAGTTACATACCCACTCATGAGCTATACTACCCAGCTCTCTGGGGGTGGACAGCTTAGAGTCCACTAGATACTATGCAACATCTTTGAGGAACACTTAGTTAGAATGTGCTCTTTAACAATTAGATTGTATAGCCCATCATAGGTAGAAACGTAATTTCCCTTTAGCCATCCTTCTAGTGCCCTTACTCAAATGTCGACAAAGTTCACCCAGGAATGATGGGCATTTTTGTAGGCCTCACAGACTTTATTCCTGTATTCCTTTGAGGTGAGACCAACCTTTGCTATCAGGGCCTCCTTCGTGTTGTGGTAGGGCTCTGCTTAATTATTTTATAAAGGTTAATAGCATGCCCTTCCCCACTATTGAGATTAGGTCCCACAACAATGATACCTTTTTTATCTTAACGGGGCTCTCATAAGAGGCAAACCATCTGTCTATGACATCCTCACCCACAAATATTTGCACACTATCTTGGGCAGTTGAGGGTCTTGTGAACCTTTGGTGAACATTTGAATACACAGAACAAGACAGTTGATCAACTTCTTACCAGGCACCAAAACGCAGAAAAATATCTACCAAAAAGTTTCTCAGAAATCAGTACGATAATTTCTTGTGTGCAGACCTTTAACAGTGCTCACTTCCCAAGAGCACCAACCTATCCCAGGGTAAACTACCGTCACAAAGCTTGTATTAAAGTTGCACCACCTCAGTATGTAATTTCAGTAATATGCATAGGTATAAACAGTTCATCCAATTAATGCAATTCCTTCTTTCAGGGTGTGTGTTCTTCTCTTTATTTAAACAGTCACAGCTAGCGCGTTTCGTTCTGAAACCAGAACTTCTTCAGGGCGTCTGATAATGTATTATGTTGGTTTAATCATGGAATCAAATGTATTCCTTCTCCTGAATACACAATAAATCCCGTAGCGAGAGCAATTTCGATATCTTGTGGCGAGTTCTGACACAATCCTGTAATTTGTTCACGAAATCCAAAATTCAAATTGAGGTCAAGGTCCTCCTCCTTGGTGTCAAATGCAATCTGTCTCACCAATCACTCCCGTGCCCCACAGTGACGTGGCTCTTGCAGCGTTTCCTCTTGTGTACCGTGGGCGCTTATCCTATTTGGATTGACCGCCAAGTTCGCAGTCCAACGATGAACATTTCTTCTCTTTTGCTGCCTCCTTACTTCTAGCATCCAGACCCCAGGTTGATCTTTCTTTCTTCCAAACCTAACTTTCTCAGTTGAGGCTACATTTTTTTACTCTTGTGCAATGAGAGCAAATTGAGTCCCCAGTTCTTCTTGTTGGAGGACCACTTCTGAGGCACTAGTGGTTGAACTTGCATTACTTCCAGCCCTGAGAGGCATGTCTGTGTTTGTGTCCTGAGAGAGGTCATCTTCATCTTCTTCCTCTGCACTCTCTGAAGTAACCTCCTCTTGTGGAAGGCTTTGGGCTTTTCAAGCTGTATTGGACCTTCTCATAATCTCCTTTTTTAGCGGATTGGCCTCGAGTTATTCCAATGTCCTTGCATGGGGCACTCAGCTCACTGATCTTGAGAGAGTACAAACTGTCTAGGTCCAAATACACGATACCCTTACTTTTTCTAAAGAGGTGCACCAATTTAAGTCAACAGTAATTTAGAAGAACTAAAAAGTGACCCAATTAAATATCAAAAACTATTTTTGCCTTTTGTCAATTTAAAAGATTTTCAATTTCATAGCTTACTAGGTACTAAACACAAGTTCCTGATCCTACAGCAGATGCATCAAAGTAGGAACGTGGACTATTATGTGGTGTGGTTGTGAGACCTCACCAGGTAATAATCAGGTCCTCTGGAATTACACAACTCTGCAGAAGCTGCGTTTTTCACATAAATATAGATGTGTCACTTAATCCATCTGCCGCTGCATAGTCTGCAGATTTCCTAGCTCAGATGGTTCAAAAGTTACTAACAGCGAAGCGACATGTTGCTGCGCAGTTGGATGCTCTTTGCCAACCTAGATAGTGTCACCATTCTGATACTTATTGCTATATTTAGTTGGTAAACTGGTACTGATGAAGTGCAAATATTGCACAGGCAGAGTTAACAAGTGTGAAAACGACAATATAATTAAGTACTACAAATATAAAATGTGTCCATTACGTCACAATATTTGCCTTTCCTTGTCATATAATTTACTCAACCCTGATGCATAATTTGGCCCTTCCCTGCCGCATAATTCCAGTGGCCCTGGTAATAATGTCACATTCTCTATGAGGTCCAGTTATATTCTTTAACAAAACCCTTAGCTCAGTCCAGGGTAGTTGTGACATAGAGAAGCCAGGCTATGTCAAAGGAACAAGTGTAAAGCATTTAGAAGTATCAAAACAGTTAATAAGTAAGAGACATTAACAATTAAAATCTAACACCAATTTATTAAAAAATAGAGTGTATTTTTTATCTAAAATTAGAAACCAAAATGATAAAAAATCTCTTGAGGTGAACAGGGGATATGATTTTTTCAAATATAAGTAAAATACTTTAAATTCAGAACTCTTGGTTGCTATAAATAAATCTGTGCAAGTGGTTAGTAGCCAGTGGGCTAACACACCTGTAAGAGTCTTTATCTCTCATTGCCAGCAATCATAGTTTTCTAAGTGTTTTTCCCTCGTTCGTCCAGGCAATAAGTTGTCCTGATGCTTGAAATGAAGCATTCTGAGGATGCTGAGGATGCTGAAGGGATGCTGAATAGATGCAGGGTGTTTTCCTGGGCCATTCTAGAGCTTACAAACTTCAGGGGTCGTATCTAGCCTCAGCGCTCCATGTCCATTTTGCAGCAGGGATTCCAGTGCAGGTCCAATCGCCACTGGTTAGCTGGTCTCCTGGTTACAGCAGATTCAGTAGTCTCTTACATGTCAGCAAATCCTTTTCTTTTGGGCGACTAGAGTCCATTTTGACCTGGGCTGTGGGCCCAACGGGCTTCGGGACATTTTGGGAAGTTCAAGACTCAGTCGCTCAACAGGCACTTTGTCATTCAGTGGTGGGCAAGCAATCAGGGCAGCTGGACTTTCAACTGGTGCAGGTTCCTTTTAGCTTTTGGTGGCCCTGAAGATTAACAGGCAGCTATCCATTTAGTTCTTGGAGTTACTTTTTCAGTCCTGGGACAAGTGGAGCTCTTTCCCACAAGTGGTCACATTTAGCACAGTCCTCTTTGCAGGTCCCTTGGATGCAGCAGGTGCAGTCCAGTCTTTGGTTCAGTCTCTCTTTTGTGGATCCAGGGAGTGGCAAGGCAGTCTTTCTTCTATCTTTCTTCAGTTGAGTAGTGATCTGAGGACTGTGGGTCTAAGGTGCCACTTTCATGCCATCTTCTTTTTTGTAGGAGAGGAGGACTGACTCGACAATGGGGCGATAGTTCCCATGAGGCGATCCTTCTCTATTTACATCACTTTCTGTGGGTATGACCCTCCAACAATCCCAGGATACCCCACTCTACCATAAACCAAGACGTTGAAAGCCTTTTTCATCTGTGAGAAGCTCTGAGCACACCTCTGGGGTGTACCCCGTATAATGAGACACTCCTCTTAGAAAACGAGTTCTGCAACACTTTTTTCCCCACTGGAGAAGATGCCATTCAGTCAGTCTGCACAATAGAGCATTCAGGCGAAAGTATGATCACCGTTTACTTTGTTGAGGTAGAAGTTGGGCCATCTGTGGCCACCGCCTAGTAGTCATCCTGCTGCAGGATGTTACACTACCTTCTTACAGCCATTATCTTTGCTCCCTGTTCCTGGGAGCGCTTCACACTTCCTGGCAGGGGATACCATGTTGTATCGGGGGCAGCTACTGCAGATAGTCAGGAAATACTACCCGAGGTTTGAGAGACAAAGTGGTGACTTTCTAAAGTCAATGTTTTATTAAACGTTACCTTAAATCCCATCTCAGCAATGAGCCAGGCTTAATGTAACGACTAATTTGATACCATGGAGTAATATCTTTGGTGATCCCATTTGGAAGTTAGCACTTAGGACGGTGGCTAGTGAAACTCTATGCAAACTAATCTACAGAGAAAACTGCAACTTTGGGTTTCCCCTATCAGGGCATGTTAAATACAAAAAGAACATGTCTTTCTTTTTAATTTTAAGCTCCCTTCCTGGTAGGCTACCAAGGACGTCCCTAAGGTTGGCTTACTAATATATTTTTTTAAGTTTTCGACGTTGCAAAAGAGTTGCGTTTGCTATGTCGAGTTGGGCACGTTAACGCTGCCTGATGAGGCTGCATTGGCAGACCTAGAGTCACGTTTTCACTGTGTTGCACCAATGGTAGCACAATTAAGTACTGCAGGCCCCTTGTGACATTTAACTAATTAGACCTGTTTACCACTTGTACCATATACTAGAGACTTACAAGTAAATTAAATGAGCCAACCAGGTACTGGCTAATTCTACACATACTTTGTAGGTCAACGTACATGCACTGGGGCCTGCACAGCATAGCCCAGTGCACTACAGAATCGAAAAACTAGCAACATCAGTCCGAAATCGTTGGGGGTATCCTAGAAAAAGAAGTCCTTTCCTACTCTAGCCAACTAGACACCAGCTCCGAAATTGATATCCCTTTCTGTCAATACTAGCACATTTCCTAAAACTGTGCTCCATGCTGAATGATTCCTGGAATATCTATGTGATCCCACTGCTCCCTTGAAATTGTTACTGTAAGTTTGTCTTACCACCAGTCTGCCCACCAGTTAACCAGGCACTCAGAAACAGAGATGCTGGTAGGTTACCAGTACATCAACTTGTAGCACCATACTGCGGTCTAGTTCCTGGTCCTTTGCGTCACTTCATGCTGGATTTGGTGGAACCTTCAGTTAGGTCAGGAGGAGTTTTCTATGATCTGATGCCAGCCTAGGGTCGAGGACTTGGGAAGGCAGATCTTGGGGATCAGGGACTCACTCCAGCAGAGGCCAGCATGGCTCAGGCAGGTCTAGTTGCAGGCCCTAACCCTTGAAGTTACTCAACCTGGAAATACGGGAGCAGGTCCACTATTCCCTCTCAGAGAGCTGTACATGCCTCAAGTAGCTGGGCAGTCCTCCTATAGCAGGGCAGTCCTTCTTTTGTAGTTTATACAGGTCCAGAAGTACTCACAAGAGTTGGTCTGAGTGTCCAGTATTTATACCTTTGGTTTGAAGTGGAAGAAACTTATAGACTTTTCCCACATCTGGTTTTCTACATTCTTTCCTTCCTCGGTGCTGGCTCTGAGGGTTCTGTGGTGACAATAGATGAGTGTGAAGTCTTTTGTGAGTGGCTGAGGCAACTACTTTAAAGTGCATGTGTGGTAGGTCACAGCTCCACCCGTACAATCCTGACAAGATGCCTCATACTTACAGTACCTAATCCACTTTGTCCGTCACCCAGGAGGAGTGCACAAAGGCCAAACATGACATTCTTACCTGTTCCCAAGCAAATGAGATCACTTATTAAATGTAATGAAGTAACCCATAATTATTCTATGGGAGACGTAGTCCTTGCACTAGTGATAAACAAATGTAAGAATGTTTTACTACCAAGACAACTTAAAAGTACATTACAACGTTTTATATACACTGCATCCTGGCCTATGGACTGTTTAGGGCCACCTTTAGAGACAACATATGTGTTAAAAAGGAAGGTTTAGGTTAGGCCTGACAGAAACATTATTTTATAGTGATGTGTTGGGTTGAAGTGCACACCTTTTTTCAATGCTACTATGATTTTAAATCATTTTAGGTTGCGTGCATCTCGGAAACGCGGTCCGCCCTTTGGCCACGTGAAAAATTAAGCAAATTGATCGGGAACTAAATCGTTTCCATTCCGAAAGCACTGTTGCGTCACAAAAAATATATTCCACAATTAATGTCCATTAAATGTATTTTTTGTGATGCAACAGTGCTTTGGGAATGGGAGCGATTTCGTTCCCGATCAATTTGAGAAAGTTTATTTTGCCAGTTTAAAATATCAGTTTAAAACTGCACAAAGGCTGCAGTGGCAGGTCTGGGAAAGGCTACTTAAGTGGGTGACACAATAAGTGTTGCAGGCCCACTATTAGAGTTTAATTTACAGGTCCTGGGTACATGTAGTACCAATTTACTAGGGACTTATAAGCAAGCCAAATGAGCCAATTAGGTGGAAGTCAATATTACCTAATTGAGAGGCGTGAGCGCAAGCAGATTACCATTGGTTAGCAGTGACTAAGTGCACAAAGTCCTAAGGCCAACAAAATGATTTCCAGCAAACAGATGGGATGAAGGCAAAACTTTGTGGGTGACCCTGGAGAGAGAGGCACGTCAAACAGTACCAAACGCGGATTAGAAGTTGAACCATTCACGATGCTGTTGCCCAGTTTTATTAAGGTTCCCGGGTATCAATTATGAACTTTGTATATTCATGAGAATTGTTTGAATTTGTTTTAGAGTACTGTCCTGTATTACCTTAATCGACTGCTAGAACTCTCTTTACCTTGCACTTTTTTTGTACTCTTAATTTGTTTTAATTTTTTCCTGTGTGATCTACTGACTATATTTACATGATGTTTTAGTGTAGGATTGTATTTTCTGTTTGGTTGGTTACTATATTTGACTGATTTCATTAAATGGTTGATTTAATTTATTTTTTGAGGGATTATTCTTGGTTAAATCTTTTTTTATAGTTTACCATGGACAGCATTTTTCAAATCCTAATGCCAAATCTTCAGCCATATATATTACACTTGAGATTGTATTTCAGTGTGTTGCTGTTAGATTGGTTTTTGTGCTTGCTCTGCACCCAGCTTGAGAACATTTCAGAATCCATTTCTTTATGTGCAAGCCCGAGGAGTTTGTTGCATTATAAGGGATTCCTATCTCATGTTTAGAAAAGCTACAATACACTGATGAGCTCCAGCAAAAGCAAACATGTTAGTATTTGCTCTCTGTTATGCATAATCACCATATGTTCTATGGTGAAACTGCTGCTAAACTAAATGGAAAACATGCCACCTACATAAAGCTGACACCCAATATGACTTCATTTGGATTCATCCTTGAATCCGACCTATATTCCAAAGGACAGATCCCCAGGAAAACCAAAGCAGAATTGTAATAGCTTTCTCTCCTAAAAAAGTGAAATTTTCAGTTCTAGAAAACAGATTAAGAACAACAGTACAAGTGCTGCACTCTCCTACCTAAAGGCAGTAATACTTTGTTCTTTGATAGATAGACTACTCAACACCTTTATGTAACAAAGACAATCTTCTTGCAGCAGCATGACTTATCATGGGCTTGAAGAAATTCAACCAAATCGCTCCATTTTTGAAGGAATTATATACGCTCCCCCGGCAGGCCTGCATCATCTTCAAGACCAGCTGAAACCACTACAAAGCAATCTTATTTGACTATGTCCTGGCTCAATTCAAAGCCAAGAAAGAATGGGATGAAGACCACTGGCACGAGTTGTATGTTGCCAGCTTAGATGGGAATATGGTCGGATTTTGGCACTTGTTGAAGTGGGGTAAGGGTAGAACTAGCCAACCACCTACAAATCATGTAGCACCCGACCAATGGGTCTCGCATTTTGAAAAACAATTTGCTGTGGAATATGGAGTCTGTGATTTACCACAGGGGCACTTGGATGTTCAAACTGATATTCCTATACTGTATTTTACCAAACAGGAAGTAGAAGCCGCCCTAAATAGTGTACGAAGTGGCAGAGCTCCTGGGCTTGATTGTGTCCCTGCAGATTTGTTTCTGCATAGTAAGGTACTTTGGGTAACATATATACAAACTCTAGAAAACACAATTGCAAAGGGTTCCCCAATCCCTGAGTCTTGGAAAAGGTGCGGAGATTTTACCTATTTTTAAAAAAGGGGATAGGTCAGATCCGAGTAACTACAGGCCTATTAGTTTAATTGACTGTTTACAAAAGGTGACAGTTAGGCTTGTGCTGAGCCGCATCCAAGACTGGATCGATGAATGTAACATCCTATCCCCTTTACAGGCGGGGTTCCGCTCACACCAGAGTACCATTGACCAGGTTTTTAGATTTGTTTTAATTTATTGGCTCGTCGCAATCCTTAATGGCGGGAGAATATATGCCGCTTTTGTAGACCTAAAATCGGCTTTTGACTTGGTTCCTAGAGCCAGGGTGTGGGATGTTTTAGCCGAACAGGGTTTGCCCAGGGACTTGTTTGTTTTTCAGATTAAATTACATGAAGCAAACTTTGCCCAAGTCGGTTGGGGCCAGCATGGCCAAGTGACTGATAGATTTCAGGTCGATCGAGGGGTTAGGCAGGGGGCGTATTGGCACCGACCTTGTTTTCACTTTATATTAATAGGGTGACGAAGTACTTTGATAACCACCCTACTGATGCCCCGATTTTAAATGGTAGTAAAATACCTTTGTTAATGTTTGCCGACGACACCCTGCTGATATCACAAACCCAGCAAGGCCTGCAGTTGGCTATAGCAAGGTTCGAGCTGTTTTGTAAGGACTATGGTCTCATAATAAATGTAGACAAGACTAAGTTCATGGTCCTCCATAAGCAGAAAATAGTAAAAGGGATAGTTACCATGAACAATGCTACAATTAAGCAGGCAAACGTTTTTACTTACCTTGGTATTACACTAAGTTCTAAACTTAAGTGGAATCCACATTTGGACATGTTATTGCTTAGACATGCACAACTGTCTGATGCTCTGTTAAAAGAACACTGGCTATCCCACACCAAGCCGATTGCCCCTATATTGAAAATTTATAATGCAAAAATTACAGCATCTGTATTGTATGGGGCAGAATTATGGTGTTTTAGTAATCTATCTGCACTCTCGACCTCGCAAAACAGAATTTATGAGGGCTGTCACGGGCTTACCCCAATCCACTCCTCTTTTACCGTTTTATTATGATCTGGGAAGCCAGTATTTGGAGGATGTGGCTCGTTTTAGACCCGTGGCCTACTGGAAGAGGCTCTGGGTTACTCCGGAGCTTTCCGAGTATGCCAATGCTCTCTTGGAGGTCAGGGATGCAGCTGGTGTGGGAAAAATGTTGTGGTTGAAGCAGGTTAAGACAACACTGTGTGACATGGGGCTGAATATGTTGTGGCAAAATCCAACTAATGTTACATTTCCGTCCCGTATAGAACTTAAGGGGCTATGCTGGAATATGGTTATGATGAAACGCTTTTCGTCCATGACGAGCATGTGCCTGTCAAGGGCTTTCTTAGAGACCAAACATGTACCCGTTTACGAAAAGTATTGGGACATTATAACGGTTCCATGTGATAGGAAATGGTACCACCAATTTAGGATAGGCACTCTTCCTATAAAATCGTTTAAAGGTAAATGGGGTACAGGTTCCAGTATGGACTGCCCATTTTGTCCAACTCACCGGGAATCTATTGCCCACATATTTTTTATTTGCCCAGTCTAAAGGAATTTGAGGCATAAATGGTTAAAGCCGATTTGTCATATGATGGGGTTTACTACCGGCACTGAAGCCTTAAGGATTTTAAAAACAGATGGTAATGAATGAAATATAATTGCTGTCGCCAGATTTTTACATGGCATGTGGATAATCGGTGCCTATGGTATGAGTAATCAATGAATATAAGAGATGTGACTGTAATAATGGTTTTATTGATACCTGGCTTATAGATGGTGGCTGTTTTATGGAATTATTCTTTTCATAGTGAATTTTATATTAATTTATTGTATTTATGTATGTCCGGAATATGTAATCTTGGATCATTTCTATGGGGATCTGTATATTGTAAGGATGAATTCTAATGTTTTTATGGTTATTGTTTTAAAAATGTAAATGTCTTTTATGATTATGTAATCGAATAAAGACTACTTGAACTGAACTGACTATGTCCTTTTTAGAGACTCTGCAACATTTTCATCCCCCTTAAGGCATTGGCTATCTGGGATGTTCACTAGAGTGATCCAATCAGCTTTCTCAGAAACAGGAGAAACTGCAAAAAAATCTGATTACCAATCACAAACTGATGTATTCCACGGAATTTGTTGAAAATCTTGCCATACGAGGCTATGGGTATTGGGAGGAAAATATGAATGCGAAAAGTATTTGTAGAACAAAACGTTGGTAAATCCAAGGTGCTGAGACCCTATTTAGAGCATGCATAATACCCAGAAAAATCATGTTTCTGGATAAAATCATATGATGACTTGTTTGGGATTTGGCTTTACTCTGGATTTAAAAATGTAAAGTGTTGTGATAGAACCTTGTATCCTTCCCCTTAAAGGACATAGATAATATATGCCTTGAAAAGGTAAACGAAATTGTAGTGATCTTAATGGATGAAGAGGTCCCTTTAACCTCTGACTCCAATGGCATCTATCAACCTGAAACAACTGCTTCAACCACTGAATTTGTACCAAGGCTGTTGTCAAGCATTACAATTACCAATAGTGAAGTACGCTCAGTATGATGGCCCATCAAGCTCTTCAATGTTTGAGCTAGCAACCACTTCAACGCTCAAATCACCTATTCTAATCTGAATCGGTGCACAAGGAATATCTGCATCCCTAGATTCCTTGGACCTATATGATCCTTTTCAATGTATACGCCCATCTGCTCCACCTGGAAACTTTAAGCCAACAAAAATGAAAGGCTATCCCATTGATCATTTCTATGTCACTTCAAATGCTCCAGTCCCTATGCAGAAAACCCCCAGATATCATAGACATTCCATTAGCACCAATTAGCAAGAAATGAACTTGACTCAAGTTTGTTTTCCAAGATTAAATGGGAAAAGCCTATGGAAAAGTGTGTGAAGGAGGCACACAGACATCACAATACTGACTGCACCAAAGGAAAATAAAATGCAGTACTTGAGTTGGTGGATTGTGTGTGTAGGGGGATTATGGACAGAAGTACCTGCAGAAGACGCAATGGTATGATAGTGTGAAGAGAAAAATGACAATACGCGATATGTGCAGTTGGAGGATTTCAGAAAGATGTGTGGAGAAAATAGAGTGAGTGTCTTACAATGAGAGAGAGAAGAAAGTGACATGAAGGGGGACAGACGTTATTGACACCTCCCGAAGACCACCTCCCTTCCCACAGATCCTAGAAATGTTTCATTCCATACCAGACTTTCAGAACTGAAACATCTCCAGTTCTTATTATTCATAACAAATTCGCAGTTGTTACTAATTTATTTGATACTGCTAACAAGCATTGGCAAAGTCAATAGGTTCTTTTGTTTTTTGACTTATGTCCCTTGTTGTGTTATGCAGCCTGGGTGGAGAACATGCTAAGAGCACATGAATGTTTGGCCGGCCACAGAGGGCTGGCCAAACCTTCATCCCCATTCAGGAGGGAGTCATCAAACTTCCCTCCTGCGCAGGCCAGCCCCAACCGACGAAACTGCCCCAGCGCAGAAAAGAAAATGATAATACATTGTGTTATTATCATTTTATTTTTCCTTTTGTCCAGGACTGAATGGCAGTGGGGCGACGCTACCCCGCCTTAGAGGAGGAGCCGCCCCTGAGGATCAAGTGAAATTACGCATATTCGTCCACATATACACCTTTCTGAGCACACAAGAAAACTCACTCACTAGACCCATCCATACATTCACACATCAAAATGTGAGCCTCTTGGCTATAAACTTACAAACTAAACCTACTCAATTTTCTTTGTGTCATGTCAATGCTACAGGACTAATACATGTTTGAGCTTCAGCGACTAATATTTAGGGGTATTTTAAAGCTTTGTATGGCATGGGTAGACTGAGGAGTGAGATATGATGTTCTAATTCTGACATTTCAAGTGTTTCTCAAGATTGCACCTGCAGGGGGAAGAATGCACTATTTAACAAATGTTATAAATGTACCAACTCTTGGCCTTGCAAATCCTGTTTACTGATGCTGTGCAGCATAGGCCCCTGCATACACCACCACGCATATGTGTGCCTACAACATGATTTTTGTGACATTTTCCTGTTTTTACTGACAAATCTAAGATGGTGGATGGCACTTAGATGAATAAATAAAAAAATGCTGAGTGTGCAAAAGTGCTTTTGATGTAGCTGAGCGCCCAGTGGCAAATGACAGCTATCAGGCCCTTCAAAAAAGAGGGCAACGAGCACAAAAGAAAAAATTAACATACCCATAAGGGGTAGTAAAGCAACGAAGTGGGTGAGTGGGGAAACATCAGGGGGGAGGGGCTTTAAAATAAACACAAAACTGAGGTGGGCAAAAAGGGGAGAAGCAGCACAGGAGAAAAAGGGGGAGCAACATGGAACGCCGAGGAAAAACACAAACAGAA
The DNA here is from genome assembly GCF_964261635.1 of Lissotriton helveticus. Taxonomy (NCBI): domain Eukaryota; kingdom Metazoa; phylum Chordata; class Amphibia; order Caudata; family Salamandridae; genus Lissotriton; species Lissotriton helveticus. The sequence goes on from NC_136057.1 coordinate 1,641,060,299, forward strand.
AGAGAACAGCACACAAGGAAGAGAGTAACATAGAATGTGAGTAGAGAAGATGCAAGTGTTTGGGGGAGGGAAGCATTAGATGAGGCAGAAATCTGAAAAACACGTGCACTCCCAAAATGTGCTGGGAAAAAAAAGAAAAAGAGCAATTCTCTAAAAATGAGCAGGGGGAGGATACAACACCTACCAATCAAAAGAATGGTAAATAGGCTATACTTCAGGGCAGTGAGAAATAGAAGAAGGGGAAGGCAAGTCATCAAATAAGAAGCAATGTGAGTCACAATAAAGCCAGCCAGTGGTAAGCAAAGGGTGGGCTTTATGCCCACTGTAAGCGTTTGGTAAGCACACAGTAGATCTTTTGAAAGCAAACAGCATATTTTGTCTGGTATTCGTGATCTGAAAATCAAGTTCCAAGTTCCAGTTTGTTCCAGCTTTCATTTGGTGTGGTTTAGCTGGCTGACTACTGTCAGCTTGAACTTTTGTCTAATTTTGCATGTCCCTGTATTGTTTGGCATCAGGAGGGCTAGAAGTAGCTGGAAATGGGTGGGTTAAATGTTCCCAACAAGGGGCCCCAACATATGTCTTGCCCGGGGCCTCAAACGTCCTGAAGATGCCACTGCATTAATGTGCTTTGAAGTATTGATACTTCATAGGGGTAATGAAAATGGCTATAAGTGGCAGCGCTGGCTGGTCCCCTCATATGCAGCACCCACACAGGCCCCCAAAACGCCGTTTGCTTTCCCAACACTGAAAGTGTGATGAAGCACATGTCCAGCCTTTTCTTAATAAACCAGGCAGGAAACATGCCTTGTGTTTTCTATGTGCTTTTGCTACAGAGCATTTATTGCAGAATATGTAAATGGATGTATGTGAATAGCCTGCTGCTATACATCGGCCATTCTGGAATTCTCTTCCTTACCCCGAATTGCGTTTGACCACTTCCTATACTCTGTTTAGGAAGTCTCTCAAAACATGGTGATTTGTTCAGGATACAATTGATGTCTTCTTTTTTCTGTCCCAGCAACTGTTTGACCCCGCACAGCGCCAAGAAACCGTTGGTGAATGTGCGCTTTACAAATTGCTTATAACATAACATAACATGTGAGATGAAGACCTGTGTCACAAGAACATCCTCTGTGGGCTGATTAGTTTTGCTAATCTTTTTTATTGTCATCATTAAGATGTTGAGCAGCTCTTGAAAGTGTTCTGTTTTTGAAGACAAGGAAGCTAGCAATATTACACAAAATAAAGTGCACTGCATTCCTTTTTGCTTAATACTGTGTTATTTTTAAAGTGTATAGAAAACATTGTTTTTTGTTGTCAATTGAGAGATTGAAAGCACTATCCATCCAGAGGGTAAATTGTGTAATCTTTGACAAGGAAACCTGGACTCAAATCCTAGCTTCCTCACTTGAGCAAATTGGGTGATCCTAGGCATACAGGGGCATATTACCAATCAATAGCGATAGTTATCACTATTGCTTGGTTAGAGACAAAAATTTACCGCTGAGCTGCGGCGATTTTTATCGCAGATAAACCTTGGTATTACCAAGGTTTATCGCAAATGCGATAAAAAACGGCCGCAATGCATGAATATCGCTGAAAAGTCCACGATATTCATGCATTACCGAGCTAATGCTCTTAGCCATGTTATCCACCTCCCATTGGATAACATGGCTAAGAACTGCTCAGGGGCAGGTGTTAGCTTTTGGAGATATTCGCGCTTAGCGCAAATATCTCCAAAAGTTGGTAATAGGAGATAGCGATGTTAGCGACTGTTTCCAGTCGCTAACATCTTAGCACGCCCACTTTACATGTCATTAGTGATAAATATCACTGACATGCAAAGTGGGGCCCAAGATGGTCGCTATCTCCTACTAGCTGTCGCTAACTGGTGTTAGCGACAGCTAGGTAATAGGGAGATAATTTTATCTCCGCTTTCTTGGCTTATAAAGCCAAAAAAGCGGAGATAAACCCTCTTGATAACATGCCCCACAGTTTTATTTCACAGTTTGTTTTGCTCGTGTCACTAATTTGAGAAAAACTTGTAGTACTTCAATTTAGGATGTGTTGTGTACAAAACCATCGCTCATACCCGGTTCAATAGGCAGTAATGTTGCTTTGTGTATAGCAACATCATTGCCCGAATTAAGTGTCCACGAGACAAACATATTTCTTAGTTCACTTAGACTTCTAAGTTCACGTTTAGAAACCATTTCTGTCAATAAATCTCACTCAAATAATCGAATGTATCAACATGAAACACCCTTGTTAAAAAAGTAACTTTTTTTAGGTTTAAAGAGTCGTTATCGGATTTTTACAGGACGTTTGTGTAAATTGTGTAATGGCTTGACTAGTGTGTTGGTTCTAAGCACCAAGCCAGAATCCTGGCTGCCCTCTGTCTCTGCTCTCTCCATTAAGTTGCTGTCTTGCCCACCGCCACAGCAGAGCTTTTCGGTGTTCCAGAGAAATTGAGGATACAATACTGGCATGCTAGCTCAGGTAGTCAATGGGTAATGTACTTGGTACAGAGATACAGGGCCGGCTTTAGCGGTGTTGGAGCCCAGTGTGACAATGTTTGTTGGCACCCCCCATTGACAACCACGGATTCCATCACTACCACCCTTTCACAGTGCCCCACAAATCTCCATAACCACTCTCTCTCAGATGCAGATGCACTTAATTAGTTTTATGTTGCCCTCAAACCAGTGTAGGGTGTCAGATCACTTTACATCACACATACTACACAGAGACAACCAATCACAGGTGTGTAATTCAGTGGATAGGAAACGTTACGTAAGACAGAGGACTACAAGGTGCAGGAGTCAAAAGTCATTCATACTAGTAGGCAGTATAGTGTAAGAGCGCTTGGTCTGGAGAAGCACAAACTCAGAATTTAAAACAGAACACCATGGTTGAGGGTTCTCCTTATAAATCGGAATTGATTTTTAATCCAAATAACCTTTTTTCAACATTAGGATAATGAAAGACTGGGGGGGGGGGCTCATAACGCTGTAATCTATACCTTGCAGTTTGCATGAGGCTCTTTGATGACTGTTAATAGCTGATTGTTCTATGTTAGGATTAACTTATAAACTACAAGTGACAAAAGGAGCTCTCTGACAAAAGCAGTAACCCACTGAGTTATTTACATTATATGCACTTTGTGATCTGCATGTACACGTTCTTTGCAGCAGGTATATCAACCCTCTGCGCTGCATTATGATGAGTCAAACCTTCCACTAGACAAAACTCCGACCTCTCTCCAGGAAGAACATTAATCACCATAATAATATTTACATTTTTTATTGTCACCTCAAAATTGTTGGAGGCCTGGAACGTTGCAGCAGGTGCTTTTCAAACCATAATATATCTGGAAACATAACGTCCCACCCAAAGTCAGTACTCGGTGCGGTTGCACCAGTCGCTCTGCCCGAGAGCCGTCCCTGCAGAGATATGTGTATAATCTGCTAATCACAAATTTGAATATTCATAAAGTGTCTTATAGCATTAATGTATCTGCAGTAGATCACTGTATGTAACCTGCATGTCCGACGTTTCAACTCTAACTTCAGAAAGTATTTCAGTTTTTATTGTGCTATGTAAATGGTAACCTTTTGCCTGATTCCCCCCCACATTTTTTGCTCTGTCTGTTTTGGGGGATTTAGATCGCTGTGCATTTTAACCCTGGTAACCAGGAGTTAAATGCCTGTCCTCCACCTTTACACATTGCTAAATTGGCTTACCCCTGACTGATATATTTAACTTGTTCATAGGTCCCTAGAAAATGGTGGGGGAAGTACACCCTGAGCCTGGAAGTTAAATGCCACCTGTGGATAGCAGCACCTATGGTGCCACTCAAAGGGCTGGCCAGTAAAACATGGCTTCATGACTCCCCTGCGTAGCCTGACTGTAGCAGCCTAAAACCTGCTTTCACACCTGCCAAAATAACCTTTTCTGACTGGCTAGAAACTCTACTTTTAATGATTGAGTCATCCCTAAACACAACTTGTCTCCGACAATGTAGGGTGACTCATTTAAAAGTAAAACATGTTCACCCAATGACTAGCCCCAAAAATGGTGGCGAGCTTCAGCCCAAGAACAAAAAGAATAAGGTACCTGAGCCACAACTGGACATTTCATACCCTTGCTGATTCACATACACCTTGGCCATTTAATTGTTCAGTCAGACAATCTTAGTCTTCGAGCTTGGTTGAACCTATCTTCAATTCTTTATCCATCCATTTGATCATTCATTCATCCAATATGCACTTACCTATTCAATCGTCCATCCATGTACTCGGCTATTCAAGGATTCATTTAGACATGCACTAACACATCCATCTAACCATTGACTCATTATCACAGTCCCATACTCACCCATCAACACAAGCACAAACATCAGTCAATCAATTGCCAATAAATGGTGATTAGCTTTCACTTGTGAAATGTCTAGACCTTATTGGTGGCTTTATGGGCACTTGTTTTGGGATACTTGCTTGCATGCCCCAGGTCACCTACAAATAGTGCCGAGACAGTCACAGGAATTCCGCCGAATATTTTGCACCCCACTCCTATTCAATATGTGACCTTCTTAAGAGTTGTGTGCGTCCAGTGCTCAAAAAGTTGATAATAAGGCCCAATTACTTTCATGGTGTCCCATAAATACCAGAAAAGCGAGCAGGCTGTAATGAAAAATAAAGCCCGCAGCTCCCAAAACACAGAAAAGAAGGCAGAACTATAACAGAATGAACTAATGTCAACTGAACTATTAGGCACAGTATGTGGTGCCTCATTATTTCACACCACTCTTTACAAGTTTAACATGAATTACTTGTACTTTCATAACCACAATGAACAATGTAACACGGCTTCCCTTTACCTGTTGGTCACTGCATGCTCCTTGCATTCTTTGACGTCATTGATTCGTTTCCCATAACTAGACAGAGAGAGAAAGCACACAGTAAGTAGTAACTAGTATATGGACGATTACGCTTTGCCTGTCGAGATCTAGGTAGCATTGAGGTACCAGATCCAGAGACATCGGAATTGACCTGGTTTGGAAGGCAAAACGGGAGCGGCAGACATAACTCAATTTTAACTCATTCAAGAAATATGATATATAACTAAACAAACAATTAAACTGACTTGGTATCCACTTCATTTATATGCAACAATACGAATGCATGGTTACGAGTGAGGGGAAATGAGTGTAACTAACCCAGCAGCAGAAACCTTAGCCATCATATGTGCTACTAGATATCTGCCTTCACCAACACACAGGGACACCTGGTACTATTTACTGTGAGAGTTGCTCGAAGGAAGCAATGCCATCTGGCTGCCATCTTGTTTTCAGCACTAAGCAGTATTTTGATGAGCTATCTTCCTTAACCTGGTGTCACCATTTCCTTGCTTGACCAGTCACTGGCACTTATCCATATTGTGGCAGTCTCAATCTCTCCACATATCTGTAAATGTCCGCCTCTCACTTGCTGGGCACCTATACTACTTTAAACAGGATGTGTTGCTCTATTAATAAGCTGTATCCTGGGCTGCAGTCCACAAGTGAATGGGCGATGAGACTCACTCTATCCATCTTCATTCCCAATGCAGAGGTAATAACAAGGACTCCACCCTTTATATCTGTGTCGCTTCAGTGGACAAACCAGTCAAGACAGGTAGCGGGCGAACTTAAAGATGCTTTGGTCTCCACACCTGCAGCCTGATCTTTCTTTTTCATCATTTCACTTGAGGAATATTTAACCTATGCAGTGATTTGTTTAGCCTGTGCGGGAAATATACGTCTTTAGAGATTTTCATAAATTGTGTATGCTCCTGCAGGACAGCATAACATTCAAAGCAGGTGATGTCTGTGTGGCTGGAGCACTGAGAATGTAGCAGGAGCACTCAAGAACGTATTCACAATATTTGTACCCCTTTCTTCCGGACACCCCCAATTGTGCGTCTCTCACCATTGTCATTGGCACTTTGAGCATTATATTTGTTACTATAAATGGAGCATAAGAAGTGTGCAGATGTGTATCATTTTCCTCTACATTCACATCAGGTAGGGGTATTCATGAGGAGCAGCTGGTACCCCTAGTTTTAGGGGTCATAAAGGGAAGGACCAGCGCAAACAATGCGAAGGACACCAAAAGCTATGATTTTGTTGTGTAGTTTTCCCTCCCTGCTTTTCATTTATACCCTCAGTATCAAATAGGAGGCCTTTGAAGGGTTACTGATAGCGAAAGGAGTCGGTCCAGTGAATTCAGCAGCATTTAAAGGACGGTGTTGTCACTTTGGCTACCTCCAGCATTTTGGTGAATTTATGTCCATGTTGTTGACCTGCTAGAGAGAAGCCTCATGTTACCAGTTAGTTCGATGGGGCTAAAGTAAAGTTCTCATGCTGGATCTGGGGCATAGAATTTCACATTCCTCATCAGTGGGTATTCTTGTAAAATGGCATTCATTACATCATCTTACCCATTGCATCAATTCTGTCTGCTTCTGGGACATAAAATAATGTTTAAGAACACAGCCTACACGGCAGCGATCTACAGTCCAGTTGACAGAGATGATGAGTTTTCAATGACCCCAAAATTATCAAATATTTGATAACCTGGCATCAATGGAAGACTCAGAGCTAGTGTGGGTAAGTAGATTAGGATCCTCATGGCGAAAGATCTAATGCAGTAATCTAACTCTCAGGCACATGTACTAAAGTTTAAAGTCTTTACCCTTTAATGCTGCCAAAAAACTCCTCTATGACCTTATGAATGTGGAGGATTTCATCTCGAATGAGTGTGATGCACAGGGAACCTTGAAGTGCCAGCTTCCACAGATCCAGACACTGTGGATTGGTGTTCAGGATCCCATGGGTCAGCAAGAATCCAACTATAAAGAAAGGAAAACAGTAAAGGAAATGGTTTGTACCATATTTTGGTCATTGATAGCACTAATTCCAAATGCCATATCATAGTTGTGCACTCACAATCTTGCTGTAGGAAGATGACTAACAACAGAAATGAGAGAGCGGCTACAGATTTCAGCATCACAGAACTGTCTTATTTCTCTCTGCCGATGATAGGCAAGAATCCAGGAATTAGTGTCAAACATACTGCGCCTACATACTGTGAACATTCTACTAATTGTAAGTAATATAAAGTAACTGTAATCCAGACCTGCATCTACCATAACACATCTTTGAGAACTGGTGCTGTTATGCCAAGTTGTATGCACCCTGACCATCTTTATTTTTTTAAATGGTGTATATATATATATACGCACACAGCAGCTTTCTCTGGAAACTTGCAGACACTAACTTAAGACAAGGCATCCTTCTCTGACTCTTTCTCAGATAAAGTGCAGTGAAATTGCTTGGAAGCAGATGTGACGAGTTCTCTTATCAGGTTCATGGAACTACCCCTTTTTCATTTTGATTAAGTGGAATGAGCAACTCACTCCAGTGGCGTAGCGAGGGTGCCATGGACCTTGGTGCAAGCAAGGAACATGGGCCACTAGGTCAATGGCTTGGAAGTTGATACAGCAATAATCAGGGTTCAGTGTCTCGTAGCCCTTTAGGCTCCGCTGCCTCTGCTCCAAAACCTATAGCAAGCCACTACCTCGGCCTAAACTCTTGATCACAAATAATTCCAGGTACTAACGGCCTGATTATGGGTTTGCCAGTGCTGGAGTGGGACCGCCCGGCACCTATACCACTAAACCTGTGGTTAACCCGCCCACCAGATTAGGAGGTTTCTTCAGATCTGGCGGGCGGTTCTTTGGCGTTACCATGGCAGTGCGTATTTCAGTAGGCACCGCAATGGGACCATCAAAATCAGTACCTGCATGGCATGGAATGCAGCAGTCAAGGCCGTGGAGGTAATGGGGTGCATATTCAAAGGGGGCACAACATGTACCACCCTGCATGTATCCCCAGCCACCGAGGTGACAGAGGGCTATGTATAGTCTTGTTTGTTTCGTCTCCACCACAGTTTTCTTGGTGGTGGAATCCACTCCTAATCTTAATGCGTCATTGATCCTATGAGACTCCTTTGTCCAGAGGTCTCCATCATTAGTAACCTTACAACACCAATAAACCTATCTCCTCTAGAAGTCTCACTCCAATTCTGGGAGAATGTACAGCTCTCGTTTTCCCCACCATGATCCCAGGCGGGGATCTTGGTACTGCGATTTGGCGCCCTGTCCTAAGTCCCACTCTTGAAATCCTTAGCTGTCATTGGTGACTGCTTCTGTCAACTATGCTATTCTCCTGGACAAATCTTTCACTCAGGAGGAGATCTCCACAGTTATCGCGGGACTGCCGGGTGATAAGGCTCCCGGATCAGAAGGCCTCACTCCTGCATTCCACAAACAATATGCTCCTCTCCTTGTCCTGCACTTAGCCGCCATGTATAATTATTCTCTCGAGCGCAGAAGTTTTCCCCTATCACTTCGCGAGGCCTTGCTCACCCTTCTTCTGAAGCCGGATAAATCCCCAGAGTGCTGTGATTCATACCGTCCTCTGTCCCTCATTAACACTGACAATAAAATCCATGCCAAACTGCTGGCCACCTGCCTTCTTCCACTCATGTCACTAATCGCCAAGATCAATCCGGTTTTATTCCGCGGCGCGCCACCTTCCACAACCTTCAGACCATCTTCTCAGTCCTCCACCAGATTAATCCCTCTCTCCTGGCTGTGGCTGCACTATTGGATGCTACCAAATCCTTTGACACTATTGAATGGCACTTCCTCTTCCAGCTCCTCCCGCGCTTGGGTTTCAGCCCAGATTTTGTACGTAAGATACAACTACCATAAAGCTCCCCACAGCTTGCATCAGAATAAATGGGCAGGTCACTGACCCATTTCCATCTCGAGAGGCACCAGGCAGGGGTGCCCCCTCTCCCCCATGCTTTTTGCCATCACCATGGAACCCCTGGCGACCCATCTACGCCAACACAGCCCCGTGCCTTTGTCACTTCCATGAATGCGGATGATGTCACGATCTATGTCTGAGACCCTCAGGAAAATCTCACACCATGATGAGGGAGGTGCTGTGGTTTGGTTGTTTATCCGGTGTCCAAGTCAATTAGAGCAAGTCGGTACTTTTCCCCGTCACAGATGCTACAAAGCCTTTCACCCCAGATTACCCCTTTGTTTGGGCGTGGGGCCCTCGAGGTACCTTGGCATCTGGCTGAGTAGGGATGTGGACGAATTCTGGAAGCCTAATTTCGACCGGGTGATGGGTTGGTTGTAGACCAAGATCTGCTTTTGGCAAAAACTCCCTTTATCGCTAGCTGGACGCATTGCCATTGCTAAAATGGTGGTGCTCCCAAAATTCTTTTACCTCTTTTTAAACATCCCCGTCCGTCTCACATCACATTTCTTCTGCAAATGTGAGCTCCAACATCATAAATCTGGTCTGGGCAGGGAGACAACCTAGAATTGCTTATGACATTCTTACACTGCCCTTGGCCCGAGGCGGACTGGGTGCCCCAGATATCAAGCTCTATGCCCTGTGCGCCCAAGCCAGCTTCCTCCACTTCTGGCTTCATCCTATGCCTTTTCAACTCCACGTGGCAGTCAAGGCGGACCTTGCTGCCCCATGGTCGCTTCGGACCGCGCTATTTCTCCCACCCAAGCCCCGCGCGATGAGATTGATACGGTTTAATGCCTGTGTTGGGCCTGGAATGGCCTGCGTAAATACAATGGCGCAGACACACTGTATGCTCCCTCCCTAAACCTTGCCAGCAATCAAGCATTCCCCCGTTGCAGACAGCGGGCATTGCCTGCCATGCGAGTCTCCTAGGACTTCATACTAAAGTGGACATCTACCCTAATAATACCTTTTTCACCATTCACGAAAATGCTGCGCCAATGGACAAATTATTGTACTACCAGATTAGAGCGACTTGCAGAGAAGATAACCCCGCATTCCCTCAGGCCCCGCAAGCCAATGCCACCCTCGAATTAGTCCATTTCTCTAGCTCCCTGCGTAAGCTGGTCACTAGACTGTATGCTCTTACACTGGCCACCTCTTCCACTAACACTGAGCGTGGCCGCGATACGTGGAGTGTAGACTTAGATAGGGACCTTCCTCAGGAGCATTGGCTCAATGCTGCAACCAGACAAAGCGCCTCTCCCCCCAACTATCGCCTGCGGCTCATACATTTTAAATATTTGCATAGACTCTACAGCTCTCCTGTGTCACTACATAAGATGGGCCTACTCGAACACAACAGATGTGCTGGCTGCTCCTCTCCCAGCGTGGACTTTGCCCACTTGGCCTGGTTGTGCACACGGGTTTCTGCAAGGGGTATGCGCAGCTATTAGTGACATCACATTTGAACGCATCACTCCCAATCCCCTGGTGTGCCTCCTAGGTTATGTCAAACATACATGAGACGCCAACCGCAAACTCACGGCAATGCTTCTAGTGCATGCTAAGCGAAGAGTGTCCATCCACGGGGGGCGCAGGCCAGCGCCCATGGTTAAAAATTGTTTGGAGGAAGCAGGCCTCTGCCAGTAAATGCTAGGTGAATTTTGGGATTTGATGGTGGCTGCCAGCAGACCCCCTGACAAATGGGCCCCACTTATCTCCTACCTGCAACGTGTAGCGACCCCAGACGACCCGCCAAAGGACTCCCCCATCACTGGCAAGCAAAATGCCAGAGACAGTGCTATAGATAGTACCCCCTCATCGAGTCCTCCTATTTGTGCCTCCCCGAATGTGCTTAAATCTACACCCATCAAGGCTGGGCTGTGTATTGTGCTACTTTTGATCAGTCATTGTTTTCCAATGGGAAATGTAAATGTGGGTGTAAATGTGACTGCACTCCTACCGCGATGGAAACCTGTAAAGTGTTGTGCCTTCCTTTTCAATAAAAGGTTTTTGAAATACAAAAAAAACTATGCTATTATCATTTGCCATTGGCAAGTGCCGAGTTTGTTATAGTTAAAAATTCTCCCATTGGTCACCTAGGGCTGCAGTCCCAATGTTTTGACGATTTGGCGTAGTTTCTATTTTCTGCAGATACAAAGCCCTGTTGCTCATTTTGGGGCTGGTTTTTCATTGGTGGTTCTTCTAAAGTGCTCTGCGAATTGTAGGTTATGATTTATGAGGAAATGTCCTGTTCGGTCTGTTAGAAGTTCAATTACCTGGACCATCTGGGATAGTGAATTACCCGGAACAGTGGGCAAATTGCCATGACTGTTCCAGCAAAATCGGGACAGTTGGCAGCTATGTTTTTTAGTTCTAGATCAAAATGGCTACCCAGATCCATACTGATAAGCTCTCACGCAGCTGGCTGTTACATGATCAAATGACCTTTGTTTCAGGAAGCTGTTGAAACCGTCTGTCATGAGGTACGTTTTGATGAAGTTATAAGTTATTATTCCTCCCGCTATAGGCTTCATTGTTGACTTTTGACTTGAGTATATTAATCACCCAAACTCAGGTGAAAAATGGCAAACTAGTAGTTGAGTTGGCAATACCTTGGGAGCTCCCAAAGCTGCAAAATGCTCCTGGATGTCTTTATCAAGAGCCAAAAATGAGTATACTTGTGTTTGGAGAGCTAGTGGACATTAGACCAAGCTCTGTTCATTCAATGTGACTTGTGGTAAAAGCTATTACAGTCCACAACTGGTATCACTTTTAGCCACGCAATGAAAAACGATGATCTGCATAGTATTCACAGTCTCACACAAGAGTGCAGATGGTGCAACAGCTCAGGTGGGCTTCTCACACGAGTCTAGTAACCTTTCATTTGGTTATATCGTAGTTAGATGAAATCTTCAGTAACACCGTAATGTTTTAAATACAGAAATTCATCAGTTATAGTTAACTTAATTAACTATAGCTGGTGCCCTAAGGTAACTATAACACCTTGCACAGTTCTCTCATCAATAATTTATAATAAGGCACAAGTTATACTGCGGCCAAGCACCACAGCTAAACCTCACAGGCAGCCAAACCTCCCCCTCCCCACCTAACAACCACCCTATATATAACACCCTATATATAAAGCAAATCTATCATCTTTCTCCCAAAATTTACAATCATTTTAATCAAATCTATATTTCAATAATGACTTAAAAAATATTTAATAACATTTTAATGAACTCCATGTCTGTGACTCCTCCTGTTTACATAGTTTATATTATGAAATGTTTGGGGGTGTGAAATAAATAATTTTTCCTAAAGAAAAAAAAGAACCCAAATAAATCTTTGTTCTACCTTTTAAAAATTTGCACCCCGAAAAATGAAGTGGTAAATATAGCCAAATAAACCAAATAGCCAAATAAACAGCTTGTATTTTATATGATATATCTTTGACACATACAATTAGCCAAATAAAATAAGCCAAATAAACAGCTTGTATTTTATGTGATATATCTTTGACACATAAAATTCAACAGGCCCCGAGGTGAGACTGCAATCCCAGTTGTAGAGCAAAATCTCCAACATAGTAAATGCTGTAGAAATGCTGTTTTCCTGGGGTCATGGTTTCAATGACCCATGAGACTTATGGTTTTAATTCTAGTGTTGGTGGGTGCCTCCAGATCTCTATACAACCCCCGATCCCTACAACATTTAAAAAAAATGTGGTGGTGTCCCTGCACCTTCTAGGGACATCACCTAAAACAAAATATATGTATGTAGCCCTCCCAGGGCATTATGGAGCACTCCTTGCGGGTGCAGGTTGAGCCAGCATTGCTCCAACCCCACAGGAGCAGTCTTCTTTTGCTCCCGCAGAGTGTGAGAACATTACATTTTTCTTTCCTGTGAAATAGATGGTGATCCAGGGGTTGGTGACCCTCGGACACAGTCACTGAGGGTGTCCCCAGAGCCATTGTATGGCACAGGGAAGGGGGTCCCATTTAATTACTTTTTTTGGAACCCGGAAGATGGGGTCCCTGGGGCCTCCTTGGCCTGGTGGGAAAGGGGGCCTCCTCTCCCCTCATTAAATTATTGGCCCCAGGGAATGGGGCCGCGCAGCCTTGTGGATGCATGGGGAGGGAGTCCATGCAACCCCATCCCACTTAAAAATTGCTACGCCTTCCCCAGACCCTGGGCCACAAGGGGGTTATTTTTAAATGTGCAGGAGCCCACGTTTAAATAAAAAAAAATTGCAGGGTTATCATGTTTTTAGTTCCGGGTCTAGGGGTTCAGGGTATCTGTACCATGCCCCTTAATGTCTTTCTTTGCATTTTTCCTAGGACTCAGAATTGAGTCCCGAGTCCTAAAATGGCTGCCACCACTTCCTGGTTGAGGTGGTAGCAGCCAGTATGATCTCAGCAGGGGATACACAGAGGCTTTGCGTACCTAGACATACAATTTTTTTTGCATTAATTGCTCAAAAACTACTGAACGGATTTAAAACAAAAAACAAAAAGCACTCTTTCTGGACCAAGATCTAGCTTTCTTCCAAATTTGGTGCAATTCCATTCAGTGGTTTGTGCTGATGCTGTATCGAAACCTCCCAAGGAACAATGAATGGGGACCTTTTGGAAGCCCCTTTTTTCTTGGCCCCCGCTTGACAGATCACCCCAAAACTTTCCTTGTGCAAACTAGTCAAACTGTGGCACTGTTTGGAAAGTATCGTGGAGATTCATCAAACGGCGCCAAAGTTATGAGCAACACAAAAAAGGCATTTCTTACAAATCTCAATCTTAACTATAACTTCCCAGTGGTGACCACCACTGTTTTTATATAGATAGATAGATAGATAGAAAGATAGATAGATAGAGAGATAGATAGATAGATTGATAGATAGATAGATAGATAGATAGATAGATAGATAGATAGATAGATAGATAGATAGATAGATAGATAGATAGATAGATAGATAGATAGATAGATAGATAGAGCTTTTAAAAAGTTAAATGGGTGTGGTCTAAACCAAGGCAATGATGCCTACAGCTCGCTTCAAATTTCATGGGTTAACAGAAGATTGCCACAACCTAAGGACTGTACAAGAACATTCTACTCATGACTGTGTGACGCAGTGCATCTGGTCGAATAAAGCTAGCTAGTTTAAATTAGGTCATCTGTTTTTTTTTCCTAAACCAATCTCAAGTCGTCTCATGGGTCGGTTTTGAATAGTGTGGAGCTCTTTAATATATCTAGCAGGGAAGCCTACATACATTGCCTCACAGTAATATAATTGTGAAAATGTGTATGCTCTGTGGGATATTTCTTGCTGTGTCACCATGTATGTACTGATGTTGCTGGATAAACATGGAAACACCTTCCATTCCTTTACATCTTGACCTCTATTGATGTAAAGGAGAACATTTTAAATGAGAGGTCCAATTAAAATATGACACTCAGATTATTCACTGTTGCTGCAGTTATTGGTACATCTACTGTTCTGAGAAGTCACTGGAACAGCCATAGCTGGTAGAGAGGCCTGAGTAGGCAGCATTTGTATTTTGGATATCTAAAACCACATTTTGCAGTCATGTACATTGCATAGATAGTCATGAGCTCCATGCTGTCTCCTGTCTAATGATCAGCTGATTATCATCAGGAGAATATGGAACCCAAATCATGGTTTTAAATGACCCAGCCAGTCAGTCAAACCACTTTTATGCGATTATTTGAAATCACAAAAAATACAATACACATTTAAAAATTAGCACAATCATATCAAATATATAAAACATAATGAGCATTAGTAAATATTCATATAAGTTAAAAACAGTCAAGTACATCTCAAATTCAATCTGTGGAAAAATAAATGATTTCAAACAGGATTTATCAGAGAAAGTCTCTTTTTATTAAGTCGTACAGCTGCAACCAGAAAGCTAGCGATGTTAAAAATATCCCAGGTGTTGCTAAGCATTTATAAATAAAGAAGAGCTGGCTTGACCTGTAGGAAACCCTTGCCCCTCAAAAGAGGGACTAAAAACCTCCTTCGTATTTCTGCATAAAAGTCGCAAAACATCATAAAATGCAGTGTGTCCTGTGAAGAAAAATTGTCACACTGACATGGATCTAGATTCTCAGGTTTAGATCAGCCCGAGATAGTACCCAGGGAGAAATGAATTAGGTTAAAACGGAATCTGGTCAAGAGCCACCCATGGAGGGGCTTGGTCACTATTCTCAAGTAGAGCTCAATTGATAGAGATGATATTATCAGATAATGGGCGCTAACAAGAGGTTTCTGTAGCTCCTGCTCCTCACGTTCCAACATAAAACTATTCAATAGTTGTGCTTTGGCCCATTTCACGTCATCCTTTCTGATGCCTTCGGGAGGTCAAAAAGATCAGAGCGGCTTATTATAAAAAACATGTGCTTAACATAAGCCAACCACGGGATACTACTGGCTTTATCCAGGGAAAGACAATCCCGCAGGATACAATGATTCATTGTTAAACTTGGATTAAGCCAGATTTTGAGCCAACAAACCAGCGGGGCAATTCTTATTAAATCGGATACATACCCCATTCCAAGTTACTGGTGGATGGCAAAAGTAGAAGTAGATTGAGGGACAGACAAAATGGTTCTTAAAAATCTATTTTTCACCTTCTGGGTTTCTTCTTGCTGTTTATAGCCCCAAATCATTGAACCAAACGAGGCAATAGCCAAACATTTGGATCTATAAATTCCAAGCATGGCTTCAAAGGGGCTAGCACCCAGTCGTTGAGCGAACCCTAAGAGGGCTGTCGTTGACCTGACTACGGCATTCTTTTTTGCCTTCTGTTGGGGGACCCAGGAAACTCTTTCATCAAATAGCACCCCCAAATAAGTAAAAGAGGGCACCCTAGAGACCTCAGCTCTATTACAATAAAACAATTCAATTTTCCTATTTCTTTTACCAGCTATCATAATATGGGATTTCTTGATATTAATTATCAGATCCAAAGATCTCATGAAATCACCAAAGGTATTCAAAAACCGCTGAAGGCCTACAGCAGTATGAGCTAATAGTACTGCATCATCCGTGTATAGGAGGACTGGGATAATCAGTTCTCCTACACGCGGATTATCCAAACAAGCCTCCGGCAAAGATTTTTCTAGGGCATTGATATAAAGGGTGTAAAGAATTGGGCCAAAATACATCCCTGTCGGACGCCCCTCCCTAACTTAAACTGCCTTGTACATTTGCCATCCTGCGTAACCCTTACTGTTGCAGAAATATCCCGATGCAGGTCAGCCAAAAAATGAACTAGAGAAGGATCAATGCCCATATTTAGCAAGATAGTCCACAGCTTCGACCTGTTAACCAGATCGAACTCTGAAGAAAGGTCCATAAAACCCAGGTACAAAGAACCTTCTTTAGCTATCGTATATTTGCTTATTAGAAGATGTAGATTCAGACACTGGTCCAGAGTACTTCTACCCTGTCTAAATCCATATTGGAGGTTAGAAAGGACCTCATTTTCAATCACCCGGTCCATGATTTTGGTCAGAACGACTTTGCCCAGTATTTTAACGGCAGAGTCAATTAAGGATATGGGTCTGTAACACCGAGGATCCCCTCTCTGGCCCTTTTTAAAAAGTGGGAGGATTATTGATAGGGCCCATGGTGCAGGAAAACCCTGGGTACCCGAGGCATTATAGACATTGGTTAATATCCTTTTCCAACATTTGGGATCACATTTATAAAGATCCGTCTGCACACAATCAGGGCCAGGTGCTTTATTATTAGATGTCTCTATGATTGCCCTTTCTACATCCGCCTCCTCAAATAACAGTGGGTGCGAGTCTTGGCAGGTCAACAAACTCAGAGGTCGATCACCATCCACATTGAGCCCATAAATTGCCTCAAAATGTGTGAGCCACTGCCCCTCGGTGATATTGCTCTCCATGTAATCATTCTCTACACCCGAAAAAAAAGGTGCGTTCACAATGGCCCAGAATCTCATACTATCCTTTAAAATTTCTACTGAGGAAAGTGCCTTCCAAGCTTTGATCAGACTCCTGAGGCGGAAGCCGGGAGAGCGCATAGGGCATTGCATTGTTTTTTTAAAATTGTAAAACTGTCACAAATTTACTTGTGCTAGCTTTTAAAACTCACCACAGCAACTCTGTAAATTGCTAAGAATCGAGCACTTCACTCAGTTCAGGTAGCGGAATCTAACGCTGCCGGCTGACCCCTAATTGATTCACTCCTCTGACGCTCGCAGCGCGAGGACTCAGGCCACGCCCACTTGTTTGGCCACGCCCCCCGGAGACGACTACATAACGCTGAGTAAAAGCGCCAGGTAGCCCATTGATCAGACTCCTGAGGCGGAAGCCGGGAGAGCGCATAGCGCATTGCATTGTTTTTTTAAAATTGTAAAACTGTCACGAATTTACTTGTGCTAGCTTTTAAAACTCACCACAGCAACTCTGTAAACTGCTAAGAATCGAGCACTTCACTCAGTTCAGGTAGCGGACTCTAACGCTGCCGGCTGACCCCTAATTGATTCACTCCTCTGACGCTCGCAGCGCGAGGACTCAGGCCACGCCCACGTGTTTGGCCACGCCCCCCGGAGACGACTACATAACGCTGAGTAAAAGCGCCAGGTAGCCCATTGATCAGACTCCTGAGGCGGAAGCCGGGAGAGCGCTTAGCGCATTGCATTGTTTTTTTAAAATTGTAAAACTGTCACGAATTTACTTGTGCTAGCTTTTAAAACTCACCACAGCAACTCTGTAAACTGCTAAGAATCGAGCACTTCACTCAGTTCAGGTAGCGGACTCTAACGCTGCCGGCTGACCCCTAATTGATTCACTCCTCTGACGCTCGCAGCGCGAGGACTCAGGCCACGCCCACTTGTTTGGCCACGCCCCCCGGAGACGACTACATAACGCTGAGTAAAAGCGCCAGGTAGCCCATTGATCAGACTCCTGAGGCGGAAGCCGGGAGAGCGCATAGCGCATTGCATTGTTTTTTTTAAATTGTAAAACTGTCACAAATTTACTTGTGCTAGCTTTCGAAAACTCACCACAGCAACTCTGTAAACTGCTAAGAATCGAGCACTTCACTCAGTTCAGGTAGCGGACTCTAACGCTGCCGGCTGACCCCTAATTGATTCACTCCTCTGACGCTCGCAGCGCGAGGACTCAGGCCACGCCCACTTGTTTGGCCACGCCCCCCGGAGACGACTACATAACGCAGAGTAAAAGCGCCAGGTAGCCCATTGATCAGACTCCTGAGGCGGAAGCCGGGAGAGGGTATAGCGCATTGCATTGTTTTTTTTAAATTGTAAAACTGTCACGAATTTACTTGTGCTAGCTTTTAAAACTCACCACAGCAACTCTGTAAACTGCTAAGAATCGAGCACTTCACTCAGTTCAGGTAGCGGACTCTAACGCTGCCGGCTGACCCCTAATTGATTCACTCCTCTGACGCTCGCAGCGCGAGGACTCAGGCCACGCCCACTTGTTTGGCCACGCCCCCCGGAGACGACTACATAACGCTGAGTAAAAGCGCCAGGTAGCCCATTGATCAGACTCCTGAGGCGGAAGCCGGGAGAGCGCATAGCGCATTGCATTGTTTTTTTAAAATTGTAAAACTGTCACGAATTTACTTGTGCTAGCTTTTAAAACTCACCACAGCAACTCTGTAAACTGCTAAGAATCGAGCACTTCACTCAGTTCAGGTAGCGGACTCTAACGCTGCCGGCTGACCCCTAATTGATTCACTCCTCTGACGCTCGCAGCGCGAGGACTCAGGCCACGCCCACTTGTTTGGCCACGCCCCCCTGTCCCCTCCCTCAACAACCATTTTATAATGTGTCTATGGCGGAAGCGCAGCGGACGAGCGCAGCGGGAGCGCCTAAGGCAAGCCCGTCTGCGCCCGTCCGCGCCAGACCGAGCTCAGAGCCCACACCCCCGGCCGGGCCCAGCCTCCCTCTAATCAAATATTCACAAGAATCTCTGCACCAACTCAGAGAACCTTTACACACTAGGTGCAACGGACTCATTACCCCGGAGGACAAGCATCCAAGATGCCCGAATTGCGCCTACAGGTTAACGCTTTCCCCCCATCCAGAACCCGCCTGCCTCGAGATGGCTCCGCTCAATTGTAGGTCCCTTCCCAAGCACCAGACAGAAATCAACCTACTGCTGACAGACTCCGCCATTGACGTCCTGTTTTTAACAGAAACTTGGCTGTCTACAAGTTCCGACCCGGACATTATCCAATCATTACCACCTGGGTACCTCATCAAAACCCTCAACAGACCGAAGGGAACGGGAGGGGGTTTAGCGATTATATATCGCGACAACCTATCATGTCAGTTTAAAGACAGCCCCATCCTAGATAGCGAAAATGTTCTTTTCTCCTTACATCTGCCTCCATCTACCACCCTATCTGGGGTCTTAATCTACCGCCCACCAGGACAGGTAGGGTGTTTCATAAACTCACTAATGGACGCCATCTCCTCTCTTGTCTGCGTGACTCCAAATTTCACAATCCTTGGAGACTTAAATCTCCACTTCGATGACCACGCTAACAAACTTGCCTCAGATTTAAAAACCAATCTAACATCCCTCAATCTACAACTGCGCAGCAATGAACCTACTCATATGAAAGGACATCTGCTAGATCCCATTTTTTACAATCTCACCAAACTTTCCGTACAAACTCCTCTGCCCCTCCCCTGGTCAGACCACTTCTTGGTTCCCTTTAAACTTCAACTTCCAGGGAAGAAGTCGGAAACTCCCCGTCCCCAGGTTCCATCACGCCCATGGAAAAAATTGGACACCAACCTATGGGAACGTTCGCTGTCAACCACTTTACCAGTAGTAGACCCAGACCCCTCTAAAGCCGAAGTCCAATTGCATAAATGGATTAACGATTCCCTTAATTCATTCTTGCCACTCAAACCTCTTCCAACTAGCAGGAAATCCTCCAAACTGCCGTGGTTTACTCAGGAATTACGTGAACTAAGAAAGACAGCCAAAAGGCTAGAGCGCCAATGGAGAAAAAACTGGATTACAGAAGACAAAAGTGAATACAGAGCCCATATTAGGCTCTATAAAAACACTTTAAAAACAGCGCAGGCCTCCTACTTCGAGGATCAAATAGCCTCAGCGGCCAATTCCGCAAAAGAGACCTACCGCATAGTTAATCTCCTCACCAAATTGCAGGACCCACCGCCGACTCCAGACCTGGAGGGCGTAAAATGTAACCAGATGGCCGAATTTTTCTCGGCAAAAATTGAAAAAATCCTGACCTCCCTACCGGCCCCTTCCATCTCCCAAGGATGCTCTATCTCCTCTCCTCTCCAAGACGCCCCGAGACTATCCACCTTCCCCCAAATCACCACTGAGAGGTTTCTTAACATCCTACATACAATCAAAAGTGGTGCCCCGTCAGACCCAGCCCCGATCAGTAAACTCAAGCTGGTTGCTTCTACTGTAGCCCCCTCTCTTACCAACTTGATCAATGCCTCTTTCAAAGCTGGCACAGTCCCGGCAAACTGGAAAAAAGCCACTGTCAGGGCGCTTATAAAAAAGCCGCATCTAAACCCTATGGACCCATCTAACTTTAGACCTATCTCACTGCTGCCGGCCATCAGCAAAATCGCCGAACGTGTAGCAAACCAACAACTCTCCGAGTTCCTAGAAACTAATCACCTCCTCCGCCAGTCTCAGACAGGTTTCAGACCGGGACAAGGGACCGACACCGCACTGTTAGCCGTAGTCGAAGAAACTAGGAGCATTATGGACGCAGGAGGATCAGTGGCAGTGATCCTCCTCGACCTAAGTGCCGCCTTCGACACGGTGGACCATGCAACCCTCATACAACGGCTTGGTCTGATAGGAGTGGCGGACTTCGCCTTACCCTGGATTATATCCTTCCTCGAAGATAGGTCCTTTCAAGTGGCAGATGGGTACTCCACCTCCAAGGCTCAGGCACTCAAGTGTGGGGTTCCCCAGGGATCTTCCCTGAGCCCCACACTTTTTAATGTGTACATGGCACCCCTCGAGGATCTTGTCAAACCTTTTGGCATCAAATCTATAAAATATACGCCGACGACACACACCTCGTCGTTTCCCTTAACCAACCAGACAATTCCCTCTCTAATCTATCCAGTTGTCTTGAGAAGGTGCACCAGTGGATGTGCGACTCCCGGTTAAAATTAAACGGTGAGAAATCAGAAATACTCCTCTTGGGAAATCCAAACAAAATCCCCACATCCCTTCCCTGGCCGCCATGTATGGGAACTCCACCAATCCCCAAATCCGAGGTAAAGAGCCTGGGGATATGGCTGGACCAGGATCTCAGTTTTAAGACTCAAGCTAGAAAAACTGCGGGAACCTGCTTCGGCCTCTTAAAGATGGCACGAAAGATTCTCCATCTAATCCCCCACCAATCTAGGAAGCTCCTGATGCAGGGGCTGGTGAACTCCAGATTAGACTACGGAAATGTGTTGTATCTGGGGGCTCCAGCCTCGGTAGTCCACAGACTTCAATGTGCACAAAATGCGGCTGCAAGAATCCTAACAGGAACTAAAGCGAGGAGCTCGGCCAAACCAGCCCTCAGAAACCTGCACTGGTTGCCAGTAAAAGAACGGGTCAACTTCAAAACCCTGTGCATTGCCCACAGAATAATGCATGATGAAGGCCCCCCCATTCTCAGACCACTTCTGACACAGCACCAGTCCAGTAGACAATTAAGATCTAACTCCTTATCCCTCGCAAACGTCCCTAGAATTAGGAAGGCCAGAACCGGCGGTCGCCTGTTCTCTTACAATGCCCCCAGATTGTGGAACTCCCTCCCACTCTCTCTGAGGCAAGAACACAACCACCTCAGGTTCAGGAAGCGACTAAAAACCTGGCTCTTCCCCTAAATTTCCCCTGATTACCTCTCCCCTGTTTCCCCACCTTGCTGGAGTTATGGTCACTAGCGCTGGGATGCCCTAGGGTAGCTACGCGCTCTATAAATCCCGAAAAAAACAAAAAAACAAAGCTTCTTCTTTAATCTGTTTACGTGAGGCACAGGGTCAGGCTGATTTGTATATGGCCATGTCTGAACTAGGGTGGCAGAGTGAGCTAAAGAACGGTGATGGATTAAACCCAGATCAGTTGTCTGGGGGTGAGTGTTTGTATTGTCAACGCTCCGTCCATCATCACCTTTGGTTTTTCTAAGTGAGTGAATTGCCAGCTGATATTATTTCCTTAAACTTACTATGCAATCCCTATCTCTTGGAGTTTTTTTCAAAGCTTGGAGGAGCTCACGGTGGGCCCGTGAACAATTACTGTCAAACCACCTTTCACCCAGCTGACGTCTTGGTTTAGATTTAACAGTCAGATCAGAAGCTATCGGCCCACAGATACCTTCAAAGGCTCTAACAATCTCCGCCTTTGATGGTCGACACATTTTGCAAAATTATCTTTTGCTTTTCACAGAGTCAGCGTAGAAAGATTCAGGAATAACTTTAGACCATTTCAACCTCCTCCCCTGGTCACTTGGTACTACAGAGCTAACTCCCACCTTTCCTGCTGTTCCTAACAGGCCACACTCTGTGTCAACCACTAAGATAACAGCATTATGATCGCTAAAGGCAGACAAACTAGCATTGTAAGACATTACCTTAGCTAGTAACGATGGTGATAAAAAAATATAGTCAATAATGGTGTCCCTATTCTTAGCTTTAAACGTAGGGACTCTATCAATTCGGGCACTAAATCCAGGTTCAAAGAGGTTAGCCCCGGCCAGGAGGTCCTCCAAAGCCTCCCCCTGTTGCGAGTGCTCAAAATGAGGCGTCACTGAATGAGCAGGTCTCAGATGGTCATCTATACAACAATCCCTTTCACACAAATGAATATTAAAATCGCCCATAACAATATTATAAAACAAGGTGGCTTGCTTTAACCTATAATTTTCTAAAAAACTTCCCAGATGTAATAAATGTTGGTTCATCACATCCCATTCAACAGAATTATAAAAATTAACAAATAACATTTTTGGGTAAGTCAGGGTGGATAATTCTGCTATAAGACAATTATGAGATCCTGACTCCAACATCCTCGATTTCCCTTTTATCTTTAATGAAAAAAGGAGCGCTAGGCCCCCTTGGCTCTACCAGCCGTGGCCGGACGCGCAGGTAAACAGTAACATTGAAAAACATCCAGCCAGAAATTATTCGCCCTATCCCACGTTTCCTGTAAAGCAATTATATCATATTGTTTTATGAAAGAGAACCACCTTGTGTCCTCCCTTTTAAATCTAATACCAGCGATATTCCAGCTAACAATTTTACAATTTTATCTGGTGCGGCTTCTAGATCCTGTTTAATTAAGCAAGTCTTTATAAAAAAGAGGGGTGAGTTCAGATCCCTGGGTACACGGTGAAGCTGGATAATCACCTGTTGATATGCTCATACCATAAAGAAGATCATCATTTTCTTCTTGGCTTGTGGTCCCTACCCTGCCTGTGAAGCAGGAGTGCATGTCTACTGCTTCAAGCAGGCAGTCCCTCATTTAAAAAATTCTCATGGACGGCTCTGAATCTGGAGTCATTCACAATGGTACGGTGAGATGGTTATACATGCACTCTTCAAGGCATTACCCAGCAGAAAGTTACATTTTGGTGGGATTTTAATGAATCATCTCCAAAGATGTCAGTCTTTATAAGAAAGGGGTCGACCTGCATCCTTATAGCCTACAGTACCAGTCCTCCCTTAAAGAACATACTGATTATATCCTTCAAATTAGAGTTTACGATTTCTGGAAAAGATTTGAAATAGGCATTAGACATGGATGCTGAGGTGAAATGAACCTGTAGTGACGCTGTGGCCGGATTCCATTGACTACATATTGCATACCCAGTAGTGTGATGGTTGGAAGAGGAAGTGTGATAGATTTACATGCAAAGGTATCATTGCAATTAGCTGGCACTTCTATTTTACTTGGCAGATCCAGAATTATGTTTATGATGGTATTGAGTGGCTTTGAGTTTCATCATATTTGAAGGCAGAATTCATTGGGTCTTCAGAACTGATGCTAGAGTGCACTACCAAATAATTTTTAGACATGAATTAATTGTCCACATCACAATGAAAAAATGACGGGGAGTGTTGGAGGGAGCTTAGTCAAGTGTCAAGATAAATCCTCTGAGTCAGTACATACCAAAAGTACTTAAAACATGCTTTTAATGTTAAAACACTTTATACGGTTTCATTGTCTACATCATAATTAATACCGATCCGTTAAACCTTCTAGCACTGGTACCTGAATGTTTGTGAATATCTGTTCTGATGACAGGATGAATAACTCCATCGTTATTTATGCCTGACCCAGAGGTGGCACACTAATGCTGGCTGGAGGTCTCAGGTGTTTTTTTAAACGGTATTTCCTTTACAGCATGATCTGCAAGATGAGGGCATATCCATAAATAGAGAAGCTTGAGAGTCCTTGTTGGCTTCCCTGGGGATGTTTATGCAGCCAAGAGGACAGGTGCTCATACAGAGGTGATTGACCTTGCTTTGGTTTTACTGGGATATCTGTTTCCTCTATCACAACCTCATTTAGGGCTCCTTGAAAACTTCTCATATTCCGGCGTGGATATGTCTCATAAAATAAGGTGCAGCCAAGCTTCCCTTGCTAAGACAATAGTCTGCTAGTCCTTCTTATTGTCCTTCCTCAAGAAATTTTACTCCTGCCTTGTCCCAAACACTTTTGTAATGTACTGAACCTTGGTTGATCCTAGATAAATAGGTGTACTGGGTCTCCCAAGGGTGGTATGCTGGCCCTTCTGGGCTGACCACTCTGTGCTGAAAGAAGACAGAGAGAAACAATATGCCTCTCATTCTGGAGTTACTAAGGTAGCCTGTCAAACAATAGCTGTGGTCTTTTTCATTAGGAGCCTGATGCACACCCTTTGCTTTATGACTGAAGTGGACATAATCCATAGTTTGCAAATAGCTTCAAGTCTAGCTTGCAGGTTCCATTATCTGCATAACATAACATATATATTTAAAGTAACCATACTCCATTGAACATCTTGATACTGGAATGCTAATTATTAATATCAAAGTCAGTGTTGCTCAGTTTATCAATCGCCAGAAAATAAGAGTCTGCGTAGATATGCTTGGATTTGAACCTGTGTCTAAGAGGTAAATACTAAATAAAAATCCCCGTAGTTACACATATGTTACTTTTGCTTTTATTTAGCCACATAACAAAGGGGTACTTAAGAGACTGGACTGAAAAAGAAAAAGCAATTCGAAGTAGTAATTGAAGGATAAATATCTTACCAATGATCCAACGTTCCATAATTTCAACTGACAGGAATTCACAGGGCATCTGAAAAACAGGGTTGAAGAAGTTGTCTTATGATTATGAACCTTGATTTCAACCTCCTTTTCCATCATTCTCTTGCTTTTTGTATCCACCACCCTCCTGACCTTCAGCTTCTGTCTGCCAATCTCTCCCATCTTCACCTTTTTTCTCCTTGTCACAACCCGCAATAGCACTTTTTTCTCACCTAATTCATGTACTCTATTCTACTGCACTCTCTTTATTCCACCACATTTAGCCTCCACATACTCAACAAACATCTGCTCCTTCTCTGCCTTTAAACTTCTCAACTGCATCTAATACCTCTCCCCACCTATTACCCATGATCATGACACTGGAGATGGAGATTCCGCCTCCCCTTCTCACCTTTCCTCGCCCTTTGGGAGCCCATTTACATCAATCACTCACATCCTCCTCTTCTCCTCTGCACTCCACAACCCTCCTCACTCCAACTTCTTTCACTTTGTCCACTGCTCTTTGATCTACCTCTCAAATTGAACTCCCTGTCTTTGGATACAAATGCTAGTTGATGCTCTGGTCACTCATTGCATAGGAAAAAGCCAAAGAGCTACAGACTCTCATCAGCTCAATGGTTCCAAGAAATCAAACACCCCGTACCAGCAGCACATACCCTAACAACCTCTTAATACGCTCTCTCCATTATCTAACCAATCATTTAAAGAACTAGTATCACATAGCAGAAAATCTACATCTACAGCTGTCCTAGGCTCCCTGCTGTTTTCAAGGAAATCTTTTCTGTCAAACCCATCACAGAAGCAGCACAACTGATTACCAGTGCTTTTGCCAACTAATGGTATCATGACGAGAGAGCTTATATGTTCTTCCATGAAACTACTTATATGGAAAACCTAGTTTGGATGACAATAACCCTGTTAAATTCTGATAAACAGCAAATGAATTGTACTAGGTGAAAATTGTTTAATAATCTGATTACTTACAAATGCAGGAATTTATTGGAAAAATCTACATTCTTTCAAATTACCAGGCTGGGTCTGTCATTCTAGAGGGACAGAATCTATATCATTCTCTACAGTGAATCAGCTACAGTATATTTGAATGCAAATAGTGGCCGCCACTGAAGCTGCATCTATTGACACTGTCCACCACTCAACACCACTGACCAAACCATAGAATACGGGCATTCAAGAAAAACCCTTGGATTGGATCCACTTCCATCCTGTTCACTCTCTCTTTTTTTTTTTTTTTTACTTTTTTTTTATTTTGCAGTTTACACAAAGGAAACATCATACAACGGGCACCTAGACGTGCACCTGAAAAAGGACAAGCTCATGAGAAGTCAAATTCCCTCCTACTCTCTCTACCTCCCCCTGATGTCAGACTACTGATAAGCATCAGAGAAGAAAGAAGAAAAAGAGACAATAGCAGAATTCCACAAACCGTTACCAGTTCTACACCCTTTGTGTTACCCAGTGGTGAGTATTCAATGCACCACAAATCTGTTCAACCTCCTCCACCAGGGACTCGAGCGAGCAGTACTTGATCCAACCGCCCCAGACCTTGAAACATTTTTGGGGACTACCCTCACTTGCATAATTAAGATTTTCTGTCTCCATATAAATATCCATGACCTGTCTCCATTTGTGTACTGTCG
Organism: Lissotriton helveticus; assembly: GCF_964261635.1. NCBI lineage: Eukaryota > Metazoa > Chordata > Amphibia > Caudata > Salamandridae > Lissotriton > Lissotriton helveticus. The sequence goes on from NC_136057.1 coordinate 1,641,087,175, forward strand.
GGGTTTCACTTGTGCCCCAATACCGTGCTACATCACTCTTTGCCATCACCAGACCTAGACCACAGAACAGTAGTTTGGCTCGCGGAAGATCAACATCATTAGGGATCCCCTAGAAGAATGAACTTTGGCTCTGGTGGGATGGTCTCCTCCAGGATATTATTAAGTTTCTCAATAATCGTCACCCAGTACTCATGAATTTGTGGACAGCCGCAAAGTGTGTGGAGGAAACCCCCATTCTCATCCTTGCACCACAAGCAGGTCGGGGACATCGCCATTCCCATACCATGCAATCTCCCTGTGCAGAATCTCATACTGAATCAGTCATAGTCCTAACATCCCTCAGGTGCATCAAGACGACTTCCCAATCTATATCCTCCATATCCCCCACATCACAAACCCACTTGTCTGCCAACCTACCCAGGGTATCTGACATGTTGTTATTCAATATCCTGTAGGTAAGGGAAATCGCTCCTTTCCCCAGTTCCCCTCATTAGCAATCACCCTTCTAGTGGAGCATATTCTGATATGACCTCCCCTGTAGCCCATCCACCTACCAGGCATCCCATATCTGTTCATATTTTAAGAGTTGGGTGGAGTGCATACCGTATTCGCGTTGCATCAAGAGTGATGGCATAAGTTCCCAGCTTTCCAGCAAGTCCCACACCGTAGAAGTACCAGTAAGATCCACGACCCAAACCCCTGCATCTGACCCGTCTCTGTAAGCCTGGTACCCTCCCACTAGGGTGTTCCTTGTGTAATTTTGTGAGTTCAACCCAAACTTCTCAGGCATAGCCTCATGCTGCTATGGCCACTTGTGTGGTCAGAGAAGTCATTGTGACCCCTTCCGCTCCCCGAGGTAGTGCTTGTACAACCATATCCCCACTGCGCCCGTTACAGTCTAAATGGAGAGTGGCCATGAGGGCGAATACCCACTCATTAATATTGATTAAATGAGTCACCCAGTAATGAGCTTCTAGAACTAGGAAGGCTAAACCCTTTATTGTAAGGATTATGTTGCAATGCTTTCTGGGTAATCCTGGGGTGTCCCCTATCCCACAAAAGGGATCCCACGTCCCTCTCCAGCCTAGTAAACACCTTCTGATGCACCGGGTAGTAAGTGTTCTGTAGTACATATAACAGATTAGGAGCAAGATCATTTTAAAGATGGCTGCTTGCCCCATCAGGGCGAGGGACAGCCCTTTCCATTTTTCGGCAATATCCTGAAAGTTTTTGCCCACCCTCCCTATGTTTCTGCATAGGCAGAGGTACCTCTCCGGCATCACAAAGATCTCCAGATATTTAAAGCCATCCTACAGGAGTTGGGACCTGTAAGTTGAATGACCCCCATACTCCTCAAATAGTTGAAAAATCTTCGGGGATTGTTGATCAGATCTGTACTATAAAGCAGGATGTCATCCGCATAAAGCAACATTTTTTCTTTTGCATCCTCTACCTCAGATATGTTTGAATTCACTACACATGCCAAAGACTCTTTGGTGAGGGCAAACAAGAGAGGGGATGGGGACACCCCTGCCTGGTCTCCCTAACAACGGGGAAATCAGCAGACATCATCACATTTACTTTCAATGCAGCAACCGGGACATGGTAGAGTGCCGCTTCCAGTATTTGGGATGAAACCCAAAAGGTCAGTGCACTGCATGGCACGCCTTCTCTGTGTCTAGAGCAAGAAAGACGTGTGCAGCTGGTCGGTCCCTCACTTTGTTCAGCCAGTTGTACACCCGCTTGATCCCTGTGTATCAGGGGTGTAATGATAGTGCAGAAGCCGCAAGGCCAGTATCGTAGCCAAAATCCTAACCTCTATATTAATTAATGAAATTGAGTGTATTGATTCACAATGCTCCTTCGACTTGCCTTCCTTGAGGATCACTACAATGGTGTCACTTCGGAGATCTGGTGAAGGATCTCCGAAGTTACACCAATGTGGCATGTGTAGTGAATTCAATCATATCTGAGGTAGAAGATTTAATCTCCTTTAACATGTTCAACAGATTGCTGCTGATCATTTCCTATACCAAATGGTAGAAATGAGGTGGGTCAGCCTGCTAGGTTTTGACAGCCAGGTACTGGAACAAGATCTCCCTCCCATTCAGATGCAATCCAGATAAACATGTGTTTCAAAGGCAACTGAAAACTCATCTATTTAAATTGTAGGATGGTTGTTATCCTCCTTGTGGCCATCTGCCTCAGCGCCGGGACACTCTCATAGTAGCAGAGCACTCTAGCCATCCTTTCATTCATTCATTTAACAGACGTAGCCCCAGCAACCCAGCAGAATGCTTATAGATATTGTTAGGCCCCGGTTATCAGCTTTGCTATAGCAGACTGGACCTCGGGCGATGTGATATCAGCCTGAGGACATCTCACACCTCTTCAGCTAACTCCTGAGTGTCCACTGTTGCCAGATAGTGTGCTGTATAAAATGCACCATGAAGCATTTGGGCCCTGTAAAACAACCAGTAATATCAGGCAAATTCCTCCTTGATGTACCAGTCAAAGTCTATGTCTCGCTTCTGGACCCACAATCATTTGCACCCACATTTCTTTCCTGCTCAACCATGCCAGGAGTTTTCCTGCCTTATCACCCAGTACATATAACCGAATCAGTGTTGTATGCATGTGCTTCTTCACCCCCTTCTGTGCTAAGTCCTGATATTCTGCTCTCAGGATTTCTAACTTCCTGTGCATAGGTGGGGGTGTCTATTACCACACTTGGGACGCTCTCTAACTCAAGGAGCTGACATTCAAGGTCTTCCAGGGCCCTCACTGCTTTCTTACTCTTTTGGGCTACTAAGGGGCATATTATCAAGAAACAGCGTTAACATTATCGTAGCTTTAGCGGCAGAAAACTGCCGCTAAAGCGACGATAATGGGCTTGATATTACGCCCTTGTGAATTCCCATAGAAGCCCATGTTCTGGTGCGAACATGGGCTTCTATGGGAATTCTCTACGCCGTATTATCAAGCCCATTATCTCCACTTTAGCTGCAGTTTTCTGCAATATATTTCACTACTAAGAAATTATACTCTTGATTTGGTTGGAGTTTGCAGAAAACTTCCAGACAAATGTATATCTGGAATGCAATGGTTTCCTATGTTGTTGTAATGACTCTACTTTTTGTATGTAATTGAGTTATTGAATCCTGGATAACAGTTTTAGGGTATCCACATTTGGTGAACTGCTCAGCATATTCTTGTAAAAAATGTTCAATAAAGCTGGTTCAGATGGTATCCATTTAATTCTCATAAATTGAGATTACAGAAGATGTTTCTTCAATGCTATGAAGTTAAACCATGAATACAGCAAACAGTTTTTCCTGTCAGTACTTTTTCAAAACAAAAAACCCTTGTTTGCAAAGATTCACTCTGTTTGTATATATGAACATCTAAAAAAGACAGCTTGTCTCTTTCCATTGTGTCAGTAAATTGAATATTTAGATGGCTTATATTCAGTTGAACAATGTTATCCTGTAGACTTTGACGTGAGCCTGACTATATGATAAGCCTTAACAATATTGGAGCAGCTGGGGACCCCTGTGAATCCCATGGATGTACCATTTTTTGGTAGAAAAACAATTTCCATTCCAATCAAAGTAACTGTGATACAAACAAAAGTGCAAGAGCTCAATGAGAAACACCTTATTTGCTTGCAAGCCTTCATGCCTCAACAATGCCCATTCAATGGCTTTGATTCCATCCTGATAGCAAATCGATGTATACAAAGCATTGACGTCTATGGCGCATAACCATATTTCGTGCTCCGTCTCATAATCAATATCTGACAATTGATTGAGGAAAGATGATGTGTCGCATTACATACGACCTCATGGCCTGTACAGCAAGTTGAAAGAAGTAATTGAGGTACTTCCGTAAAGGTTCATGAATGTAAGCAGATGCTGCCACTGTCTGTCTAAAAGGTGGATCAAATAAGTTCTTGTAAATCTTCGGTAACATAAACAGTTATGTTCTCTGCAGAAAGGTTGTAAACAAGTACATCTTAGTCTTCTCAGACATCTATTCCATCTCTAATGCTTTGTTCAAAATTGCTTCCAGACTGTCATAAAAGGATTGAGTTGGGATCACCTTCCAATCTCATGTAAGTTTTATGCAGATATCAATTATGAGATGGTTCAAGAAATATGGTTATGTAACATAGCAGACAAAGCTTTGTGTACTTTGATTTCCCATCAGGAAGGAATTAAAGCCATTGAATGGGCAGAGTTGAGGCATGAAGACTTTCAAGCAAATAAGGTATTTCTCATCAAGCTCTTGCACTTTTGTTTGTATCACAGTTACTTTGAATAGAATTAAAATACTTTTCTTCAAAAAATGGTACATCAATGGAATTCATGGGGACCCCAAGTTACACTAATATTGTTACCGCTAAACAAACTAATTGTCACATGGAGTCAACATTTACAAATGTATTTAAGAAATATGGATTAGGGCTGGGCGTAGTTTGTAAAGTAGCTCTACGCGAAGCTACGCAAAGTGCACTTCGCGAGCTACGCGTAGCACTACGCAAACTGCATAGTACCCTGTTCGCACTGTGCAAGATGCCGTTTTCAATGATTGCACTGTGCGGACAAGCATCCGGCACTGTGCAATCATTGAAAACGGCATCTTGCACAGAGCGAGCTGTAGATTTCTGCCGCTCGAGTAGATTTTTTCTCGAGCAGCAGCTTTCTCAACGCGGACTGGTAGTTTCTCATTGCGAGCAGTCGCGAGCATACGCGACCACTCGCAATGAGAAACCTGACCTCCCCGTGTTGAGAATCTCGCCGGGAGGTTTATTTTCCACGCTCGCGAACGGCAACTTGATGTTGCTGATCGCGAACGAGGAAAAATTCTCACCGGGATGTCATTCTGCTTGCTCGCGGTCACCAACTTTACGTTGAGGACAGCGAGCAAGCAAAAAAATTACCGCTACGCTACGCGTGTTTGCACTGTGCTACATGCAGTTCGCGTAGTGTGAAGTAGCGCAAACTACGCGAGCGTAGCGTAGTGCTTTGCCCAGAGTTAATCTAGATGAAATGTTTAACATGTGGTCAGGTTCACGTCAAAGTCTATAGGATAACATTGTTCAACTGAATATGAAAAATCCAAATATTCATTTTACTCACAATTATCGAAACAGACAAGATCACTATTTTAGATGTTGGGATATACAAATAGAGTAGATTGTTGCAAGCAATGGTGTTTCAAAATTACTGAGAGGACTAACACTTTGCTCTATTCAAGCTTTCACCCCATAGCATTGAAGAAAAATCTTCCATATTCTCGATTTATGAGAATGAAACGGATAACTTCTGAACTAATTTTCACGGAACATTTTTTACAAGAGTATGCTGAGCGGTTTACCAAACGTGGATAGCCTAAAATGATATAAAAGATTCAGTAACTCGATTCCATACAAAAAGTAGAGGGTCATTGTTACAACAACATAGGAAACCATTGCAAACCAGATTCACATTTGTCTCAAAGTTTTCCACAAACTCCAATCAAATCAAGAGTATCATTTCTAAGAGGTGGGATATATTACAAAGTGAAAGACTTCGGAACTTTATTTAAAGAGAAGCCGTTATTTACCTATCAATTCTCTAGCAATCTGAAATAAATGTTGATGACCTCAAGCACACAGTCACACAATAAAGTTGGAAAGGGTTCACTAAGATGCGGAAATTGTACTCATTGCAACAATGTCATTGTGGGCAACACCCTGACTCACCCCCATCATGGAAATACAATTATGTTGAAACACGCATCTAATTGTGAACCGAGTAATAGTGTTTACTCTCTCAAGTGCCCGAATGGTTTGATGTACATTGGCAAGACAACTTGCAAAATAAAGTGAGAATAACTGAACATAAAAGCAACATTTACAATAAATTGAAATCATCGAGTGTTGGCATGCATTGGCAGGCACCTAAATATAATGTTAGCCCATTGCAGTTCCAAATCCTGGATGTTGTCGAATTGAATCAGGGGATTTGACAAAAACAAAATTGTTGCAGAGAGAAATTTACTGGAAAAATCAAGTAGAACACACTACAACCCTTTGATTTGAATGACAGACTTGAAATGGCTTTTGTCTTATAATATGTGGCTGGATAACCGTTGAATGAAGAACATGAAAAATGTTTTGTATTTGGGAACTTATAATTTTTTGCTTGCAAACAGGTTTCTTATTTCTAAATCTATATATTGTTTCTATTTATCTATCTATTTTTGTATGTTATCTCTATTTTTATTTCATTTTTCATCAGTATCCACATGGAGGTTTGTTTAACTACTCCACTTGTTCAAAATGGCGCTGCTAGTAACAGCGAGCTAGTATGGCAGACACACTGCATGAATGTAACATGTGCAGGCACTGTGTCACATGGATTTATTTGAGGTAATAGCAGCTACTAAGAGTGATGATGTTTGTTTCTTTCCATACGTGTTTTAGTAGAGTCGTGGAGGTAAGCTGTTGCTTCGCTTCGGTGGTCGCTGTGCTGTAAGTTAACGTACATGTGGCATGGCGCTTTTCGCACCTTTTAATTACGCCATTGTCACATTAGACAACGTTGAAGCATTTGACATGCTTGTTGTTGTGTGAGGGCTAGTGGTCATATTTTGACTTTTGTCTCTAGACTCACGTTTGCAACTCGGATGGACTTAGGGGCATATTTACGAGGAAGTGGCAGAGAGCTGCAATAGACTCCTTGGCTTAAAGCTGCACTCCGCCACTTCTGAAAAGCAGGAGATTTACAAAGATACCGTGCTGCCCTGCACTGGTGCTAATTTAGCCACCTTGCACCAATGCAGACACCCTTGCACCATAGTGCAAGGGTGCCTGCGTTGCAGGGGAAGATTGTTTATGGCATTTTGTAACTTCTATGTGTGCTGCTTAATGCAACACACATAGAAGTTGCAAAACACTTTTTTTTTAAATGATTTTTCATGTGCAGGAAGGGGAGGTCCTTTTCAATGTGTATTGCACAATGCAACACACATTGAAACAGAAAAACGAGGAGAAATTAAACGTTTGTCCTCATTACGCCAGTGTTATACCAGGTTTTCCCTTGTCTTAATTTTGGCGATACTCCATATTTACGCCACCCTTGTAAATATGGGGCAGCGTCAAAATAAATGGGTGTTGCGGTGGAATGCCCACCACAACACCCATTGCCCTCCCCTTTTACTCTAAGTATAGCGCGAAAGGGTGCCTTATTTAAACGGCAGTGTTATGCCAAGTTAAATAACTTAAAGCTGCTTTGTAAATAAGGCAAAGCCCCTATCGCCACCACAACGTCAGAAAAAGTGATGTTGTTGCAGCGATGGGGGCTTGTAAATATGCCCCATATGTTTAGTGGTGGTGTATGTTTTTTTATGATGTGAGCATCTATGTACAGTTTCACAATTGTTAGTTTTCAATGCATTCTTTGGGCACAATGTATTGTAAATGGTTATATGCACATGTGACGGTAATCTAAGATGGTTCACTTTTTGCTTTGCCGTCAGAATTATTTATCGGACACTCACTTTAGAGGTTGTGTAGGAACTTAATTGACCGGCGATTATAGAAACCTTTTGCGACACAATTGTATTTAGCGACACAGTCTGTTATACCATTCATTCAACTTTTGCTTGCCTTGGGCCGTGATTAATTTTAGATGAAGCATTTATATTATTTTGGGTTCTAGATACACTGACTGTATAGTGTTTTTTCGCATGGCATTTGTCTAGGACAACGAGGTTATTCTGATTTAATTACCTTAATTGATGCTATTTCATAATTTACCTTCAGCTCCTTATTCCTTGAAGAAAGGCACATTGATGCCTGAAATGCTTTTAAACATGATTAGAGATATATGAGTGAAGTTTCCACAGTAAAGTGAACCAACCGTTCTTCCTTTTTTCTGAATTCTCATGTATTCACATTTTTAGAAGGAAAACATTTGTTCTGAATGATTATTATTAAACTGGTGTACTTAGAGATGCACTATGATATTCAAAGTTTGATCTTTATGTACAGGGGTAATCCCCAGCATCGGCCCGTGCAGGTAATAGCGGTGAGGCAGGGTGGGGCTGGGGAGGGGGATTTTGATGGACAATGTCGAGGGGAAATTAAATAAATAAATAAATGTTTTTCCCTAGACCACGTCTGTCCAAATCCACCCCCCCCACACCCCACCACCACCACCACATGGCCCCACCACGCATACCTGCACGGGCCGCGGTTGATAATCCCTGAGACAAGTGTGCAGCAAGTCTGTACACCAGGATTGCATACACCATTACCCACAACTAATCAGTTGAGGCATAGATTATTCTCAGATTCAAGAACCTCAGTAACACTATAACAGCCAGCCTGGCACCATGCATAATCGTGTAGAAAGAGTGTAAATTGGATCAAGACAAAACCTGCACAATACACACCAGCCTGGCCTGTAGAACTAGTAGGAGCACCCCAACCGACAAATACAACAAACAGCACAAGAGTCATCCTACAACCCATGGCACTGCAAATAGATGCTGTAGTAAAATCCTCAATGAACATACCCAGAGTATGCTAAAAAAAAAAGAGAAAGAAAAAATCAATAGAAAGTATGCCTCTCCAGAAACATGGTGTCACTTGCTTGTAATAAAAGTTTTAAATAAAAAAAATGCATATGCGTTTCAGAGATCAGTAAAGATACTTTCTAGCAGGCGGGTGTACTTATAACGGGGAGAGAAACCATTTTTAGTTTTATTTTACATCGTAGGATTCTTATGGGCACAAAAGAGATACGATGAGCTCTTAATTATTGTAACTTAACGACATAGTTTAAACACAGAAGTATGACATTAACAATGGTTTAATGAGAAACAATGGCAAGAAAAAAGAACTGGCAAAATAAGCATTTGTCCACCAGCCAGAGCATTGACACACATCTTTTTAGGCAGATGCGCACGTGATGAGGAACAATGCCAACATTCACACTGTAATAAAGCCAATAGCTGTAGTGGGCTGACTGACCTGACCCATTGTCCCATGCTGTATGCTGTGGTGGATGGAAACAACATGTGAAGACAGTAGAACAAACCAATAGAGGTAAAAGGGCTGACCTAAATCTCCTTTGTGTACACAAAACGATTAGATGGCTAACATGAAGCACCATCCAAAGTCTTGCAACACCACGCCTCCATTTTATTCTGAACAAATATTCCTAAGCATAGTTTTACCTGATTCCACAGATGTATTACCATTTGCGTTTTCGTTTTGAGTGTCCACTCACTTGTCTACTCCCTGCAGCACTATTTTTGGAGCATATTGTGATGTGACTACATTTTTCCTCAAGTACAATGATAGTTTTTTCCTCTCTCATTTTTTATATATACCTTTAAGAAGTTTCTTGGTCTCTCATATGTCCAATTACATTGCCACTTCTTTCCTACCTTCATTCAGAGCTGTTCCTATTGCTTAATATAGCCCTACATTGTTGTAAACTTTGATTTATTTGCACAGACTGATTATAATTTTGGAAGTGGCTATTAACCTGGTATTCCAATTATTAATGTGTGTCCAATGCAAGACCAGGGAGGCTGCATCCATTCAGATTTTTAGGATTGGCATATAGGAAAAAATGATGAACAAAACATCTAAATGGAACTGTTGGGATGGATAGGTTCCATGCATTGTAACTGACGTGTACCCCTTCCTTGAGTGCTCCATTGGCAACTATTGTTGGTCATGGCTGAACACAGATCATGAGCGTGCACCACGACATAGGCCTGTCTGACGGTAATGCAGTTTGATTGAAAAGGGAAGGGCACACCAAGCGCTACCCTCTTGAATGTAAAGGTCTACTGTCATTGCCTGCAGTTAAGTGACACAGGCACAGTGGTGGTAGAATACACACTGAGTTCAGAAGAATCAGTAATGTCAGCAGGCGTTTTTACCTGTGCCACCGGATTGGGGCCTAATGGCTGATTCATGTCACGATCCATGGCTTAACTCACCCTTGGCCTGCATGGATTGTGTGCCATGAAAGACAGCGTGTGATACTTATGTGTGCCTGCTTGGTTGCCTGTGGATAGTATATTTTGCAAGCACAGGGCCGACAGAGGTTGGTGAGGTGAGGACTTCAAGCCCTAGTCAAGAGATGTGTATGCTGATACTCCTGAGGCTGAGATGGATTACACACACTGAAGTGAGATGAACAGAGTCTCCTCTGTGAACATGAAAAGTCTCTGAATCCAGGAAGAGTTACAGGTCAATGGAGAGTGGGCTCATTCCTGAAAGGTGGTAGGGCTGATTAGGTTGGCACTAACAGGGAATCTTCTAGAGAGGAAGCTGTGTCCTTTAAAGCTCTATGGAACTTATTTCATTGGAGGCTGACAGCCAGGTGTGAGCCCCAGTTGCTCCGTTGGGGTGTGCAGTGGGTCAATCAGAATGGGTGGGTGGGTGGTCAACGTTGAGGTATCAATCGGAGCAAATCCTGTAAAAATACACTAGAGGACAGGCGGGTACAGCCGTCTTTGCTGAGATCTGTGATAGTGGCGATGGGGAGACTGGTAGTGTCTTCCCAGTCTCCCCGTCGCCACTATCACAGATCTCCGCGAAGACGGCTGTACCCGCCCGTCCTCAAGTGTATTTTTACAGGATTTGCTCGGATTGATACCTCACAGTAACCCACCCACGCCGGGTTGTAATTATCACCAGCTATTCGTTCTTATCTGTTGACATCCGACAGCCCTGAAGAGTCACGGGATCAGCGCCCGCTTGACGAAACACGTGTCGGCTGGTTGTTTTTCTTTGACGTACACTTAATTTAAAATAAACCATTTATTTGTGTCTACCTTGTTTCTCTGGAATACGAATTTCTTTTCACATTTGATGACATTTATATGTACCTTTCATAACGTGTGCTCAGAACTGTTGTCATAATGTGGAAATAACTTTCAACATTTCGTGAGAGATATATATGAGAAGTCTGTTTAGAAGTGTAGAGCAAACTGAGTAAGGACACAGTCAGACTCTTCTATAGAGAGGACCTCGAAAAATGGATTTCAGTACAGACTGCCAACAACACCAGGGACAACTCACAGTGTCTGAGTTGGAGGGGATGATCATGGTCGCGGGATTACTGATGAGACAGAGTAACTGCGCTCCTCGCCACTGCTCGGCCGACTGGTTCCTTCGACAGAAAAGGAAGTAAAGCGACAAGACTGCATCTGTCACGGACTGTGGAAAAAGAGATGACGAGAATGTCAGGAATGTAAAATGATTTATTTAAATCTCAAATATTTGCAGCGCAACAGAGCTTTGTAGAGAGTCCAACAGGAAAGAGTGCCATAGTATCATCATGTCAGAGGTGTCACATGGCGCTCCTTCACTAAGCTCATTGTGGACTCTCTCACTGCCTTGCTGTTGTACCAGGTTAGAACCATATTTCAGGAGTTATTTCCCCCCCTCCCTTTCTATGAATTCAAACAAAGATGAGTGTCTTTTACAAATGTACATTAGCACTTTTTTGGGAGCAGTATGAGCTATGAAGAGGAGCCTGGCCCAGCATTGTTTACAAAGGGAGATCTTACACAGAAGGGGCCACAAGTGATATCAACAATGTCTATTTTCATATAGGTCCCAACATTCCAACGCAAATCGACATTTGTGCAAAGGCAAGGATTACCCAACATTCCCAAATATTTACCAAAATGCACAGTTAGATTGAATGGGCATAATTCATAAGGTAGACATCTCAAGCATTTTCTAATTATACTGTAAAAAAACAACAACAAAAACGCTAAAAAATGTAACACCGTCGTCCATGTAAGACAAGGCAACAACACTAGTCCAAAGAGTGCAAATAAAGACTAAACTTAAGTATGTATAAACAGCACGAACAGTCTAGGTTTGCCTCTCAGTCACTATTGCTGGCCATTTATTTGAGATTTTCTTCATGTTTTGCAGGAGGTCATTAAATATCATCAAAATAAGCATGTCCTGAATATTTGACCCGGAAAGTGTCTCATGTGTCAAAATACATTTCTTCATGTTTTGGTTGGGTTGAGTTGTAAACAGTAACAGCAGCCGCCCCATTTCATTCACAGGAGAGGAGCTCCTTCCAAGTAAATACTCACACCTGTATCAGATGGGTGATACAGCTGACTGCACAGATATGTAGTTAATTAGGTAGCACACCTCAGGGGCTTATTAAGAGCTTGGCGGTCCATAGGACCGCCAAACCCATGGTGGCAGTGCGGCTACTGCTGCATAAGAGGCCCAACTGCCCTATTACAGGTAGGGAAGTCAGACCGCCATGGTACCACTGCTGCCGTCAGGTGTCCACGATCCCTGGTGCTCTTGCAGTGGTCTGAGGCACCTAATATACTGGTGGTGCCCCTGCGGCACCGCCAAGCATAATAGGTGTTTCCTCACTGCCACCGTTTTCATGTTGGTGAGCCCACTATGAAAAGTGTGGCTGTGAGGAAACAATGGGGGCACTACAGGGCCCCCTGTTGCCTTTGCGCCAAGGAATGCATGCAGGGGAGCACATGGTGTGCCCCACTGGTAGCATGCACCCTCAGTTTCTGCAGAGCATTAACTTGATAGTCAATGCCCTGCAGGAATGTGAAATGGCGCTCCCATTGCGGTGCCTTGCTAATGCTCGCGTATGAGACTTAGCACTGCACTGCTGCGGGCCAGCTGCCGCAGGACCTCCCGACTTGGATTCCAGTCGGAATCCGGCAGACGGTCTCAATATGGCTATGGCATTGTGGCAGCAGAGCGCTGGCATGGCGGCCTGCTGCCACAATACCAAAGTCATAATAAGGCCCTCCGTAGTTTCCAATGAATGTGCGTGGGGACTGCACTCGTGAAACCAATTTAACTTGTTTATACGGTATGTGTGCGCGTTGGATTAGTGCCTGCACACTATTGAATAGCATAAATGTGGGGCCTGGTGCCAGAGGTGACCAGGACTCCAGCGCGCACCAACTATATCAAATTATCCAATCAAACAATATATTGCATGTTATAGTCACATATTTAATCGTTCTACATTGTATTTTTTCACCAATTGTATTACATTTCAAGTAAATATCATAAATCAATTAAATCCAGTGCAAAGTATATCAATAACACCAAATTAAATAACATCACAATTTGCATAAACCCAATGCATTTCGGGGCTTGCTTGCCCCTTCGTCAGGGGTCTGTGTAAAAAAGAAGAAAAAAGAAAGAAAGAAGGAAAACTGGGTTACTTCCGGTGCTAGGGAGGACGAATTTTAACATATATTCTGTTGAGCATTAATCTTACCGCAATAATGAACAAGCGAACCCACTTTTGGATTCGACGGGTATCTTGGCGCGAAACAGCGTGTGATCTAAAGAATGAGTGAATGTTGTAAGAAAACTCAATGTTCTCTGGACCGAAAATATTTATAGTAAACGCACAGTAGTGCTCGTTAACTGAATATCGGTGGTCAAGGTAACTGAAAAGTAAATAAACAGGCAGAATATATCACATTTTCAAATAAACGTGAAACAGTCCCAAATTTAACAGTCAACATATAAGGTGACAAACGATAGTGCTGAGCTCACCTGCTAGATGAGTAATAAAGCGTTTGCATCTGCGAAATTAAACAAAAATAGGAGGCTGGTAAGCATTATGAACAGTTCATGCTTACAAAAAATGTCCCTCAGCAGTGCAGGGATTTGCATTCACCTGATGGATTTTGGCGTTCGTTTTGAAGAAGGCAGTTACACGAGCAGTTTGGACAAACAGTCACCGCGTTCTGTGGAAACAGTAAGCGGTTGTAGACTTAGCCAGCGTAACCGGATAGAATTTGCTGAACTGCAAGCTCGGCTGCTTAAGGCAGAAATCAACAGATAAGAGACGGCGGAACTCACCGCAAAGCTTGAGCGGCTGGTCACGGAATGAACTCCGCGCCCGTGTAAGCGTCAACACGGCTAGTCCTTTTACCCTGTAAGTGACTTGTGAGGATTGCGAGCCGACGAGATAGAAAGCGGACTATTGCGTCCTTAAGAGAAGCGCCATTGCTGAGTGCCTACGATCTTTCTCTATAGACTAGTGTGTGCAAAGAGTAAGAGTGATATCTACTGTCTTCGGGGACCAACTGGTGAAAAAGTAAAACAAAAGTGGGAAGAAGCAGACACAAAATTATAAATGCGCAATAATTATATTAAATAATAAATGTTAAATATTTACACTGACTGCCTATTTACAATCTGATGCTGCGCAGCCCATTAATTAGTGAATCCTTAGTGTGAATGTCCTGCCTATTTACAGTCTTGAACAGTTATGATGGGTCATGATGATTGATTGTGTGAATTAGTATTGTAGGGGATAAGTGGAAGGGAAGTATTAGAGGTATTGGTAACACCGTGCAATTGAGATCATGGGGGGTCCTGGTTTGTGGGGTTCATAGAAAGCAAACTATTTCCATTTTATCGTTGAGTCCACCTGGGGACATTGTTCGCAATTTACGAATCCAAAAGGCCTCCCTCTGGAGGAGGATCCTGGCGTTGTCATAACCCAAACGTTGTGGGATCAGTTCAATTATTTGAAATCTTAATTGGGCAAGCGTGTGCCTTGCGTCGTTCCAGTGTTTTGCCAACGGGGATGTGAGGTTCTTGTTCCGTATCCGGCTTTTGTGCTCTGATAGTCGAATTTTTAGTTTTCTGTCCGTCTTGCCGACGTACAGTAAACCACACGGAGACTTGATCGAATACACCACATGTTCCGAGTTGCAGTTTGACGAGTGTCTCAATGGTATTTTCTCACCTGTTTGAGGATGCAATAGGGTGTTCCCAAGTATGGCAATATTGCAATTTTTGCAATTGAAGCACTTCGTCGTGCCTTTGTATATTTCATTTTGCTGTCTCCCATTGCTCAGTGATTTATTCAATACCTCCTTGAAATTTTGGGCTCTTTTGTATGCGAACAAGGGTTTGTCCGTGAACAATGTTCCAAAATCATTCTCTGTCTGAAGAATTTCCCATCTTTTCAATATGATCCTTTTTATATCTCTAGAAGATGTTGAAAATTTAGAGACAAAGACCATTTTTTGATTTGTTTTCTTAGGTTTCTTCTGCAGGAGGTCTTTTCTTGGGATTGACTCAATCTTTCCTAAATGTGCTTCAAGCAATTTTCTGGGGTATCCCCTATCCAGGTACCTGTGTTTTTGTTCATCAAGACTTTTTTGCATTGTTCCTCATCCGTTGATATTCGTTTTATCCTCATGAACTGTGAGATTGGGAGGTTATTAATCAGAGAAGCCGGGTGGAAGCTACTGTAAAGCAAAGCTGTATTCTTATCTGTAGTTTTTTTGTACAGGCTTGTTTGGATGGAACCTTCTGTTATTTGTACCATTACATCCAGAAATGGCAAAGCTGTTTTGCTGATGCTGTGGGTAAACTGGATCCTTGGATTTGCTATTTGCCATGTGAAATAACTGTTTGTTAAACAAAATTCAAGAAGTTGTATAATCATCAGTTTCATCTCGACAGGCTTATCTGTTCTCAATAGTGCCCACTCCATGGCCTCTAGACCTTGCTTATGCGGGATCGACGTATATAGTGACGTAACGTCAATTGTGCATAGTGTCCATTCCATACAGTTGTCTGTTGTGATTGTTGAAAGACTTCTGAGGAAGTCAGAAGTGTCTTCCAAGTATGTTGGCCATTCTCTAATGAAGGGTTGCATCTGAGCATCAATGAATATACCTGGGTATATTCATTGATGCTCAGATGCAACCCTTCGATCCCGCATAAGCAAGGTCTAGAGGCCATGGAGTGGGCACTATTGAGAACAGATAAGCCTGTCGAGATGAAACTGATGATTATACAACTTCTTGAATTTTGTTTAACAAACAGTTATTTCACATGGTTTGACGACTATTTCATCCAACTGTCGGGAACAGCCATGGGATTTCCAGGGGCATGTATCTACGCCAATGTATTCATGGCGAAATTTGAACTTGATTACATTCTTGAAGAGAAGACCTGGCAAGACGGGTTGATATACTACAAACGTTACATTGATGACGTCTTCTTGATTTGGAACCGGTCAACATCAGAATTACAGGAAAACATCAAAACCCTAAATTTAGCAAATCCAAGGATCCAGTTTACCCACAGCATCAGCAAAACAGCTTTGCCATTTCTGGATGTAATGGTACAAATAACAGAAGGTTCCATCCAAACAAGCCTGTACAAAAAAACTACAGATAAGAATACAGCTTTGCTTTACAGTAGCTTCCACCCGGCTTCTCTGATTAATAACCTCCCAATCTCACAGTTCATGAGGATAAAACGAATATCAACGGATGAGGAACAATGCAAAAAAAGTCTTGATGAACAAAAACACAGGTACCTGGATAGGGGATACCCCAGAAAATTGCTTGAAGCACATTTAGGAAAGATTGAGTCAATCCCAAGAAAAGACCTCCTGCAGAAGAAACCTAAGAAAACAAATCAAAAAATGGTCTTTGTCTCTAAATTTTCAACATCTTCTAGAGATATAAAAAGGATCATATTGAAAAGATGGGAAATTCTTCAGACAGAGAATGATTTTGGAACATTGTTCACGGACAAACCCTTGTTCGCATACAAAAGAGCCCAAAATTTCAAGGAGGTATTGAATAAATCACTGAGCAATGGGAGACAGCAAAATGAAATATACAAAGGCACGACGAAGTGCTTCAATTGCAAAAATTGCAATAATGCCATACTTGGGAACACCCTATTGCATCCTCAAACAGGTGAGAAAATACCATTGAGACACACGTCAAACTGCAACTCGGAACATGTGGTGTATTCGATCAAGTGTCCGTGTGGTTTACTGTACGTCGGCAAGACGGACAGAAAACTAAAAATTCGACTATCAGAGCACAAAAGCCGGATACGGAACAAAAACCTCACATCCCCGTTGGCAAAACACTGGAACGACGCAAGGCACACGCTTGCCCAATTAAGATTTCAAATAATTGAACTGATCCCACAACGTTTGGGTTATGACAATGCCAGGATCCTCCTCCAGAGGGAGGCCTTTTGGATTCGTAAATTGCGAACAATGTCCCCAGGTGGACTCAACGATAAAATGGAAATGGTTTGCTTTCTATGAACCCCAAAAACCAGGACCCCCCATGATCTTAATTGCACGGTGTTACCAATACCTCTAATACTTCCCTTCCACTTATCCCCTACAATACTAATTCACACAATCAATCATCATGACCCATCATAACTGTACAAGACTGTAAATAGGCAGGACATTCACACTAAGGATTCACTAATTAATGGGCTGCGCAGCATCAGATTGTAAATAGGCAGTCAGTGTAAATATTTAACATTTATTATTTAATATAATTATTGCGCATTTATAATTTTGTGTCTGCTTCTTCCCACTTTTGTTTTACTTTTTCACCAGTTGGTCCCCGAAGACAGTAGATATCACTCTTACTCTTTGCACACACTAGTCTATAGAGAAAGATCGTAGGCACTCAGCAATGGCGCTTCTCTTAAGGACGCAATAGTCCGCTTTCTATCTCGTCGGCTCGCAATCCTCACGAGTCACTTACAGGGTAAAAGGACTAGCCGTGTTGACGCTTACACGGGCGCGGAGTTCATTCCGTGACCAGCCGCTCAAGCTTTGCGGTGAGTTCCGCCATCTCTTATCTGTTGATTTCTGCCTTAAGCAGCCGAGCTTGCAGTTCAGCAAATTCTATCCGGTTACGCTGGCTAAGTCTACAACCGCTTACTGTTTCCACAGAACGCGGTGACTGTTTGTCCAAACTGCTCGTGTAACTGCCTTCTTCAAAACGAACGCCAAAATCCATCAGGTAAATGCAAATCCCTGCACTGCTGAGGGACATTTTTTGTAAGCATGAACTGTTCATAATGCTTACCAGCCTCCTATTTTTGTTTAATTTCGCAGATGCAAACGCTTTATTACTCATCTAGCAGGTGAGCTCAGCACTATCGTTTGTCACATTATATGTTGACTGTTAAATTTGGGACTGTTTCACGTTTATTTGAAAATGTGATATATTCTGCCTGTTTATTTACTTTTCAGTTACCTTGACCACCGATATTCAGGTAACGAGCACTACTGTGCGTTTACTATAAATATTTTCGGTCCAGAGAACATTGAGTTTTCTTACAACATTCACTCATTCTTTAGATCACACGCTGTTTCGCGCCAAGATACCCGTCGAATCCAAAAGTGGGTTCGCTTGTTCATTATTGCGGTAAGATTAATGCTCAACAGAATATATGTTAAAATTTGTCCTCCCTAGCACCGGAAGTAACCCAGTTTTCCTTCTTTCTTTCTTTTTTCTTCTTTTTTACACAGACCCCTGACGAAGGGGCAACCAAGCCCCGAAATGCATTGGGTTTATGCAAATTGTGATGTTATTTAATTTGGTGTTATTGATATACTTTGCACTGGATTTAATTGATTTATGATATTTACTTGAAATGTAATACAATTGGTGAAAAAATACTATGTAGAACGATTAAATATGTGACTATAACATGCAATATATTGTTTGATTGGATAATTTGTTATAGTTGGTGCGCGCTGGAGTCCTGGTCACCTCTGGCACCAGGCCCCACATTTATGCCTCCGTATTTTCCAGCAATACCCAGAAACATCATGTGGTTATTCCAGGATATTGAAGACCAAGTGCTAGATTCACAAATATGTATCTGTGAATATAGTTGACTTACTTGTAAAATTACATAAGCAAGTTGCATTACTCGGGCAACTAAAGTGTTGAGAACCAGGCCATGAAGTGTAATTTACAAAGTGGACAGTTAAAAAACAACAAGGGTTACATCTGATCGCCTATCAAGCCGCTCCAGTCCACTTCTGGTCATATCACTCTATCTGAGCAGTCCGTCACTCCCACCCTATCTTTGCTATAAAATCAATCCATGGAGGAGTTTGAATCGGAGGCGCGTCAGTACTGAACATGCACAGTGTGGAAGTTCTTTCCCCAAATGAAGCTCTCTGGTCCAGTTGCTGTTAATACCAAAGTACTGGAATCAAGTAATCGGTCAGGAAATGATTGAGGTTCTTCTTAATTCTGATCAAAAGAAAAGAAAACACAGATGCCTCCTAAAAGGTCAGAAGAGTGTGCTTACTAAGTAGCTCCAGAGATCCTCAATGGGAGCTCTATGTGTTAGAGCATTCATAGAATACGTAAGGTCAGAGACCAATGAGAATCACAATTCCGTTTAGCAGCTGATCACATTGATAGGTTAGAAAGAGCACAGAGTATACACTTCCATGCAGGACTTCAGGGTTTACCTAAATAGCAAAAAACTTGAAGTACAGGTACCCAGTAGAGTGTACATGCTAACACAAGCTCCGCACACTTCAGTGTAGGTCTTATAGTTGGCTAATGTATTTAGGTCAAAGGTCCTCATTACGAGATGCCCATTCATGGTTTTGGAAATTCTAGCCCCTGGAGATACAGTTACTGGCCAGAACCGAATCTGCCTGAGCCGCAAAAACCATCCCATCCCAAATTGGACCCTGTGGCCCTTTTAGATATTTGGGATAACTGGGTATTTTGAGTTATGCTTTCAAATGTGCCCTTGTAAGTCCTGATTCCTGTCAGTTTCCCTTGAGCTATCTAAAGTTAAGGAAAAGCTGAACGGGTCTGTGGTTTCCCTCATACATCCAAAGGCCCTGGTAGCTGTTGCTACACACCCATCAGACAGTACGATTTACTCACACAGAGGCCTAAAGTAGGGCAGCACTCCAGCTTTTGTGTACCACAAAGTCTTCTAGTGAGTCTTTTGGTAATATACCAAATGGTAACAATATAAAGCATGTTCATCACTATTATTCTTGGCAGAGCACTGAGGCGTAATATTACCATCTGTTCTCCTCTGCTCAGAAGAGATGCCGTAGCCAATCAATATACAAAGGATGTACTGGTACCCAAGATAGTGCATAATTCAGCTTTGCACTGTATGTTCGTCCTCACACATATGAACCTTCTCAATAACAATGTAGGAAATGTGCATTATGTGCTGCGCTTTTGGCAAAAAAAAGGGATTTGTGCAGAGCAGTCCGGGAATTGAGCCCGCAATGTCTTTTGTTATCGTAAATATAGCATTGACATGATATCTGTTCATTTGCTTCAGGAAAAGGAAACCAGTGCTCGTAAAGATTACACAAATGCATGTTATCTGACTGTCTTCAGCTACTGTCACGGCTGCAACTGCTAAATGATGGGAGACTGACAACCTGTTCGTTCCAGCTAATGATTTTCTGTCAGGAGAACATAAAATTAAGCAAATATAAAGGAGAGCGATTCTTTTAATAGATAGCTTAGAGAGCGTGATTGTAAGAATAAAAATGTGTCTGAACCCAAAAAGTAATTGTGTTTGAATGTGTTTCTGTAAAAGTGATTGCAAAAAAAAAAAAAATAGACGCAGGAGACAGCTGTTAGTGGGAATCCATGGGTGTCTAGAAGATGGTTAAACATTTGCCTCTGAATTCATGCATTCTAAAAGAAACCTTCAATACATTAACTGGTGAGACAGATCAAGAAAATGAGCAGAAGTAAATCATGATGTTGATACATACAGTGGGGTAAATTGCAAATGTATGAGACTAAGGGGCATATTACCAACAGTTAGCGTTATTTATCGCTAACTGAGCTTAGCGTTAGTTTTTTTAACGCCGCGCTTCGCCCAATATTATCGCTGAGATAACGTCCTATTACCAACGTTTATCTCAAAAGCGATAATATTGCAGGCGTTAGCGTGAATATTGCTGGAAAACCAGCGGTGTTCACGCATTAGCGTGCAAATGCTGTTAGCCATGTTATCCACCTCCCATTGGATAACATGGCTAAGAACTGGTATTTGCAGGCGTTAGCGTTTGGCGATATTTGCGCTTGGCGCAAATATTTCCATCGCTTCGCCTTTCTTGGTAATAGGCGATAGCGAGGTTAGCGACTGCTTTCAGTCGCTAACCGGTTGGGTACGCCCACTTTGCATGTCATTAGCGATAATTATCGCTGACATGCAAAGCGGGTCCCAAACCGCTCGCTATCGCCTACAAGCTGTCGCTAACTGGTGTTAGCGACAGCTTGGTAATAGGGCGATGGAATTATCGTCGCTTAGCGGCCGAAAACGGCCGCTAACGCGGCGATAATTCAATATCGCCACCCTTGGTAATATGCCCCCATGTCCGTTTTTTTTAGAAGCTAAAGGATGCCCAGGAGAGGAATTTGCCTTTATTAGTGAAAAACAATCACAACAGGGAACTAGGGGACCAGTTCCACTATATCAGGTACACAAGGGTCCAGTGCAAGAACTTGGTTCATTACTTGCAGTGAGTGATTACCTACCTCAAGGAATAATCACAACCCTTGTCAGGGTGAACCCTCAAAGTCACTAAATTACCTGAGCTCATCCCCCTGCTAGCTAGGTCACAAAACAGAAAGGCTTAACTTAGGGCAATGTGTAAAGTATTTATGCAGTACCTAAACAGTAATAAAGTCAAAACGCTTTTTTCTCTCAACCCCACAAAGCTGTGCACCTGATTAAAAACAGCAATTCCTCCTGTGGTCCTGAACCCAACAAGAGGTCCGGATGCAAATTTACTCTCCCCAGTCGATGTTAAGGGTTGCAGCACGGTTCTCGAGGCTGTTGGTCACGCTGCAAGGTTTTCCTTAGTGCCACCTTCATTCCTTTTCCTGCTAGCCAGGTGAACTGCTGCGGCTCTAGCACCACGCCAAAGCTGGAAACCAGAGTGCACCAGGAGATGAGGTAAGGAGGAGGGGTTGTGACGCTCAGCCATGGAGCATGTGGGATCTGCCCATGGCTTTCCCCGAGATGTGCTCGCACCACTGGGCTGACGGCAAAGTGTTGGCTCATTTATTGCAGCTCACAAGCCACTGATTTATGCAATGGTAAGCATCTTTGAGCAACCATGTATTTTTGCATTTCAGTTTCCTGAGGAGCACTAAAACGGCATCTACATGTTGATTTGCAGAATCTGTATGTGAAAATTTTATTTTTTTACACTCTGTTGACCTAAGAAGAGGGAAAGCATTAATTAGCGTGCTTGATTTTGAACCCGCCCCTTGGAAGTCCCGCATATCTGTTCCAAAAATATACCTAGCTTTGCAGTCCTACTACCATCACTCAGCAACTACTCCCCCTGCCTTTGGACAACAAAACAAGTCAATGAGAGAGCCCTGCCCCAATTCTTCTCCGGCTGCTTACCAAACATTTGGAACGCACTCTCTCCTGTAATCCATCTGGATGCAGTCCTTGAAATCTTCGACAGGAAAAAGAGAGTAAGGGATAGATGTAGGTAAAAAGGTTTCACCGATTTTAAAATACCGAATTTTACTGATTCGGTATTTTAGAAACGGTAAAAACTATGTAGGTAATTATTCGGTATTTTTTACCGAATCGTTAAGATTCGGTAATTACCGAATCGGTATTTACCAATTCGGTAATTGCCATTCATTCCTATGGGCCGGGAGGCCCATAGGAATGAATGTCAATTACCGAATCGGTAAATACCGATTCGGTAAAATTGTGAAATAGTCAAGGGTGGCAGGGTGTCACTTTGACACCCTGTTGCACCCCTGATTAGTGCTTGTGTGCCATGTGGCACACATACATGCCCTAAGGGCATGTATGTGTGCCACATGGCACAGGTGTAAATGTACATATTTGCATTTACATAGGAATTCGTTATTTACCACCAACTTATAGTTGGTGGTAAATAACGAATCCTTAAAGCCCTGTAGCACTGTTTACAGTGCTACCTACATTTCAAAATACAGATTTGGTAATTTTACCGAATCCAAAATTACCGATTCGGTAAAATTACCGAATCTGTATTTTTTCATGCCCTACATCTCAGTATCCAAATACCAGTCAGTAACGGCCGAAAATCGGTATTTTCGGCCGTTACCGACCGGTATTTGGATACCTACATCTGGCCCTAAGACCCTTATATGTATAACAGCTGGCCAGCTTCCCTAGTTCAGTAAGTATCTTGGAGGGGAAGAGAGAGAGGGGGTGGCTGTCTGTGACATCCTAACCCCCTGTTAGAACCTGTTTTTTTTTCTAACAAATTGTTGCGCTAAGGACTTTTCTCCACCAAGAGCTGGGCTGTGACTCGGCTGTAACTAGAGCAAATTGCTAAAGACCAGAGGAAGTTACGGACCCCCAGGTTTCCAGCTGAGATGGTAAGTGCTCTCCGTGTTACTTTGAATTTTGAGAAGCACTAGGATTGCCACCTGGTTGGGGTCGCTGTGTGTGTTCACTTGATCACGGCAATAACTATGTAGAAGTTCTCCAGGTGGCAGGTGTCTCCGCCAATCTGAGGCGTCAAATTTGGCACTAAGAGCAAAAAAATGTGGAGGTCAGGCAGTTGCAAGGACAAATCGTACCTCCCTCTAGCGAAAGGAACGGATCATGGCCACAAATATAAGCTCAGGCACAGGAAACATAGAGGATAGTTTGACTTCCCTTGACACGGCCGAACATTCAGATTCTGAGGCACCTAGTTCTCTTTTTCAGTTGGGCCACATTAATATGCTGGTGGTGTCCAGCCCTAAGCAGGAGACTGGGGGATACACGGTCAAGATGTCAGTACATAATGAATCAGACGTCGTTGAGGCCACAGTAAAGGAATACCCCTTGTTTCAAAAGGCAAAGACTAGTGCCGATTTACTGGAAGCCTCTCAGGTATTGGTTTAGTCTCCTCTCCAGGTGCTTCAGCTTTAACTGGTGAATAGAAGACCTTGCAGGCTTTTCCACCCGAGCCTCAAGTAGCTGCATTGAGTGTTTCACGGTCAAATGGTCCAGAAGAAGAATCGGTCATCACGCAGGGGAGCAAACAGCAAAAGGCTCTTCAGCAAGGGAATAAAACACCTACTTTCCAATTGGAAGTTAAAAACATGCTCATTATGATTCTCAAAGAGATCAGGGACTTGAAGGCCTCTCAAGCATAAGAAACCGCTGCCCTTCTCGCCAGACTCAAAAACATCGAGGATTCTATAGCACAGCTTCCATAGAGGCTGAACGTGGCGAAATCAAGGTTCTTGGAGTTCGAAAACTAACTCACTATGACCCAGAAGCAAATCGGCCAGTTTATTAAGCAGCAGTCTTTGTTAGAGAACAAGATTGAAGAACTGGAAAATCACTCACTCTGCTCTAATCTCCGTATAGTGGGAGTTCTAGAGGATTGTGAGGGTCAACTAATGCTCCCGTGGGTCGATTAATTTATTAAGTCTCAAGTCTTGCCAGGCTTCTCTGGGGACTTAACTTTAACAAGAGCTTATTGAGTTCCAGCGCAACGCATCGCTACCTCAAAATACACACGCATTTTCTTGTTAATATTGGAGATTATCGAGTAATAGAGCAGGTGCTATCAAAGGCAATTCAGCAGAGACAGTTTTCTACACCGCAAGTGCCCCATCGTTGAATTTTCTCTGATTTGTCTGCTGCTGCAGCCAGATGCCAAAAGGAGTTTGTTAGAATGCTCCACTTATATAAAGCGCAAGGGGTACAGGCCAGCATTGCAGAGCAATCTAAATTGAAGGTTCTTCTGAAAAGGCAATTCCATCTGTTTTCTAACATATGCGAGGCTCAGGAGCTCCTGCAAAAGATTTCTAAAACAACTTAATAGTGGGTTTTTTCTCTATTAAGGATGTGGAATATTGTGATTCTGGCAGTTTCTAATGGTTATTTTCTATTCTATTTTTTGAAGATTGATGATGGGGGCCAGTGGAGGAGGTGGCGGAGAGGGCGCAATAGTGCAATGTCATGGTACCAATGTTAGATAGGAATTACTGGGTGGGCGTTGTGGGCTCTTCTACTCCCTTGGGGGTGGTTCTTTCTATGTACAATTTTCTTTTGAGGTCCATCTTTGGGTCATTGGTGGTTCACAGGTGAGGCACTTCAGGTAGGGGTAGGCACATATATAAAAAAAAGCAGATTCTTTCTTTGCATGTATACTGATTTGATAAAGGAGATGGGGTTAGAATCCATGTTTATTTAACAAGTGAACAGATCTTTTACCATGCATGGCTACAGCATTTGCCAATAATAATAATGGTTGAAAATGAGATGCAAACTAGAATTCTATCCTGCAATGTTAACGGTATAGTTAATAGACAGAAGTGCGGGCACTTGAGAAATGGCTTGCGTCTTTTTCCCAGGATGTTCTCTTTTAGTAGGAGACTTATCTTAAAGATAACTATTCAAAGTTTTCCATACCAAAGCAGTATTCGTATGTGTTGTTTGCCTCAGCCCGGCTGACAGTAAAGGGATAGCGATAAATCTGGGTAGAGCTCTTGACTGGATTCTAAGCCATTTTATAAGGGACCCACAGGGTCGATGGCTCTGGGTCAAGGCTCTGTTTAATGGTCCTCCCATTAACTTAGACAATTACTATGCCCCAGTGACCGAGGTGCCTGAACCTCTGCAGCAGGTATATAAAATAGCAATGGGGGCAGTCATGCCAATTATTATGGGCAGAATTGAATTTTATTCAGGAGCTCATTTTTGATACCTCCAATAAAACAAAAAAATAATTAAAACCTCAAACAAAAAACGTAATTGACAAGTTGCAGAAGGATATCCACCTGATAGACCCATGGAGGGTCGATCACCCTGCTAATAAACAATTCACTTGTTTTACAAATAGGAATGGTATTGCTTCCCTGATAGATTTTTTCTTACTTTCCCATTCGATAATAAGGGTAGCTTCAGATAAATGAGCAAATTCTTTTTTTCGATAATTCCCTCATTTCCGTTACTAGTGAGCTCGAGGGTTCACGGAAAGACAGGCCCAGGTGGCAGCTGCGCCTCTCTTTATGAGCAGGCCAACAATGCATTAGCGAAATGAGGGAATTTATAAAGGATTTTTTTCAATTGTACCACTTTACATCTCCCGTTTTTTCTTTTGGGATGCGTTCAAAGCCACCGCCAGGGGATGGATTATTGCCTACAAGGCATTAAGCTGCTGTACATCAGACATCCCGACTTAGTAGACATTCTTCTGCCAGTATGAAGACCAAACAGAATATAAGGGATTTTTTTCGCGTTGTAAGAAATCTCTAGCTCTAGGGCTTATCAACAGAAACTATATGAAGAGAGAGTCAGCATAATGGGAGGTATTTGGTTTGGACGACCCATCTGCATATGTAATGAAACTGAAGAACGATCTGGTTTCAGACAAGGATACAGTATCCAAGGTTTTTTCAAACATTATAAGTCCATCTATGAAACTGTCTGTCCTACTTCACAGCTAAGTATAACTCTGTATTTTCATACTATTATAATGCAGACTTTAGAAGATATCCAGCCTCATCAACTTATGGCAACTATTACAGTTAAGGAATTAAATGATGTCTTAGACTCATTGCCTTGTGGCAAAGCTGTGGGCAACAATGGCTTTCCAGCTGAATTTTACAAAACTTTTGCCGGCAAATTAATACCCTTTCTGACCATGCTATTTAACATCGTTATGGATGGGGGTTAATTTTCATCTCTGTTTAGGGAATCAACAATAGTCAGCTTCTTTAAAAAAGGTAAAAACTCTGAGGATGTCAAATCTTATCGGCCTATTAGTCTACTTAACACTCACCATACGCTTTTTATGAAGGTTTGGGCTATTTGTATTAGTCCCCTGGCCCAGGGTGTAATCCATAGGGACCAAACAAGCTTTGTCGCTGGGTGGCTGATGGCTGCCAATACGAGTTTCTTGCTCTAGACAATTGATTTTTTCTCACTTAACCAGATAAAGGCTGGGGTTATCATGGTAGACACGGAGAAGGCGTTCGATCCGGTTAACTGGGAGGTATTGTTTTTAGGCTTGCAAAGGTTTGGGTTCCCATTAGGTTTTGTCAATGTTTTATCAAAGCCTATCATGGAGCAAACGCTCAAATGCTTGTCAAATCTCATCTCGCTGGCATGGTAGCAATAAGGAGGGAGACCCAACAGAGGTGTCCTCTTTCGCGTAAATTAATTACACTTTTTATAGAGCCTTTAGCTATTAGGATTCGGGCTTCTCAGACTATAGTGACACATCTCTCAGGTATGACCAAGTTAAAACTCTATGCAGATGATATTATCTTGAACTTGAGACCAGAAAGGGGAAATATTCAGCAGGCACTAGATGAATTTGTTCAGATTAAAAGTATATGGGGCTATAAGATCAACCCAATAAAAACAGAAATCCTACTTTTTAACTCTCCTCCTCAGGTTCTTCCAGCACTTCTGCACTCTCAGACACGATATCAGACACCTTTCTGTGTTTGGGGGTACATGTTGCTCAGGATTATTTAAAACTTTTCCAGGTAAATTATCTCCCAATTTTTTGTAGGATAAAGGGGCTGCTCAAAAAATGGACTGTCCTCCCCTTGACTTTGGTAGTCAGAGTAGCCCTGATTACGATGTCTGTTCTTCCACTCTTAATATTTCTTGTTTCAAACGTCCCCTCTAATGTTAAGAATAGCTATTTTACAGATTTAGATGTGCTTTTAATGCATTTTATTTGTAATAATAAAGCACCTAGGGTTAAATCTTTCATCGTTCAGCTGGACATCCTTCAGGGAGGGATGGCTGGTCCCCATTTTCAAGGTTATTATCAAGCAGCATTTTAGATCTCTGTGTCGAAGCTTTGTAAGGTAGCGGAATAATAGACTCCTTCTTTTAGATCGAGTCATGGAGGATGCTGGCACACATTTACCAGTTTTGATTAAGGTTCCCAAATTTCCAAAGAGAACCAAATATAAGGTCCTAGCAGACATCATTGCCAAGCTTTTGACTCCATATCGTTGTTACAAAATTTCCTCTGGTTGGTTGTTCCTTGTGCTCAGTGAGTTAGGCTATATCGGCTTGTAATCGGTCACAGTTTCTCTTTGGTAGCAAGCTGAGTTCAGAGAGGTGGGTCACTTCCCTCAGGGTAGACGGATGACTTGGCTCATATTCTCAGTCTGGTGTAGTGATTCAGGTTCACTGCTTTTTCTTGGTTATCACCAGCTCTTATCTTTTCTTAAAGATTATAATTCCGATATAAACTAGGACAGCAAAACTATATTTCAAGCCCTGTTCAAGTCAAGGTTGGCCGGAAAAGGGAATTGGTACCAGTTATTAAATAAATTAGAGGTATCCAAATGGTATTAACAACATGCTGGATAAAATACGGTTAACATCTCAATGTGATTTCTCAGTGAGGGATTGGGAGACTATATTGCTTTTAGAACATACATTATTGAGAGCGGCAAATTTTAAAAGCATGTCTTTTATCTATCACTGGATGGCCTATTACACCCCAGAGGCAGTAAATAAAATGCACCTGGCTCTCGACAATTGTTGCTTCTGCTGTAAGAATCAGGGTTAGGGGTGCTGCCACATATTTTTTATTCTTGTCCTGGATTAAGTACCTTCTGGTCTAAGCTAGCGTCCGTGTTAAATTCGGGTATCGGGGAAACTATTGAGGTCGATCCAGTTCAGGTACTTTTTGTTTTTTTACATAACGGGCAATCTCGAAACGTAACGAAATCGGGGCAGAGGTTCTTACAATAGTTTTCACTGTTACTCGCTCTCTGATTTTGCAAAAGTGGCGAACCTCTATGGTTCCAAGTTATCAAGAATGGCTTAGCAAAATGATTAGGACAAAACAATTTGAGGAAGCATATGCCAAAAGGGTTGGGGGTCTAAAGCAAATCAATACCTCGTGACAGTATTTTGATTCAATTATAAAACAAGACTCTGTGGCCTAGTATGGTCCATGAATGATTATATGCCTTATAATCCTCAAACCGAGATGGCACTGTTCCATTAGGAATCCCGAGGGCATAATTACAAACTTTATTTTTTTACCACTACCCTGTAATGCACGGCAGCACTCTGTATTTCTATATCCAGTTCTTTGCACATTATAAAGATGTATGTTTAATCTAGGAATACAACTCTATGTACTAGGATTTATCCACTCTGCACTGTAAGAATAAATAGAATTCTTTGCACTTTATAATGATGTATGTATGGTTGCCTTTGTATTTTGACTCTATGCTTTAGTATTTATGGATTTTTAGAAATATTAGAAATCTAATGGAATATTTGATTTAATATTCTGCACTTTATTAGGATGTTTCTCTAATGCATAGTTGGAATTGGAATTGTACTTCTTAATAGAAATTAAGTAAAAAAATATTCTTATGAATATACATGCAGATTGATAGGGAATCTCAGAAATCAATTTGGGGGCTCTATTGTAAGTTTATGGTGCTATATCTTTATATAATGAGAATATTACCTAAGGTCTATGCTATCTATGTATATCTATTCTGGATCTGCTCAAATATATAAATATTTATTAAAAAGAAATGTCAAAATGCCAAACAAAAAAAAATCCAAAACTGAATTAAAAAAAGAGTAACATTTAATTAAAAAAATGGCACTAACATGAAAAAAATCCAATAAAGGGAGCAAATATATTGATTGTTAAAATGAAATTGAAATAGCAACAAAAAGCACAAAGTGCCAATTACAATCAATGATCCTGGTAGACTGGAAGTTAGGCGCAAGTTGAGACCAACTGTGATGGAGCACCAACTAGGTTCTTCACGGTCAAAGATTTTACCTTCTGGCATATATTTTTAGGTCCTAAACAACAACAGAAGGCCAGTTCTAAGGTCTCCAGGACCTCAGGTTAGGGCCCTTTGGGACTCTCTGGGTATAAGGCAGGGGCCAACAGCAAAATCCAGTACAGGTCCAGTTGCCACTTGTCAGGTGGACACTTTCCGGCAAAGACCTCTTGAGCTTGTTGTCTCGTTCGTTCAAATAACTTTATTTCGATTTCTCAAAGGAAATCATAAAAGTATACAATTATTTAAAAAATATACCAACAATAGATCACAATACATTTCTAAGTAATCAAAGAAAAAGGCAACATCATAGTACATTATTGCATAATTCTAAGAAAAAAGTAAGATCAATAACGGTTTCTGTGAAAAAAGGAAAAAGAAGGAAAAAAGGAAGCATCATAATACATTATTGCACAGTTCTGATTTACTCAAAATAAAATCAATAACGGTTTCTGATTGCAAGAGCTGATCTAATAAAACTTAATACAGCATTACAGATCTTGTCAGTTGACAATGATAACAAATATTCGTAACCTTCTTTGTAATAAGGCGTTCCAAGGGATAATAATAATGGTCTAATGAAGGAATTTCTTGGATCTTTGTACAAGGTACAAAATAAAATAAGGTGTAAGGTATTTTGTGACACTTTATTATTACAGGGACAACAGGGTAATGTCACCTTCCAACCCCCCTGCTTTGGAAAAGCAAAAAGGAAGTGTAAGGTTCCAAGACGAAACCTAGTAAGATAGAAGCGCCCTTGCATATTCAGAATGTATGTTAAGTAAAATGGGCGCACTAATTTACCCTGTACACGTAGTACCTGTTCGTTCCCTCTCAAGGATCCCAATTTTTGGCTATATGCTTTTTTTATGATGGTCTTGGAGTCCTTTTTTAAGATATCAGGTTTTTTAAACATAATGTCTAACCCGATTTTATCAAAGGTATCTCTGACATATCGGAGCCAAGGGATTTCCCCAAGATGCTCAAGTTTGAGACAATCTGTGAGAATATCTTTCGTCAATTTCAAATCATCAGATTGCCAAACTTTAGACCATAATACTAAGGGTGCAATATGAATAGTATCACAAACAAACTCAATTCCAACCTCACCATGACAGAAAGAGTTTGAAGTACCCGAAGGAATGCATAGTAGGCGTTTTAAGAATTTGTTCTCCATAATCTGTATTTTGTCACAATTCTGTGACCCCCAAACACCAGCACCATATGTTATAACAGAAACACATTTAGCTTGGTACAAAGATATCATTTCAGCAATGCGTCGTTGTCCTAGCTTACTGGCAAAACGAAAGAGAGCCTCATTTAGCTGTGAAACCTTGTTGTCTCAATATAGCCACAGAGGAGGGCAGCCAACTGACCCTTCGAGTCCACCTTTTTATTCTGGGTACAGGAGGAAGCAGGTTCATTGGTTAAGGGCTCCTCTCTTGTCACAGACAGTGTTGGTCCTGGCCCTTTTTGCAGGGTTATACCCAAACGTTTTACCTTCTTCCTCATATTTAGTCTGGCCTCTTTCTGTTGGCTTTATGACTCTCGGGCACTTTACCACTGCTAATCAGTGCTAAAGTGCATATGCTCTCTGTGTAAATTGTATTGGTGATCGGTTTATCCATGATTGGCATATTTGATTTACTGGTAAGTTCTTAGTAAAGTGTACTGTGTGTGCCCAGGGAATGTAAATCAAATGCTACTAGTGGGCCTGCAGCACTGATTGCCACCCACATGAATAGCCCTGCAAACATGTCTCAGGCCTGGCACTGCAGTGTCTACAAGTGCAGTTTTAAACTACCATGTCGGTGTGGCAAGTGCACCCACTTGCCAGACCGAAATGGTGCCTTTTTCTACATGTGAGGCACCCCTAATGTAGGTCCAAGGTAGCCCCATGGGCAGGGTGCAGTGTATTTCATAGGCAGAACATGTACCGGTGTGTTTTGCATGTCCTAATAGCGAAATAATGCCAATTTCGTTTTTCTCTATGATAAGGACTATCTCTCCCATAGGTTTCATCGGAGCTGCCTGGTATCATCTTACAAGTGTAACTTTCAATTGGGAAAATATAGAGATTTGGAGCTTGGGTTCCCTGAACTCAGGATTTACAAATACATATTTTAGTGAAGGTGTTTTTTAAATTGTGTGTTTGAAAATGCCACTTTTATGAAGTGGGCATTTTCTTGCTTTACCATCCTGTGCCTCTGCCTGCCTGTGGAATCAACATCTGGTTTAGACAGACATCTGTGTTGTTTGATCATTCACTCTAGACAGTCACACAAAGGAGCTGAGGTGTGCCCTGCATATCCTCATGGCCCATCGCCAGGCGGATGGGCCTTCCTGGGCTAGAGTGGTAGGAGAAGTTGTCATTGGCACCTTCATATGGCTGTGCATGGCCTCTCACAATGATGTCTCTGCCCCCCTGTAGTGTGTCTGGAGCCAAGGCAGTGGAAGGCAGGATCTTGTGGACAACAAAGACTTTCCTTTGAAGTATGCCTACTTCAAAGGCCAAAAGGGGTATAAGTATTTGACCTATCACCCTAGACTTTTAGAACACTTCTTGATCAATAGGAGACTATGTCAAGAGGAGGGGCTGGAAAACTGTTAGGAAGATGACTGCCCCTTAGCTCTGTTGCTTTGCTGGGTTGACCTGCAGTTGCTGCCATTGTCTGGGAGAGATTAAGAACTGGACTTTTGCTTTGGTATCCTACTTGAGAAGATTCTCCAAAGCCTTGTGTGTGCTTGCCTCCTGTTAAGAAATCTCAGGGCCATCAAATACTTCATCTGCAGCCCATGAACACTTCTGCTGGGAGTTCTGACCTGCCATGTGTGTCAATTCCAGTTCTGGGCCCTTGGAGGTGGTGTCTGCTGCAAAACGAGCTGAAAATCCATGCATTGTGCTTCAGCGCTGTTGTTCTCGCTGCATGCTTGCCATGCAGCTGAAAAACCAATGCATCGATGCGGTGTGACAGAAAAGATCAATGCAGCGCCTGTCCGTGTCTGAAGAAAACGCTGCAGCCCAAATGCAGAGCACAGTCTCTGATATTTAAGAGTCCCGCCGCAGCTCTGATGCAGGCCCTGCTGTGCAGCTATAGAAATCGACACATCACCTGTTTGCGTTTGTAAGAATCGATGCTTGCACCTGTTTCCCCGCCAAGTCTACATTGATGATGGGCTTCAGTAACAAACTGAGGCAGCGTGTCCAGAGAAACAATGCATAACCTCCCCGCGCAGTAAGAAACTAACGCATCATCTCCTCTCACAGTAAGGAACCAATGCAACACCTCTCCTGCATAGCAGTAAGGAACCAACGCCTCACTTCCCCGTGGTACAAGGAACCGATGCATCACCTTCCCTGCGTGTAAGGAACCGATGCATCACTTTTCTTTCCGGAGTCTCATCTACCCTGCACCTGTTTTCCTCTTGTCATTTTGATGCATTCCAGGTACATTGTGCTAAAAGTGACGCATCCATAGTTTCCTATGGACTGAAATATTTAAACCTTTTCAAAGTGATATCTTGAGGTATGTTTGCTTGATTTCTGTTGTTTTGGTCTTATTTGGTTTAGATAACGATTGGTTATTTTTCTAAACTGGTGCGATGTCCAGTTGTATGTTTTCACTGTGTCACTGTGTGTTTATGTACAAATGCTTTACACATTGACTCTGAGAAAGGCCTGACTGCTTGTGCCAAGCTACTCAGGGTATAAGCAGGGGGTATCTTAGCTGTGTAATCTCCTCACCCTGATTAGAAGAAATGGTCCCTACTTGGACAGAGTGCACGCCACTGCGCACTAGAGACCTCACTTCTAACAGACACCAGGTCCAGTCCTCTTCTGAACTTCCAACAAATGTTCTCAAGAGGGTGTCTGGAGATGCCACATTTATGCCTGGCACTAGCTCCTGGCCTCTCCCTAACCATGGGGCATCATTTCCCTAAGGCAACCTTACCCACTTTTGCAGTAGTTCTTAGTTGCCTTCCTGCAAACAGGCCCACAATGCAAGGTGTCATGGCAAATCCAACATGGTGTAACTCTTCGAGCACACTCAACTTGTGCTGCGAGGGCTGGGGTGTATGTGGGAAGTGTACTTTGATAATCCTAGTGTTCTCAAGATCAACAGGGTATGCAGTTCCTACTGAGATGAGTCTGTCTACTCAGGTCAGTTAAGTGCCACAGAGTCTGTGGGGATCAATTCTCAGTAGGAATCAATCCCCCACACACCTTGATAGGTGTCATGCTTCATCATTGGGCTTTTGCTCCACATCGGGTCAGTGCTGCAATGCCCGATGCCCCCCCCCCCCAATGGGTCCTAAGCCATTTGGTGAAGCGTGGGTGTGTGGGGCTAAATGTAGATTGGTGTATTAAGTGAATATGTCTAAATGAAATATAAAAATAGGACAGGGGTACTCTTCAGAACAATAAGTAAATGATTGAGTCCATCTAATTATCTTAAAATCGGTGGTGCTATCTACTAGAAATGATTATCTAAGATAGCTGCAGGTCAAAATATTTCAAGCCTAATTCAGTCATGCAAATGATCTAGCGGCTTTTCTTCAGGGCCAGTATAACCTAATCTGCACTGTGACTGGATTTTCCTAGTGTCCTCCCACATCTATCACTATAATTTAGCTTCAGTGAAGCGCCTAGGGGAGTAACACAAGCCCCCACAGCACTTACAGCATGAAGGAGCACTCCTGCAGGAGCATTTTTAACCCTTCGGGCCTAGGACAATTAATACCTATAAGATATTAATGATAATAAAGTGATTTATAAGGTGCATTGTTGCTCAGACTGCAGTGTCCCAGCATTAGGGTTTTGCTCTCAGAGGTCAGAACCAGCATACTAGTGAGACAACACAATTCAGGCTGACCTGAACAGCACGTTTTTAGATTTTTGCGGAAGGATAGGTTTGTTTTTTCCTGTCTCATATGAAGAGGAAGGAAGTTCCACAGCTTCGCTGCTAGGAAATTGAAAGATCAACCTCTAATGCATGCTCTCTTTACAGTGGGGGGTACATGTTCACAAGGTCACATTAGATCTTAAGTTCCCTGTAGGAGAGTAGGGCTTGCAAAAAGGGCCTTATCCTTCAGGATCCTACGACAGTAGCACATGGTTTTGAAAGAGAGACTTTTTTTTAGGGGTAGACAGTGCAGTTTTGAGAGTGCAAGCCTTAGAAGACGGTATAGGAAGATTCAGCAGCAGACAGGCTCCCGCATTCTGCACACGCTGAAAATAATAATAAAAAAAACCACTTTTAGAGCGCCTGGTTAGACTCAAGACAGTGTGTCCCCGCGCTTAGAAATGCTACTGCTCCCTGAAGAGGCAGAGGTCCGGGACTGGACTGGATCCTAGGCTACAAAGAGGCAATTATTTACTTGGGAAAAGGTGAGTTTTTAATTTTAGTCTGAATCTCATTTCGGAGGGCTCCATGCGTAAGTCAAGAGAAAGATTGTTCCAGTGTTTACTCACTAGAAAGCGAAAGGAGCTACCTCCCATCCTAGTCTTACGAACGCGAGGAACTTGAAACAACATCGCTCCGGCAGATCTGAGGTTCCGGATGGGGCGATGGATAGTGAGAAGGTTTCGCAGGTAACCTGGGCCTTTTCCCTGGGCAATGCGATGGGCAAAACAGAGTGCTTTGAACTTGATGCGCTCCTCAATAGGGAGCCAGTGAAGTTTTCGTAGTGCCGTTTTCCAGATGCCCTGCGCGGAAGGTTGAGTACCAGGCGGGCGGCAGCATTTTGGACGCACTGCAGTTGGTGTATGCCTTTTTTGCTTAGGCCTAGGAGAAGAGCGTTGCCGTAGTCCAAATGTGGTGTGACTAGGGCGTGAATAAGTGTTTTCCTGGCGCTAATGGGGAGCAGGTCGAGGACTTTTCGGAGTGTTTTTAGTATTCCGAAACCTTTTCCCGTGATTTTGCTGATCTGTTGCTTGAAGGGAAGCTCTGCGTCCAGCATGATTCCTAGATTTCTAACGGACTTCGCCGGGAGGGGGATCGCCCCTAATTCTGTTGGCCACCAAGCCTGCGACCAGGCAGAGGGGGACTTTCCAACCACCAACAGTTCTGTTTTGTCACCATTAAGGCGTAGGCAGTTGTTGTTCATCCACCCTGCCACAGCCAGCATGCAGTTGGAAAAGTTAGTGGCGTCCTCTGCCTGATTGTGGGTGAGTCTAATTATTAGTTGGGTATCGTTAGCATATGTGACGATATCCACACCAAAGGCTTCCACAATAGGAGCTAGGGGCTCCATATAGAGATTAAACAACGTAGGGCTCAGACTTGAGCCCTGTGGAACCCCATGTCTCAGCTTGCGAAGAGACGATTTGTGAGGAGGGCAGTGCACCTGAAAACTCCTGTTTTCTAGAAAGGATTTTATCCATTCCAGGGCTGATCCTTCTACTCCCAAGTCTGAGAGGCGAGACAGCAGCGTCGAGTGCAGCACGGTGTCAAAAGCTGCACTGAGATGTAATAAAACCAACGCTGCCGTCTGCCCCTCGTCTACAA
Source organism: Lissotriton helveticus (assembly GCF_964261635.1). Classification (NCBI taxonomy): domain Eukaryota; kingdom Metazoa; phylum Chordata; class Amphibia; order Caudata; family Salamandridae; genus Lissotriton; species Lissotriton helveticus. The sequence goes on from NC_136057.1 coordinate 1,641,123,342, forward strand.
GTGGTCTCAGACATTCTGTGGAGAAGAGAACCGCCGACTCTGTTGAGGGGCCTGAAGTCTGTTGAGTGGCCTGAAGTCTCATCATACGAGACTGTGAGACTCCTAGATACAAGGACATTACAATAGTTCATCCTGGATGTAACCAAGGCCTGGACTACCATCTTCCTAGCGTCTTCAGGGATGAATTCAAGGGTCTTCTTGACAGTTTTTAAGATCCTAAAACACTTACTAATTAAAGCTGTGATTAAGCATGGGCGTAAAATCCGTTCCGCTCGCGGATTTTGCGGATTTTCGACAAATTCGCAATCCGCGAACTCTCGCGAATTTGCCGAAAATTTGCAAATCCGCGCGAAGCGGATTTTTTGCTTGGTCGCACTTGCCAACTAGAATACTATACAATTTTGCGGCGCGCAGCGTTCACTTATTGTCATTCAGCGTTTGCAGAGTTGTCTTTCTCCATGTTTGCGTGTGCTGCGCCATTTTGGATCTTGCTGCGGGATCCCGCGGGAGTTTGTCGACGCCATCGCGGCTTGTCACCTTGCACAGCGAGAGTTTAGCAACGCGAGTAGGTCATAAAGGCTCGTGATCACGCATCGCGGCAGTAAACACTTGCGAACACGTAGATGCGGCGGGCAGCGACAATCTCGCAATTGCGAGATTGCAAAATTTGCAATTTCGCACAAGAAATCCACCAGCAGGCAGCATAAACCTTGAAAATTATGATTTTTATCAGAATAATTCCTCAGGTTGACATTTGCCTGCACTTTGTTTTTGCAAGGAGTCCATTTTGGGGGGGGGGTGGGAGGAAGGAAGTGCCCCACAGTGTCCAACTTCCTGTTCCTGTCCAGCAGGCTCCTCCCAGTGCTTTCTTCATGTGATGGTCACTTTGATTTGGATCTTGACCTGGAAGGATTACTTTTTGTGGATGCTGCTGGATATTTGGATTTTTGCAAAACTGAAAGCACTCAGCAGGTGCAAAAGTTCAATCTTATCATTAGTAACCATTCCCTGTAGTGCTTCCTGAGGGGCCCCTTCAGAGTTCAGTTGCCTACTTGCAACTATTCTATGACCCTGCTCTGACCCTCACAGCAGGCTCAGAGAATAGCTACAAGTATACAACAAAGGTCCTGTTAAAAAAATTACACTGCAACAGAAAGCAATTACAGATAAGGAAGCAGGTGCCAGCCTGGAAGTTCAAATTCAGTGACACATTAATCAGCCCCTAATTCATTCATGTCAGTTGAGGCAGGGCAGGTGTGCTTTTCCCCCCATAATCTACAGGGATGAACTAGAGGGTGGCATGGGTGAGCGAGAGGGTGGCATGGGTGAGCCAGAGAGTGGCAGTGGTGAAACAGAGGGTGGCAGTGGTGAAACAGAGGGTGCTGTGATGAACCAGACGTAGAAACAACATGGTCGCGACCGTTGCTACCCGACAAGTAAGTTCGCGTTTGCGAACTGGTAAAAAACCCTTGCGAAAGGGCAGAAACACTTGCGAACACAAAAAAAAGGAATCCGCTAAATTCGCCAGAGTTCGCGGATTTTGCGGATTACGAATCCGTAAATACGCAATTTCGCGGATTGCCAATTCACAAAATCCGCCCATGCTTAGCTGTGATCTGATTGGCAACAAAAGCTTAGCTTCGTACCAGATGCCAAGGTTCTTGACTTTCGGCTTAGAGGGAGGTTGAGGTCCAAGCGAGATTATCATAAGACCAAATATTGAATGAATGAAGGAATGAATGAATTACTGACATGACTTATAGAGCGCACAGCTACTCAAGTAATGTCCCGGCATTAAGACAATGGCAGAATAAGTAAGTTTTTTGTAATTTGAGAAAGGCAGTCTCATTTGACAAATTTCTAAAATGCACCAGGAGAAATTCCAGATCGTGGCCACACGAACTGAGAAGGATGAGGTCCGGCGCCTCATTCTTTTAATGCGAGGGACCATTATCAGACAAGCCTTTCCAGAGTGCAAATCAATGCAATGGAAGGTGTGATGGACAAGCACTAGACTTTAAACATAATTCTTTTATTGACTGGTAACCAGTGAAGCTGATTGAGATAAAAAGATATCAGGGTAATCTTAGAGAGATTAAAGAGAAGGTGCACTACCTGAAGGTGCTAAATCAGAAAAGCCGTCATCTCTAAAAATCATCTGCCATATTGTCTTTTGTGTTATTCTAATGGAGATTTAGATCTCCTATGGTTGTAAAGTTTAAGTACTTTATTATAATAGGTAACAAGTCTAGGGAATTAATAACTTCCCCTGCGTACCCCGGGTGGTGGAAAAATGAAGGCCCCAGCAAGGAGGTTTGTGTGGAGAGATATACAAAAGTCCAAAGCCTCCACACCTTACAGGTCCTTACTTGAAATGTAGAGCATAAAAGGTTGTTTTTAAATGCAATTGCAAAGGTAAATGTAAAGTTTCTAAAAGTTACTTTCCCTTAATATTTATTTAAAATCTGAATTCATCATTGAATTGGATTGTAATTACTATTAAAAAATAGTGGTTATTTTTTTTCTCTATTCGATAGCATTCCACATATACAATATTCATATTTTTATCTGTACTCTAGTTTACTATATAAGACAGCTAGACCTGCCACAGTGAAAATGGCTATTAGGGCCTTGTCATTGTACAGACATGGTAATATTAATTTTCTACATGTTCCACTTTTCGGTGCCATGCATTCTACCTTATGGCCTACAAGGATCACATAGGGATGATATGCTTATATTTTAAAAGGGGGGATTTTACCTGTCAACAAATATTATTTTAACAGGCCTCACTGCAGCAGTCAGGCTACACAGTGCAAGCCTGAAGCCATGTTTACTCTGCTACTGTAGTCAGTGGCAAAATGGATGCTACAGTCCACTTCTGAGACCTAACTTTCAGGTCCTGTGTACAATTGAGACACCATATTTTAACAATGTATAGGCAAGTTAAAAATATCAGTTAGGAATAGAAGAATTTTAGGGAGAGGATCTAGCCTAATGGCTAGGGCGGTCGATCTCACATCTGGGGAACGAGGTTCGAGTCTTGGCAACGAAGCGCAACATCCTGTGATTCTGGGCAAATCATTTAATCTCCCTGTGCCTAATAAAAATGAATGTGTCCTTGTGTATTGCAACTGGTGCTCATGTAATGTACTCTGATACCTGATACCTTTGGGTCAAGTTCACGCTATTTATAAAACTCGACAAAAAAAACATGTTTACAGGGGAGGCACAGGCACTTTGCTACTGCTTAGCAATGGTAGAGAGCACTGAGTTCTAAAGCCAACATAAATATGGAATACAGCAAAGGCAAAAACTCTGAGGCGACTATGCAGAAAAATTGGATTTCCTACACCCAGGTAATGTAATTCTTTTGGTGATTCGACTGAGCCCAGGTGAGCTTCAGAATGATGCGTCTTGCTCAGCATTTTGGAGAAGTTTTTGAAGCATCCTATCACTAGCACCTGCTGATTCCTCATGCCCAGTCTCTTCATCAGTCCAAGCTCCTCTGCCTTATTTGCTACATCCTTAACCTCCAACTCCAGCTACTTCGTAACTGATCTTGGACTGGACTTTTGTGCTATGAAGGTGTAAATGCATCCCCCAAGACTGGTCTCAACTGTAATGCAACCCGTTCCCTTTCTTCCCACCCAGGGATACAACACTTAATTTATTGAGAGGACAGGTGCTGACGCTGACAGTTATATTAACGGAATTGCAGAATGCAAAATGCACAAAAAACATTTCTTACTTACCTTAGTGAGTAATACATTTTTGCTCTTGGTCTCAAAGTGACTCACCATTCTGTCATCAGGAAAGGTGTTTTGATTCATATATTGGCTCAAACAGAAGCTGAGCACAGCACCACGGCCTCATCAGTGCACCGCCACAAGTGCAGCACTGACTAAGCATCAGCGCAGCACCACCTCAGCACCAGCACAGCACCACCTCAGCACCAGCGCAGCACAACCTCAACATCAGCACAGCACCATCTCTGCATCTGCACCACCTCAGCATCAGTGCACCACAACCAGTGCAGCCCCACCTAAGTACTGGTGCAGCCCCACCTCAGCAGCAACTCAGCACCACTTCAGCATCAGCGCAGCACCACCTCAGCATCAGTGCATTACCACCTCAGAATCAATGTAGCATCAACTCAGTATAGCAACAACTCTGCATTACTCAGCACCACCTGAGAACCAGCTCAGCATCACCTAAGCACCAGTGCAGTACCACCTCAGCACCAGTGCAGCACCAGTGCAGCACCACCTCAGCAGCAACTCAGCACCAATTCATCATTAGCACACCACTCCACAGCTACAATGCAGCATCACCACAGCACCAGTGCAGCACCAACTCAGCACAACCTAAGCACCAGCACACAATCACCTGAGCACTGACAAGGCATCACTCAGCACCACCTCAGCATCACTAAGCACCAACTCAGCATCACTAAGCACCAACTCCTCACAAGCACACCACCACCTCAGTATTTCTCAGCACCAGAGCAGCACCACACCAGCACAGCATCAGTGCAGCACTACATCGGCACAGCACCATCTCAGCATCAGCCCAACACCACCTCCTCAGTGCAGCATCACATGAGCATCAACACAGCACCACCTCAGCACCATTGCAGCACTACCTCAGCACCAGTACAGCACCACCTCAACATCAGCATCATCTCAGCATTAGCACAGCACCACCACCTCATCAGTGCACCACCACCAGCGCAGCCCCACCTCTGCAACAGCGCGGTCCCACCTCTGCACCTGTGTTGCTCTACCTCAGCACCAGTGCAACCCCACCTCAGCAGCAATGCAGCACCAATGCAGTACCGCATCAGTGCAGTACCACCTCAGCAACTGTTTAGTGCCATCTCAGCATCAGCACCACCTCTGCATCAGTGCATCACCACCAGAGAAGCCCCACCTAAGCACTAATGCAGCTCCACCTCAGCAGCAACTCAGAACCGCTTCAGCATAAGTGCAGCACCAACTCAGCACCAGCGCCGCACCACCTCAACATCAATGCAGCATCACCTCAGCATAACACCAACTCAGTATCACTCAGCACCAGCTCAGCATCACCTAAGCACCAGCGAAGCATTACCAACTCAGCATGACTCAGCACCACAACAGCATGACTCAGCACCTGCAGAGCATCACTCAGCACCACCACAGCATCAATGCAGCACCACATCAGCATTAGCGTAGCACCACCTCATCATCAACGCAGCATCACCTCTGCATAACACCAACTCAACACCAACTCAGCATCACTCAGCACCAGCTCAGCATCACCACCTCAGCATGATTTAGCACCCACACAGCACCACTCAGTGCCACCACAGCATCACTCAACACCACCAAAGCACCACCTCAGCATCAGGGCAACACTACCACAGCATCAGTGCAGCACCAACTCAACAGCAACTCAGCACCACTTCGGCATTAGCGCAGCACCACCTCGCCACCAATCCAGCATCACCACAGCACCAGTGCAGCCCCAATTCAGCACCACCTAAGCAGCAGCATAGGGTCACTTGAGCACCACCAAGGCATCACTCAGCACCACTTCAGTATCACTCAGCATCACCTAAGCATCACCTCCCCATATGTATACCACCACCTCAGCACCACAACAGTATCTCTCAGCACCACCTCAGCACCAGTGCAGCACCACCTCAGTATCAGCACATTAACACCTCAGCATCAGCACAGCACCATCTCAGCATCAGCACATCACCAACTCCTCAGTGCAGCACCAACGCATTACAGCACAGCACCACCTCAGCACCAGCACAGCACCACCTATGCATCAGTGCACCATAACAAGTGCAGCATCAACTCAGCACCAGTGCAGCCCACCACAGCATCAGCACAGCACCACCTCAGCACCAGCGCAGCACCACCTAAACATCAGCACAGCACCATCTCAGCACCAAAGAAGCACCACCTCAGCACCAGCGCAGCACCAGCACAGCACCACCTCAACATCAGCACAGCACCATCTCATCACCAGCACAGCACCACCTCAGCATTAGCACAGCACCACCTCATCAGTGCAGCAACACCAGCAAAGCCCCACCTCAGTACCAGTGCAGCCCCACCTCAGCAGCAATTCAGCACCAAAGCAGCACCACGTCAGTGCACCACCACCTCAGCACCAGCACAGCATCACCTGAGCACAGCACCAACTCAGCATGACTCGTCACCACCTCAGCATGACTCATCACCACTTCAGCATTATTCAGCACCACCTCAGTATCACACAGCATCACCTGAGCACCACCACAGCACCACCTCAGTATCAACACAGCACCCTCTCGGCACCAGCACAGCACCACCTCCTAATCAGTGCACCAGCACAGCCCCACCTAAGCACTGGTGCAGCCCCACCTCAGCAGCAACTATGCACCACTTCAGCATCAGCACAGCACCATCTCAGCATCAGCGCAGCATTACCTCAGCATAGCACCAACTCAGCACCACTTCAGCACCAGCTCAGCATCACCTAAGCACCAGCGCAGAACCACCACCTCAGCATGATGCAGTACCACCACAGCATCACTCAGCACCAGCACAGCATCTCTCAGCACCACCATAGCATCTCTCAGCGCCAGTGCAGCATCTCCTCAGCATCACTCAACACCACCACAGCACCACTTCCGCATCAGCACAGCACCACCTCTGCATCAGTGCACCACCACTAGTGCAGCACAGAGACAGCAGCAGTGCAGCAGCAACTCAGCACCAATGCAGCACCACAAAAGCATGACTCAGAACCACCACAGCATCACTCAGCACCACCACAGCATCACTCAGCACCAGCACACCATCTCTCAGTGCCAATACAGCATCAATCAGCACCACCTCAACATCTCCTCGGTGTCACTCAACACCACCACAGCACCACCATAGTATCAGCACAGAACCACCTATGCATCAGTGCACCATCCATAACCAGCTCAGCACCAACTCAGTACCACTGCAGCATCAGTGCAGCACCAGTGTAGCACCACCTCAGCAGCAACTCAGCACCAATGCAGCACCACTTCAGCACCAGTGCAACACACCCTCAGCACCAGCACAGCACTACCTCACCAGCACCATCTCTCCTTCAGCATAACACCTTCTCTGCATCAGTGCACCATCACCAGTGCAGCCCCAACTCAGCAGCAGCACAGCCCCATTTCAGCACCAGCACAATCTTAACATTAGCAGCAACGCAGTACCAACCAGCAACACTTGAACACCAGTGCAGCACCACCACCTCAGCATCACTCAGAACCTCCTCAGAATTACTCAGCGTCACCTGAGCATCCCCTTTGCACCAGCATACCACCACCTCAACATCATTCAGCACCACATGAGTTTCATTCAGCATCACCTCTGCACCAGCAAACCACCACCTCAGCACCAACTCAGCATCACTTAGCACCACCTAGCACCACCTCAGCCTACCCTTGGAATCTAGCATCTGCTGATTCTCCCCTAGTGTCCGTCCACTGCTCGTGTTGTAATTCAGGTACTTTTTTTCAACCTCCTGTTGTTTATGTCTCATCCCCATAACAAAAAAGCTATAACAAACAAGCATTAGAACCGGCAGGAAGAAGATGCCGGCACTGCAAGGACAAAAAAACTAGAAGACATTGTTTATATTACTTATTTTTTTAACCAGGTTGTTCAGTTGTACATAATGTCTTCTTGGTTACATATAAGGTAACAAGAATGCGTATAACACTTTTTTATTATAACTTTTCAACATGCTGCCCAGCAGCCACAATGCTCTACACCATAGATTGAAGACATTGGCAATTCAAATAGCTCTGACTAAACACTTCTAAGGTCCCAACGTGTTAGGTTAGGCCTGTTAATGATTGCGTAGTGCCTTGTATAAGTTAGCATTCGCTACACCATTTGTTTTTCTGTCGTCCATTTTGTATGTTGATCGAAACTATTTCTCACTTATTCCAAGAAATGCCTCTTGGTGAGTTTCGTTTCTGCAATAATGAATAGTTAGCCCCAGCACATAGTTTTCCCACTAGATAGAGGCCCTCTCCCACCTGTCTGGTATTTGGATCATAGTACAGGGTGCAACGGCCTTGGACAGGGGGAGTTGTGTGAAATATGAAAGCAGAAACCTTTTTAATGAGTATTCTCTGTTCAGCTGCAGCTGCCAGGAAAATGCCATCATGGGCGTGTTCTTTGCTAACCATACTATGTATAATGTATTAATACGTGTAATTCTTCAGTTCCCTCTGTACCACTCCCAGAGACTGTGCAGCCAGGTCTCGGCTCTGAGTGTATACAAATAAACAGCCATTGGTGTATATTCTCCACTGTCTCTCCAACTCTTCATTTTGTATGCAAGGCGGTCCACAGTGACCCGGGTGGCCCCAAGCGGGTGACTTCCTTTAAACAGTGAGACCTATTGGCCATGCCATTGCTTGTTTTGTTTTAAAGCTGAGCTAGCTTAGTAGAAGCTTAGTATGCATGCCAGGGCCTCACAAAATGGTAAGTTCACACTCAGTTGGTGTGAAGATGTTGAAAATTAACATAACGTGTATTTGTCATGCACACGTTCACCAAAGGATATCTTGGCACTGAATAACATATGTTTCTTGTTACCTAACTCAAGGTTACTCATTTTATCGACCTCAGAAGGATAAAAGGCTGAATGGGCCCGCCGGGATTTAAACCTGTGACCATGAGGTTGAACACAGGCTCCGACAGTGGACGCATTTGTCCACTATGCTACCAGACCTGGCACTGCTAAACAATCATTGGCAAAGCCAATAGATCGCACCTTTCAAACCTATTGGCTTTGCTAATGTTGCTTGCTGTCTGATATTGTGCAGCATAGACAAATGCATGCACCAGCAGGTATATGCGCACCCCCAGAAATAATATGGGCACAATTCTCTTGTTTTTATTGACAAGTCAAAGATAGCGGACACCACATAGATCAGTAAATAGAAAAAAAGAAATTCTAAGTGTGGGAAAGTCCTTTTGATGTACAGAGCAAATGTCAGCTGTCAGGCTCTCTAAAACAGGAGCAACAATCACCAAATAACAACATTAAAATGCCTACAATCGGTGTGGGAGCAACGGAGAGCCATATAGGGGGAAGCACTGGTGGAGGGTGGGGAGATAAAATAAACATAAAGCCGGATGGGGGAGCAGGTGCACAGCAGCACGCAAGGGAGAGAGCAACATGGAGCACGGAATAGAAATGCAAGAAACACATGACAGAGAGATAATAGCACACAAGCACGAGGGAGACAGCAACATGAATGAGTAGAGGAAGGAAAAAAGCTATCCAATTAGAAGGATGGTAAAGAGGCTATGCTGCAGGACAGTGATGTACAGGAGAAGGGAAAGACAAGCCATCGAATAAGAAGCAAGCAAATGTGAGTTATAATAAAGCCAACCAGAGGTAAGCAATGGGTGGCCACTAAGCCCACTGTACGCTTTTGGTTAACCCCCAAATGTATTTTGCAAACAAACATCCTGTGTTTCCTGGCAGGAAAAACCTGAAAATCAAGTTTCAAGTGAGAAAGAAATGGCTTTATGACTGCTTGTTCAAGCTTCCATGTGTTGCTATTTAGCTGGCGAACTAACAGAGGACATACTTGTGTATGCCTCTGCATTGGCATCAAGGGGCCTTGAATTAGCAGACAATTAGTAATAAATTCATAGTTGTTCCACACAAGGGGTCCAAAATATGTCTTGCCCTGAACCCCAGAAATACTCAAAATGTCGGCAATATAACTAATTTTGCTCCATTAATCTCTTATTTAAATACGCAGCTTGTTGCGCACTAACTTGGCGTCGATATCACTTTCAGACATTGCACCACACTCTCAACAAGAAGCTTGCACTCCTTACATTCCTTAGTCGAGCTAGGCAAACCTTGCTTTAAATACAATCCTACTGTATATATAATGGCTTGGTGGCTTTTGTTCAGTCTTAAATTGATGCTATAGCGCCACCTGCGGGCTCTGCATGCAATGTTTTCATTAATGAACACATTTGCAATATTACCGTAATGCCTACACGAAGCCTGTATTATTTGTCCGTAAACCCAGACACACAAGCAAGAGCACCAAACTCACTGCAGTACCAAGTCTCGGACTTAAAAAACTTAACAGCTTACGTCACTTGTTCACAGGTAAGCGCCAAAAAGCCCAGCTCAGGAACCTCGTAGGAGGCGACAAATTCAGGGAGAAGAGAGCACAACTGGTTACCAAGGACTCCGTAATAACACACCCTAAGGAACATCTTGTTACCAGCGCTAGTCTTTTGTTTACCGCATCAGTACACTTTACTTTAGGCTTCTAGGGGGCAGATTTACAAGCCCCTTGCACCACTTTTGCTTTACTTTTTTCATGGGGAAAATGACGCAAAAGTGGCACAAGGGGCCTGTAAATCTGCCCTGCCAGTCTTGACATAGTTTAAATAGTACATTATGGTCTATCACACCCAAGAACGCCCCTTTTCTAGATCCATGGTAATCTATGTCAGTGTAAGCTTTAGTGTTAGAACACTGTAACAAAGGCGGAGTATCGCAGGCCTGCACTTATAAAAGCGGTATCATTAAGGACACTGGGCCTCATTTATGAAAAGTGAGGCATCGCTGCTTGTAAACAGCAATGCGTCACTTTTCACTGTGCCCTCCTTGCGACACCAATGATGCGTCATATTTACAGTATGACGCATCATTGCGCAAGGAGTTACAGATACGTCAGTATTTCTGACGTATCTGTATGGCGCAATAGTAACGCATTGCTGGAGTGTGTCACAAAAGTGACGCAACTCCAGCAATGTGTCCTTTCACATGGGGCTTGCCTCATGTGAAAGGGCCTGCGTCCGTCTTACGCCTGCTGTGAGGCAGGCGTAAGAAATTGACGCATTTGTGTCCTAGAAGTGGCGCAGTGAAATCACATAGATTTCACTGCGTCACTTCTACGACCCTTTCTTGCGTCAAAACGCCCCCTTTGCATACATTATACCTGGCGCAGGTATAATGTGGCGCAGGGGTTTACAAAGTGAAGCATCTACCTAGATGCGTCACTTTGTAAATATGGTGCAACAAGGTGCATTTTATACGGCACTGGTGCGTCACAAAAAGTGACGCACCAGCGGCGTAAAAGTGACGCACAGCCTCATAAATGAGGCACACTGGGCCTCATTTATGAGGCCGTGCGTGTGTTTTGCGCTTCCGATGCGTCACTTTTTGTGACGCATCGGCGGCGTAAAACATGCATCGTCTTGCGCACTATTTACAAAGTGACGCATCTAAGCAGATGCGTCACTTTGTAAACCCCTGCGCTACATTTTACCTGCGTCAGGTATAATGTATGCAAAGGGGGCGTTCACACGCAAAAAGCCTCGTAATAGTGACGCAGTGAAATCTATGAGATTTCACTGCGTCACTTTTAGGACGCTGGTGCGTCAAAATCTTGCGCCTGCCTCACAGCAGGCGCAAGACTGACGCAAGCACTTTCACATGGGGCTTTCCCCATGTGAAAGGACGCATTGCTGGAGTTGCATCACTTTTGTGACACACCCCAGCAATGCGTGACTTTTGCGCTTACAGATACGTCAGAAATACTGACGTATCTGTAACTCCTTGCGACATGATGCGTCATATTATAAATATGACGCATCAAACATGTCGCAGGGAGAGCGCAGTGAAAAGTGACGCATCGCTGTTTTCACGCAGCGATGCGTCACTTTTCATAAATAAGGCCCACTGTTTCCAAAGGTCGGATTTACAACAGTGATGCCCAGATGGAATGGGGCATTCAGGTAGATATTGACTGGAGTTGGAGTACACTCTTCTCTGGACAATAACTACTTCCATGTCCCCACACGCCCGACAGGATAATAAACTGTGAATATTGGACTGCGATGGGCTGTTGGCGATTCTAGAACACACGAGCAGCCTCTGCTTCCGGATAATCAATACCAAGCTGCTAAGGGCGGTGCCCATCTAGATGCTGCGTACGGTAACCAGGTGGTGTAAAAGTTCACTGACGTGAAGAACTGGGAGAATTATATTTGATGTACAAATCCGTATTTCACCTTCTGCCGTGCTCGTCTCAGTCGGGGGTTCAGGCTGCATTCATCTGCCAGAGTTTACACTTCTTACAGCCTCTGACAGCTTCAAATAGCAAAGGAGCATTCGGAGAGAAATCAAACAACGCGGAGCCTTCAAAATGTGGCCTTCACTGAACGTTTGAACAATGTAAGGCAGGGCAGCAGTGCGACGTGGAAATGAAGACGCCATATCTACGGGGGCAGCCTAACTCCCAAACGACCGGAAACGGGTTGTTGTGGAATCCTCTTTAAAAGACCATGGACAGAAATTCACGTGGCGGCCTGCCTTAAACTGACCGTTTCAAAGCCACTTCCTTCAATGGCTCGTCTGCCAAGTGGATGCTCCTCCGGGCAGAGAGAGCTCTGGCCGCTCCACCCTCTGCAGCACCGCCTTTCCTCATCTAAATGAGGCAGGGAAAGAACATGCAGGTGCATGGAACATCCCTCTTTTTTTGGAAGATGTCCCATTACTCTCTCTCTTTAACTCAGCCCCAATACGGCACCTGAGGTACTTTCCCGTTGTGATGTCTCTCGATTATTATATTTGTAAAACGTGTGTCATTTCTGTCATAACGCTTGATCCTTGGTTTCAGTAGGTGTTTGTTGCTTGTTAGAAGTCTGTCTAAGGATTTAGATGCAAGTCAGCTTTATTGGTTTTGCCAAAGCTTGTTCTCATCACCACATGACACCTACGAACTTTGCAAGGAAGCGTGCAACACTCACTATTAAATAAAAAACATTTCTGCATGAAAACCAGCTTTATCTCCAGAGTACCTTTGTCCTCCGCACCAGTTTGACTACTTTCTTTTACACTCATGACAATATTTTACCAGCAGATTAAACTATGGAAACTCTATATTAACATCATCATTGTCGTCTGGGAAGGAGACGCCCATACTAATCCTAACTTTGTGCAGTAGCAAAACACGTGCTGCCCACATTTGACATTTACCAGTCAACATAGCAAAGAAAGATGTCCCTTCTTGAACCTGATGATCAGGGGAGGCTCCTCCGCTAAGGCGGAGGAGCGTTGCCCCACAAGAAAAGTAAAGTAATATTAACGCCATTTTATTATCTTTTTATTTTCCCCTAGTGGCTCTGTAGGTGCGGGCAGGCCAAACAGTCATGCGCACTTTACAAGTTCTCCACCGGCTGTAATGCACAGCCTGGGTGGAAACATGCATAGGCCCCCAGTCCCCATCCAGCACAGAACCACGGCGCTCAGACCAATCACGACGCTATCAGCTGCGTTGTGATTGGCTAGGGGAGTCTGGAAACATGGGTGATTCCTGTTGCTGCGTCATGGCAAGAAGGACGGAGGAGAGGCTGGTAAGGTAAGTTTACTTTTCTTTTTTTTAAGCACCCCCTTCCTAGCTCCAACACTGGTGCCCTGTGGCAGCCGCTACTGCTGTTGATATGCCTCAAGGAAGGAAGTACAGCTATAAAAAAAAGTACAGAAAGTCGACAGATACCACTTAGAGCCCTTATAGACAATCTTCTGTTCAGGCAATTCTTCCAGCTATAAGGAACTATTTCAACATGCATTCCTTTAAGACTCATGCTATGCTACTGAGTGAACAACTTGCCACAAAGATGACACCCTCGGAATCTGATCAACCAAGCTATGCAAAGAGCCTGCAACAATGTCAGACTCCCATTTCCTGAAATTCATACCAAGTCTGCATCAGAAAGATTAGTGTGTATCAACTCTTTTTCAATGATATTATGAAAGGAATCCATTAAAACTGGCACAATCTCAACACAGAAAATAAATGACCCTAGACAAACTACTGGTCAAATTACACAGAGCCATAATCTGAAAGACGTCTGAGTCCACACCAGACCGAGACAGACCTTGTCAAAGTCAAAGTCAAAATTTACTTTATTCAGTTTCAATTAGGAGAAAACCATAAAAGTGCATACATATATAATTACAATTATCACAAATGATACAGAAATTTTTAAAAGACAATACTATACCAATGATAGCTTAAAATTCATGATTCATGTTAAAAGTATATACAACAAGCAAGGTTAAAGTGCATCAATCTTCAGTTATAGGTTACTTCTATGACGAATACAACATTTTAGAAACGTAGCAATATTTACTGCTAAGCAATCAGAGTTCATGATTTGAAGGACCATGAAAGCGGTACGACATTGGCATAAGCCTAAACTTTTTTAAATTGGAGCTAACCAACACTTTCTGGGTTCAATATAGAATTTACAAAAAAAGGTCAGATGTATTACTTCAAACTTCAAAAACGACTTTATTTCGATTCATAACGAATCATAAAAAGCACGTAGACATGAAATACATAATTAAGGGGTACAGTTACAACGGTTTGCAGTCACTGTTAAAATAGATCAATTAAAATATTTACAAAATTTTAAAAAATGCAAAAAAATTTCAATAATTCCATCGGATATTGTCAAAAACTGATAAGTTATCTATTTCCAGAACGGTCAGATGTATTAGAGATTGGGGTGAGACACCATCACAAGGGCAACGGGATAGCAGCTTTGACTAATTGTTGACAGTTGGAAAGGTAACTAATCGATGGAAAATATTAAACCTAAAACGGGTCAACAAAAATCTGTCATAGCTGCTTAAATTTCAGTTTAGATAAGGCTGAATAACCAGTGAGGATTGGATCAGCAGAGAGTGCTGAACCGAAGTTTTGTTAGCTTCAGAGGCCAGTCGAAGATCCACTAGATGGTATAGGCACAGGGTTTTAACCTTTTCCTTGAGAGGTCTGCAATTAGGGGTGGATTATGGTAGTATTTCTCTAAGCCCAGGTCATATAAAAACTTCTTAACATATCGAAGCCAACCAATCTTGGCAGAGTTTTCGAGTACAAGACAGTCCTTCAAAAGACTTTGGGTGAGAACTAACTTGGTGGATGACCAAAGGCGATGCCATAATAAGATTGGCTGCATCTTTATGGTGTCCGTGATGTAAGGCAAACCTAACTCTAGATGGCAGTCAAAGGTCGAAGTGCCCTGCGGAACAGCGACAAGAAACCTCAGGAAACTGTTCTCCACTTTTTGGAGGGCTTCCACCTGCACGTAGCCCCACACCCCTGCTCCATAAATGTCAGTGCTAATATATTTTGCCTGATATATGCGGATCATCTCAACCGGAGGTCTTTTTCCTAGTCTCTGAGTGAAGTTTACTAAAGCCATAGTTGACCTTAAAAACAGCAATTTTCTGGCCTCAATAGCTTTTCTCCATGAGCCTTTGTCGTCTATTAGGATTCCAAGATAGAGATAGGTAGTAGTAGTCTCCACCCTAGAATTGTTAATGAAAATGTCTCTTCTTTTTCTACGCTTGGGCCCCGTGTTCATTGTGAAAGTTTTTTTGATGTTAATTTTTAGGTCAAGATTAGCCATAAAAGAATTATAGCTGTTGAGTGAGCGTTGAAGTTCCAGGGGAGTGCGGGCAATAATCACTGCGTCATCCGCATAGAGGAGAGCGGGTATCGGACGATTTTGGATTTGAGGTAGGTCCTGGCACCCCTCCAACATGGATTCTTCTAAGCCATTAGTGTAGAGAGTGAAAAGGTAGGGAAGGGGCCAGGACACAACCCTGTCTGACACCCCGCTCAACCCTAAACGGTGCAGTCAACTCTCCTCCCACTACAAATCTCACTCTGGCCGTAGCATTAGAGTACATTTCACGTAGAAAATTAACTAAGGAGAGATCGACATCCATTGCTGTTAAAATGCCCCACAGTTTCGAATGGCCTACGCAGTCGAAGGCTGATGTTAGATCTACGTAGGCCATGTACAATCGCCCACCTTTAGCGTTTACGTATTTACCAGTAACTAAGGTCAGATTTAAAACTTGCTCAATGTTGCCCAGACCTTCACTGAATCCATACTGGAGATCCGATAATATCTTGTTCTCTTCAGCCCAATGTTGTAGGCGCTCTAGTATAATGCACCCCACAACTTTTCCCAAGGAATCCAGTAATGATATGGGACGATAGCAGGTTGGGCTTTGGCGATCTCCCTTTTTAAAAACTGGAACCAGAATAGAGTCTGACCAGGAGTCCAACAGTCCAACTTTACAAGTTACTTCCAATACCCTAAGCAGAATTGGGGCCCAGAGGTCCATTTTGAATTTATAAAGGTCAATCGGGACCCCGTCAGGGCCCGGCGCCTTACCCCCTTTGCTTGCCGTTAAAGCTTGCTCAACTTCAGCCAGAGTAAAATCTAAAACAAGGAGGGTAAATGCCAGGTGATACTTTTTTCTTAGTTGGATTATTTCTTGCCTTTCTCTTACTGTAATATTGAGGGCAATTTAAAGCTTTTATATGCTTTGTTGCAGGTGCAATTAAACCAACCCACCTTGTTTCTTCTTTCCCCTTTGGATTTAATACGTAGGGCTTCCTTTACGGATTTGGTTACAACTGTGAAGTTATCTAGGATCTCCTGGGGGGTAGAGGAGTCACCCAAACAGGTCATGATTACTGTCATATAGTTCTTAACAACTTTTCCAGTGATCTTTGATGGGTCAGCAGGTTCCCACTTGAGGGAATAACCATTTAATCTATTCAAGATCAAGCTTTCCTCACAATGCGAAATCATCTGTTTGGACTTTCCTCGCACCAGTGGGAGAGAAAGAGTGATAGAAATAGGAAAGTGGTCACTAAAAACACAGTCATGGGTTTTGAAATTCGAAATAAGAGATGAGGCCCTGTTAGAAAAATAAAATCTATGCAGCTGGTGGCTCCTCTACCATTAAAGGTTGGAGTAAGAGGAACACTAGGTGACATTAATTTGTTAGCCAGGACCAATTGAAGGATAAAAATGGTCTCGTTTAAACAGAACCCACTATGAGAGTGTGTGAAAGGAGTCATGTTGTTATCTCTCTCGTCTAGTTGGACACAGGTTATGTTGTCATTATGGGCACACAGGGATAAATTTAAATCGCCTCCCCAGATTATAGAAGGGTTTTTCCCTTGATGCTTGTTATTAAATTCGAAAGGGAGGTAGCGAATTTCTTTCAGAGTGTCAACCAGCTGGGATTGTCGTAAGTTGTTATAAAAGTTGACTATCGCAAAGAAATCTGATTTGTTAATATCAAGAATAAATAACTGAAAATTAGCCTCAAGTTTTAGGGCTATAATTTCCAGCACTGAGATTAAGTTGGAAATATAAACCACCAACCCTCCTTTTGCGCGCCCTGATGGAGACGGAATCGCGGGCGAGAAGTAGGTTTTATAACCATTCAAATGGATAGGTGAAACAGCCCACCTCTCTTGAAAGCAGAGAATACTGTGGTTCCACGAGAAGGTGAGCCACTCGCCAAGATTGACCTTGGAGCGTAGGCCAGCGATGTTCCAAAAAACAATGCTGTGTGGTTCCCTGCTCGTGGACTTTACATCACGGAGAAGAGCTGTTACGGGGCCTCCTGCTTAAATTAAGGGGATTACATCTACAGTGATAGCAGAGGCTAGAACTACACTGTTTATTATGTCAGAAATCTGTGGTTCGGAGCAGTTACTGAAGTTGACTATGGACGGTGCGTGCTCCATCTCAACTAAGACCGAGGAGGGATTCAGACTGGAAAATAAGGTTATTGATGCCCGCTCCTCCTCCATTTGAAATATTGGGGAGGAGGGTTCTGAGTGGACCTCTCTGGTTCTTTCCTTCAGACTAGACGTGCTATTAAGAGAATGGGTTGGTTGTCAATCCACTTCTTCTAGAGGGTATAACGCCTCGAACCTATTAGAGGTTACAATTGAGCCATTCGCTTCACCTCTAGATCTTAGAGTAGGTTTATAGAAGAGACCTAAGGGGAGGGCTGTAATGCTGCAATGATGTGGGGACAGTTCCTCTTTGTGCTTTAAAAGAGATCGGACCATTCGGGGGCAACAAAAGTTTATTACGATAGAATCACCAGAAATAGTCTTTGGTGAGGTGACAACGGACCATCAAAATTTCATTAGTATACTGGGGACTAAAATTCTTAAATCTGGTCAACCAGTCCACCACTTTGTTACAAAGGGTAGACTAGGATTTACTGTCCCTGTTTTAGTGCCGGAGCCCCCGTTAAAATTATTGCATAGGGGCAAGAGGCAGGTGGTATGTCTAGAGTATCTGTGCTAGGTTGGTTACTCATTTTAAAAAAAAAAAATTCTCTCTATCTTGCCCTTTTCTGCTCTTAATGTCCTCCCTAGAGGAGGCATTGAGTTCAGAGTCCTCAACTACACGTGTGGGTAAGGTTACTGCTTGGGATGCTCTTGGAACTCCTGTCGTTTTCTCCTGAATGAGGGGCCGAGGTCCCTAGATTTGTGAGGGGTTGGGATCCTTGATAACGTGGCCAGATGTTATTTTTTCCAGTGAATTACTGAATGTCCCTACAACCTCTTTCAGCTGCTCAATTTTTTCCTCCATACGGCCAAATCTTTCTTCGATAAGAGCACTTATCTGGGTCATCATAGCACTAAGCTGAGTTTGTAGCAACCCTCTAACTAAATCTTCAAAGGCAACCCTGGTACCCAATGGGAATTTGTTAAAATTAGAGATGGGTGCTTCTGTCTGAGAACC
Source organism: Lissotriton helveticus (assembly GCF_964261635.1). NCBI lineage: Eukaryota > Metazoa > Chordata > Amphibia > Caudata > Salamandridae > Lissotriton > Lissotriton helveticus. Next base: position 1,641,142,007 of record NC_136057.1, read on the forward strand.
AAAAGTATTAAAAGTTGCTTCAGTTTGAGTTTCTACTTTAACATATATTATGGGACTGGAGCCAGGGGTACCTATATTCCTAGAATCCTTGCCGCCCTTTTCACCCTTCTGTCAGGTTCCCCTTCGTCAATTTAGTTTGTTTCCGAGTTTGTGATCTTGTCCCTACAGATAGGGTATTTTCAGTCTCCATATCTTGACTCGATGGAAGTGGGAATTGTTTAGCCAAGGGGGAATTACTGTTATTACGTCGGATAATGATCTTAGGTGTTAAGGGAATGTTAGATTGTTCCTCCCTGGTCAAAGGAAACTGAGAAGGATCGAGTGAGAGCCGCCGCTCAGTTAGCTGTATCTCGTGCGTGAGGAGCGACTCAGCTCTAGTCAAGAAGGCATCTAAAGTGCCTACGGTACTCTTACGTTTCTCCATCGTTCTCGGTTATAATGACAAAAAAACCTCCAGAATAAGAAGCTAGTGGATAAACCTGAATGATTACAGTGTAAGGAGCCAAACGACAGAAGGAGATGTAAGAACAGGGAAGCCCTGGAGTCAGAGTAAACACACTGGGGCTTGCTGCTGTACTTCTTTGTGAGCCACTATGCTAGGGGGGAATAATCCAGATACAATATGTAATGATGAAGTTTAAGTAAGATGTAATACTAATACATTTTTGATCAACAATCCCCCAAAAAACAGTATTGCAAAGTAAAAATAGAAACGTACTTTGGAACTATAAGGTAACCAGAAATTGAGAAAGTCACTTTGCGAATGTTCGGAGGAGCTGCGCAGTCAATGAAACCGTAAAACAGTTTTTGTATCAATGATGTTCTTACAACGCCTCAAGGAATAGCCCCTAAAAATCCGCCCAAGGAGGGTGGCCCTGCCCTGCCACTTCCTGGCCCTGACAGGCACATACGGGCCCGCCCTTGGCCCGGGCGTGTCCCGCACTGCGGGGGACACTCGCCGAATTTCTAGCGCCTCCAGGCGCAGGCCCCGGGGCTGCTGGGAGTCGTAGTTGCAGCCACCCTGAGTCTCGCTGGCTATTTCCATCCCAGCGCGGTGAAGAGGAAAGAAGCACCCAGCCGTTTCCCTCACGGCTCCAGGGCTGGTGCTGCAGGTGAGTTTTCTGGCGTCCCGCGCCGTGGGGGGTGCTCGCCGAATTTCTAGCGCCTCCGGGCGCAGGCTGAGGTGTCAGGGGTGCGCCTTGTGTCCCCGAGGCTGCTGGGAGTCGTTGTTGCAGCCACCCCGAGTCTTGCTGGCCGTTTCCCTCACGGCGCGGTGAAGAGGAAAGAAGCACCCAGCCGTTTCCCTCACGGCTCCCGGGCTGGTGCTGCAGGTGAGTTTTCTGGCGTCCCCTTGTCGAATTCCCAGACTATTCTGTGGCCGATGATTAAAACAACAGGACATCACCCCTGTGGCAACAGTGCGGTATGTAAATTCACAGAACCATAATTGACTTCGGGCTTATGCACCGTGGGAATTTTACCAGTTCACTACCTGAAACAGTGAGAGTTCTCTCTACTTATGCACCTGGAACTATGAGTTACAGTATATAGGAGTGACTGCTAGGAAGATCAGGACCTGAAAAATAAAACACAGGAGCAATAGTAGATGTGAACGCTCCACAGCCCAGATAATGGTACACTTCTTACAATTAGGCCATTGTGAAGGTCTATATTAGATGGACTGCAGAGAAAAACCAAGGTCATACAAATGACCTTTGCAACGTTCTTCTCTTAGGAGAGCAGCAATATGGGACTTCAGTGACGACATCCCGTGAATATGCTTAGAGAAAGTGAACAAATAACCTTGCTTGGCATTTTTGTTTCTCTTTATCTTTATCTAAAGACCCCTGGATGCTAGAAAACATTCTCTGTTTTTGAATGATAAACCTCACTAATTATCCATAGTAGGAGATACTATAGGCACACAATATCTCTTTTCCCAGAGCTTTTTTTTTTTTACAACCATTGCATCATTGGCAACAAGGGACAATCTTTCCGATTAACACTGGCATGTCAGTGGATAACACCCTTTTTAGAAATAAGATTACATTCTTTTTTCACATTGCTATTTGTATATCATACCAACCACAGTCTTGGAGAGTAAATACATATTTATTTGTGGGACTTTGTAATTTTTTCCCAGGGACTGCATACATTTTGCTCTTGTTGGAAAGTAAAACGTTTATTGCCTACGAATTAGACTATTCAAATTTGTAGATAACTTTAGCTTCTCCTTTCACAATATGTTTTCTAATAGGGTTTTGATTATTATTCTGAATTTAAGTGAAAAAGATACACTGGTTGTTCATAATCTGCCATTGGGATTAGTAATGCTTCGGCAGAGAATTCTCTAGTGGCACTAACAACAACGGTGAGTTCAAATTTATTACACAAACCAATTGCCACTATATTAAGAGATGTTCACTTTTAAGTAATTGACAAAATGGAATGGAAGAGTCAGAACCTTGTCTATCATTACACCAAGGGCTCGATTTTGATGTTGAGGATGGAGTAATCTCTGTTAGCATGGTGGTGGACTTTACGTCCGCTTGGTCGAGACTACTTCGCCAGACAAACTTATAAACGACCACCAAGCTGGCTGTAATTTATATAGGATTGTAAAGAAGCGCCAACACAACAATCCTGTGAATTCATTTTCCTGTATGGTTAAATTCCTTATCAGAGAGGACCGAGCCATGCACCAGTTTGCTTTATATATTAAAAAATAATAATAATAATAATAATAATAATGGGGGGCGTGGCCAAGATGGCGGCGGAGTAAGACATGTTTTTCGTCCCTCCGGTGCCGGGCCTTGCATAGCGTTGTCCAGCTTCTGCCCCGGGCTCTTCCTTGACCATCTGAGTGCCCCAGAGTCCCCCTGAGAGCAGTGGCTGGTCCCTGGTCGGAGCGGACGCGACGAAGCCTGGAGGTGGAGCAGAGTTTGCGGCGGACTCGCCGGCGGCCGCTCTGCGACTTCGAGCGGCCCCGGGAAGCGCTGACCGCGGGTTGAGCGCCAGTGGGCTGCGGCGACTTTCGGGGGTGAAGCGGACCTCAGGATCCCCTGTGGTGGAAAGGGGACCCCCCCCTGCCGGGTCACGGGAGCGGCGGCCTCCGGACCTGGGGTGGAGCAGAAGCGGTGCCGTGTGGTGAGCCGCCTCCGGCCTGCAGTTCAGGCGAGTCCGGGGCTTGAGGCCTAGGCACAGCTTGAGCCCACATCGGAGCCATTGCAGTTGCCGGTGCGCTGCGGCCCGGCTCAGCAATCAGCGGCGGGGGGAGAGGACCCGCGCCGCAGTAAGGACAAGTGTGCCTCCGGGGGCTCGAACATCAGAGCGGGGCACGGTGCCCTGGAGGCCACGTGAGTTAGCTGGGAGTGGCCGGGCTTCTCTGCCCCCAACGCAACGGCGGGGAATTGGAGGTGCCAAGAGCTGTCCCCACGAGCCACGGAGCAGACCACGTGGGATCGAGTGTAACCGCAGAGAGGCCAGCTGCGTCTGGACGGCCGAGGGCTGACGAGGGGCCGCTCGGAGGTGCAGCAGAGCGGCGACTTGGACCGTGAGTGCCTGGGGGTCCCCCCAGTGAAGTAAGAGCGCTTTTTCACCGAGGTGCCGCCTGTCCCCCTTCCCCCCCTGCCTCCTGCATGTGTCCTGCCTAAAGGTGGAGTGGCAGCGACTAGGGGGGTAGACCCCAGCGCAGCTGTAGAGACGATAGATCCTTGTGGTGTCATTGGACAGCCTGTCCCAGACCTTGCGTTGGAGAGGTCGGTGGGTTCTACCCGTTCCATGCCGCCCTGCATGGCGTCTGGTACCCGCCGAGCGCGCTGAACTACTGAGAAGTGACTGATAGTGGGGCGCCCTGTCCTTCCAGCATTGGGCGATCTACGTCTTGGGCCCACGACCGGGGGACGGCACGCGCTGCCTGGATCCTCCGCTTTGCTACGGGGGTTTTGTCGCGATCAGAACTCGGGGGGGGCGGCGCCCTCACTTGCATCGGGAGGCGGCCATCCTCACGAGGTCCACGTGGCTGCATAGTGCTACCTGCCTGCCTTGCCGAGGGACAGAGCATAGCGACGATGTCTGCCTCACAGCGCAAAGGGAAACCCGGCAAGGAGAGCCAGCCTAGGGGATCCCAGCCACCTGCATCTCCTGGTTCTAGTGCCTCGCAAGGGCAGAGGGACGATGAGACTCTTGCCACCAAGGCCTTCATGACGGAGCTCTTCGCCTCTATCAAGGAAGATATATCGGAGCTTCGCTCTCAGTTAGCGTCAGATCTACGCAAAGTGCGCCGAGATGTCGATAGTGTCGGAGAACGGGTGGCTACCAGCCGCGGGCCGTGGAGGGAGTTACGGTGGGGCAGGGAGGCGGGGAGGGGGAGGGGCAGGGTCGAGGGTGCTAAAAACAGGCATATGGATCATTGCAGGTAAGTACACATTTTAATTAATAAAACGAAATTCGTAGCGCGCACAGCATTGCTTTTTGCCATGCAGTGCGCGCTACGAATTTCGTTTTATTAATTAAATTGTGTACTTACCTGCAATGATCCATATGCCTGTTTTTAGCACCCTCCACCCTGCCCCTCCCCCTCCCCGCCTCCCTGCCCCACCGTAACTCCCTCCACGGCCCGCGGCTGGTGGCTACATTAGAGGACCACGATTTGAGCATGGCGAATGATGTTCACCTTCTGCAGCAGGATGTGCTGCGCCTTATGGAGCAGAACTTGGACCTGCAAGCCTACATGGAGGACCTGGAGAACCGTTCAAGAAGGAACAACATCCAGATACGAGCGGTCCCATGGGATGGCGAGGCGGGCGACCTTCGAGGCTATGTGCAGGCACTCTTCTTGCAGATTCTGGACGAGGAGGACCTTCAAGAAATCAGAATGGATAGAGTGCACAGGGTGGGATTGCCTAGACGTGGGGGCGGTCCGCCTCCGGACATCTTAGTATGCGTCCATGATTTCCAGCTGAAGGAACGGATACTGAGGAAGGCGCGGGACCTTCCTTCCCTGCAATTCCGGGAGCATCGTCCTCAGCTGTATCAGGACTTGGCGGCCACGACGCTCCAAAAGAGACGCGACTTCCGACCAGTGACCGCATACTTGCGGGAACATAACATCTCCTACTCCTGGGGCCATCCCTTCCGCATAGTCTTCCGATGGCAAAACAGACTGGCACAGATTCGCTCTCTCCAAGAGGCAAAGGAGCTCCTGGGCATAGCAGACGCGTCCCCGGCACCCGGGTCTAGTAGCCCGCCTTCACGACGACGGTACCGATCTTCATCTTGGCACAGAGTGGGCTCGGAGGCGAACCGCAGACGTCCGGATCACACGACTAGCCAGCAGGAGAGAGGGGCTGCGGTGGCATCCGTGGCCTCGGTAACGGAGATGTCCTTCCAGCAGAGCTCCGGGGCGGCCTGAACCTTTTTTGCTGGCATCTGGTGCCGGAGGGGCACTTGAACTCAGGTACCGAGGGTATGTTAGTACTTTTTGAGAAGACACCCCGGTCCTTGGTCATGGGAGGCCCTATGGAGGGTCCCCGACCCCGTCCCCTAAGAAGTCCTTCAGACTGTACTATTTCCTTTGGACAATTACTGTTTGTTCTCAGTGATTTGAGTTACTTCTTTTTGTTCTTTATGTTGTGGGGGGGGGTTGGGGGGAGGGGGCTCAGGGGGGAAGGGTTCGTGGGGGGTCAATGGTGGTGACAAGGATATGCTATGGTATGTATGGATGGGATGTGTGATGACAGTGGGGGTGTGTTGGGGCGGAGGGGGTGTCTCCAGGGTTCGTGATGGCTTACACTTGGGGGGGGGCTGTGGGTCGCTCTCCGGCACTGCTTCTGGCGGGTGGGTTCAGGCCTGCGGGAGGGGAAACCCACGGGTTGGCTTTAGCGGGGACTGGGATGCTATTCCGTTATGCCTGTTAGTATAGGGACTTGGAATGTTAAGGGGCTTAATTCACCGCAGAAACGACAGAAAGTGTGGAAATATAATATTGACCATCAGCTGGATGTGGTGGGTCTCCAGGAGACTCATTTCGCACGCAAAGACGAATTGCGCCTTAGGCATAAGGCATATCCCCTTATTTACAGGTCCTCTGCATCTACGAAACACAGAGGGGTGGCTCTCCTCTTCCGCGCTGCGCTACACTTCCAACCAGTGGAGGTTTGCAATGACAAGGATGGTCGCTGGCTGATGGTGAAAGGGGTTGTTCAGGGACGATTGTGTACCTTTGTAGTATTGTATCTCCCTAATGCTGGTCAAAATAAGTTTCTACAGGATCTGCTGCAGAAGGTGGGGGACTTCGCTGATGGGCACTTGTTTCTCCTGGGGGATTTTAATTTGGTGTGGGATAAGGCAGTGGACAGCTCTGGGGCCCACAGGGCGGATACGGGTGTGTTCTCGGCCGCAACACAACAGTTGGTGGGAGAGTTGGGATTGATTGATGATTGGCGATTTTACCACCCTACCTCCCGAGATTACACGTTTTACTCCAATGTACACCGCTCCTATTCCCGATTAGATCATGTTTTCCTCAGCCAGGCCCTTAGGGGTGATGTCCTGGATTCCGTCATTCTTCCACTTTCAGTATCCGACCACAGTTTGCTGGTGCTCAGCCTCCATTGGTCATCGACCGGTGGTGGGCAGCGGAAATGGTACTTCCCAGCTTCGGTGGTCAGGGATGACACATCTAATAAGGCACTGCGGGAAGCCATTAGGGAGTTTTTTTAACTTAACCCCACGTCAGACACCTCGGTCGTCAACACTTGGGATGCCTTTAAGGCGTCCATCAGGGGCACGTGTTTAGGCCTTAATGCCCATCTTAATAGGTTGCGACGGAAAGACCGGGAAGACTTGGAGGCCGAGGTGGCTAGACTCGAACAGACGCACAAGCTCAATCCCTCGAGAGTGACCCTTCGACCACTAACGGCGGTGCGGGGGAAACTGAGAGCCCACTACAATAACAGGGCCGAACTCACGATGTTGAGGCTGGGGCGACAATCGTACTCCGGTGGGAATAAGGTGGGTAGACATCTAGCGTGTCAGCTGCGCCATAGGAGGGAACGCGAATATATTGGCGGGATTCGGGATGAGGCGGGCATGTTGCAACATAGGGACGAAATGAAAGCGGCCATCTTTGGACGCTTTTATGCGGACCTCTACGCGGGGGACAGACTCGATGCGGGAGGTCAAAGAGAGTACCTGCGGTGCCTGCCCTTCCCCCCAGATATCAAAAGAGTGGAATGACTTGTTGGAGGCCCCGATTACCAGGGAGGAAGTGCTTGAGGCCATCAAGAATCTGAAACTACATAAAGCGCCAGGGCCGGATGGCTATACAGCCGTCTTTTACAAATCATACGCCACCGAACTTTGTGACTTTTTAGTGCTCCTCTTTAATGATATGGCCGTGTCTGGCGCCTCAGCCGGCTCCCTGGCAGAGGCGGTCATTACGATTTTTGCCTAAGCCTGGGAAGGATCTCGCCCAGTGTGCCTCATTCCGCCCCATAGCGCTACTTAATATAGACGCTAAACTCTACTCGGCGATCCTGGCGCGCAGGTTACAAGACTTGATGCCGACAATTATACATCCTGACCAATCCGGATTTATCAAAGGGCGCCAGACTCACGATAACACGCGTAGAAAGCAGATAGGTTCCGCATTCCGGCGGTCCTTGTTGGGCTGGATGCCAAGAAGGCTTTAGACCGTGTGGATTGGGGCTTCCTGTTTAATACAATGTCGGCCTTTGGCTTTTCGGACAAATTTATTACCATGGTGAGGGCCAATTTTTGCAGTACCAGGTCACGGGTGGCGGTGAATGGCCATTTGTCGGCGTTTTTTCCGCACTCCAGGGGCACCAGGCAGGGGTGCCCACTTTCCCCCCTCCTGTTTGCACTGAGCATTGAACCCTTAGCAATGGCGGTGCGAGAGCATGAGGGGGTTCAGGGCCTACCATTCACGGGAGAGCAACATAAAATCACGCTCTTCGCGGACGACATTTTGCTTTCGGTGGCGGACCCGGAACATTTGCTGCCTTGTATCAGGGAGGTCTTGTTGCACTATGAAGATGTAGCCGGCTTCAAGGTCAATTATAGCAAGTCGTATATCCTGAATCTCACCCTTTCGCAGGCGGAAGTGGCGCGCGTGCGACCCTTGACGCCCCTAGCCTGGGCCACTGGTTCGATAGTCTACTTGGGGGTCCATTTGACTCCGACGGTAGGCAAGCTGTTCTCGGCCAACTTCCCCCCCTTGTTAGCGAAGACCCGAGCTGACTTGGATAGGTGGAAACCTAAATTCTTGTCCTGGATGGGCAGAATCCATGCTATAAAGATGGTTCTCCTTCCCAAATACCTGTATTTATTTCAGGCCCTGCCCATTCCCTTAGATAGCGCCTTTTTTCGATGTCTCAGGACTCAGCTATTGCAATTTGTATGGCAGGGGGGACGGGCGCGTTTTTCCTTTGCGGTCTTGCGTCGGCCGAAGTCTACCGGCGGAGTGGGACTCCCTGACTTGCAGCTCTATTATAAAGCGGCACAATTGAGGGTACTAGTGGAGTGGTCGCAGCAAACGTCGGAAAAGCACTGGCTCCACATGGACCAGAGCGTATCTGGCAGATCCGTCTGGGATCTGGCATGGAAGCCGAAGAAAGACCGCCCTCTAAACGCTTACATCAGTACCCCTACGGGCACAACACTGAAGGTCTGGGACACCCTAGCCTCGGATGAGCGTTGGACTACGTTCCCTTCACCCTTCACGCCCTTACACTTCAATCCAGCTTTCCCACCGGCGCTCCGAGAGGGAGCCTTTGATGCCTGGAGGGAGGGAGGCTGCAGGGCATTGACCCATCTGTTTCATGGGCAGGATCCTCTCTCCTTTGCTAACTGTATGAGGGACTACGGGATCCCCCAGTCTGAACGGTATCGTCATGTGCAGCTGCTTCACTGGGCCACGTCACCCGGAACATTGGAGGCAGCTACGAGACCTCCATCGCCATTTGAGGCTTTCTTACTGCGGACATCTACCATGAAGGGTACCGTCTCATTTTTGTACCAGCTTTTGCTTAAATCGGCAGCGACGCCTAGGCCTCGTTACATGGAGCAATGGGAGGAAATGCTGGGGAGAGATATCTCTGACAGTGAGTGGTCGGCGCTATGGCGGGACCTGACTGCGTTTAATCACTCTTTGCATTTGAGGGAAGCGCATTTTAAGACACTTATGCAATGGTATCTATGCCCGACTAGGCTCCACCGCATATACCCGGCCACCTCCGACAAATGTTGGAGGGGTTGTGGGCTCCTCGGGGATTTCCGCCACATTTGGTGGGACTGTCCAGTGATCCGACCTTACTGGGAGGAAATTCTCTCGCATATCAGGGACATTCTTCATTACCCCGTCGAAAATTCCATTGCCTATGTCCTGTTGGGCTTGCGTGAACCCGGTCTTGAACATCAGACACGGGCGGACAAGAAGATTTTGTGGCTTTGCCTAGGAGCTGCCAAGCTCACGCTGGCCGCTGCTTGGAAACAGAGGGGGGCACCGGCGATCTCCCTGTGGCTCGCAAGGCTATGGAAGCTTTTAAGTATGGAAAGAATGGCGGACATCTTCCTTGGTAACTTCAAAAACTTTCAATTTCAGTGGGGACCTTTGGTTGCCTTCCTCTCTAAAGGGTTGCCCTCGGCTGTCTGTCCCGCATCCATAAGATCATTACACCTCTTTCAAGTCTAGTGTGGATGATGGAATGTGTGTTGGGTTGTATGGAGTCGCCACCATGGGGTGGGAGGGGGGGGTAAGGGAGGGGGGGGGTTTGTTATTGCTTTTCTGTTCTTGGGCCTACTGGGGCGCGTATTGCAGGGCCCACAGCTATCCAAGTTGGATATACGGGAAATTGGACATGACTGTTGCTACTTAGCTCTACCTTGTACCAAGTCAACTGGACATGTTGCTCTAAGGTCTATGCTTCTGTACCCACGTGTTATCAACGCTACAGATTTCTGCTTGTGCCCCCTGCGTGGGGAAAGTGTGGCACCTCAGGAGCCCTTCTTGTGTTTCTTGTTCTACTTAAACTCAAAATAAAACTTTTACAAAAAAATAAATAAATAATCACAAAACAAGATTTTTTTTTAAAATAAAAAATACAATGGGGCACATTTATGAAGGCCTTGCGCCGCCGGTGCGTCACTTTTTCCCATGTTAAAAATGACGCACCGGAGGCGCAAGGCCTTCATAAATGTACCCCAATGTTCCCCTTGCCATGGGAAACCTCTTCAACATCGAGAGAACTATTTTGCAGTTTTCACTGCCTCTCACTGCCAGGATTTTCCTGGCAGTGATGGGCAGCGAAAACTGACCTGTAATGCTACCCATACTAATTAGGAGAGCAAAATGACAGGTAAGCCTCCATTGGCCCTTACTCTGCAGGCCGTCAGAAGGGATTAATCACAGTAGAGACGGAGTAGTCTCTGCCATGATTAGTCCTAAAGTCTGCCTGCATCTAAATTTGGTGGGCAGACGGCATTCTTGTCATTCAGGATGCTTGACACCGTTACGAGTGACTCGCGAGGAGGTATCCTTACCACCAAGAATTAAATCGAGTCCAAGATACATTTGTTGAAAATAAAATCACTAACCCACTGCTGGCGTGGCCAAGAGAATATATTTTTGCAGCTTTACTAACCACATCAAGTCATTTAACTCAAAGGGATCCACAACCCACTTTTCCTGAAGCCAATAAATAGTTGCATTTAAGTCACATAAAAAGAAGGTCTTTGATGAAACTGTAGTAGCAAGTTTAAGCATTAGGAATTGTTTATGGTGTGTCTTTTCTTAACTATGCACATTCCTAAACATCCCACTGTTCCCAGACCTCACAAACACATAAAAGATCCCAGTCACGGATGAAACATTTGGAATCACGCAGTGGACCACTAAAAGCACTGCAATGCCATATTAGTAGTAAACTGTCCATAAAATTAACAACAATAAAAATAGATCAACATTGTTCAGTGGGAGGCATCCCAGGAAATGTTTTGTGTTGTTTGTCTTTTTTGTGTAATCTCTCTGAAGCTGTGTGAGAGGAGTGTGGGGGTTATAGTTTGGAGGGTTCGATATCATGATAACAATGCTAATGTAAAAAATATTGGGTTTTTTCTATTATCATACAGTTGATTGTTTTCTAATATTTGTTTAATAAATGTTTACTTTTATAGCTTGTGTATTTTTTATTTTCTGATTTTTATCAGTTGTACTGTTGTATTTCCATTGAATAGAAAATTTACGCTTTCAACAGCAATAAAACAATTTAAAGGGAAATACAGACTTCCATTTGCTGGCATATTGAGTCCCTAACTCAGGTAGGGCTGCAAAGGATCTCAATTCAAGAAGCTATTTTCAGGAATCATCTATTATTTGCTCTGAATTCTTTCTTCAATCTACAGGCAGAGCAGGCTTTGATGAAGTTACAGCAACGCAAATGAGGGAAGAAGGCTGACCTTCTGCTTGCTTTCTAACTGCTTTAAAGGAAATCACAGGATGCAATAGCAGTCTTATTTTACAACTTGGGTAAATCCCACTTCTCCCACCATAGTGACGCCCAGTAATGGAAGGTGAGTTTACAAAAGAAAAAATCTCAAAAGCGACACTTCCCACATGTTAATCTCTGGAGGAGAATGGCTCTCTGGCAGAATTTTATAAGACTGGCAAGGAACACCCAGTGACCCTGCTGGATGAGGCTTTTAAAGAGGCAGACTTTATGGGCTCCCTAAATCACCTATTCCACAAAGCCATTAACTTAAAGCCAAGAACAGAAAAGAACCCCTGGAATGCAGCACCTCTCACCCAATATCACTGATTAGTGTTGACATAAAAGCTTAAGCCAACATATTGCCTGCCAGGCTATGTAAAGTAAAACCAACCTTAGTTCACGCCTCAGAGGTAAATTTTGTGCCTGGCCGATCCTCCCAGAATCATCTTCAACTACTACTCCATCTCCTATGGCAACTGTGGATCATTCAAGATGAAGAACTGGCAATATCTTTGGATGTGGTAAAGGTCTATTACCACATTGAGTGTGCTATGGAAACTAAGGGCACATTTGGGTCATGACTTTATTACAAAGTTCACTTATCTGCATCACAATCAAAAAGGCCAGTTGAACTGGGGGGTTTCTCATGAAGTCCATTACACTTTAGAAGAAGAATGCCTTTGAGTTGTCGCCCTTACTTTTCCTATTGGTGCTCACATCATATCCTACTGAAAGTTGATGCTGCTATATATTCTTTGATTTGGCATGGCACCCAACCAATACTCAAACCCAGTAAACCTGATTGTACATAACACAGAGAGAGGACCCCACACATGCACACAAATTATATTGCAAACAATCTCTCCGTGTAGGCCTTCTTCCAACCTCATCCTGGTGACTCCCCACCTCCGCTCTGATCACGGTTAAAGAGAGGGATATTATGTGATGTACTGAGAATGGATGGTACCTATGCTCCATACACCATATAATCATCTTCAAGTAACCCTATCGCTGAAGCCAAACTGAAAAAACCTGAAGATTATCCACAAGTGGCTAGAGACAAACCCTCATTGTCAGACTGGTGCTACATTGGTGATTTGTCAGTGTACTGCCCAAAAATGGACAAATAAGAAAATTACTGGCAACAGGCACTGATAGAACACACAAATCAAGTGAAACACTACAATCTGGATTTTCGCTAGACACCTCATGTACCTGACTACATTGTCAATTGGTCCACTGACTACTCAAGTGTCTAGAGCACTGTAAATAGAATATACCCATGGCACAGTTACCCATCGAGTTGTATATATTATGGCATAAGGCAACTTCTAGGAAGTGATATTAGCATTCTATAAATTTCTTCTTCTCAAGGGCAACTGTTCGAGACACCAAACAGCACTGGCAACATAATTTCTGATACTATTGAACACTTTTTTAATAGTTCTAACATTCTAAAACAGGTATCATGAACTATAAAAAAATTCAAAATAATAACATGAAATAAAATAAATGAAAAACGTTATACTTTTGAAAATGCTCTAAATCAGTGGGTCCCGTGCTTTTTAGAATCATGACACACTTTTTAGAACAGCAAACCTTTGTCACCCACCTACCTTTAATGGACATGAGGCAAGGTGATTTTTTAAATGTAACTAAAGCATTGTGTGGTAGCACATTGCTATTTACAGACAGAAAATTTTCCATTGAAATGGACACTACATTTGCACAGCCATACATTTTACTGACAAAACGATTTGACACACAAATGATAATGTTTGTGAATATTTATCATTTGTGCATCACTAAGTAAGTGTTTTGACCCTGGTGTAATCTCTATTTCCGGCACAATTCATAAATACAAAAAACTGCTTAAGTTTTTGCTTTCCTAACTGCTGGATGCATTCAGTTAATTTAAAGGTATTCACATTTTGAGAAAAAAAACATCCTACATTGCCACATAATTCACGTCAAAAATTCTTCTCACTTCTCAGTCAGGGAAAGAAAATTAACCACCAATACCCATGTTAAAACAACAAAGCTGCCTTATATTTAACCTCTGTCTTTGAATTACCAGCAAATCTAACAGGTTAAAGAATTTAAGGGCCTTTCCTTTGCCTCGACGTTTGTGACCTCCAAAAATCAGCTCAGTTGGGGATCACTATTTAAAATACCTTAAAATAAATTACACTAACATGTAGTAACCAAAAACTATTAAAAAAACACACAAAATAAACTAATAAAAACAACCGAAATACATAATTCTAGTTACAATCCTACAAACATTAGGGGAAAATAAATATATTGTGGGGGCTAGGGGTACAGATGTATTATTCTAACTCCAATGTAGAAGAAAAACACTTGGTAAAGCATACACACTGAGGGTGTCAGATTTACTATTCTAACTCTAATATAACAAACATCTAAGAAAGTACATATATTGGTGGGTCAGAGTTACTATTTTAACTCTGATCCAACAAACATTGAAGGAAGTTCATACATCTGGTGGCAGATTGACTATCGAATCTCCAGTCGAACAAACATTGGGGAACGTGCATATTTTGATATATTGTGGGTCAGGTTTACTAATCTAACACTAGTACACACATCAAGAGAGTGTGAGGAGTCAGCATATGCACATCCTCCTTAATTGACAACCTAATACACCTCAGGTGCGTCGGTTCCTGATCCAGAATTATCCTATTGCCTAATCTCCTGCGCATCACAGATATCTTAATTTATTAGGAGAAGACATCTCACCCACACTTAATAGTGGCATGCTTCATCATAGGTGTCTTTTCCTTGCTCGAATAGGTATATACCACTCGGATGGACTCAACTACTTATACATTTTCTTATGATAGACGTAGGGATAGTTATTTATGTAAAAATGTCTCAAGGTATAGCCCTAAGATTTCTCTTTTATCCCAGGGCATGATTAAAAAGGTAGTTAATTCTGGATGCTTTCTGAAAGCAATATTTTGTATATCCATTACAGGATTTTACCTAAATGGTTCGGCAGTTTGAATACCAAAATTGAATCTTGAGTTTTCTTTAGGGCTCTAAAGATCCCTTCCCAAATGATGTAGACTATCATGCAATTATAGTAGAGGCAAAGGCTCTCATGCCTTGTTTTACATAAATTGTAATTACCAGTGATGTAAATTAAAAAGGAATTAAAACATACTGTACTCCTAAGGCACTGTTTATATAATTAGAAAACATTACTTGTGCACCCCTTGGTGAACAGTGCAATGCACACTGTGATAAGCCCAAACTGTTTGATTTACACTGCACACATAGTAGGGGCAATTGCCAATGTGAACTCCGGTGGCTTCCATAGAAATAAGTTGGACACATCAATTACTTTTTTTTTGGCAAATTAAATGCTGGCTGAAACACTCTAGTAGACACACACCAATTAGCAGGCAACCTGAGGACTAAGAATCCCTACGTGCCAGTTACCTTGTACATCATAAAATAATTATTTATAAAGTGCCAAAACCTCAGATAGGCACCTAGACACTGCATTAATGTTGAGTCATTGGACTTACTCAGACAAATACATATTTAGCGCCATCCTGAACTGAGAGCTGAGGAAGAAGTTGTTGGGTATCTCTGAGGATGTCTGGCATAGAGTTACCCAAGTGTCCTATCCATAGGTGAGAATGACCATACCTTTGTTCTCATTATTAAAATGTGAGCATATTGTTGAATGAATAAATGTATAACTAAGTGCATTCTTGGAGGAGAATGAAAAAATCTATTACTTGTTGAGATTAGAGGCAAACTAATGACAACCATTGAATCACACATTTAAAAGGTGCCAAGAGTATAGTTGCATAAATCCATCCCTACTTCACTGATAAGATTTGAATCCCCAGGTGGTGCACACTTGTCAACAATGAAATTATCCTTAATTAGCAGACAGGATAAACAACCTTCTGAGAGGCACTTGCACCCATAAATAATAGCTTAGAATTTGGGGCAAGTGATGTCTCCAGGAATGCCTGAAAAAAGATTCTAGATCAATCAATCAATTCAGTTTATTCGGTTTTTGCATAAAACCATAAAAGTCAAATAAAACAGAATATACAAAAATGTCTATCATAAAACAAGTCTGCCAAATAACATCAAAAACTATAAATAAAACTAAGGTATAAATAAAGAGAATGTATAATTTATGTATAAAAGAAGAATAATAAGACCATACAAAAACTAAGTACAGTGTAATGATACATCCAGGGCTACAACTCAACCATCCCTTGTATACCTCACATGGTTAATCGCAACTGGTTCATAGCTTAACTGCAGATTAAAAAAAGTTAAGGACGTAAAAAACAGTATTGACAGATAACAACATTTGTAAAAAAGTAAAAGCAGGGCGAGTTAAAGTACATTGTAAAGTGGAGCATGGCCTGTGGAGATTTACCGTCGCAACCACAGGACATTAGGCTCTGACCCCTGCTACACTCCTGTGGCTGCGCCAACAAGTGATAAAAGAGATCAAAACGAAACCTAGTCAATAAAAAGCGATCATAAGCATTTACAGGTCTCAGGAGATATAGTTCAGTAGTTTGCACAGTTTTCAAGATGACAAATCTGCGTACACTAGGCTTCTTTAGCTCCCGGTCTTCCCTATCTGAGCTCCACTGACTAAAAAAAGGACTCATTTGCCCACCCCAAATCATTCCTGTTCATCGATTCAGGATTGGAAAATAAGTCAGCTCTTCCCAAACTTAAGAAACATCACTTAATATAATTAAGCCATGGGATGCAGTGGGTGTGGTCAAGGGCCACACAATCCTTCAGGATCAGTTAATTTAAAGTTGTACCCTGACTAAGTCAGATGTTTAACCACAGGAAAAGTGGGCAAAAGGTCAGCAGGTCAGAGAGGTAAGCCACACCCAACTCTTCATGTATGGCTAGCATTGAGGTTCCCCGAGGAACACTTAAGAGACGTCTCCAAAAACTATTTTCAACTGTTTGTAATTCCTCGTGGGCAGTGTATCCCCAGATTTCACTACCATAAGAAACCCGTGGCAATGCACTTTGTCCAGTATATTTGCAATAGAGCCCCAATCCGTCTCTTTCCTAATCTCAAGGCAAAATTAAAAATAGCAGCATTGGCTCGCACAAAATCTCCTTTCTTCCTATATTTTAATGGCCCCCATTTCATCTTATCATCGAATAGGACCCCAGATAGGAAAAGACATCTGTGCTCGGGAAATGAACAGATCCACTGTATCACAAAAAGAGTATCCATGGGTCAAATCATGATGAACGCAAAACAACAGTTGGTGGACAGAATGCAGAATAATGTCATACATTCACCCCAGTACAGAGATCTGGGCCTAAATCCAGCGTTTTTTTACTCCACACCACCCCAGTTCAGACATGGCCATATGCAAATCAGCCTTGACCCTGTGCTTCATGGGAACAGTCCAGCCCGAACTGCCAAGCCATGTCTTTCCTGGACCGGAATCAAGCATCCTAGGACCCGTTTCTGGCATTCACCCCAGTACAGAGATGTGGTTACGTACACGACCACCACGTTATCCCTTTGCCTACTACTACCCATGATCGCAACAGGTGTTTGGCGTGACCTGATTTGATATATTTACTTACGCATTCAGAAGAAGAACACCAGACTTACGCAACAATTTCAGACTCAGGCATGCTCAATTACCGAGTCTAACAGTCAGTCCAGGTCACAGGATCACTGAACATGGCAACTAGTGATTATGTTATGGGGACTGAATGAGAGGCTTTTCACTCACAATGTACAAACAGCCGGGTGGGAAAGGAACATTTGACATTGTTACTTGTTTTTTCCCCCTGATTTTAGAGCGGTGCTTCCTCTCCCTGAGCTGCAGCCAGGTGATGTGAGGGTCTTTCCTCCTGCGCAATAGGTAAGCAGGGGCTGGGTTATATCTAAGTGCTAAGATAAGACATGATGTAACGACAATTGTATTTGACGTGAGCGATTTGCCACTCTGATTCACTTATATTGCAATATCAGAAGGTTGACACTACTAGACACCTGATTATCTACCTACACCTTTGTTTGAGATGCATGTTACTATATAGTAATACTTGTTTTTCCATTCCAGAGACAAATCAGTCCATGTGCAGGAAGGAATTAATAGACACCCAGGATTCCAGGTGATAACGTTCTTTATTCTTCTTTTTTTTCACTATCTTATCGCACATTTGCACATTGCAGTAGCACCCATTCACAAAGGTCCTGAGGAAGGCAAAGACAATAGGGTGCATTTTGCTGAAACATGTCGACGTGTACTACACCTGAGCAGATATTTGTTTAAAACTGCTCTTGGTTGCTCTGGTTTTTAACATTGGAGGAGTGAGTAAAATAATTAAATGCTTTGTTACACGTTCACCCAATTTTAATTCACGTTCTTTCATACTCACATGCACTGCAATTTTGTCACCCATCAGAATAGACTGCCAGTTAATATCAGAAGGACCGCACAGTGAGTCATATCTTGATGTAGGACATTCTATCTAGTCCTTCCACATCATTTATGTCTCACTTGTGGGAGGGTCCATAAGGTGTCCCAAATGATGAAGGGCAGTACAGTGTGGTGACTGATGGATATCCTTATCGTTTAGGATTATTACAGGATTAGATAAACTTTTCTTCCTTCCTGTTTCGTTTCTCACATTGCAACTTGCAAAGGTAGTAGGTTCATCATGATTAGACCCATGGATACTCTTTTTGTGATACAGCGTTAAATTTGGAATGGTGTCCATGCTTGGTCTCAAAAAATCCCCTAGGGTCCTTCCCCACTGTGTTTTTTGCCTGAACAGATCCAACCTGGAAGGGATAATGCTTTTTTGGATGACATCCCACCCGCTGCACATAAGATTTTGAAATATTTATCAGCAGGTCCTGTTCCTCCATGAATGAGGCAAAGGAATCAAACAGTGTTTTCAGCCCTCTTACGGCGCAGTCAAAAGGGACAGCATTGTCTGCGTACAGTAAAACAGGCAGACCATGCCTTTGACACCACTAAAACCTTCTCCAAATTATTAATATATAGGTTAAACAAAAAAGGAGCCAAAATGCATGCTTGTCAGACTCCTTGTTGTGTTGAAAACTGGCGGGTAACCTTAAAATCTTGATTGTATCAAACCTCTGCCTTTATAGCTCTATGGAGGTCCCGCAGGATATAGACAATGTCACAATCCACCCCAACTGACAACATGGAAAGCCAGAACTTTGTTCTATTGACCCGATCAAACACAGGTCCACAAAGGCCCGGTGGATGGTACCAAGGCAAGCAACCATGTACTTATTTAGAATCATGAATAGGTTCAAACATTGGTCACGGTCGACCGTCCTGGGTGAAAACCATACTGGGCATCTGCTAGAATGTTGTTATCTTCTACCCAGTGGGCCAGCCTATCTAATAGGATACGTTTAACCACCTTGACCTCCGAGTACAATGGGGAGATTGGCCTATAGCAGTGGGTACTGTCTCTATTTCCCTTTTTAAATACTGGGACTATTGGCCCAGGAACTAGGGAACTGGTCTTTACTGCAGCATTAATGACAGCTTTCAGGCCCGGTACCCACAATTTCAAGTTGGATTTGTAAAGATCTGGGGTCCTATCTGGTCTTGGTGCCTTATTACTGGGCAGCCCAACAATTCCCTTCCTAACTTTTTCAATTGAAAATACCAAGGCAGATTTCCTTTCACCTGATCCAGTAGCTGTGATTTTGTCTGGGGGACACTGAAAGTCCTCGAAGTGGTGCACCCATTCGTCCTCTGAGATATGGGCAAGATTACAGTTAATAAATATCACTCACATTCTGCTTTGTCAGTCATCTTCTTCTCTTACTCTACAAAGTCACTCAAAAGCTTTATGAGTTTTTGCTTTTAAGTGTTATGAGAAAACAAATATTTAAAGGATTTGTTGATCTTTTGGAGCAGTTAGGCCTCACAAAACGTCATCCACCTAATGCAGTCTTTCAATATCTGAACATAGCTCCCTCTTTGAGACCTTCTACTTCTTGTGCCTAACTGAAGCCTTTATTAATAATAATTTGTAAACTAAGAGATACATTTCACTTATATGCAGTGAAACTGATTTGCTTTCTATTAGATCTTTGTTCGGGCTTTTAAAATCTCCCCTAAAGAACTCCTCAATAGTAGCTCCTCATTTTTAGGTAAAATAAAGACTTTTATTAAGCATAAGATACCATACAGTAAAGTAATACAAGACAACCAAATGAAGGTAGGGGAAATAAGAAAAGTAAGGAGAGAGGCGTACATTGCATAACAATTACAGTCTGATTATTTGCCCAGCAAGGATATCCAAATAAGTGACAAACAATAAGTAATATGAAAAAAACAAATAATCAGATTGAGGAAGTCAGGGAGGTTGAGAATTTTCTGGAGGTTAGTTGGAGGAGCAAAAGTTTTGTTGGCAGAATAGTCAAGAAATTGAGTAACAGGTGTTCATTTCATTTTAAAACAAGACATAAGGGGTGCATGTATGTGGTGTCCGGTCTTATGAATGTGACAAACTGCATACCAAAACGCTCTAGGTGATAATTATGTAGAATCTTTCCAATTGCAAGTTATTTCATGGAAAGCAAGCGCCAATAACATGCCAAGAATCCGCATATTAAATGAAGCAGTGGTCCGCAACACTTCCGAAAAATACATTAGAAACAGAATAGGGAACAGTACTCTGAAAAATTAAGTTAATCTACTGTCAAACTTGAGACCAAAATCTAGAAACATGAGGACAAGTGAAAAGTATAGGTTTCAAGTCAGCTTGTTTTGCAGAGCAAGACCAAGAAGTGTGAGGGATTTCATGACTGTTCTAGTGCAAAGTGTCTAGCATCATAAATAGTTTATTGTATATAAAAAAAGTGTTTGTGTTGTGTTGGCTGCCCAGGAAGATTTTCAAATATTGATCCAGATTAGTTTTCAGGGTGGAAATGGATACATTTATAGAAAGATCATTCTCCCGAGTAAGCTCAATCTTAGATTTAGATCTGGTGTTGGAGGCCACTGATAGAGGAAAGTGAATTGTAGAGGCCTTAGGGTGAGTGGGTAGAAGACTAGCTAATGGCGAAGGTGAAGGAATATTAGAGGAGGAAATGGATTTGAAATGGTTGTAGGCTTAGGAAATAAAGTTTTATAAAAGAAAAATTTTAGTACGAAAAGTGGATGGAATGCGGAAAAGCTTCTGGACGTGTATAAAAGGGAGAAGTGAGCCTTTATCAAACAATTGATGAACCCACATAAGTCCTTTGGATCTCCAGGAATCCCAATAGATAGAACGATTCTTTACTTGAACATAATGGTGATGCCAAATAGTACAGTTGAGAAATGAGGATAGATTTGTGGGAGAATGGGAACGGATAGAAGTTAATAATTTACTTGTGTTTTTAATAATAGGATTAGAAGATTTTGTGGGTTTTTGCATGAAATGTAAGTATTCTACAAACTAATAAGGAGGCAAAAATGCCGATTTCAAATCTACCCACAATGGAGTAAACAACAGGGAAGGATCTATTCATTGTGAGGACTGTCTCAATAGAAAAAATGTATGATATTTAGGGAAATCAGGAAAATTCACTCCACCCAGGTCGCTGAAGCTTGATTAATAACATATAAGGTTTTTTATTATGCCAAAGAAATGCAGATAATATTGAATGCATTCTCTTATCATAGTTAAGAGGTACGTGTAATGGTATGTTAGAAAGGGTAGAAAGTAGGATAATAACTAACATCAGTAGTCCGTATTGTTGCCAACACTTATAAAACCACAGTGGGTATCACATCCTCCATGTTCATTCAAACCCCAGTGGGTAAATGCCTCAATGTCTTTGTTTCCTTGTGGGTTGTAAGTGACAAAGGAGATTGCTGTTCCGCTCACCAATACAATCCGGAGGTCAGGCCCCCTCTAACCCATCAGCGTCCGCGATTGCAAGCGCTCCGGATGCAGTTTGTTGCAGTTCTGAGTCCCGTGCTCTCCGCACCACTGGAGTCAAGCTATCTTGGCTGATGACGGCTGATAGCCAGAAACCGGTCCTTGGATGCTTGATTCCGGTCCAGGAAAGACATGGCTTGGCAGTTAGGGCTGGACTGTTCCCATGAGGCACAGGGTCAAGGCTGATTTGCATATGGCCATGTCTGAACTGCGGTGGTGTGGAGTGCAAAAAAACGATGGATTTCGGCCCAGATCTCTGTACTAGGGTGAAAGTATGACATTGTTCTGCATTCGGTCCATCAACTGTTTTTTTGCATTTTTTTATTGCAAATGATGGCGTCAGGCATGCATTTGATCGTGCATGCGGGATTGCCCACTTAGGCGGAATTGAATTGAAATGACGGCAGCGCTTGAGCACTTAATAATTTATAGCATGGCGCTTATATCGGCGAGATCGCCAAATTTTAATTTTATTTCAGTGTATTTCATTTAATGAAATGTAATAATCAAATGAACCTTTTTGGAACATGTTTGTTAGCACAGATATTCGCAAGATTGTATATATTACTTGCACATGTACAATACTTCTAAAGTTTTTGTGACATTCCAAGATGGCTGCTAACTTTCATAAACATTAACTTGTGTTGGGACAGGTAGTCCTACTTCTATTTTTATTGAGCACTTTAATTTTCACAGTATACAAACCAAAGGTACCCGTGACCAAGGTGCGGCAGCACCAAAATGTGTCGCCATTTGTTTGTTTGTCTAAATAAACTTCTTGCTGAATTGAATTGGGCTCGAGTCGGCTTCTTTTGGAGAAGAAAAAGCTGGTGTGAGAATTAATAGAGGATCGCCTCCTCGCTCGAGCCCACCATCACCAAGCGACCAGCAGATAGGCGAACTCTGTTCAAATATATATACATACCGCAGTTCTAAGGAAATAAAACTTCTTTGCAGCATCCCGTGACCTCTGAGTGTGTGTTCTTTCGTACGGATTGTGATAATGAAAATATGACCGACTTGGAATTTGTCGGCTAACTCACCACCTGACAACGGGAGCAGATCCCAGAAGAACCCTTTCTGATTTAATTCATATATATTTATATATATATAATTATTCAGTTCAAATAAGCTTTATTCAACAATATATGTCATAAAAGCAGGTTTACAAAACATAAAATATTTTTAGCCATAAAACAGTGTGGTTTTTTAAAAGTGTAAAAATATTTAGTATCATGTATAGGCAATGATATGTAGAAATTAATTCATGCTAGTTATATTGAAAAGGGCACGTTCACATAGTAGTAAATGGTAAAAGAGAGACAGGGAAAATGAATGGCAAGTACAACATGCTGAAAATTATTTAAAATATTTAAAATTATTAAAATAGCCATAGCTCGTGAATAAGATGCTATTGTCAAATCACAGGTAATTATAATTGCAAGTTCATCAGGTCGCAGGGAATATATGTTATCTAATAACCCACATCCAACTCAAGAACTTGTCTACTGAGATTGCATAACAGGGTGATGGATCAGTACGCAATATTCTCAGGGCGACACTACTTCTCCTGGTACCCAAGTTCCTACAGGTTGGAGGGAGCCATGCTTTACGAGGGCCAGCATAAGCAGGACAGACGAACAGTATGTGGGCATAAGTTTCTTCTAGATCCATGCAAGTAGGGCATTTACTATTACCTGATGTAGCCCATTTTGCAGTGAATGATTTTAATGGCAAAGAGCCCACTCTAAATTGAAAGTACAATTTCCAATAAAAAGGTTTAGATATTACATCCCAAGAGTGTTCCATGCTTGGCCCAGATTTAACGACTAAAAAGCCCCCATCAGTGTTTTGCTATCACTTTTCCAAAGTGTATTTTAAGTCACCAAATACCAATATCTTTCCTTTATGATTTCTTTTGATGGAAACTGGATACTCGATGGGTTTTCCCACAAATTAGGCAAACTGATGCTGATCAGAGAATCTCTGACATCATGTAACCAGCTAATTCTGTGTAAATGGTCTGCCTTAATTATATCCCTGGTGCTGTCAGCATAGATTGCCAGTTCTGGTGTGCACCAGATTGTGTGTCAGTACAAAATGGGGCGTATCCTAGCTAGATCAACCAATGCTTTCCCGCCTAATTCATACAACAATGGTAGAACCGGAGTGCTTTGACGTAGGCTATTGATCTTTCGGCAAAACCTATTTTCTGTGATGTGATGTGATTAAAAGTCATAAACTTGGTCTTAGCTACATTCATTTTCAATAACTGTGTAGAACAAAAGGAGCAACGCACGCTATAGACTGCTGTTTTTTTTAAAATGATGAGCCTATTGTCAGCGAACATTTGGGTGGGAATCTTTTTGCCTGCTAAGACCAGTGCGTCAGTGGGGACAGTAGGTAAAAAATTAGCAATACCATTAATAACAAGCATTGGCATAGCCAATAGGTCTACCCTTTGGGATCTTATAAGTGTTTAGCCCTGCAGCACATTATCACCCACCGGGCGATTTCTGTAATGGAACTAGTACTTATGTAAAGTGCTTTGATATCTTCATCACACACAGATGTACAATAAATCATACAAGTGTTTAAATTAAAGTACAGGAATGTTAAATAAAACAAAGCAGGTTATAAGGTATATATCATCCATACTTGTATGCATTATATGTTAAGAGTGAATGGTCGAGAGTAACACAAAGCCAGGATAATAAACATAGAACAGTGATTGTGATAGTCTATTCTTACGTTATCTTACAGCTATTATAATCCTCTCAAAATTGCTGGGCACACATGAATCTCTGCAGCAGGTGTCAACCCTGTAAGATATTTTTAAATGCAGCCTCCTTGGGACCTAATTTAGTAATCAAGAACAAATATACAGTCACATATGTCCTCATTGCCATTTTCTTTGCATCAGATTTTTTTAAAGTATATGTTACCTCAGGCTCTGCTTTTCAAGCACTGACCAAAGCGACAAGACACCCTCGTTCCTTTGCCATACCATGACCCCCAATTTATGGGTTCCTGAGGTGAACTTTTTCCAATGCAAGCACTGACCTCTCTCCATCCTCTGTTTCCATCCACTCACCTCCCCGTCTCTCATACCCCATCTGTGCCGGCTGTAGTAAATACCGGAGAGCTGGAAATGAGACAGAAAAATCTGAGGCGGACGCGGGCCTTCAAAAACAGCCCCCTGTGGTTCCCACGAGAAAAGCGGCCGGTCCGGCCGTATTAAATCTGACGACATACAGACACCATGGCACTCTGACAATTTATAAAAATTTAGTTCTTATATAGCACCTCACAATGCAGTTTGGCTGCTTCACAGTGCTGTAAAGAACATATGTCTATATTCTCAATGTTATTAGTAATCATGAAATCATGTATGACATAGAGAGGATGAAATTATGAGTCTGGCTTGTAGTGATTTTGGGATTCGAAATTGTGCCTTGCCGATTATCATACATCTCAGCCGCCAGTGTAAAACTCACTGAGCCATCCTCTCAGTTAATGCAGACAAAACAACAAGTCATACGTAGCCTAGCCCAGTGCAGGAAGAAGCACAGGATGAGGTGCATCAGCGGAGCACAGAGTGCAAGCACCACGGGAGGGCAGCTTCAGGCAAGCACATAAACATGTTATGATGTCGAAGTTTTGCACTGGCCTGCTTAGGGCTGAAGTCTGTTTAGTGAGGGAAAAAGTGCTCCCCTCCATAAAAGCATGTAAAAAAAATCCATCTCATCATTTCATAACAGAGCATACAGAATGATTCCCGGTAGCCAAAACACACAAGAAAGAAGATTTGGGCAAAAGTCCGCTCGCCATCTACCGTCCACAGCTGACAATGACCAGCTCCCAATAATGCGTGACCACAACCCGCAGGAGAAACAAACAAATGCTGCAACACGACAAGACAAGGGACAAAAAGCTAACAAAAATACGGCTGCAAACACAAGCGCTTTTTCGTTGTTTGGTTAAACGCTTTGCGGATAGCACAAGTAAAAATAATAAACATGCGGGAACTCAGCTCTTCACTATCTTGATGAAAAGGTAGTCAAATTAGACAAACTCGTTGGAATGAACGTCAGCAAAAGTTACCAAGTAAAAGTCTCTGCATGGTCATTTGCTAGCCTGCAAGTGGTGTGTGCGCACGATATAAGGAAAAAAAAGCAAAAGTTAAAGCGAGAGCAGTCTTCACTTTTCAAGCACTGCACTCGTGCTTGTGGTGCACCGCTGCTCGCTCCCGCAAGGTGGATGCCGCCACAAGCACAAGTGCAGTGCTTAAAAAGTGAAGACCGATGGCTAAAGGTTCTCCTAGAGCAGCTCATGCGCGCTGCCTAGGCGAGACCTAAAAAGGTAAAATAATGTGGGTGCCAAAACACTTCCTTGGCGAACTGCCTTCTCAATGGGTAAACAAATAGTTACGTTCCCCTGAGAACCCCAACGTATTTGTGCGAAATTGTCCTCGTGGAGGCGGGCAATAAGGGAGAGCAACTCAGGGGGCATCCCCAGCTCCTGCAACACGACCCAAAGTTTACTATGGGAGACCAGGTCAAAGGCTGACTTGAGGTCACCAAAGGCAGCATACAGGCTACCCTTGTCTAGAACCACAGTCTGCCAGTGTATTAAACTAAATCGAAATCGCAGCAACATCTGGTCAATGGTGCTGATATGTTCCCGAAAACAAGCCTATAGCGGTGTAAGAATGTTGTTGGCATCTATCCACTTTTGGACCTTAGCCAAGACAAGTTGAGCTACCACCTTTTGAATGGAATCAAGTAGGCTAATGGGCCTGTAATTTCCTGGCAGAAATTTGTCACCTTTTGTACACTTGGATGATCTTAGCCCCTTTCCAAGAATCAGGGACAGGTGCACCAAGGTTAATCGCATTTGCCAATAGCATAAGGTACCTGCTCCATTTATCCTTGTCATATAGGAAGATATCAGCCTGGATACCATCTATACCAGGCGCTCTTCCCCCTGTGATTGCACTAACGGCAGCATTCAAGTCAGCTAAATTAAAGAACTTATAGTACGAGTGGGAAAGTAAGGAAGCATTGACCTCATCATCATCTCTATGAATGTATGCGGGAGTTGCACTCGGTTAGACTATGTAGACCTATTAGTACAGTATGTGTGCGAAGCTAGATTAATGCCTGCTAGCATTGAGAATCAAACTGTAAGTGGCCTAGCCCCTAGAAGGCTGCTAGGACTCTAACATGCACTACAATCAACAATTTTCATTGTTAAACATTTTAATTCATGTTTCATTTCAAAGTATTATTTCATTTTCAAAACTCAAAATTTTGATTCACAATAGTACTCATAAAATACAAAATACAAAACCATCAGTCTGTGTTATTTTTATTTATTTATTTATTGCATTTATATGGCGCAACAGCTACCCTGAGGGTTTCCCGGCGCCCTGGATCAGCATTACTTGTAAGCGTGCAGAGGCAGTTATAGATCAAATAGCCAAGCTTTCACTCCCTTGCGAAATCGTAGGTAGCAAGGTTCCAGTCTTAGTTGGATAGGGAGTGAATTCCACAGTGCCGGTGCTAAGTGGGAGAAGGAACGCCCCCCTAGTCGAGCTCTCTTTACCCTGGGCACGGTAAATTTAGCTTGACCTGCTGAGCGTAGATTTCGCGAAGGGAGGTATTTTCTGACCATTTTACATAAATACTTAGGTGCTATTCCTGCGTTTATTCTGTACATATAGCACAGTGCTTTAAACTTTACTCTGCTGGACACCCTCAGCCAGTGTAAGTTTTTAAGATGTTCAGTCATCCTTGTTCGCCCTGGAAGATTAAGGAGCATTCTTGCTGCGGAATTCTGCACCACTTGCAATTGGTTCAGTTTTCTATTCGTAATTCCCAGAAATAGGACATTACCATAGTCTAACAGCGACATGATTAAGGCCTGGATGACAGTCCTTTGTGCCCTATCAGGTAGTTGCCATAGTATTTTTCTAAGCCATTTAAGGATGAGAAGGCATGTGGAGGTAGTTTTGGCTATGTGTGTCTGCATAGACATTTTGTCATCGATAATTATCCCTAGATTCCTTGCAGAATGCACTGCAGTTGGGGGGTCACCCATTTCATCAGGCCAATGTATTGGGCTCCAGAGATTCTTTTGATTGCCGAATATTAATAATTCGGTTTTGTCTCCGTTCATTTTTAATTTATTAGCATGGAGCCAGGTGGCCATTTTAAGTAGTCCAGCACGAAGGGGAGAAACAGTGTCTTTGTCTGGGGAGGAAAGGGAGAACACAAGTTGCGTGTCATCCGCATAGGAATAGATGGTCAGTCCCATTTCTTCGGAAATTTCAGCTAAAGAGGTGACATATATATTGAATAGAAGGGGGCTTAGTATGGAGCCCTGAGGTACACCATGAGGAGATGTGTGTATCTCTGATCGATTATTTTTGGAGAAGACCTGGTAGGTTCGATGCCGGAGGAATTGCTCCAGCCATTTCAGTGCCTTCCCTCTTATTCCAATATCTTCTATTCGTTCGATGAGGGTATCATGGCAGATGGTGTCAAAGGCGGCACTCAAATCCAAAAGGATGAGTGCCGTCGTGCCACCCCCATCTAGTTCTTGGCGGATGATTTCTGTGACCCCGAGTAGGGTGGACTCCGTGGAGTGCCCTACCCTAAAGCCAGATTGGGAGGGATGTAGGAGATCATTATCATTAATGAAGTCTGAGAGTTGCTTATTAACGTGTTTCTCTAAAATTTTAGACAGTATTGGTAGTAGAGAGACAGGGCGAAAATTGGAGAACACCTCCGGGTCACTGTTGGCCTTTTTTAATAATGGGACCACCATAGCGTGTTTCCATTCTTTAGGTAGCACAGCTTCTTGTAAAGAAGCATTTAACAGTGCTCTGAGTACCTCATGTGTGGGCATATCCAGCTGTTTAAGAACATGTGCAGGCAAGGGATCTAAGGGCAAGCCTGATTTAATACTATTCAGGGTGATTTTAAATGCCGGCGCATCTATTAATTGCCATGTTGTAATTTCTTGTTTAGAGGAGGTACTTTGTTGGTCCTCTATAAGAGTAGTAGAGGGATACCTTTCTCTGACATCCTTATTTGGTAGGAAGTTAGTATATATTGTGGTTATTTTATCGTGGAAGAAGGTAGCTATTTTATTACATTGGGTGGATGATAAAATGGGAGGTTCCGGTGTAGATGCTTCTCCTGCTAAGTTTTTTAGGACCTTGAAAAGCATCCCTGAATGATTCTGGGCTTCTAAGATCTTGTTTTTAGTGAAGTTTCCCCTGGCAATTTTGCATGATAGATGGTATGCCTTAAGTGCTAGCTTATACTTTTCTTTGTTATCAGGTTTGTAGTCTTTCCTCCAGGTCCTTTCTAGTCTCTTACATAAGCTTTTTTCTGCTTTTAGTGTATCTGAAAACCAGGGCGCAGAGGAGCTACAGGATTTTTGCTTGCTTATGGTTGGAGGAATAACCGTCAGAGCAGCGTCTGATAGCCAGCTATTCATTTCAGTCTGGTCCTTAGTTGTAATTTCCTCTACTTCAAAGCCATGATTGGACTTGGCTAACTGTGCCTCCAGATCTGAGATGCACAGGTTCCTCCAGTTTCTGACCCACATATCTGTCTTGTGTTGGTTTCTATGCGCTGGAGCCCAGATGGTGAATTTGCTCAGGAAGTGATCGGACCATACAATGGGTACTGTCGAATCCCATCTGATACGGTCGAAGTTGGCGAATATGGGGTCTAATAAATGGCCTGCTTGATGGGAAGGCCAGAGTTCCATAGGTGAATGTTTAGTGCCTCTAGATCTGAGATAAAGTTTGCCGTTGTTGGGCAGCTAAGATTCTCTAAATGTAGGTTTAGGTCGCCCAATATGGTAAACATAGATGCTTCAAGTACAAGAGGCGCTAGAAAGTCAGGAAGGGCCGCCGCCCATTCCCCAGCAGCCCCCGGAGGGTGATATATCAGGAGTCCGGTGAGTGTAATTTGGGGCGTTAGTGTCAGCTTAAATAGTCCTGCTTCACAGTGACCTAATTTCGCATCCGTCCAATTACATTTGTATACATTTTTAAAAATAATGCAGATGCCTCCTCCTCCTTGGTTAGTCCGATCTTTTCTCACGATCGAGTAATTGGGAGGGAGGGCAAGAACTATGTCTGGACCGGAGCTTTCTGTTAGCCACGTCTCCGTGAGAAACAGCGCATCTGGCTTCTGGTCGTTTAAAAGATTGAAAATATCATTTTTATGTTTCGGCAGTGATCTGCAGTTGGTTGTTAGGAAGGAAAAATGAGCCTCTTGATTATGTAATTGACATTCCTGAGGGAGTATAGCGTCCCCTAAATCTCCAGTAATTCCTAGTCGTGCGTGAGAAAATGAGAAGTCACAGTGTGGGCAGTAGCTCGTGGGGTTGTCAGGGTGGAGTATCCTGCAGGCGTCATCGGGTTTTGGCCTGAGTGCTTCTAGAGTGTCCCTCGAGTGTCTGATAATTCTATGGTTTTGGGCAGGGGTTATGGCCCCTGGTCCCGGCCGGGCGCGGACGGGCGCAGACGGGCCCGCCTTTGGCCTGCCTTCGGCACGCCCGCTGCGCGTCAAGCACATGGCCGTCTAAAGTAGTGTTTCCCCAGGGTAACTCCCGCCCTCCGACCTCTGACCCGTCCCTGCCCCGCCTTCACTCCCTCCACGTCAAGCGGGACGAACCCGTGGTGGAACGGGGAGCCGGCGGGCAGAGCAGAGCGTCAGTGAGGCGGCGGGAAGGTAATTCGTGTTTTTAAAAGCAAATCTTTAAAATCACAGTTATACGCAATATAAAAATACGTTTCCTCTAAAATCACTCTACAATCTCTGCAGGTTCAGTGCAAATACGCAAATAAGCAAGTGCAAACAGTGCTAGCGGTAGTATAGTTCTCATACAGCCGCCCGCCTTACTGCATTACTGATCCTGCGAGTCCTTGGGACGCTCTGCACTAAGTAGTGCTTCCCCAGGGTAACTCCCGCCCTCCGACCTCTGACCCGTCCCTGCCCCGCCTTCACTCCCTCCACGTCAAGCGGGACGAACCCGTAGTGGAACGGGGAGCCGGCGGGCAGAGCAGAGCGTCAGTGAGGCGGCGGGAAGGTAATTCGTGTTTTTAAAAGCAAATCTTTAAAATCACAGTTATACGCAATATAAAAATACGTTTCCTCTAAAATCACTCTACAATCTCTGCAGGTTCAGTGCAAATAAGCAAGTGCAAACAGTGCTAGCGGTAGTATAGTTCTCATACAGCCGCCCGCCTTACTGCATTACTGATCCAGCGAGTCCTTGGGACGCTCTGCACTAAGTAGTGCTTCCCCAGGGTAACTCCCGCCCTCCGACCTCTGACCCGTCCCTGCCCCGCCTTCACTCCCTCCACGTCAAGCGGGACGAACCCGTGGTGGAACGGGGAGCCGGCGGGCAGAGCAGAGCGTCAGTGAGGCGGCGGGAAGGTAATTCGTGTTTTTAAAAGCAAATCTTTAAAATCACAGTTATACGCAATATAAAAATACGTTTCCTCTAAAATCACTCTACAATCTCTGCAGGTTCAGTGCAAATACGCAAATAAGCAAGTGCAAACAGTGCTAGCGGTAGTATAGTTCTCATACAGCCGCCCGCCTTACTGCATTACTGATCCAAACTGTTACAAAAAGTACAAGGAAATGACATTTAAATAAACACAATGCATTTCGGGACTATTTTGTCCCTTCTTCAGGGGTTCTGTTGGATGGAAGAGAAATAAAGGAAATTTATTACATTCGATGCTATCAACAGTTCTTCAAAATTTCATTGGATATAGTCAAAACATTGAGAATTAATTGTAACAACACCTGTAGCGTTAAATATTATTTATAGGTATAGTCATCTATGAAATCTTACTTAATGCTGGGGCCTCACATCATATGCTAATTTATATTTGAAGTAGACATTGTCTTAAATGGGGTTAAGACATCATTCAAAATGAACCTACTTCAAGTAAATGTATCACGAATTCTCCACAAAGACGTTGGGTATGCGTTCTCGTTTTCAATAGGAATATTGAATCTGGTTGAGTTTTAAAAGATTCAGCTTAATGATATTTTTCCTTGCAGTCTGGCAACAACCCTCCTAAACGTGATCGCATACCCTACGTCTTTGTGGAGAATTCGAGATACATATCCTTGAAGTAGGTTCATTTTGAATGATGTCTTAACCCCATTAAAGCTAGGTCTAGAATGATTTTCGTCAAAATGATGTTTTTAAGACTATATCCAATGAAATTTTGAAGAACTGTTGATAGCATCGAATGTAATAAATTTCCTTTATTTCTCTTCCATCCAACAGAACCCCTGAAGAAGGGACAAAATAGTCCCGAAATGCATTGGGTTTATTTAAATGTCATTTCCTTGTACATTTTGTAAAAAAGACTGATGGTTTGGGATTTTGTATTTTATGAGTACTATTGTGTATCAAAATTTTGAGTTTTGAAATTAAAATAATACTTTGAAATGAAAACATGAATTAAAATGTTTAACGATGAAAATTGTTGATTGTAGTGCATGTTAGAGTCCTAGCAGTCTTCTAGGGGCTAGGCCACTTACAGTTTACTCATCATCATCTCTGGCATATTGTGATTCAAAGTGATTAACCCATGAGTCCTGAGCTAGATCGTTTTGTGGCGGCAATGGGAGTCCACCCCTACCCCATTTATCCAGATTCCAGAAACGTTGGGGGTTATTTCTAGCACATGCTAGTTTGCGGTCCCCCATCTATTTTCATCCCATAGTTTTTTGCCTTTTTCTGCACCCTCCTATATTTGTTCTTAGCAGTCCATACTCTACATGGTTCTCCCAATCTGATGGCTTCCCCAAGGAGTGTACGTGCTGATTTGCATTCCTCGTTAAACTAATGATACAGTTGCTTTTGAGAAATCCTCTTTGCCCTGTGGGGTTTTAAAAATAGGAGCGTAATTTGTCAAATAACGTATTATAGAGCACACAGCTCTATTTCAGCTATTTCAGCTATTTCAGCTAACGTATGCTCAGTATCCATGGCAATGCTAGAGAAGGTCTCTGGTTTCTCTAAAATCATTGCCCATTTGAATCCCTGCATGTCGTTTGTAGTTTGCAGATCACGGGTAATAAGTAGGTTATGAGGCTGTGTTGGTTTGTGTAGGTACTTAGATTCAAAACACGAACATAATGGGTTATGGTCGCTCTCCACGTGATCCTGCACAACCATATCCTCAAGGGCGTGCCATAATTTTAGATTAATTAACAGATAATCGAAGCAGCTTGCATTATGACCATTGTTAAATGTATTCGACCCTTGCCATTCTGAACTGGTTCTAACATTTGACGCCCTTAAGCCTTTTCCTAGGCAAATAGCTTTGATTTGGATAGCCACTTCTGTCCATCTTTTTATTGGTGATAATTCAAGGCTTGAGATACGCCACTGTGCATCTCCCCCCCTCGCGAGATCGTGCTCCTCACTACCAAGTGGCTCAAAAGTAGAGTTAAAGAACCCTGCTACTAACACTAAGGAATCCCAGGAAAGGTTATTTAAAAGTCATCGAGGGCCATTAGAAATGTCGACCTCCGCCCCCCACTAAGCCCTGCACATATACATTATAAATATCAATGTCACTGTACGGACCCATCATCAACCGAATAGCAAGGATGTAGTTATTCTGAGTATGAGGCTCCTGAATCCTATAGCTAATGCCCTGGCGAACCCAGATTGTTAATCCCCCCGATGGACGGCCTTACAGCCGTAAGTGGCTGGGATATGATAGTTTAGATACCCTAGATGATGTAGGGGTTCTACTAGCCATGTTTCCTGAAATGCACAGATGTCATACTGTTCTATAAAAGTATGCCAATTGGAGGAGTCACCCTTAGACCATAACCCGGCTATGTTCCATGACAGTGCAAATCTGCGTAAAGATTTTTGAGTTTCCATCATCTCACTACACCACAGATCTGTTGTTCCTGTTGTCTCCAAAAAATCCTTCTCTAGGATGGATGTTTTATCTTGGTTTATCAACACTAAGGGAGATTCACCCATAACAAGGGTTGCAGCAGACTTGCAGGTGGGTGATTGCGACATATGCTCTCCATTACCACCAGCAAGTGAGCGTAACCTTCAATCTATCTCTCTTAGTGGTGACATATACTTGTGGGATGGCATGAAGTGGTCTAAATTAGATTGTGAAGCCATTTCAGGGGGATTATTTTGTAAAGCGAATATTAGATCGAGTGAGATGTTGGGTACGGATATAAAAGTTCACAAGGTTCCCTGCCAGACTGCGATGTGAGAGTGTCAGAGCGATATAGTCTAGAGTGGTCATTTTAGATGAGTGTCTTTAGCCCTTATAATGTCATCCCTTATTAGAGACCGACAGCAGCTTACATGGCGAATCCATTTGGTGCACTTATTTAGGAGTGATCCCTCGTCTTCTGTGGGCAAAGTCCCTGATTGCTTTGGTACATTTATCATATACACAACATTACTCGTATCTAATGTTCTGGCAGCACTACTTGACACTCGAATCCCGAGAGTGGAGGGGGATTACAGGAGGAGCAGATACCACAGTGGGATGAACAAATTGCTGATGGATTGCCTTACTTATATGCACCATGTCAGGTTGTATGTGGCCTGTGTTAGCAAATCTCACTGACTCATCCCTGTCTGGTGTATTTGTACTCTGTTTTGCTTGAGCCCTGCTGTTACCTGGGGGCTTATTTGCATTACCCATGTCCCCTTGGGGGCTAGTAATAGGCTTTGTATGTACTCTCAGTATTGTTCTTACCTGCTGCACATCGGAGTAAACCTTGCTTCGGGAGTCAGAGAGGGTACTAACAAATGTTTTGAGGGTGCTGATTTCTCTCATCAGGTCAATTTTCTGCTTGTGAGTGATCTATGGGATGGGTCCTCAGTGGCCCTACTTATATGCCCAACACTGCCCCTTCCATCTGTGCTATTATGGTCAATTACACCTGCTAATGTTTGATCCTGGATGGTACTGCAAGTGCTCTTCTCTGCACCCGCCTTGTGCACCTGGCTCCCAATACTAGGGGGTGGCCAATGACTCTAGGTGATCTACAAGAGTAGAAAATCTGTTACTATAGAGAAAGTCAGCCAAATCATCTTGGGAGGACTTGTAAAGGAATTCCCTCACTATCTAAACTCAAAGGGGATACGTTTGGGGATTCAGGTGGTAAAATCCTACTAGCTAACTGCTTGAATATCGCAGGTATGTGCCCTATACATATGGGACCACTCAAAGCCTGAGAGGTGCTATTCTTGGGTAAAGTATCAGTAAGTGCTGTGTGAAGAAGTTCCTCACATTCAGTTAATAAATTGTCTATTCGATTCCAGCCACTGGACTTGTACTCAAGCCTTTCTTTTTTCCACTTCTTGGCCTTATTTTTACAGCCACCACCTGTACCTCCCTCACACTCTTTCCTCTTTCTAATTGTGACCCAAATGCATCTGGGAAGGGAAGCAAAAGTAGGTCTACCGGGAGGCCTTCAGGGATGACACCAATGGCAATTATCCAGAGGAACTCTGGCTACAGCGTCAGTCCTTCTTCTTCACTAGCCAAAATTGATACAGAGTTCCGGGCCAAGTTCACCTGGACAACATGTCAGAGGGGTTGCCCAGCGTCATCCGGGCTATGACAAGCACGGACGTGCAGGCCCTTGACCCTGGCTTTGCCCGGGCACAGACTTGCACGTCCCACGCAGTTGGGCCCCGCAACCAGCTTTATGAGCCTCCTGGCATCATGTGAAAATCATGTGGCATCATGTGATAATGGTCAGTTTTCCTTCTTTTAAAGCCACAACTGTAAATATTGAAGATGGACTACAGCTGACTTATTGTGATGTTTAAACTTTTTAACACTATAGTAGTCCTTAATATTGGGTTCCATGGTCATTAGTAGCAGTCCTCAATAATATATTAAAAAAATATGCACCATTAGTTGGCATTAAAACAATATCATTATCTTATTTCAATCCGTTTTTTTTAGCTCTGACCACAAGTCCCACATTGCATTAATTGCGCTCAACTGCACCCACCCTGGATTTTTGCCATTCCATTTCTTAATTCCACAGTTTATAGCGCCTTCAGCCACTTTGAACATTATTGCACGTTTGTTGCCTCAAAAGTAGGGGTGGGCGGAATTTGCGGAATCGCTTTAGAAAATCTCCGCATAACGGTAAAAAATCTCTGCAAACTTGCAGAACTTCCGAAAACACGCGGAATTGCTTGTTCGCTATGCTTTTTTGCTGTTCGCAATCGTTGTTTGCATGCTTGGGGAGAAATATCTCGCAAACACGCATTTTGAGAACGCAAACAAGCAAAACATTTTGCGAAGTCACGGAACGCAGAATTTTGGGCAATTTCGCGTTATCCGCAAAACGGAAATTACCCAAATTCTGCAAATTCCGTGAGCGGATCGGAATTTACCGCCCAGGCCTACTCAAAAGAAACCAATTTCATATAGGGCAGAACAGTAGTGTACTCCGTGACCCATCAAAAGCTCCATTTCAGCCAGTTCATATGTGTTTGTTACAGAAAGCTTTCAACTTCTTCTGAGCCATCTCTGCACAATATTTCCATCCTTGCTCCTGGCATCCATGGAGCACACTTCCCCCGTACATCCTAGCTGCCAGACAAATGTTTACAAATCCAATATGCCTTGAGCAGGCCTCCCATTCAATGTTGATAGTGCCCTCTCCCCTCGATGCAAATGTCTTTGACTTCATTTCGCAGCCGGCGGACATCCTCTGTCATATAAATCCAAATGAAGTTGACGCTGAAATGGACGCCCTGCCTGTTGAATCAGGGCTCGGAAATGGGCGTCACCGCTAATATATTCCAACAAGAAATTACCACTGCATCCAGGGATGAAATGAGTCCACCAGCCGGTAAGTTGTGTTCAAGATTTCATTTATTAGCAGTGTTCATTGCATTACGCGTTTCGACATCTCCTGGGTCTTAATCTTTTGTATCAAGTGAAAATGGTCAGTTGTCCTTCTTTTAAAACCACAACTTTAAACATTGAAGATGGACTACAGCTGACTTATTGTATTGTTTAAAGATATATATATACATATATATATATATATATATACATATATGTGAGAAAAAGAAAAAAATATATATATATATATATATATATATATATATATATATATATATATATATATATATATATATATTTGATGTTCCGCTCACTTGGTGGAGGCATACGCTATCGGTCCAGAGAGCTTCACGTCATAAAGTATTGGGAAAAGTTTATTAAAATTTTAAAAAGGATATAGAAAGTATTTTTAATATTAATGTATTTATTATTTTGAATACCTTCAATTAAAACCAAAATATTTGTCTGAAGTTTCAAGTTAAAAAGATCCCATCAAGGTTATAATATCAGATTTATTTATCATGCATTCAAATTAATTAAAGTGGTGTATAGAATGAATTAAAATCAATGTAATTATCTTTAATAAGTATTAATGTTGTATATACTTTAAAAAAGGTTAATATAATATTTAAAATTGAAATAATTATATTTTAATTATGGACAACTTTTTAAAATTAATCATAATTTATCTATACTTTTTAAATAGTTTAAATAATTCAAATTATTTTAACATCAGTTTATTATGGGGTTTAATTTTAAACCCCTACCTTCGTGATTTTCTATGGGACGGTTTTGCAGTACCACTGGATGGGCATCTGTGGTGCTGGACATTTACTCCTAGTTAATGACTGTAGCAACTATTGATGGGTAGTTTTGAATATCAGTGGGATTACTCTTTACCGGGTGAAGGTGTGTCCCTTCTTAAACCCCTCCCTAGCCTTCCCTAAACCCCTCTCCTAACGTCATAAGTAGTACTATTCGATTACTTCCCCAAATGTACTGTATGTAAATGTACTAATGTACTTCTCTCTCTCTCTCTCTCTATATATATATATATATATATATATATATATATATATATATATATATATATATATACCGACCAGCAGTGTGATAAAGCCCAAAGAGAGTGTAAGAATCGTTTTCTGGAGAGAGGATACAGGGCTGACTTGGTGGAGAGTGCTATAGAACGAACCCGCAGCATTCCCAGGGAACAAGACTTGAAGGGCAAAGAACAGATTATTGAGACAAAGGCCGAATCTGTACAATCTAGGGCCATTGTCACCTACAGCCTTCAACACGCTGAGATTAGGAAGATCTTCAGTAGAAATTGGAATCTGGTAAAAAGAGATCCAATAATAGGTAATCTAGTCTCCAACAGGCCGGAATTGACTTTCCGTAAGTCCTCGACAATGGCAAACGCCCTGGTAAGCAACAACTTGGACAAACCATTATCAGGGACCTGGTTGGACCTTAATAAGGGTTTTAAAAAATGTCCATTTTGTAAAGCCTGCCGACAAGGTGTTAACAAAACTCACTACTCCATTCCCTTTCATGACAAACCTATCGCCATCAAGCATAGACTTACATGCAAAACAGAGTATGTAGTCTATGTGCTGCAATGTCCATGTGGGCAGCACCCGACTGCCCGCCCACAAACTGATCTTGCAGCACCTCCGAGCCATTTCAGGAAAGGATCCATCTTATCCAGTAGCACGGCATTTCGAATCGACCCACAACAGCAACCCTGATGAATTAGTTTACTATTTGGTAGACACAATTCCACCACTTAAAAGGGGAGGCAATAGAGATGCAAAAATAAGGCTACTGGAGACCAGATATATCCTGGAGTTCAACAGCAAGAACCCGGGAGGTCTCAATGCCAGTGAGGATATGTACACCTGCTTATAAGGGCATTTCCGGAAATATAAATATGTTAACCTACATGCCAGTGTATTTCGTCTTGGTTTGTGATTCACACATCTGGGACCAGATGGAGCCAAGACGATAAACCATTGAGTGTCTGTTTCCCAACTGTAAATCGATTTTAATTCACATTCACATTTTATTCACTTTGGGTGGCTTTCCCAAGATTCTTATGAGGGATAATAGGATATCCAACAGCCATGCACTATATCTAGTCTACACTTAGAGACTAGAATCTTTGGATTGGTACAGTTTTAGACTAAGGGCGGGGATTTGGGATTGCGAGGCAGGATTTTGTTGTGTTCAGGATTATCCACTCCTCCAAATATCCTATCCAGGTTGTGCAATACTTTAGTAAAATCAATGTAGATATTAGGTTATATGAAATTCTTGAATGTTTTGTAAATATGACTTATTTAAATTGTTTTTTTAGTATGTAGAAATGGCTTTTAACAATCGTATATTTTACATATTTATTTGTATATATTATATGTTTTTCTAAATATTTGAAAAGTATATATTTGCACTACCTTGGGCACTACGCCCTGGATATGCTGCTTGCTGCTAATACTTTGGGCAGTATTTTTATTATGTCTACTGTTTCAATGTGTTACACAGCTGCTGTTGGTTCAAATGAATTCCGCTATATATACCCTCATTTATGTCATTGACACATCATGTGATCAAGCCTCTACGAGAGGCGAAACGCGTCATGACAGTTGCTGGCTGGAATTATCACAAATAAAGCACTGAAAATCTGCACTTATCTGTGGTTTCGCTCTGGCGTTATTTGCTATCGTTGTGGAGAAGGAGCATGTTGGATGGCGTCTTGGGACACATATATATATATATATATGAATATATGAATAGCTGGACTTTCGTGAGTGCAGGGCGCTGAAGAAGGCAACAATACTGCCGAAATGCATCCGCCGCCACTTACCGATGCATCCTTGAAATAAAGTGCTCCTCTGTAAATCCCCTCTGGCCTCCCCCTTTTCTCTTTTGGGAAGGAGTGTTTGCATATTTACCGCGCCGAGCCAGAAGCGCGGTTAGGATGGCCCTGCTATTAAAGTGACCCGGACTTATCTGGCACCGCACTGCTCCACAGTGTTTACTTGGCTCGAGGGATCGGGAGTTCCGGTGTCCGCCCTGTGGATCGGATGACACGTGCGGAGTGAGGTATTCCACCTCTGTTAGGAAGTTATGTGTTGCATGGCTGTCCCTGCACATTCGTCTACCATATCTGCAAGGCTGTAGCTGTCCGAGGGGACCAGTGGAGGCGCTTTTGCTTTTGGATGTGAGGGATCGTGTCATGACACCCCAACCTGCATATTGACACTTGAGCCGGTACCATTCAAGGTTTTCGCCCCCCATACCACTGACCCACATGCATAATAATGATGCATGTTGGGAGTTGGAGTTCGAGTATTTGCCATGATCTCCGACAGGTGAGCTGACTGCCAGGGGAGGAGCATAGTGTCGTCACCATCATATCAGGTGGAGCAGAGCTACTGGGTGAATTGCTGGACTTTCGTGAGTGCAGGGCGCTGAAGAAGGCAACAATACAGCCGAAATGCATCCACCGCCACTTACCGATGCATCCTTGAAATAAAGTGCTCCTCTGTAAATCCCCTGTGGCCTCCGCCTTTTCTCTTTTGGGAAGGAGTGTTTGTGTATATATATATATATATATATATATATATATATATATATATATATATATATATATATATCAACACAACTTTTTCCGTTTGTGAAAAAGGAATCCAGGACACCCAGAGATGCTTCAATGATTTGCAGCTTTTTCACGGTAGGGTAGCAGTCTTATTTACCTATAATTTAATTTTAATTTCATCGATACAAACGAAGGACCGCATTCAATGTATAAATGCAATGCTCCGAAAGTGCCATTTTTAAACATCTCGCAAGAAATTATAACACAGTGTATACATAGTAGAATCATAATGTTAAGTTGATGCATCGAATGCGTTTCATCACTTTTCAGTCAATAAAATATTTTATATGACATCCGACATAATACAAATGTATTATACATTTCCAATAATATTCCAAATATTCATTGTGAGTGCATGCCACTTATCAGTAGTAATTGGTCTGATAATTGCGAATACACATGACAGCAGTATGCTTTTTATAAATATGTCATGCCCTAGTGGGCAGCAATAAGGATCTTTCAATCCGCAAAACTAACTTTATTGTAGTAATATAGCCTAATCGCAGTGGTGGGACCGCCGCATGTCTGGCAGGAGGTCCCAAACACCACTATGATGGTGGGCGAACCTAGTCCGCCTGCCATTGTAATCAGCCCTTAGATCATGGTCCAAAAGAGTGCTCTTTGTAGTTTTGTGTAAATTTGTTCAGTAGTTTTGGAGTTGTTAAAGTAAAAAGATTTTTGTATAACAGAGGTGCAGATCCAGGCAGATTTGTGGATCCACATGTCAATAGCAATGCCATAATTGGCTGGCTGCAACCTGAGAGGTAGAGATACCCTGACCCTACGGGACTGAAGGGGGGTCTGTGAGGGACCCCACATGAGCAGAAAATTGCCAAAAACTTTAATTTTTTAATGCATGAGGAACTGTGGATCCTCTTGTATCCTCATGGAGTCGGGTGCATATGAGTAGATTCGCGGATCCAAGACCCAATTAAGAAAAACTCATACACCCAGTCACAGACCCACACACCTACTCACACACTCACTCACACACACAGCGCCCACACAATCACTCACACACCCATACAGCTGCTCGCACACCCACAAAACCACTCCCACACCTACTCATACACCCACAAAGCCACTACCACATCCACTTAAACACCACCACAGCCACTCACACACCCATACAGCCACTCACAAACCCGCACAGTCATTCACACAGCCACTCACACACCCACACAAGTCAGTGATTCACCTACAGAAATTGCAATAGCATATGTTTGTATTAAATGTGTTGTTGTTTTAGTATTGAATGTGTGCAATATAAACAGCAGACCCCTTATTTGTCAGAAGATTCACAATGAATCTATGGATTCATAAAATAAATTTTAAAAAAGTAAACCTTGGTGCATTGCATTTATAGAAAGACTACATAAGTTACCTTACCTTAATTTTTACATTTTTAGTTTTAAAATATATAATAAGAATGAATGTGTCATAAACTTGTAAAAATGTATATAAGTAAATTGAACTTCTGAGTCAAATCATAGTACAATTTATATTAAAAGAACTGGTGAAATGCACCGAAAGACCAGAAGCGCCGTTATATTTAGGAAATAGCATTAAAAAAAAACTAAGAAATTCACTGGAAAAAACAAAGGTTGCAGGGACATTATAGTTAGGTTCAGACTTTGCACTTGCAAAACGATAGCAATTCAGCAGTTATAGCTGTCTTACCAGTAGAGAGTAGTTTACATTATGCCTTTTGGTGTACTTTTATGGACTTTTCTGCATTATAACAAGCAAAATGGAGCAGGAGGTAATTGTCCATTAAATATTCCGACCAAAGGTACTTTTTTGAAGTTTCAAAGTGGTTTTTTTCATAATATCCAAAAGGCAGTTTATTGACCATTTCTGATTAATCTTCTGACAAGTATGGTTCCTAAATGGTGCAGCCAACACGTTTCATGGGTGTGCATCTTCATCCAAAAATGAACAAGTACATCAGGAGTCACATTTCCATTGTTTAATTTTCAAGTAATGCAAAGCTTCTTATAAATTCATTAATATGCAGCCTCCATAGAAGTGTGGGAATCAGATTTAGTAAAGTAAGATCTA
Source organism: Lissotriton helveticus (assembly GCF_964261635.1). Lineage (NCBI taxonomy): Eukaryota > Metazoa > Chordata > Amphibia > Caudata > Salamandridae > Lissotriton > Lissotriton helveticus. Next base: position 1,641,184,131 of record NC_136057.1, read on the forward strand.
TCTTTGGTGATAAAGGGCCATATGTATCATTCAAAATTGCAATCGCAAATGCCGAAATTCGCAGAATTTCAGCATTTGCGATCGCAATTTAGCTAAGTGGGATGTATGAAAGGAAAACAGCCTTGCAAAATAAGGAATCGCAAATTTGCGATTCACTATTTTGCAATTGCATTTAAGGAATCGCAAATTGCAATTCCTTAAATGCAATGTAAGAGGCCCAGAAAAAGTGCAATTTGGCCATGAGGAATCGCAAATTACCACCATTTTCAAGTTGGTGGTTATTTGCGATTTCTTTAAAAAATTCACTTTTTTGCATATTTCAAAGTGCCATGTGGCGCACATACTTAGGGCATGTATGTGTGCCACATGTGCACACATGCACATTTCAGGGATGCAACAGTGTGTCCTTTTGACACCCTGGCACCCTTAACATTGCATTCTCAATTTGTGATTCTCTAATTGAGAATTGCAAATTGAGAATGTCTTCCGATTCTTTGCTATGGGCCTCTAGGCCCATAGAAATTAATGGGGAGGTATTCCTTAATTGCGAATCGCAATTTGCAATTCACATTTAAGGAATATGTAGGATTCTCAAAAATATTTGCAATTCCTACATACATAGTGTTTTGCGATTCTCAAATAGCGATTTGCAAAAAATCGCTAAAACCAAAGTTTCATACATATGGCCCAAAGTGTTTTCATCATCTGCCATATAATTAGTGCATCAGATGGAGTCTTTTGACAATGTCTCTGTTTTTTTATCTCCATTAGTCTACATGCAAAAGTTTATTATTTTCTTCTATACTTTGCCAAAAGGAGATCTCCACCACAGCAGCAGGTGCTTAGGTGTGAAAAGTTACTAGTAGCAGTTTTACACTTGTAACTTATGTCTTAGATGTCTCTGCATTCAGGGGTTGAGACATGTAAGTCTTCACATAGTTTTAAATCTGCATGCAAAAAGGTATAGATGTGTACTGATGGGCAAGAGTACATTTACAGATGCATAAATCTCTGTGAATAGGGCCCGTAACATCCATTGTGTCTGAGCGCTTTGCGGGACAGTGCCAATTCAGCCATTCCTCAATCCTATGGACATTGATTCACCAATAATATGCCAGAGAGGCATTTATTATTTAAGTATTGCTGTGTGTCATGCCTATAAAGGGGTGTTATTATAAGGGGTGTTATGCTTTTTGAGGAGATATTCCACTAATTAAACATTGATGCAAAAGAGAAGCATTGTCACTGGCACTCAAACCTCAACATAAGATCTTAAATAACACTATAAAATAGAGAATAAGAACAGGGAATTGTCCAAGAGAGTTCCTCCTGCATCCTGTGCATGTTTAGCATATGATGTGTATGATGTAGCAGCTCCATCATGATGCTCTCCTGCATTACTCAACCAACAAGGAGGGTCAGTAAAGATATGAAGGTCGTATGTCATTACATTGTGTGGTTTTACAACACTTGGCTTTACTTCACAATTTTCACCTCTCATACTGTTAGTCTGGAATTGAATTCTCTGCAATGCAAAATGCCTCCACCACACTAACTACTAGAATGCAAACATCTACCACACACATACCAGTACATCGGATTTTTTTGTAGTTTAATATTGTTCTTCAGTAGTATGTAAAATATTTGGTTACGCTGCAAATAGAAGTGGAATTTGTCTTTATTAGGTCGAGTTTTAGTATATTTTTAAAAAATCTACTTCCAAGATGGCGGATGCTGATATGTGAGAGGGTCTAATTAAATAAAATGGCAAAATATGATTTTGTAAAATTAAAATTCAGTCATGTATTAAAAATCGTAAATAAAACATTTTGTGAACATATTTTAGTTTAAAAAATGGTTGTAAGGAGAGTACACATATAAAGTTGGCTCTCCACCATTTTGTGTGCATCCCAAAGCAACACATTGAGGTGATCGGAGATGCTGTGAAGGACTGACGTTTTAGTCAAGGACTTACAGTGCCACCTTCTGTACAAAAGAAGTATTTTAAAGAAATCATTTGTAAATAAGGGTGAATCCTATTTTAGTGAATTAGAAAATTTATATTTTGGTTTTATAAAAATGAAATCTATCAATTCCATGTTAAGTATTTAATGGGGGAAAATGACATTTTGAGAACTGAATTTACGTGTTACTCCACGTTTTGTAAGTAATGTTACAATTGAGTGCATTTTAAAGAAATATTTAGTAAAGGTAGTTAAACAATTTTTTTAGGTAATCAGAGTAATTATCCAGATTAGTGAAGCATGTGGAAGTTAATAATAGGCCTGCAATTAATGTAATCAGAGTTATAAAGTAATAGAGGTTAAGATGCTGATAAATGAGAATGTCAAAAATGTATAAGCTTCAGTAATAGTTCATTTATGTTTAAAAATATTGGGCTGTAGCCAAAGTTTAATGATGATTTTAATTTTTCCAACAATAAGAAAGCAGGGCAACTATGTAGTTTTTTTACTTGAACATTTTGTTTATATTTCAGATCTGGAGACAACTTAGGCTAATATCGCCTGCTTGCTGAACATTGTGAAAGAAAGCCACCTCCTCATACAAGTACTTTAAAAACAGGTAATAGTGTAAAAAACAAATATTTAACATTTTTATTTTTATTATTAATAAGCTGCAAATACTAAGGAAACTAACAGAATCAATGTGCAAGGCAGTGGAAAGCTCCGTGCATGTGCAAGACAGTGGGCTCTGGGGCAGATTTACTATTTCAGCCCCAAGTCAGGGCAAACCCCAGGGCAGGGGAAGGGCATTGGGCTCTTGGGCAGATTTACTATTCCAACCCCAAGGCAGTGCAAACCCATGGGCAGGTGCAGGACATTGAGCTCTGGGGCAAATTTACTATTCCAACCCCAAGTTAGTGCAAACCCCTGGACAGGCGCAGGACAGTGGGCTCTGGGGAAGATTTACTATTCCAACCCCAAGTCAGTGCAACCCCCTGGCAGGCACAGGACATTGGGCTCTGGGGCAGATTTACTATTCCAACCCCAAGTCAGTGCAAACCTCTGGGCAAGTGCAGGACATTGGGCTCTGGGTAGATGTACTATTCCAACCCCAAGTCAGTGCAAACCCCTGGGCAGGCGCAGGACATTGGGCTCTGGGGCAGTTTTACTATTCCAACCCCAAGTCAGTGCAAACCCCTGGGCAGGCGCAGGACAGTGGGCTCTGGGACAGATTTACTATTCCAACCCCAAGTCTGTGCAAACCCCTAAGCAGGCGCAGGTCATTGGGCTCTGCGGCGGATTTACTATTCCAACCCCAAGTCAGTGCAAACCTCTGGGCAAGCGCCGGACATTGGGCTCTGGGGCAGATTTACTATTCCAACCCCAAGTCAGTGCAAACCCCTGGACAGGCGCAGGACAGTGGGCTCTGGGGAAGATTTACTATTCCAACTCCAAGTCAGTGCAAACCCCTGGACAGATGTTTGAGAGTATACTTTGTGGTAGATATTCTAATGTTACCCTCACTCACCTTTGTTTCTTCTTTTCAAGTTTTCTCGTTATGGATCGATAACGAGAGGCAGCCTATTTTCTATCCAGACGTGGAAATAGATAGCTAAAATTTCAACGATACCTTTATTGCAAAGAAAGAGAAATGGAGCCAAGGAAGTGTGTTGAGTATTTTGCAGCACATTGCAGAGGCAGAGCAGTTACACTAGGTGACCTTGTGTTAAAAACAACAGAGCATAACCACTCTGCCTCTGCAACAGAAATTAAAGTGAGGCAAAAAATTCAAGAAATAAAAGACTTAAGCACTACCTCCAGTGAACCTTGTGGCTCAGTTTTGATGGAGGTCTCGCAAAATATTTCACCCCATGTTGAATGCAGCATGCCTGCCATTCCTAATTTGCGAAGAATGATACTGCAAAAAAAGCAGGCTAGTAATCCACATCTCCGACTGTGTCAAACCTTTTCTGACCTAATTATTCCTTTAGAACTAACAAAAACTTTTTCCAATGAACAATTTCTGTTGTATGATAATGAAACTGCTGAAAAAAGATTACTAATATTCTCTACTCCTCATAACTTGGTTACCCTTGAATACTGTAATTTCGGGGCAATGGACGGGACTTTCAAAAGTACCCCTCATCCATTTGCACAAATATACACAATTCAAGCTAGTATTAACAATACCACTATACCACTAATTTATGCATTACTGCCCGATAAAGAGGCTTCTACATACAATGAATTTCTTTCAATTGTAAAAGGAAAAACACTTAAAAAAAAGCCAGTCCAAAGTAAATATTGATTTCAAAATTCAAATGATTAAACCTATAAATTCTTTGTATCTGCAAACTCAAATTCAAGGTTGTTTTTTCCATTTCACACAGGCATATTGGCGTAAGGTCCAAACATCAGCCTTTTTAGAAGACCATTTTACGAGCATTAAAATGCAATTTGAATTAAAAAAAACTACTGCTTTATCCCACCAGAATGTGTAGATGAGTACTACACTGTAATTGTTGAATCTGATTTTATTTCTCAAAATGAGCAGAAATGGGCCGCTCTGCTTAACTATTTCGAAGAGACATGGATTGGGTATCTAAACTGGTCTGAATGTAGGCGTAAACCATGTTTCCCTATTGAAAGTTGGGACTGCTACTCCACCTGTTCAGCTGGTGAGACAAAAACAAATAATTAGTACTCACAAGATGCGCGCAAATTGTTACATGGAACGATGTGTTCCTACACTTTTTTTATCCCAAGTTCAAGTCCACACAAATTATTGTCGTATTTGTATAATGCTAAATTTTTGTTTATTCTCTTTTTGAGTTCATAGTTTCACTGATGTCATCTCAGTAAAAAATTCAACTTTCAATCATCTCAAGAACACCCAATGCATTTCGGGTCATGAAAACAAAGGACCCTTCCTCAGGGGTCTGTAAGGAAACATACAGGACCAAATTAGTGACCAGTCCAATGAATCATACATTACATTATCATATGTCAAGTTCTGAAATGCTAAGTCTCAATAGCGGAAAAAAGTTACTATACAAAGCAAATTGATTCTAAAACAGCTTTCCTCATTCTCATCTCTCAGTAGGAGAACGATAACGAAAGTAAACATGAAAACTGAAAACACATGTGAATTTAACGTAAAAACAACCTCCGAATGTGGCGGTTCAAACAAACATAGCGGGCAAATTGTAATCATGTTTAAGAATTGCAGTAAACAATATGGCTTTACACTTACTAGAAGATCGAAAAACATGCGTCTCTCACGACGCTTCAACAAACGAGCAAAAGCCCTTCCTGTGGATTCTTAACCAAAACGCCAATCGAGATTAGTGACGCGCGGTCACATGATCAGAGTACTAAAGCTCCAACCTGGCGTAGTCTACATTTACTTACAAGAACACCTCAGAGCGGGATAACCACTCACGTGACATGTGTACAACGGCTTCAGTATGGCGGAACCGCCTGCATTCTAGTGCGCTAACAGAATTAATGGAAAAAGAAGAAATACTACGAAAATCTGATGATTAAAAAGTAGTTACGATCATAAAACTTAGGAAAACATAATACACAGTGAACTAATTCAAATATAAGCATGAATTGATAACACATTATTCAATATCAAAATGCAGTGCATGGAAATATAAACCATTGCGTATAATTGCGGAATGACATTCACATTGTAATGGAAAAACAGAGGGGGAAGGGGATAGTCCTGTTGCCAGTGTCTATAACGATCGAAAAAATAAGAACATTATAAAAAGCACGTATACTCAATCCTGTCATTCATCCCAGATGGCTGGAGAGAATTCAATTTCTTTATCCAAAAGAATTCAGCTTGTAGTCTCTGTTTTTGAGGATCGATGTCTCCGCGCTGTTTTATCACCTGCAGAATCGTGCATCTCAGTTGAGCAATTTGGTGACGAGCCTCAATCCAGTGATTGGCAACAGTAGATTTTTTGTTGGAGAGTCTGATATTGCTCTTATGCTCAGTGATGCGTACTTTCAGTTTGCGTTCAGACTGGCCTACATATACTTTCCCGCATGGGCATTTGATAGCATAGATGATATTTTTAGTATCGCATGTTGCCGAATGTTGTAGATCAATTTTGTATCCTTTCGAAGGATGAGTGAACTGATTACCTACAATTATGTTGCTACAATGCACGCAGTTCAAACATCTGGTCATACCTTTGTGCGTCTTTCTTTCTTTATCGGGACAATTGAGGATCTCTTTCAAATTGCGTGATCTTTGATGAGCGAACATAATCTTATCACTGAAGAGTTCTTTTAAATCAGGTTCGCCAGAAATAAGTGACCAATGTTTATTCAAGATCCGTTTGATACGTGTGACTTCTGTAGAACATTTAAGGACACATACAGTTCTGTTTTCACGTGTCGGGATTGATGGTTCAAGCAGCGTCTCTCTGGGTTTTATTGTCATTTTTTCAAGAGACTCCTTCAAAATGGTTTCAGGATAACCTCTTTTCAAATATTTTTGAGTCTGGATCTCTAATGATGTGGACAACTCATGTTCGTCCGTAGTGATACGTTTCAGCCTGTAAAATTGTGAAGTAGGAAGATGCTTCTTGAGCACCTCAGGATGAAAACTCTGGAATAATAAACAAGAATTCCGATCCGTGGGTTTCGTATGTACCTTCGTACTTAGTTGTTGGTTGTGAAGTGTAATCCTAACATCCAGGAAAGCAATCGATGATTCATCAATAAAGTGGGTGAATTTGATTCTAGCATTGTGAGTATTCAAAGTTTCAATGTTTTTTACCAACTCATTCTTGGTTCCTCTCCAAATTAAGAATATATCATCAATGTAGCGTTTGAATAGAATCAAACTATTTGTCCAATCCGGATTTTTCAAAATGTGATCATACTCAAACTTATGCATATAGATATTGGCATATGAGGGGGCCCCCCCAAAGCCCATGGATGTTCCGTTGCACTGATTGAAAAATCTACCATCCCATTCAAAGTAACTGTAGAACAGTGCAAATTGCATTAATTCAAGGATAAACATCTGCTGTGATTCATCAAGATCACTTTGTAGTAAGCTCCATTCGAGTGCTTCAATGCCTTCATTGTGCGGAATTGACGTATAAAGAGAAACTACATCAATAGTGCATAAAAGATATGAGGATCCTTCCTCAAAATGAATGTCATTTAACATCTTTAAGAAGGCTGTGGTGTCCTTGATATAAGTGGCACAGTTCTGGACGATAGGTTGTAAAAATCTATCTACAAATTTTCCTATCGGTTCTGAGATGGAGCCACAGGCCGAGACTATCGGTCTGAACGGAGGGTTGACTGGGTCCTTATGAATCTTCAGCAACATATATAGTTGCGGTCTTCTAGGGAAACGTACTTCAAAAAAGTTTTGTGTCTTCTCACTAATCCAATTCATTTCTCTGGCGTGCTTGACTATGTGCATTAAAATAGCTTGATATTTCAATGTCGGATCATGGTCTAAAGGTAAATAAGTGTTTTCATCAGCTACATGGTTGTTGACGCTATTGATGTAGAAAGTAGTATCCATAACGATCAGGGCGCCGCCCTTGTCTGCTTTTTGGAATGTTAGATTTGGATTTAAACTCAAATTTTTTAATGTATTCCACTCTTTTGGAGATAGATTAGTTTTGGATGGTTTCGAGAATGAAATTTTTCGTACCTCAGTGAGCACAGATCTTTCAAATGCGTCAATAGTTTTATGCGACATTGGAGCGCAAAATGTACTTTTGGGCTTGAAGTCTTGATCCCAACTCCTCTCACTCTGATGAAAACACTTATTTACCTTTAGACCATGATCCGACATTGGAATATCAAGCTATTTTAATGCACATAGTCAAGCACGCCAGAGAAATGAATTGGATTAGTGAGAAGACACAAAACTTTTTTGAAGTACGTTTCCCTAGAAGACCGCAACTATATATGTTGCCGAAGATTCATAAGGACCCAGTCAACCCTCCGTTCAGACCGATAGTCTCGGCCTGTGGCTCCATCTCAGAACCGATAGGAAAATTTGTAGATAGATTTTTACAACCTATCGTCCAGAACTGTGCCACTTATATCAAGGACACCACAGCCTTCTTAAAGATGTTAAATGACATTCATTTTGAGGAAGGATCCTCATATCTTTTATGCACTATTGATGTAGTTTCTCTTTATACGTCAATTCCGCACAATGAAGGCATTGAAGCACTCGAATGGAGCTTACTACAAAGTGATCTTGATGAATCACAGCAGATGTTTATCCTTGAATTAATGCAATTTGCACTGTTCTACAGTTACTTTGAATGGGATGGTAAATTTTTCAATCAGTGCAACGGAACATCCATGGGCTTTGGGGGGGGCCCCTTATATGCCAATATCTATATGCATAAGTTTGAGTATGATCACATTTTGAAAAATCCGGATTGGACAAATAGTTTGATTCTATTCAAACGCTACATTGATGATATATTCTTAATTTGGAGAGGAACCAAGAATGAGTTGGTAAAAAACATTGAAACTTTGAATACTCACAATGCTAGAATCAAATTCACCCACATTATTGATGAATCATCGATTGCTTTCCTGGATGTTAGGATTACACTTCACAACCAACAACTAAGTACGAAGGTACATACGAAACCCACGGATCGGAATTCTTGTTTATTATTCCAGAGTTTTCATCCTGAGGTGCTCAAGAAGCATCTTCCTACTTCACAATTTTACAGGCTGAAACGTATCACTACGGACGAACATGAGTTGTCCACATCATTAGAGATCCAGACTCAAAAATATTTGAAAAGAGGTTATCCTGAAACCATTTTGAAGGAGTCTCTTGAAAAAATGACAATAAAACCCAGAGAGACGCTGCTTGAACCATCAATCCCGACACGTGAAAACAGAACTGTATGTGTCCTTAAATATTCTACAGAAGTCACACGTATCAAACGGATCTGAATAAACATTGGTCACTTATTTCTGGCGAACCTGATTTAAAAGAACTCTTCAGTGATAAGATTATGTTCGCTCATCAAAGATCACGCAATTTGAAAGAGATCCTCAATTGTCCCGATAAAGAAAGAAAGACGCACAAAGGTATGACCAGATGTTTGAACTGCGTGCATTGTAGCAACATAATTGTAGGTAATCAGTTCACTCATCCTTCGAAAGGATACAAAATTGATCTACAACATTCGGCAACATGCGATACTAAAAATATCATCTATGCTATCAAATGCCCATGCGGGAAAGTATATGTAGGCCAGTCTGAACGCAAACTGAAAGTACGCATCACTGAGCATAAGAGCAATATCAGACTCTCCAACAAAAAATCTACTGTTGCCAATCACTGGATTGAGGCTCGTCACCAAATTGCTCAACTGAGATGCATGATTCTGCAGGTGATAAAACAGCGCGGAGACATCGATCCTCAAAAACAGAGACTACAAGCTGAATTCTTTTGGATAAAGAAATTGAATTCTCTCCAGCCATCTGGGATGAATGACAGGATTGAGTATACGTGCTTTTTATAATGTTCTTATTTTTTCGATCGTTATAGACACTGGCAACAGGACTATCCCCTTCCCCCTCTGTTTTTCCATTACAATGTGAATGTCATTCCGCAATTATACGCAATGGTTTATATTTCCATGCACTGCATTTTGATATTGAATAATGTGTTATCAATTCATGCTTATATTTGAATTAGTTCACTGTGTATTATGTTTTCCTAAGTTTTATGATCGTAACTACTTTTTAATCATCAGATTTTCGTAGTATTTCTTCTTTTTCCATTAATTCTGTTAGCGCACTAGAATGCAGGCGGTTCCGCCATACTGAAGCCGTTGTACACATGTCACGTGAGTGGTTATCCCGCTCTGAGGTGTTCTTGTAAGTAAATGTAGACTACGCCAGGTTGAAGCTTTAGTACTCTGATCATGTGACCGCGCGTCACTAATCTCCATTGGCGTTTTGGTTAAGAATCCACAGGAAGGGCTTTTGCTCGTTTGTTGAAGCGTCGTGAGAGACGCATGTTTTTTGATCTTCTAGTAAGTGTAAAGCCATATTGTTTACTGCAATTCTTAAACATGATTACAATTTGCCCGCTATGTTTGTTTGAACCGCCACATTCGGAGGTTGTTTTTACGTTAAATTCACATGTGTTTTCAGTTTTCATGTTTACTTTCGTTATCGTTCTCCTACTGAGAGATGAGAATGAGGAAAGCTGTTTTAGAATCAATTTGCTTTGTATAGTAACTTTTTTCCGCTATTGAGACTTAGCATTTCAGAACTTGACATATGATAATGTAATGTATGATTCATTGGACTGGTCACTAATTTGGTCCTGTATGTTTCCTTACAGACCCCTGAGGAAGGGTCCTTTGTTTTCATGACCCGAAATGCATTGGGTGTTCTTGAGATGATTGAAAGTTGAATTTTTTACTGAGATGACATCAGTGAAACTATGAACTCAAAAAGAGAATAAACAAAAATTTTGCATTATACAAATACGACAATAATGTGTGTGGACTTGAACTTGGGATAAAAAAAGTGTAGGAACACATCGTTCCATGTAACAATTTGCGCGCATCTTGTGAGTACTAGTTGCTCACTCCAGTTTCACAATTTATAAGGCACGAATTGACGACGTGCGACAGATGCTCGTGCAACCCCTAATGTTTTTGAAAATATCGTTTCGTTGAAAATTGAAGATTTGAGTGCACAGGGATAATACAGATTGAACAAAAACAAATAATGCCATAGAGGGTTCGCATACCTCCTTTATTGGCATAAGTCACCATAATATTTATAAATTTTTTTAAAGTTTACAAAAAGAGCAGAGTTTTCAAAAAATGAGGCAGGCACAGTCTTCAACAGATAGCCTGCACCCTCGTATTTCCAAGAAAAGTAGAGAAATGGCAGAGAGATTAGCTGCTAAAATTGAAAAGTTTAGATTTCTTGTTCCTGCAGACTACCTGGAAAATATTGCTTACATTTAAAAAATGTAATATTTTGCTTTACTTTTCTTTTGGATTACTTCCCTATTTTTTTAAAAGAAATAATTACATTTTTTGTCCACATTTCTTTGGTTCACCATGTCAGTCTTTAAAATTGCCTTTACTTTTGGAACCTAGTAAGATTTCTTTAAAAAACAAGTTGGAAAGGTACTGTTTTCATTATGAAGAACACTTGAATCGTGACCTTGTTTCCAAAATCGGGAACCGGTATGTATGCAGTTTGTAAAGTTTTTTTTAAATTGTGACACATGTATAAGTAAGGGAGTATGCTAGTTTAGAACGTTACTAAGCCTCACTCCCTCCTTCTTTAATGTAAATGTTCTCCTACATGTAACTCTCTGATATACACTCATCCATCTGGCTCCAATGTGCTCTATCTGCTCTACAAAGAGAAGCTGAATACATTCATGGAAATTGAAAATATACTGCTGTTACCATGTCTCTATGAGCGTAATGTGAATCGCAGGGATTATTACCTAAAAACTGTTGTATTGCTTCTTCTTACATCTTGGGGTAAAGTTAAATAAATCGGTTTAATTGAGTAACATCAGGTTTGTTTTCTTTTTATTTATTGAAAGAGATTTATGTTAAAATGATGGTATTCTATTCTTAAATAGATTAATAAGATTATTTCAGTTGCAAAATAAATGTCATTTGCATTTCTTTGGTGTGCAAAAGACTATCACATATTTTCCAACGTACTACCCATAAACCATGTGCAATCTGTTTTTGTAATATTATAGTTTAAATGTATACCTTGTGAATCCCGACCCATTTTATATATTTTTTTACAGGCATCGTGCAAAACTATTAATTTGGTTTCAAACTAATACTCAGTTTTTTTTAAACTTGAATATTAACATGCTTACACACCCAATAGGCCCTAAACCTATTGCACCTCGTCCTGCTTAATCTGTAATTATAAATTATTAAATTAATACTCAGGTATTTATTTATATTTCAAAATGCATGAATATTTACACACTTACCTACCCACTGCCCCTATACCTTCTGCACCCCTTCACAGTATTTTTAAAATTTATTTAATAGGCATCATGCAGACCTATTCATTTGGTTTCAAATTAATACTCAGTTCTTTTTTAAAAAATACGTGAATATTAACATGCTTACCCACCCAATAGCCCAAAACTGTCAGGGTTCATATCCGGAATTGCGCCTACCTAACTTATAAACTACATCTCCCAGGATGATTACCGGCAAAGAGAGGATTTAGGTGGGTGCTGCACACAGGAAGATGCACGTAATATTGTTTCCGGTTTCGTTCTCTGTCGGCTGAGAGAGGTCGCCATAGGATCCCGTGAGGTTGGAGATCCTTTCCTGTTCTTGGTTTTTGTCTCATCTATCTGTGAGTACCTTGGGGATTTTCGTTAATCAGGGGCAGAATGCAGCGGTATCCTTCCCGCGCATTGCCGTTGCACTCACTTGTGCTTCGACGGAAGTTCGGCTGCTATTGCGGAATACTGCGGTGTCTAGCAACGCGTATTGCCATACAGTCGGGGATATTCTTCCTTGTTTATTTTCAGGCAGCGAGTGTAGTGGAGGGTTACTGCATACTTCCGTGTGTCGCCTCAGTTTTTCATTGCCTCTGAAATTGTTCTTGCAGCGGAGTAAGGCGGCGGTCACAACCGCGTACTTCCGTGGGCATTAGCATTTATCTAATATTTGATCTGGGACAACAGTTCTACCTATATAGAAGGTGGTAATCTACCACAGATATTCGTTACATTTTGATGATATTTTCCTTTGCTCCTCGTGTGTTCTGTATGGGGAAAATACAAACCTCAGCCTTTTCATTTTGGAACATAAACAACTTTACAGAGGTGATGTTTAACCCTGTGTCAAGAACATTTATGCTGAGGTGTTTAGCGTTCATTCATTATTCATGGAATTTCATAATGTGTCAGCTACTAAACTACTAAGGGTAGGTGATACTTGACAATACGTGCATATTTAGAACCCTAAGAGTGACTGGTCTTGCATTTACGTTCTGGATGCTCTCATTACAGGTCTGAAGTATTCAACACCAGATGAAGCCTATATACCTTGCCTAGAGCTGGTATTTTCCCAGGTATACATGTGGGGTTTTTCTAGTGAGAATTATATGAGAGTAGAAGATATTCTTGTTTTAACCCATTGCCTTTGTTGTTTCAGGTCCTATTCCCCTGCTGTCCCTTCCCCTACCTTTCCCTCACCTGATAATTCGAAAACCCTGTGGATAACTCCATGTAAGGGACTTGGTAATGTCAGGAGGTGGACCATTTATTCTACTGCGACTGAATCCTGCGGAGCAGGGCCTGACAAAAAACTATTACACCCAGTCCTGACAGTATACTGCTTAATCAGTTAATTATAAATTATTAAAATAATACTCAGGTATTTATTTAGGTTTAAAAATACCCGAATATTAACACACTTACCCACCCACTTCCCCTATACCTTATGCACCCTGTAGTGTCCTGCCAGGACACAGTCTAGTTGTTCATAAGTGTAACCCTACACTGAACACCCACCCACCACAGACGTCACTGGGTCAGGTGACTCTGTTAATAAAAGAACCCGAGCGCACGTGCTCGTGGCCAGAATTACTATCCCCAACTGGTGCCCCGTGTCGTCCTTTACTCCACCATGCGGGCCTAGGGCCCCACCATTACATTGGCGACGAGAGCGGACGCTAGCCACGCGTGCCGCAGCTGAAAAACCCAGAAAAAAAAGGAGGGAACTGCCCATGCGAAGGGCACCCCCTCGAGGAAGCAGCGCCGGCCGCCGAGAGGCCCACGGGGCGTGTGACGAGCCCCGGGGCCAGAGGGAAGGAAAGAGGTGGCCGGGAGCCGACCCCGCACCTAGCGAGCCCATCGTGAGCTGCCCCCAGCCTGGGGGTGAAGTGAGATCCAAGCGGTGCCCGCCCGCATCAACCGCGACAGAGTGCCCCAGAAAGCGGAGACCCCTGCGGAGCCCAGCCGCGGGGTTGAACAAGGCCCGTAGGCCGGAGGTGAGCCTAGGCGATATAGACTGCCTGGGGGGGCCGCGTGAGCCTGAAGCGACCCCCATGATCGGTGGACAAAACGAGGCCAGCGGAGCCCACCCGCGGCCTGCTAAGAGCATCCCCGGCCCCCGCCGCGCAGCGTGAGCAGTGTGAAGCTGCGGCGGCGGGAGAACAATGAAAGCGGAGCCCACCCGCTATAAACATAAACTGTGACCCAAACAGCGCGAGTGGCGCCAGACATTGTCCCTGCATTAAAGCAAGACTCGCAGAGCCCACCCGCGGCCTGCCTGCAACACCTCCTGTCCCCGCCGCGCAGCGTATGTGGAGTGAGGCCGCGGCGGCGGGGAGAAGAAACTTTAAAGGTGAGCAATGCCCGCAGCGTGTGAAGAGCTGCCGGGCGCTTGAATAAATGAAGCGGAGCCCACCCGCGAGTGTTCAGACCCCTAAGCGCTGGACACGCTACATTGCCGAAGGGAGGAAAGGCTCCAGCAGCACCGACTCCCCTCCCCGCCGCGCAGCGTGAGGAAAGTGAGACTGCGGCGGCGGGGAGCATAAGCGCAAAGAAAAACGGCATCCGGACTGTGGCCAAACAAAGAGAGACATCCTCAGCACCTGCCCGTACCTCAGCACAGCGGGAAGACACCGGCAGCAGCGCCAGCCCTCCTCTGCCCCGCACAGCATGTGAAATGAGAGGCTGCTGCGGGCGGAGGTCACGAGGAGATAACAAGGAGTGGCACCAACGGCCCGTGGTGAGAAAGGCCTGCTGCAAGGGACAGGAAGGGCTCTGGAAAAGAAAAGAACCCGAACCCACACACACACAGCCTGGAGAGAGAGAGAGCGTCTGCTATCAGGGGCCGTGTGTATCACAGAAAGGGAATATGTGCAGATGAGAGAGGAGCTCGGAGATGTGCCCGATCATGGGGGAATAAGTGGGAGACCCTCAGGAGTCCAGAAAAGCAAGCGCGAGTAGCCTGCACGGAAAGAAAAAAAACACGAAACCTGCAGCGTGAGGGAAGCTACTGGGTTCTTCACGTGTGAATGTGTCCAAATACGGCCGGCAGCGCCGTGAACTGCACTGTGGAGCCCCCCCACACACACACTGATTGTGGTAATACTGTGACTGCATGAGAAGCCCCAACTGAAGACAAAGGAACTCGTCGGAGCAGGCTGGGGAATACTGGAGCTCCGTGAGCAGCCGGGACCAGCAGCGAGTAAGGTCCCTGGATGGAGGTTCCACAAGTTACCCTCCACTGCCATCTAGTGGCTTTTGTCTAGCACTACACAATAGGAGGGAAACAAGGCATGGTGCAGAAGTATCTGTTTTACAAATGAGGAAAGTACAGCACATGACTGAAAGGCGCAGTCCACCAGGGGAAAAGAAAGAGAGGTCACTGCAGCCCTGCACTAGTGACCCCAAGCGCGCCACAGCAAAGCAGACTCCCAGCAGGGGACAACAGGCTACAAAGCACGCAAAGATCCAAGCAAGGAACAAAGGTCAGCACAGCGCAGGAACGCGCCAGAAACGCAGGAACATACCACAAAGCGCAAGAACGCGACAGGAGTGCAAGAACTCCACACCCGCACGCCAGGACCACACAGGACTGCGCCGGAACGTGCCAGGAGCGCCAGGAATCAGGAGCGCCAGAGTGACGCTGCACAGCGACACGCCAACGCCACGGGACAGCGCACAAAGGTCCCCAAGAGAGGCAGCGATGTCTCGCAGCAACCAGAGCGCCATCGTCAACACGCACGGCAACATGCACCAGAGGTGCACCAGGAGCGGTGACGAAACCCTCCTCCGCGCAGACAAAGCTGTGACGGTGAATAGCGACCACGAAGAAGATAGCACAGTACGACGACTCATGCCGAAGATGAAAGCCGACCACCCAGTCTGGTCGCCAAGGGAAGAAAAGAAGCAACAGAGAAGATCGCGACAAATGGTCCAGTCAAAGAAGAGAAGAACACCATGCCGGAGAGCTATGCTCAGACCAGAAAGAAACAGGTGGAGTGCACGCTGCCTGGGGAAGACTGGTCGGGAAGGCCAACGACAGCAAGAGGACCAGACCACGTCGCAAGAAGGAACATGGAAAGGAAGGGCGCGACGCCATAAAGAAAAGGAAGAAGGGACAGTAGAACCAAAGGAACCCGACAAGACAGGAGAGTCACAATGGAATTGACCAAGGAAGGGTATCCTGATTGAAGGCAATAGAAATGATCAAGTAACAGGAAGATACGACGACAGATAGTCACCAAGCCAAGACAGTGTCCTACCACATGGACAAGACCAAGGGGACGACATGTAGAGGGCCCGCTACATGGAGAAGCCTGGTTAGCATGTATAATCAAGAAAGAAGACCTGACCGCGTCGAGGAAGAGAACGAAGAGGAAGAATGGAGTATCACAACATCACTCCACAGAGGAAGAGAGAGTACCACAGCACACAGGAACATCGGTGCTGTCCAAAGAGCATTGCAACAGTCAGCACACAGGAACATCGGTGCTGTCCAAGGAACATCCCAACATCCGTGTGGATCCCAGTAATCCCTACAACCTGCATTCGAGGAGACCAACCACTGAAGAACCGTATGGGTGCCCCGTGAACCTGAAGCTTGCCGAAGCAGAGCATACCCGAGCACTAGACAATCCACCCTTGTGGACTACACAAGACTCGACTGTGGCCATGTCCGAAGTTCCGCAGCGACCCGCACAGCCCACGCGATCAAGTGGCAGTCCAGGGGACAAGGGCCTCGGCCGCATGTCCTGTGAGAGAGGAATCCGGATGGGAGAGGTGCAGCAGCGGCAGCTCCACGACAGGCAACAGGAAGCACGAAGGCCCCAGGTGAACACCTGACACAGAGAAACGGCCTGGTGAAGACACTGAACCCATGTCCTAACGGCAAGAACATCTTGGCGGATGACATCAACACCCCCGAGGACATCATGAGAGACTTGGCGGTGAGTCCGTTGGCAGTTCCTCAGCGACGCTTTTGCGCGGCTCATGCGAAGCCCCGCACGGTCCACCCGGTCCCATCGTGTCCGGCAAGAGGGTCCTCCCAGCGTCTCTAGTGAGAGAAGAGTCCAAGCAGGAGAGGCCAGTCTTTGAGGCTCCAGTGAGAGAGGAGTCCGGCAAGAAAGGCAAGTCGGAAGTTACTTGGCCGGACGGAGGTGTGAAGGCATCAAGATCAGCAAATCCAAAGAAAGACCTCTCGTGCCGCAGTCGTCTCCAACAACCAACAAGCGTTGTCATCCACTGGACTAGGAACACCTGTGAGACCCCTCAAGGGTCACACCCATTCTGCTCCCGATGCTCCAAGTGATGAACACTGTATATAAGCATCAACACAGCAAGACAAGGATGATCTGAAGTACACCGCTGAGGTGAAGCTCATCTGACTGACTTTGTAGTCCTGGAACTTTCAACATTCTCCCAGCTGATCGCCTGAAGAAGATCTGTTGGGGCTATCAAATGTTATTGTTCTGTTTTCTTGCAGGTTGGACATTCGCTTTTCCTTTCATTAAATTTTGGGAGGGATGTAGTGTCCTGCCAGGACACAGTCTAGTTGTTCATAAGTGTAACCCTACACTGAACACCCACCCACCTCAGACGTCACTGGGTCAGGTGACTCTGTTAATAAAAGAACCCGAGCACATGTGCTCGTGGCCAGAATTACTATCCCCCAACTGGTGTCCCGTGTCGTCCTTTACTCCACCATGCGGGCCTAGGGCCCCACCATTACACACCCGTCCCGTTATTTTATTATTTTCTTTAATAGGCATCATGCAGATCTATTTATTTGGTATCAAATTAATATTCAGGTACTTTTTTTTTTTTAAACAACTGAATATTAACATATTTACCCATCCACAGACCCTAAATCTCCTACACCCCGTCCTGAAAGTATACTGCTTAATCTGTCCATTATAAATTGTTTTTGAATTAATACTCAGGTATTTTCAAACAAACATGAGTATTAACATACATACCCATCCACTGCCCCTACACCTTCTGCATCCCGTTGTGCTTTTTTTTAACGTACATCATGCAGAGCTATTTATTCGGTATCAAATTAATATTCAGGTTCTTTTTTTAAATTAGGGGAATATTAACATGTTTACCTACCAATAGCTCCTAAACCTCCAGTGCCCCGTCCTGAAAGTTTTACTGATTAATCCCTTGATTATAAATTGTTATTAAATTAATACCCACATTCTTTTCAATACCTGAATATCAACATACTTACCCACACATAGGCCCTAAAACTTCTGCATCTCAGATTGTAAATACACTGTTTAATCTGTTTATTCGTCCTGTTTTATAGTGTAACACTGCCACGTGGTGTTCAAAATGCATGGTAAAGTCCTGCGATAAGACTAGCGTGGAAATAGTCTAATCGAAGTATAAAATGTGTGGTAAATATACGGAGTAAAGGCTGTTTCCCAGGATATAAATAGTTTCTGCATGGTGTCACAGCATACACAGAACTTTAGTTATGAATGATCTGGTAAGTTCAAACACATAATAGAATTCTTAAGTAATACCATAACTAATTCAAGGAAACAATTCATGGCAATGGCAAATAAATCACTAATCTCTGGATATTAAAGAATTTTGCTTGGAAAAAACACCTGAACGTTTCTCTCATAAACATTTCTATATATCGCTTTACATTCCTTTGTCATGAAGATAGTAATCAAAAATGCCACCAATCATTTTTGCAATCTAATGTGTAAACATGAGTGAATGGCATTCATATCTCTTGAGGTGCTGTTATGGTAAGAAAGGCTGCTTTGCTCAGAACTTCATTTTGGCACAGTAATCTCTCCCTCCCTCAGGTGGTCCAACTCCAGGTGCACATAACTCACCTTTGTATGCGGTCCAAACTCCTCACTTAACTTTTTCAGTGGATTATCGTATTCCAGGACCATCTGTCCCAACCTGGGAAAGCTTGACTCACTAAAATTGAACACCAAAAGTAGAGTGTTAACAAGAACTGCTGCTATTTCTTTTCATTTCTTTACAGGGTTTACGCCACATTATCTTATGCATATCTAATACAAAGTAGCCTTTTCAAGATTAGACAACATGGTGGACACCAAAGTATATCTGGTCATATTTGCAAGCATGATATTTTGTATTTGTATTTTTCTGTTCGCAGCCATCTCAGTATAAGACACTGTGGGGCAGATTGATGTTAACTGGCGCATCCCCAGGGATGCGCCAGTTAATGTGCGCCACAGCTCCGCCACCCATGGTGCACCGCATTTACAATGCGGCGCACCATGGGGCAAAAACGGCACAGATGTGTAACGCATCTGTGCCGTAAAGGCGGCGCATTGCTGGAGTTGCGTCGCAAGCACGACGCAGCTCCAGCTAGGCTCGGGGGGTGCCCTATCTGACCAATGCTGCATCAAGACCTACGCCTGCTTCAAGCAGGCTCAGGCTTTTGACGCAGCATTGGCCTGAAAGTGACTGAGTGAAATCTTATAGATTTCACTCAGCCACTTTTGCGAGGCACACCTGCCCCGGAACGCCCACACTGCGCCGGAACGCCCACAAGCGGCACAGGGCTTTACAACGTGACGCATTTGCCTAGATGCGTCACGTTGTAAATCGTTCGTAGGGATGCGCCACGTTTACGCCGCCTTGCGTGACGCAACAGCGGTGTAAACGTGGCGCAAGGGCCTCATAAATCTGCCCCTGTGTATAGAACACCATTTGGACAAAACAACTGCAATAGGTAGAGGTAACACGTAAATGGAGGTAAGTAGAACATTGTAACAGAATATGATAAATGCTAGTCAGGGGTTGAGTTACATATATTCTGAAGAAGCATGTTGAGTTTGAGGGCTGCTTGGAGGGTGTTAATGATAGTGGGTGCTCAAATACTAGGAAGGTATAGAGTCAATACAAAACTGTGTAGGAGGTGCTAAGACAAAGTTTGTTAAGGCATGGAAGAGGGTAATTGTTGTTGTTGAGGAAGATAGCGTATGCGATGTAAAAGTATTTATTTATTTATTTATAAAGTTTTATATGGCGCGAACACGACCCACAAGGGTATTGGAGCGCTTTACAATATACAGTTATTAAACGTTAGATGGTTGAGGTAGTATAGATACATTCGGTATTCTCCATTCAGAACAATAGAGATAGATAGTAATATATGGATAGCATAGGTGTCTGGTAATCAATAAAGAATGATCCACACACCGCTACTAAATATTAGGAGGTTGAGGGAGCATATTTACATTTGGTAATCGTCAATCAATACAAAAGAGGTAGGCAGAAATAAATGGGCAGCATAGGTGACTAGTAGTCGACTTAGCATTAAAGTATTAGGGGGTGAGTTTGTTCATTAGAAGCATTTATATTTCTTTTTTTGAAGGAGGTAAATAAGGGGATTCCACGTATCACTGGCGGTAGGGAGTTGCAAATCTTCGGTGCGATCCATGAGAAAGCTCTGCAACCAGTTCTCTATGTATGGAAGGATTGTGGTTTTAGTAGTAGTGATCTCACACTTTGCAATTGCCTGCATCCTCCAGAATGCTCTAGCTTTAGTGCTAAGTAACTGGGGGTATTGCTATGCAGGGCTTTGTGGGCCATGCAGGTGATCTTTAGGTGTATTCTTGCCTCATAAGGCAGCCAGTTCAGAGCTTTCAAGGTCAGAGAAATGTGGTTATTTCTTTTAGTTCCTGAGACCAATCTGGCCGCAGCGTTAAGCGATGCCCTCATTGGGGCCAGCTTGTATTTGGGGAGACTGCATAGAGTGGTGCTTCAATATAGCAATCTTGGTAACACTAGAGCTTGTACTACCATTTTAATGTGCTCTGTGGTAGAAATAAGTTTAAGTTTCCTTAGTATACTCATCTGGTCATTGGCTCCCTTGGTGGCATTAGTGATTTGCGCCTGCATGTTCAGGTGTTTGTCTATGTGACTCCCAAGGAGTTATCAGAGTCGATGATGTGGGGAGCCCAGTCAAAGGAAGTTCGATGTTTCAACCATATATCTATCTTAGGTGTGTGGTTGGGTGGCGAGATGAGCAGGAATTCAGTTTGTTTTGGTGCTGAGCATGAGTTGGTTGCCAGTGAGCCAGCTTTGAGTATTCTGTAGAAAAGCATTGAGGGAGATAAAGTCTTCTGGTGAGGAGATTTTCATATACAGTTGGGTGTCGTCCGCGTACAGGTGATATAGAATGTTCGCAGAGGTCAATGCGTTTGCCAGGGGCTCCATGAGTAAATTAAAAAGAATGGGTGAGAGTACTGATCCCTGTGGGACCTCAATGGTGACCATGAGGGTTGAGAGAGTGAATGCTTCAACTTGATTCTTTGTGTTCTATTATTTAGGAAGGAGGTGAACCATTGTAATACTGGGCCAATAAGGCCCATTCTTTGTTCCAGTAGGGATAATAGGTTGTCATGCTTGACCGTATTGAAAGCGGAGGATAAGTCAAGAAGTATCAATAGGCATGATTCATCGCGGTCTAGCATTTTTTGTATGTCATCCATTATGTGCAGATTCCGTGCTGTGGCCTTGATGGAAGCGGATTGGTGTTTGTCTAGGAGGTTGAAATTCTCGATGTGGTTATATAATTGTATTTTAACACATTTCTCCAGCAGTTTTGCCAGGGTGGGGATGTTGGATATAGGGTGGTAGTTGTTGAGATCTGAAGGGCCGGAGTCGGATTTCTTTAGCATGGGTGTGACCTGTCCTACTTTAAGACAATCCGGTAAGGAGCCTTGACTCAGAGATGCGTTTACAATCTTTGACCATAGGGGTAGAATAGATGTTTTTATCATTTAAAATAAAGAAGGAGGTAGGGGGTCAGAGAAATGATTGGAGGGAGTTAATTGCTAGAAGAGTGTTATATATTTCTTGTTTAGGGATGGGCGAGAAGGAGTGCCAAGAGGCATTGTTTTTTGGGGTTTCCGACAGAGTACTAAAATGGACCTTGATCTGAGAGTAAAATTTAGTATCATGAGCAATAGGTTGTGGAATGGCCTTTGTCTTTTCTAGGAATAAATTGGCCAGCTCATCGCAGTTAGGTGTAGCCAAATTCTTTAGTTCCAAAGATTTAGGCTTGTTGCGCGCTTGTTGTTTGATGATTTTGAATAGATTTTTTGGGGCGGTTATTGGCTTGGTTTAGATGGGTTTTGAAAAAATCTGCCTTGGCCTTTAGGATCTTTCTGTTGTATGAGTTACTCAGCACTCTGAGGTGTTGTAGGTGATCAGTGAAGGGTGCTGATTTCTATAGATGCTCAGCTGATCTTAGCTTGCGCCTATCAGAGTTCAGGTTCTCGTTGATCCATGGTTTAGAGATTTTGGAGGAAACGTTTTTTTCTTGTACGGGAGTTGTGAAATCAAGAATTTCAAGCATAGTGGAATTGTAAAAGACTGTTAGGTCATGGGCGTCACTCATGTCTGTTGTGGGGATTAGGGTGGAGTTGCAATGCTTTACCAGGTCGTTGGGGTTAATATTTTGTATAATCCTTTTCCATTGTTTTGTTTTTATGAGCTGGCCCGATTTTGGAGCTATCTCAATATTGATAGTAAAGACAATGCTGTAATGGTCCATCCAGTCACATGGGGTGATGGATTCTAGTGATACAGTGCTCGTTATTGCTATGATAAGGTCTAATGTCTCTCCCTTGTTGTGTGGTAGACTGTCACAAAACTGGGACAGATTCTGATCTGACAGAAAAGATTTAAGACAGCTTACACCATGATCATTTGAATTGTTCCAGTGGAGATTGAAGTCACCCTGGAAAATCTGTGGCACTTGTGAGTTGTCATTGGATGTAATGACTTCCATTGTCTCATCGATGAACATCAGAATATCACCCGGGGGTGGTAGATTGTGTGAAGATTGCTGGCGAGGTGCTTATTATCGGAGATGTTGATACATAGATATTCGCAGGAGGATAAAGAGTTGGAATCCGCTTGATTGACTGAAATTGTATTTCGATAAATGCAGGCTAGCCCGCTGCCATGTTTCATATTTCTGTCTAGGTGGACTAAGTCGTGAGGCACAGATGGATTTGTGAACAAGAGTAAAGAGCTTCTAAAGGGTTGTGTAGTGTCAGACTCATAGCTGTGTAACATGGAAATTAATATAGGTAGATTGAAAAGAGGTTGGATATTAATGTTTAGGCTTCAACTTTTCTATGGTGAACCAATAGTTTCAATTTTTCAAGTTAGAGCATGTCCTTTAAATAAAATTCATGAACTTTTGTCACATGAAAAACATAAGCTTAAAAACAGAAGAAATTCATCAGCTGGGAGGTTAACGTATTGGAGTGTAACTGTAACAAATACCTAAAAATCCCTGCTTTTAGTACAGCCTTAGAGCCTGACATAGCTGTGTTAGAAATGGGGGTCTCTTGTTAGCAGGTTTGTACCCTTTCCAAGTAGGGAACCTTCCTTCTAGTCAAGGAAAGGGGATTACACTTCTAAAATAAACCCTGCTCACTCCCTTGGTAGCTTGGCATGAGCAGCCCGGCTTTTCTCAGAAGCATTTGCACATAGCACACAGTAATACAATGAAAACACTGCAAAAGGACACCACATCAGTTTTAGAAAAAATAGCCAATGTTTCTCTGTGTAAAACGAGGAAAAAAAAATCCAACAAACAGTAAAAAAGATATTAATTTTGCAAGAATAGACACAAAATACAGTTCCTTGAAGTCAATAGCTCCGTCCGGGGATATAACAGCATCGTGAACAAACAATTTTAACAGTTCAGGTCGACCATGAGGTCATGGGCCAGATACGGTGTCGGGAAGACCTGCAAACAGTACCTTGGAAATGCAGGGTGTCGTGGACCTGTTGATGAGGTCTGAATAGACGTCGGCAGGAGTTGGGTCCGGAGCTCGGTGCAGGAGTCATCAGGCCCTTAAAGTTACATGTGCTGCGGTTTGAATTTCATGAGGGTTTACAGTCAGGAGTTGTGGAAAGGTCAGTGCAGACCTTTCACTACCCAAGAGAGAAGCACTAACTGCGGGCCAACCCAACAAAGCAACACACAGCAAAGGGGCAGTACTCCTCCTGGCAGCTCTTCTTCTTAGCAGGTTCCTTAGTCCAAAAGAGGTCTAAATTTCAGGGGTTTTAGGTCAAATACTTATACTCATTTTCCCTGTGAAGTCTTTGTTCAGAAAGTCTCTCTGGCTCAGCAAAACCAGGTGTGTCCTCCTTGGCTCAGCCAAACTACAGCGCGGGGAAGCAGAATTGTGCAGAGCAGCCACAGCCTATTCAGGTGTCCGTGACAACTCCTCCCACCACTCTATTCCAGGATGGCCCATCAGCATATGCAGGATACACCTCAGCTCCCTTTCTGTGAGTGTCCGGTGTGGATACACAAACAGCCCCTCTCAGTCTAAACCTATGTGGTAAATCCACAAGCAGGCAGAGGCACACAGGATGGTTATGCAAGAAAATGTCCACTTTCTAAAAGTGGCATTTTCAAACACACAATTTAAAAACGACCTTTCCTAAAAGATATGTTATAAAATTCTGAGCTCATGGAGCCTAAACTCCACTTCTCTAACTTTTTCCAATTAAAAGTTACACTTGTAAAATGTTACAAGGCAGCTCCAATAATCACCTTTGGGAAAGACAGCTTTTCAATAGTTAAAAACAAAATGCATAGGATTCCATTATCAGGACAGGTAAAACTCACCAGCACATGTCCTACCTTTCACATAGACTGCACCCTGCCCATGGGGCTACCTTGAGCCTACGTTAGGGGTGACTTATATGTAATAAAAGGCAGGGGTTAGGCCTGGCAAGTGGGTGCACTTGGCAGGTCAACATGACTGTTTAAAACGGCACTCAGAGACACTACAGTGGCAGCTCTGAAACACATTTGAAAGACTACTTGTGTGGGTGGCACAACATGTGCTGTAGGCCCACTAGTAGCATTTAATATACAGTCCCGGGCATATGCAGTGAATTTTACTAGGGACTTACCTGTACATCCAACATGCCAATCAAGGACAACCAATTGCACCTTAGCACTGAATTGCAGTGTAAAGGTGAGCAGAGGCACTAAACCAGCAAAAATGAAGTTCAGCATGTCATCAAATAGAGGAGATCAGAAAGCAAAAAGACAGAAAAAACACACCAAAAGATGCCAGATCTAAGAAGCAGGCTCTACTGGCCATTAAAGGTCCTCTCCAGCGTTTAACAAGGGAGCAGTCCTTTAACGTCCAGTAGAGCCCGCTACGGAGGGCTTTGAGGCTATTAGAACAATAGAGGGCAGAATGTTCTCATTTGTAAAACAAAGGCCTCATAGAGCCCGAGCGTATTGAAATCCCCTCCGGCTCCGTGAGGCCTTTGTTCAGAGCAACAGATGTGAACAAACATTGGAATGTTGATGCTCCGGACTTCTAACCTTCAGAAGCCCGAGCACTCCATTGTCTTCAACGGAGCACTCACCATTCCAATGCTCTAATACAGTTTAATAAAACTGCACAGGGTTTGGCTCATAATCATTCAGGCTAGGCCCTAACAATCAATGAGAATGTTGAATGCTCAGTTAGTTAAAAGTTCTTTACATGTGTTTTTTATACTTCTTTCAGTGTTATAGCGTTCTGAGTTCTGAGGAGAACCCCAATAATCAATATAAAGGGGTCTGAAACGCGTCAACAGTTTTTTATCCAAACAAGTGTTTCCATACAATAATACTGTTGCTCTGAACACATTATCTCTTGAAGAACTTGTGATTTCACTCAGAGCCCAGTATCTGCACTGTTTGGTGTTAACCCACTAAGAAATGTGTATGCTTTATACAATTAAAAGAAGTGTAGTCGCAAAGTATAAAATGACGTTTGAAAAAAACAGAACCTAGGCTGTTCTTCTAGTGGTTTTTCTGTATAATTGAAGTTTTTTGTGAAGAAAATAATGATTTACTTGTTTCTTTTGTAATATTTGCATATGTAGTCGATGTTTTCTCTTATGTCTATTGTTAAGTTTGTCCAAATTGTACTCACAAATTGATTTTTGAAACATTTTTGGAAAAGTGTGCAGATCAAAAGAAAACAGAAAAAGTAAAAAATTGATGATGATCATAACATGTGTGTGTGATCTCAGGATTGAGTGATGCATGAAAGGACATCAGTATCGGCATTTGTGTTGTTTCTTTGTTCTCTAACGCAGTTTAGCCACTGACTTCTGGACATCACTGGTCAAATACAGCTTGTGTAATTCTTTTGTAGATCTCAGGTTTCAGCAGGCTTGTAATCATGGTCCAGATTGCTTTGATAGTCCGATCTCAGGACTAGTAGGCCTTGTGAGTCAACCACTGACTCATAAGGCCTACTGGTGATTGTCATAATAGTGTGGTTTTGGATGGTTTATTCATGATGGCCATTGGACTGATACCACTGCTCAATTTTAGACTATAGAGAGTATTTCAAGGAGCTTCTTTGAAAGACACATGCTATTGCATTAGTTTGTCAGTAGAATTGCATGTTGACCAGTTGCTGGAAAGAAAATCATGGGCACTCTTTAGCTAAACCTGGTGTAGTTTTCACTGCATACTTTTTCATCAGAGCATTTGTCAGTGGGAGGACTGTGAAACACAGGGGCATATTAGCAAGAACCTCGTTAAAATTATCGCAGTTTTAGAGGCAGGAAACTGCTGCTAAAACGGCGATAATGGGTTTGCTAATATGCGTTATAGAATTCCAATAGAAGCCCAAGGTTAGATGTCCTGCACATCTAACCTGGGCTTCTATAGGAATTCTATAACGCATATTAGCAAGCCCATTATTGCCGTTTTAGAAGCAGTTTCCTGCCGCTAAAACTGTGATAATTTTAACGAGGTTCTTGCTAATATGCCCTACAGTTCCTTTACTTTGTTTGATAGTGACACTGCAGTTCCTATAGATTGGGCCATTGGAACATAAGGTTACTTAACGGCCACTTGTCAGGCGATTAAACATTATATAAATCCCATCACTGGTCTTCAACAATTCCTATTAATTCCCGACATCAGTAATTTTAAAATCCTTAACAGAAACCTATTACTAATTTACACTGCTTGCTTGAGCTACATCAGTTCGACCTTTCTCCATTCATCATCTGACTGGATCCACACAAATTTACCAATGCTTGCTCCACCAAAGGCAATGCTGTGTGCAGTGTAGCTGCAACGACAGAGTGATTCAGCCCCCAGCAGTCACAGCCATAGAAACTGGCCACTGGCATTTGGATTTCCCACCATTTAGAGAGAAGTAAATTCATCTTTTTTTGGTATCATGGACAATTAAAAGTGTAGGCGCAGATTCCTTACCCATGTCCATGAAGCATCTCGTGGGCACAGTTGAACATCCCAATGATAGCCTTTCTGTCATCAATACGGGACAGCAGCAGGACGACGGATGTGTATGTCACAATCAGGTCCAAGTAGCCCTTTGTAAAATTGTAGTTCACATTCTGTGGAGAGAGACACACATCTCATGACACAACATCACATAAGTAACAAGGAAATCAAAAATATGGTACAAAGTTCAAACACAGAGCACATCGGTGTGTTGTTTTCTAAGAGTGGCGGACGGGTGCAATCAGAAATATAGTTGCTCTGGCGACTGTAAGAGGCGTCCAACTGGACAATGAATTAGATGTATAACTAGAAATAGCCCCGCAATAACATTTGAAAATAGCTTAGTAACATGCTTTGGCACTTTCACAAAATAGAACTATAATATTTTGGTCACTACCTTTTCAAATAGGGAGACAACCATTTCACATTTCATTTTTAAGATGCTGTGAGGTCACCATGAAGCGATAGTACTCAAGCCTTCGAAACCAACTAATAATCACTTTACTCCAAATAGCCATCACACTCAGCTAAACATTGCTTTAGAAATAAATTCTTATTTAGAGAAAAATACCTACAAGCAAACTTTTTTTTAAACTCAAAACATAAAATAATTTGGGTTCAGTGGTCCTATCAGGCCTCTGGGAACCTAGTGAAACTGCATATACTGCTCCATTGATAACTATACCCCTGACATATAAATCCCTTCCTCGATCCATCACACTCACTCTCCCAGTCACTAATTGCAGTCACTTTCAGTTACTCTTACTCCCTCCCGTGCACTCTCTGGGGCATATTATCAACAACTAGCGATATTTATCGCAAATAAGCTTAGCGACATTTTTTCTATCGCCGTGCATCGCCGGGTTTTATCGCAGAGATAATGTGCTATTAGCAACGTTTATCTCAAATGCGATAAAATATCCGGCGATAGCGGCATAATGCGTGAATATCGCTGGAAATCCAGCGATATTCAGGCATTAACGCCAATAGGGTCTTAACCTGAATATCCTACTCCTATTGGATGTACAGGTTAAGAAGTGTTCTGAGCAGGCGTTAGTTTTCAGCGATATTCGCGCCTAGTGTGGATTTTTTTATCACTACGCCTGCGTTGATAATAGGCGATCGCTAATGACTTGCAAAGTGGGCGTACCCAACCTGTTAGCGACTGAAAGCAGTTGCAAAGTGGGCGTACCCAACCTGTTAGCGACTGAAAGCAGTCGCTAACAGGTTGGGTACGCCCACTTTGCAAGTCATTAGCAATAATATCGCTGACATGCAAAGCGGGCCCCAAACCGTTCGCTATCGCCTACAAACTGTCGCTAACTGCTGTTAGCAACAACTTGCTAATAGGGCGAAAAAATTATCGCCGCTTTAGCGGGAAAAAGTCCCCCTAAAGCGGCGATAAGGCCCTTGATAATATGCCCCTCTAATTTTTACAAGCTTCCTTTCTCACTGACACTAACAAACACGCTCACACAAATTCAAATTCTCCCATCCTCTGTCAATCTCATTTACTCTCGATCACACACCAATACTGACGCAGACACTCACTCACTTATTCACACATACACAGAGAAACTTAACTTGCTTACTCTGTTGGTGACTCCTGCTCCTCCATGGCAGCAACAGAGCAGGAATTAAGAGCTGGATATAGGAACCAGCAAGGCATGATTCCTGCACTGCAAATGAGCAGAGACACTGCAGAAGAGCCAGGATTAACCAGGGGACAACCCTCATCAACCTCTCTCCCAACTTCTTGATAGGGCTGGAACCACAGCCCTGACAGAAGCAGGCACAGTGCTTGAGCTCCTAGCCTGCTGTTCTGAACATCATTGACTACAGCATTACATTGATTAGCACCCTGATAGTCATATTTTAAGAGATAAACTGCACCTCCTGAAGCGTCCACAGTAGATCTGCTAAATAATATGGATTGTGTCTGTGTGATGGGACATAGCCAAAGTATGCGCTTTTTTATGCAAATTTTTACAGCGCAAACTCGATCCAAAGGTATTGGAGCGCTTTATTAGAGCACCATTTTATTACGCAAGGGCACATTCATTTTGAGGCACAAAGAGATTAAGGGCCAGATGTACGACCATTCAGTTTAGCGAGTCGCAAATTGCACAGAATTAAGACTCGCAATTTACGACTTGCTAAAGTGAAGGTACAACAGTGTCTGAGGCAATGTTTGCGAATCCCAATGGGGTCGCAAATTGCATGCCTCATCAGTATTCATGAGGCAAGTGCAATTTGCGCCCCCATTGGGAATGGCTAGCACTCACAGGGATAGTGGCCTGCTGGGGTCAAACCCCCATGTCTGGTACTGCTTTTTCAATAAAGCAGTTTAAAAAAAAAACCGCAGCCTGTTTTCCTTTCAGGAAAATGTGATGCATTTAAAAAATAAAAATGAAACTTTTCAGTTTCATTTTTTAAGGGCAGGCTGTGGTCTCTGGGACCACTTCCTGCTCATAAAAAATTATTTTCGCAACCATTCACAAAGAGGAAGGGGTCTCCTGGGGACCCCTTCCCGTTTGCGAGGGGTTTACCACCTACTTGAAGTAGGTTGTAAACTGCCATTGTTTTGCGACCGCAAATGCGGTTGCAAAACAATCATACATTGGTGTTAGACTCCCTATTAGGAAGGGACGCCCTTGGCACGCCCATTCCTAATACCGAGTCGCAAACTATATTTTGCGAGTCGCTAATAGGTTAGCGGCTTGCTAAATATGGTTTGTGCATGGGGAAGGTGAATTTTTGCAGTCGCAAACAGGCAGAAATCCTGCAAAAAACGGTTGTACATTTGCCCCTAAGTGATTTGTCAGGAATCACAGGATGTTGATCCTCCCACTGAGACAGGAACCCAGTTCCCCAGCTTCAAAGCTGTTACGCCATATCTTCTCTTTCTTGACCATGCACAGTCCATACATCCACCTACAGACTGCCCCGCCTTTAAGCAGCACACTGTAGCTGGATCATTGCCTAGCCCCTCAACTACATCTTTTATCAGGAGTCTGGAGAGGCTGATGAGGAAACGTACCAGTGCACACACAGTGTTCTTGAAAGCACAAATATTGTGTTTACATGGACACTGCTAAATGCAAAAAATAGCAGACTGGGTAGAGACTAGGGACTTGATCCAGGGAGTCACAAGTGGTAGGGCACTTCCCAAATACCCCTGTTGACGAACTACCACTTTGAATTATGGTATCTCTTTAGGACCTTAAAAAGAGCTGAATTTGATCCCGATTTCATTTAAGAGTAATGTGCAGCAGCACTCTTCCATTAAGGCGGAGGAGCATCGCCCACCGCTGCCAGCGCAGCAGGTACACACTGAATATTAAAATGGTCATTACCATTTATATATTATGTTTGCTGCCGGCTGTGCTAGCTAGCACACGCATGATGATGGGGGTGGGCAGACAGATTCCTGCGTCTTGCAGGATGACTTCTCAGTGTGCATGACAGATTGGCTGACTGTTTACAGCCGGCCAATCTTTCATGTGCACTTCAAAGCCTGCAATCCTAGTGATGAAAAACACCAGAGGGATTGCAGGCACAGGCCCCCAGCCTCAAAATGAGCACTGGATTAACCTGCTCCAACCAATCATGGAGCTGCTTTTAGCAGCTCCAGGATTGGTTGGATTCATAAGCAGGAAATACATCACCTTCCTTCCTGCTCGTTGTCCTCTTTGGAAGTGGCAACACATGGGTGAATTTACGGCGTGCTGCGCCACACCGATTTCAATAGTTGCTAGCCGCCCCTGGTAAAGTGGATGTACATTGAACCACTGGTTACAACAGACTGCTGGGGTTTCCTGTCTGACCCTTTTTCTACCTCCAAAGGAATGAAACAGTTATGTCATTTTTCCTCCTTTCCCTCCTTACTTGCTCTGGAATCCCTCACATCCGGCACAAGATGGTCGAATCAATCAAGGTTGTGGAAGATACTGTGGTATACAGGATTATACTGTATACATGAGACATCCTCATTACTCTCAGAGAACTGTTAAATTTGATCATTAGTTTGGTCCCACTGATTGAAGATCGTTTGTCCTTTTCTGGATGTAAGGTTGGAGTGAGAGGGACATTCTTCCATTCACTAGGATCACAGCAGCGGCGCTGGAGTATGGATTTACTTGAATGTCAAAGAATCTGAAATATCTTGGTGTCTTTATCAATAGAGGGCTAGAGGGTAAGATCTACAAACTCATATTGCAGAAACTGACAACGATTTCACCTCATGGTCATCCTCACATATGTCCGAAAGGGTTATGGCACAAGTTGTAAAAAAAAAGTTGGTGACACCAAGGAACCAATTTTCTTAGGAATGCTGAGTTTTCCTGTTCTTAAATCCACGCTATAGAATATGTACAAACACATCATTGATTTTATTTGAGCAGGTAGGAAACCTGGGCACAAATCTACTAAATTAAACTCTGTAACTGTGTTAGGGGATTGTTGCTTACCAAATACATGTCTCTACCACTTGGCATATAATCTCTCGCATCTAGTATACATGGACCATGACCAACTGGTCCCAACCCCCCCATAAAGAATGTTATTAATTCACCACTTTGGGAAAATTTCCGGGGCTTAACATTTTGGATTGCAAATACTCGAGCACATCGGAAACCTAGCCCTCCACCTTGTCAGGGCTATGGAATCCGGGACCTATGTTCACAGAAAGCTTAATATGTGGACAGACTCATGCAAAGCCACCCCTGTCACATAATGTAAGTTATTGGGGGGCATACATGTTAACTGTTTGACCTGGTCTCTCCAAGGCATACTAGATGACCCATTCTATGATTGTTCCCTTAAGAACGTTCCTTCCTTATGCACTGAATTCCATTTACAATACCCCCAAGAGTGGAGAATCCGACCACCCCACACATTGCTTCAATGGGAGGCCTGTTCCAGGACCATTTCTGCCACCAGCATCTACAATACTTTCCTGTTAGATAATGGGACAAAGACATGGATGGGGCTTGTAGCAGGCATATATACTGTTTTGATTTCTCAACTCTATTGACAAGCACAGTTGTTGACTGAAATTCTGTAAGAGAAGCGGTCCTCTCAGCTTTGCACACGTGACAGAGAACTACGAGAAGCCAGACTTAAATTCACATACTTTAAAATATTATGAAACTGATACTGGGCTTTGTTAAAGTCATATAAGATGAAATTAAGTGCAGATGATCTTTGTTGGCGGTGCAAGGCACTAGGATGTGATGTGATATTCGTGCTGTGGTCCTACCCTTTCTTGTCACGGTCCTAGTGAGATCTATGGCACCGACTGAATGCTAACAGTGGCTGCAGGTTCAAACCCACATCCAAACTGGTCACTCTGCACTTATACAGCACCAGCTCTCATTGGCGGAGGATGGAGGACTTCAGGAAAGTGCCACTGCTGGAAGAGGAGAAAGTGTCTGTGGGAATCCAGACATGGATTCTTGATGAGGAGTCCCTGAAAGCAGAGTGAACAGAGTCTATGTCACTCAGGGGTGACCAGTAGACTTGGAAGACGGATGCCCTCGATGTCGAGTGCTTCAGGAAGGATGTCAGTGACCTTGACTCTGCAGCTACGAGGACCTGGTGATGCTGAGGACCCGGATATGAGCTGTCCCACAAAGGATGTCGAGTGCTGAGGGGTCGGTTTCCGGCAGGAGCACCAGCAAACCTTGGCAAATGCAACCCACGCAGGAAATCAAGCAGGTGCATGGTTTGGATCAGCAGGGTCCAGTAAACTCACCACAAGCAGGGCAGTCAGGGCAGGCCTGAGCAATCAGAGGAGCCCAAGGAAAATAAAGGTGACCCTCAAATGGAACCACAGGCCGGAGGCACTGGAGTCGCCAGAGGACCTCAAGCAGCTCAGCAAAAGATGCAGACCACGATGCACAGAATGCGCTGTGGCTAAAGATTCTGGTCACTGGAGATGCTCAAGGTTGGGGCTACCAGGAGCCTGAAGATCTTCTTGCAAAGATGTCAACAA
Organism: Lissotriton helveticus; assembly: GCF_964261635.1. Taxonomy (NCBI): domain Eukaryota; kingdom Metazoa; phylum Chordata; class Amphibia; order Caudata; family Salamandridae; genus Lissotriton; species Lissotriton helveticus. The sequence goes on from NC_136057.1 coordinate 1,641,217,442, forward strand.
GCCTTTGCAACTGCAAAGGGGCGCAGTACCCAGGGGTTCGTTTATTGCAACCCCCACAAGGACTACTGGCCTCAAACTTGGTGAGAAGATGGAGCAGTACTCAGAAGCTGAGGAAAACTACCATCTGTTTTGCAGAGCCCAAGGAGTCTGAAGGAGCTCTGGATCTGCATACTGGTAGTCCTCATTGTGGTGCCTGTGAATGCAGTGGAGTGACTCCTTCACCCCAAGGGAGATTACTTTTGTTGTCCTCGATGCTTCACAGGCCTTGGTAGGTTCCTTTATGATGCACAGGCACAGACAATGCAGCAGACTGGAAGGGAGACGAAGTCAGGCCCAAACGAAGCCCAGTGAAGTCCAGAGTGCCCAGACAGTAGAAGTGCAGTGGTTTCAGTTCTGAATCTTATCCCACAAAACTAGGGACCTACACCCAGGTAATCCCTTAAGTACCCTAAAGAGAGGGTTAGGGAGACTCAGGGTATCCTCCTAGGGGAGGCACTGGGCAGGGGGGAGGTTACTCCCATGTCCTTTGTCTAGTTCCGCTCCAGAGCGGGAGCCAATGGCCATCCAGGACTGGTATGAACTGGACTAAGGACAGGGACACCAAATGTGCCCCTAATTCAGACTTTCAGGCGCTGACAAGTGCACGCACCCAGTCCTAATGCACTAAATCCTGTCTGGGAGGCCAGACTTTTGTGTCTATCACTTGAGCATTCCTAGGTCTCTCGTAAGTATACCACATCTAGCTTTACTCTTCAGAGTTCCTGTGAGATTGTCTCTCACTTCACTTTTAAATGTGGGATTTAGATATTCTAGATCACTGCATCAATATTTACTAGCCAATGCACAATTTTGTGTTTCACCTTTTTATATACGAATTGAGCTTCAATATTTTTATTCTTTTTGAATTACTCATCCATCGCACCTTGATCTCAACCAAGTTAGGTCATCCTTCTCAAAACACACCTTTTCACTTGGCCTGTCCAAAACCTATGCTCCCTCCACTGCCCAAATTCCCTTAAACCTTCCCTCCCATAAGGGCACATTTGTATAACTTTTTTCAAGACTTAACAAGGTGAAAATATCCCTATTGTGGTATAGGGGATCTGGTTAAAAATACTAGCATGAAACAAACACATTATCGACAGACCATTTTTTTAAATTCAACTAGTAACAATCCCTTTATGTTTAAAGGCATTATCACTTTAAATCATTTCTAAGTTCCATTAATTCTGTAAACGTGAAAAACATACCTTATTTACATAAAGTAAAAATAAGAATCCAAAATGTTCTTTTCAATTTTTTGGAATGTGAATACAATTATGATATTTCTTGTTTTAATATCATTTATTTTTTTGTATAGCCTCCATAGAGTCAGAAAACCAATTCACATCTCTAGTAACACATAATTCTGTCACAAAGCTCATAATGTCACATATTTAATGTATTAGAAATATTTGCTTTTGACTTCATGCGCAACTCTTGATTTCACTTTGATAAGCTTGAAACTTGAATTGTAACAGTGTAAAGGTGCATAGTTTCTTAGAACAATCTTGTCAGTTCTTAACGTAAGTTTAGTTGCATACCATGTATATACATACTCATTATTTCATATTGTGCAAACGATTAAATGCATTTTCAACAAAGTAGGTAGAATATCTGGTGTAATATTAATGCCATATACTGTACACATATTTTTTCATTCATATAAAATATATTTGAGCTACATTGGTAGAATTCTGCAAAACCTATGATGACTTTACGCCAACTCTTATTCTTGTGCTCTGCGTATGCTGATAAGTCCTCCTGCTTTACATTTTTAGGTTGCACACAAGATCGTTTTTATCTTAAAAAAACATACAAATTGCTTTGAGCCCGCCCATTAATTACCATTGGCTACCTTTATTGTCAGTCTAATTTCATTGGTCAGCAGCAGCTGGTTTCATTTTTGTAATCTCACTAGCATGGAGCTTTCAGAGGATTTTAGTTTCCTCTTCTTTAGATTTGACATACACCCAAAGCACTGCAAGGAATCAACTGGGTATGCTTCACATCTCCCTTCAACTTGTGCCTTTAGACAGGCAGTAACTTTGAGGTGATCTTGGCCTTAAAGTCGAACTCCCCAGAGTCTCCTCCTAGCTGCAACCACACTAACCCCACCCCACCCCCTTTGTTATTTTGTCTCCCCATGCTTCCCCAGCAGAGGATGTGCTACCCACTGCCCCACCCCTACCTCTGTGGCCTCGCATGCTCACATTATCTGGTGCCAGCACGGTTTTATTTGTCAATATTTGATTAATGTATTAATGAATCATTGGCAAAATGATATGTCTCTCACACCCTGGCCCTCACACTTCATGGCTTAGGACAACTCTACCTCATTTCTGTAGAGCAGGTGTCTACAACGAGTGCCTTGTGAGCTTCTGAGCTACCAGTAGATCTCCAGGTCTCGGTGAGTAGCTCTCCTGTGTGCAGTCCGGCCTATGACTAGTGAAGGTTTTGCTTGGTTGACTTATTACATGTATACCAAAATTAAAAAACATGTATTCAAGACAAAAATATGTTTTTTTCACAACTCTTAAGCCGATGTCTGTAGAAGAAAAGTTGTGTTTTAAAAATGTGCTTAAAGTTATTATTTGAGTTGAAGAGATTTATTGCTCCTATTTGTACCTTGGTGCCAGAGGGATTGCAGCTATTATTTGTATGAACTACCCATGTAATCTTTCAGTTCAAATTGTCAAAACCTTTTTTTCATTACTGCTGTAAACCCTGCCTAATGCACCAATGTGCTCACTGCTGACACTTTTGGTTCACTTTTACATCACTAGTATTAGTGACTTGATGATTTTCATTGAGCATACATTTTCATTGTACATACATTTCCTGTTACAGAAAAAGTTGGAGATCCCTGCTGTAGAGGGATAGGTGCAAGCAGCTCCTTAGCACTGACTTTCCCTTCCTTCCTTCTACACTCCACAGCACAGTCTGCTTTTAAATATATTCTCCCATTTTTTTCAAAAGCACAGCAGATGCAGTGAGAGAAAAGAAAGCAACCCAAGAGAGATAAAAATGTGTTTTACATTTTGTTTTGCATAAGTTTCTTGTTTCAACTTGATGTCCTGGTGATTGTTGCTCTGTCTGCTATTTGGGTCTGTGTTGATCTCAAATAGGTGGGCAAAATTTATTTCATATGGGAAGTGACAAGATGTGACCACTGAAAAAGTAACAAGTATTGTCATAGCCGATAGGTCTCACCTGTGCAAAAACTATTGGCTTGTCAAAAAAATGTTTAACCATGACGTCATTAATGCCAATAGATCTTGAATAGTTCAGATCTGTGGTGCCCCCAATTCCTTGACGCCGTAATCACGTGCTTGTTTTGCCTAATGGTTAATCCAGTCCTAGGGATTTCCTGTAGCCAGACTTCACACCCTAGAACAGCAGGATGCCAGGCAGCAATAAACTGGAATCATCATTTTCCTTTTAACCTCTTTCATGCGTCGGACAGCCATAAGTCATCTGATGCCACAGTACTCGTGTGCGTCAGATGGCTCCCGGCCGTCCGCACACATGCCACTTGAAATCCCTCTGGTGCAGGCACCAGAGGGATTTATTTCAGTCCAAAACAGCCTTGGGAGCTAGGGAACGGCTTCCCCAGCTCTCGAGGCTGTTTGGGTTATTTCAGTGAAATGATGATCAGCGCGCACGTCGCTCTGATGTCATTTCACTTTAAACGAAATCGAAAATAACCAATAGGCCCAATTCAGTTTCACTGCCTACGTGTTCAGGGTGCTATCTCAGCCCCAGAGCACGTAGGCAGATGGGAGAGGTATCGTTGGAAAGGGGAGAACTTCCCTTGTGGATAATTTTGAAGTCTCCACAGTATGTTTTGGGCCATTTCCTGTTGTGGGCATTAGGCTTACCCACACAAGTGAGGTATAATTTTTATCTGGAGACCTAGACGAATGCTGGGTGGTAGGAAATTTGTGGCAACCCGGTGATCCAACAACTTTCCCACACAGAAAAATGAAAAAAACTTGATTTATTTAGCTAAATTTGAGGTTTGCAGGGAAGACTGGGTAGGAAAATGTTGGGAGATCCACACAAGCCACACCTCCCTGGAATCTCCTAGGTGTCTAGTTTTCAGAAATGTTTGGGTTTGGTAGGTTTCCCTAGAGGGCCACTGGGCCCTGGACCAAAACCTGTCTTGGGCAATAGGTCTACACACACACAAGTGAGGTACCATTTTTATCGGAGGACTTGTGGGAATGCTTGGTGCGTGGAAGTTTATGGCTTCCTGCAGATTCCAGAACTTTCCATCAAAGAAAAGGGAGTAAATGTGTTTTTTTTTACAAAGTTTGAGATGTGCAAGGTATTCTGGGTCAAAGAACCTGACGAGAGCCACACGAGTCACCCCATCCTGGATTTCCCTGGGTGCCTAGTTTTCAAATAGGTACAGGTTTGCTAGGTTTTGCAAGATGCCGGCTGAGCGAGGGTCCAAAATGCACAGCTAGGCACATTGCGAAAAAGGGCCAGTTTTCACTGAAAAATGTGATGTGCCAACGCTGCGTTTTTGGCCATTTCCTGTCACCGGCAGTAGGCCTACCCATACAAGTGAGGGAGCATCAGGTGACTTGGGGGAACACAGAACAGTAGAACAAGTGTTATTAACAATTGACTCTTTATGCATTTCTGCCTTCCAAATGTAAGGCAATGTGTAAAAAAGAACAGTCCTTTACAGTGTAAAAAAATATCCTGTTGCGCCACTATGCCATCTGTTTGTCCTTTTTTGTAAAAGAAAATAAATTTACCAGCTTCACAGTTTGCAAAGCTGGTGAAGTTTTAGTAACACTATGTGAAGTTGTGAAATTATCACATGTAGAAACACATTGTCAGATTTTTGAGTATCAATCTCCAAAACAGCGCACAAACCCTGGCTCTATAATGTAATTATCAAGGGATAGTACTGGCCAACAATGGATATGGTAAAGTATTACATCTGCAGTTGCAGATTATGGCTGAATATTACATTAATACAATTTGTACATCACAGCTTGTTTTTCAATAACTTTTAACAACTGTCCAACTGGTTTTTATTAAAGAAAATAGTTATCGAATTGTAAGTCAACTGTAGAAATACTTACAATATCAAAATAGCATTGACAGGCATCGATAGTATTGAGGAGTTCATACACGTGGTCCTGCAGGTATCCAAGAAAGGAAAGAAACATTTTATGGATCAGAAGATGATTCATGTGCCAACTTATTTATCATAGTAGCAAACGTTTTAATTAGTTGTGTATGGTCCTCTATTGAGATTGGTAGATAATCCAGCGGTAATGCAAAATAAGTGTTAAGAATATTTCCTTTGGGTATTACTGCTGGATTTCAGCCTGAATAAGAGCAAGTAAAAGACAAATATTATGTGGTAAATAATTTACTGTGCATATTGCTATTTACTTTTCCCTTACTAATCTTTATTGTAGAAGATAAATTATCATTGTCCTCAATTGTCTTAATTTTTAGGTCAAGGTTTTGATAACACAGCTGACAAACAAACCTACTTCTTGCAATCTACTAGAGTGGGTTTTTGGTCTGCCCAATTCAACCATTGAGATTCTTGTTTTAGCTATTGGTCTGAGACTTTCTTCATAATTTCCTAGCTGAGCCTAGTGGAGTATTCATCTCTCACCTAATGCTAATGGTTGTTGGGGTGTATTATTCCACCCAAACTTAAGTGCTTGCACTGAACTAAATGAGGGACTAGCTTATGGCTATAACTCTCTCTGTCTGCTGACTCTCTCCTGAGGGATGTATGACGGTACAACGCGTGGTATTACCGCGCGTACCATTACAACGCGTCTTTTACAAAGCAAGTCATTACCACGACTTGTGCTGTAGGGGTGCGGACTCGGAATAGTTAAATTTACTATTCCAACACCAGCCTACGTACAGTAGGGAAGATGTTGGAATAGTAAATCTACTATTCCTTATCCTTGAGCGCCCTCCAGCGCAAGTCGTGGTTACGACTTGCGTTGTAAAAGACGCGTTGTAACAGTACTGCGGGGTAACATCCACGTTGTAAAGGATGTTCCCCTCCTGAGTGGCTAATTCTGTTTCTCCTCTCAATTCCTTCTTACCTCCCCTTACTTACTCCCTCTCCGTGCTCCTTTTACCCCCACCTACACATTCGCATATCTCTTTCCCTCTGTTTGAGTCACTTCTAGAAGTCTGATTTCAGAATGTGAAAGGGTGTTGAGGATTCGGCATGATTGAAAGCTCTGGAGGTGAAACTGAAAGAAGCTCATGGTTTTCACAGTACCTGTCACCAAGTCAAAAAATATCTAGTCTACATGTTCATTCAATCCTTACTACTCTTTGCAGATACAGAGATGGCATTGGTCATATATGATCCAGTGCCTCGGCCATTTTTTCTGTGTTCAATCCTCCTCCCACACTCTGTCATCATTCATCCCATTTCCACTGTCCTGTCTGTTAGAGAGACCATATGGATCGCCTGACTGAAAGCTCTGGAAACAGAGCAATGGTCACATATGGGCCAAATTGAATCATGATTATATGGGAAGTGATGCAGGTTCAAGGGTGTTGAAGTGTGGACAACACCAAAGGAAAAAAAGACATTATATGGTGTGTGGGCGCCAACAGAGATTGTCGCATTGAGCACCACCAATACTAAAGTTGGACCTGAACAGACTACTCCCAAAGCTATGGAAGGAATGGCCCCACAAAATGTGAGCCAATGCTCAAGGCAGTACTGTGGTGTGAGAATAAATCCATTAATTCTAATACACCTGGATGTGCCTCAGCACACGGGTAAAGAATGGAGAGGTGTGAGGGGACAGAGAGGAGGAACAGACAGAAACTCACAGAAGGAACCGACAGAGAGGGATGTTGTGAAGGAATCTCTCATACAGTTAAATTCAAACACTCAAAGGGAGGTAGAATGATTCACACAAAAAAACGATTTGATTTATATGAAAGATGGATACTGGCTTGATCCAAGATTATTAATACTTTTGTTTATTAGCATTTGAAAGGTTACAACAATACAGCACAATGTTAACAGTAAAACGGTAACCTGGGTTTACAATGTTTTGCCCACACTGTGCTCACAGGAGCTAGCGAACACCCACAAGGGATGGAATTATGGTTGCACTTTCAGGAGGACTAATTGCCATAGGAAACTAATAATACACATTTTAAGAAAAAACTATAACTGTGTCCATGCGTGCCTAAGTCTTGTCACAAAATGAGTGAACACCATCAGTTGTGGAGGAGGGTGGGAGGTGTGTAAAGGGGGGGCGAGGGAGAGAAATCCATCCTGCATACGGCAGCACCAGTACCCACGCACCCTCAGTCCCATTAGGGTTTGGCTTATTTACACAGCCAGGACTTGGTCCCACAGTCTGCCCCTCCTCAGAGTAAACTACAGTCCCAATAGATTCCCATTCGTTAACCACTTCCCTCCAGCATGGTTCAATAGGTTTGTGATGGACACCCCTTGCTTTCTTCATCCGTAGCACCCTTTCCTCAGCACATGCCCAGCATGTGACTACCTGTGAGTGTAATTGAATTGACATGTGTTGCTAGAGAATTTCTGTGACCAAGCAAGCACCCTTCCCCATTCAGTGTCAGTCATATCCCGTCCTACATCAGTGGCCCAGTGAGCCCAAAATGCATCCAATTGTTTATTAATCAGTCCATTTAGAGCCCTATGAGCCATGACACTAATTGAAAACTCGTTCCCAGCGTCAAGCGTATCTAAGGGACCACATGCATGGGAGTTTCTGCTCCTGCAACACCCCACACGTCTGATAGGGCATGAGTAAGCACTTTGTAGGTAAGAAATGTTCCCACTGGCTTGCCTGTCTGATTCACCAGATCTCCAAAGGGCATTAAGACATTCATCTGAAAGCACTCTTCCAGGGTCACCAATCCTGCCTCCGTCCAGTAGTACATTTGCCCTGCAGTAAAGAAAGTCAATGGGTCGCCATGAAGGAGGCCCACCAATTGGAGTTCACCATACCAGTACACCACAGCCCACGTCATGAGCAGGCCAGGGCAGTGGACAAACAGATACCCGGACGGGGAATCCGAAGTGCAACAGCTTTGCCTGCAGGAATCCGTGGTTGGGCTTAAGAGTGCATCAAAATGAGACACAGGACTTCAGAGATCGATGACCCCCCCCCCCCCCCCAGGCTTCTCTAGAGCGATCATCCAGGTAGTGGAAAACTTAGATTCCCAAGTATTTAAAGGTTCGCGGAGCCCAAAGTATATCACGTGGAGAAGATAGAGACCCGATCCAGTGACCACTGGAAACATGCATGTTTATCAATCAATCAATCAGGGGGTTTGTTGAGCGTGCTACTTGCCCGTGAGGGTCCCAAGGTGCTGGGAGGGGGAGGGGGGCAGCTTCGGATCAGTTGAAAAGCCAGGTTTTGAGGTTATTCCTGAACATGTTCAGGGTCGGGGAGCGTCTGGTGTTCACACGGAGCTCATTCCAGGTCTTGGCTGCGATGTAGGAGAAAGCTCTCCCACCTGCTCTGTTTCTGCGGATCCGGGGAACTTCTGCCAGGGCAAGGTCGGCGGAGTGGAGGTTCCTCTTGGGTACTTGGAATGCGACTCTCTTGTTGAGGTATTTGGGTCCGATGTTGTTGAGGGATTTGTAGGCGTAGGTGAATACCTTGAAGGTGACCCTCTTCTTGACGGGGAGCCAGTGGAGGTCTCGCAGGTGTTGGGTCATGTGTTTGTGGCGAGGTGTCCCGAGTACGAATCTCACTGTGGCGTTTTGGATGGTTTGCAGCTTGTGTAGAAGAATTTGGTTGATTCCGGTGTAAAGGGCGTTGCCTTAGTCCAGTCTGCTGGTTATGAGCGTGTGGGTAACGATCATTCTGCAGTCAGGGGGATCCATTTGAAGGTCTTGCGGAAGATGCACAGGCAGTTGAAGCTGGTGGAGGTGACGGCGTTGATCTGGCAGTTCATGGAGAGGGAGGAGTCAAAGATGATGCCGATGTTTCGAGTGTGGTCTGTAGGGGTGGGTGGGTTCCTGAGGGAGGAGGGCCACCAGGTGTTGTTCCAGGCGGAGGTGCAGGGTCCGAAGATGAGGACCTCGGTCTTCTCTGAGTTGAGCTTCAGACAGCTGTCTTTCATCCAGGCTGCGACGTTCTTCATTCCTTCATGGAAGCAGAATCTGGTGTCTTCAGGATTCTTCGTGTGTGAGAGGATGAGCTGGGTGTTGTCGGCGTAGGATACTATGCTGAGCCCATGCTGTCTGACGATGGCGGCGAGGGGGGCCATGTTGATCTTTAGGAGTGTGGGGCTGATCGATGAACCTTGGGGCACACCGTAGTTGATGTTGGTGGGTTTGGAAAGGAAAGGAGCAAGTCTGATCCTCTGGGTTCGGCCAGAGAGGAAGGATAGGATCCAGTTGAGGGCGGTTCTTTGTATCCCCGTGTCGTGAAGTCTGGCTGTGAGCATGCGATGTGAAATGGTGCAGAAGGCTGCGGAGAGGTCTAGTAGGATGAGGGCTTTGGTGTGTCCCTGGTTGAGTAGCATGCTGATGTCATCAGTGGCTGCGAGGAGGGCGCTCTCCATGTTGTGCTTACTGCGGAATCCAGACTGGAAGGTGTTTAGGATGGAGTTCTCTTCGATGAAGGTGGTCAGCTGGGTGTTTACGAGTCTCTCAGTGACTTTGGCTGTGAATGGGAGGAGAGAGATAGGCCGGTAGTTTTTCAGATCCATAGGGTCGGCCGTAGGTTTCTTGAGGAGGGGTCTAACTTCCGCCTGCTCCCAGTTGTTTGGGACAACACCGGATCCGAAGGAGGCGTTTATGGTCCGTCCTAGTTCGGGTGTGATGGCGGCGGCGGCCCTGTGGAATATATGCGGTAGGAAGTGGTCCATTGGGGCTCCTGAGTGAGTTTTCATCATGGTAGAGGTGGTGAGCTTGACGGTGGCCGGATTCCAGGTCATGATGATAGGCTTGTCGGCAGCGGTGCCAAGGGGGGTGGTGTCGGGCCTCTTTTCGTTTAAGTTGACTGCAGTTGTACTGCAGTTTACCCAGAGATCCAAGGTCCTTCCAAATTCCTCAAGGAACTGCAGGGCCTGCCGAATATCACCCACTCCATCCCGCAGGTAAATAAGCAGGTCATCTGCAAATAAATGTAATAACATCGACCGAACCATCTAGTTTAATACCCCAATCTATTAACTCCGTTGAAAACTTTTTTCCCTGCGGCTCCACAGCCAGGGTGGATAACAGAGGTGACAGGGGGCAACCCTGTCTAGTGCCCATGAATATTTCTTAGGCCTCCAAAATCATGTGCCTTGTTTTAACCCTAGCCATTGGGTGAGCACACAGTAGCTAGGCCTATCTTACTCTGTTTGCACCGAGTCTCATGCAATACGTAGTGACCTCCAAGAACTCTCAATGCATTCTGTTGAAGGCCTTCTCAAGGTCCACCCACACAATCACTGAAGCAAGGTCAGATAACCGGTCATGGGCACATATGTACCCACGACACAAACCAATGAAATGGAGACTGAGGGAGCTTTTTTTCGGTTCATGAGAACGCTCAGGTTACGACACTATTTCACCAATATACTTGAACCACTTGAACCAATGCATACAGCCTCAAATGGCCAACTTGAGAAATTTAAACCAAAGAGTGTGTTTCAACCTCCCATCTCACACAAAATGTTAGATACCTTTGAAGTAATGGTTAAAAAAGATCTACAAAAATTGGACTACAACAAACCTAAGTACAATAATTTGACAAAAAAAGAAAGGATCACCTTGCAAAACTTATCCACCAACAGGGAGATAATGATTCAACCAGCGGACAAAGGGGGAGCCCTTGTGGTAATGGATGCACAGTTCTATGAATTTAAAGTTGATCAACATGTATCTGATCAAGACACATATCTACGGTTACCATCTGATCCCATAACAAAATTACAAAAAATGTTGGATGACCTATTACAAATAGCAGAAGACAATCATTGGATTGACCAGAAAGTAAGAGCATATTTGACGACCAAGTATCCCAGAACTCCAAAGCTATACATGATTCCTAAGGTGCATAAACATCTAACAAATCCACCCTTCAGACCGATCGTGTCGGGGTGCGGGTCATTATTTGATCCCCTCGGCCGATTCCTAGACCACTTATTACAGCAGTTTGTTCAGAACTGGGGATCATATATACGTGATACTACGGATTTCTTAAATAAACTAACATGGACAGAACAAGGCTTTCAACCAGAGTGGATGTTATGTACTATAGACGTAGTGGCTCTTTATACGTCGATCCCACATGAAGCAGGTCTTGAATCAACTGAATGGGCTCTTTTGAAAATGGGGGAATTGTCAAAACATAAGGTATTCTTGTTACAATTACTAAAGTTCTGTTTACACAACAGTTACTTCCTTTGGAGGGAACATCACTACGCCCAGCTGACTGGTACGTCCATGGGATTTGCGGGAGCGCCGACTTATGCTAATATATTTATGGCCCAGTTTGAAGCAGAAAATGTCATGAATACTGAAGACTGGAAACATGTGAAAATGTACTGTCGTTTCATAGACGACATTTTTCTAATCTGGGACAGCACTAAAGAACACCTAGAAAGGTTAATCTTGATGATGAATTCAATTAACCCCAGGATCAAATTCACACACAAGATCAGTTCACAAACAATAGACTTTTTAGATGTAAGAATCACCAAAGAGGCATCAGGTTTTTCTACACAACTATACACAAAACCAACGGATAAGAACAATGCATTAGGATACACTAGTTTTCACCCCAGGAGCTTAATCAAAAATCTTCCGAAATCCCAATTCATAAGGATCAAAAGAATATGTTCTGACAACCAAGTATCCATAAACACCATTCATCAACAGGCTACCAAATACGAAGCAAGAGGATATCCTCGGAAGGAACTTGAGGAGAGCATAGCGAAAGTGATGGCATTAGACAGAACCGATTTATTGAAGCCTAAGAAGAGAATCACTAAAGAAAAAATGGTTCTTGTAACAAAATACACCACCCAGTCAAGAAATATCAAAAAAATAATTAACACCAGGTGGGAACTTCTAATGAATGAACCAGATTTTAAAGGACTATTTAGAGACTTACCGATACATGCATATACCAGGGGGCAAAATTTGCGTGAAAGAGTGAAGCAGAAACCATCGACATCTTCAACAGCATCTTACAAAGGAATGAGTAGATGTCTAAATTGCACAAACTGTAACAATGTGATAATGGGCAATACCATTAGTTATCCCATCAGAGGAAAAACCATAGATTTGAAACACACTAGTGACTGTAACACTGCAAACGTAGTGTATGGAATCAAGTGCCCATGTGGCAAGCTCTACGTGGGCAAGACGGAACGCAAGATTAAGATTCGAATTACGGAGCACAAGAGCAGAATTCGCAATTTGAACTTAACATCACCTTTAGCAGTCCATTGGAAGGACACAGGCCACACAATCTCTCAACTACGATTTTTGATCATTGAACAAGTACCAATGAAGGCAGGGATCAATAATCATCAAAGATTGTTGCAAAGAGAATTATTTTGGATTAAAAATTTGCAAGCGATGGCTCCAAGGGTTCTTAACGACAAATATGATTTATCATGTTTTTTATGAGAATACAATAAATCTGACAATCACATGAAGATAATAACAACAAAGCCCCTATATACTAGCACACACCAACTGAAAACTACGTAACATAGAGAAATGAGTCAAACCATAGAACAACTGTGACACAGAACCAACAGGTTTCGTTGTTAGGCAGGTTTTATACACATAAGAGATATTAAAACCAGCAGGAAGTATAAGATAACTTGGTTTTAGGTTTGTGGAGAAAATTAAGAACAAATGAATCAGTATAAATTCAGCAAACTTAATCATGGTGTAGCATTGTAATAAGCAACAGGGGTATTAGATAAGATGATTTTTAAGTGTATTTGTAAACCAAAACTAAGAAATGGAATTATTGCAAATATGTACCTATTAAGTGATCTTTGTGAAATTGAATGCATTGGTTTATGTATATGTTGTTACATCTTATAACACACATGGATCAGCAATAGTCACTAACATTGACCATATACTTTCAAAAAAATTTATCGCACTACAATACAGAAACTATGGTATGAACACATTGACTCGACACTGAACACACTAGTTACTACAGGTTTTGAGCACATAACGGAGTTTATGCGAACGGAGTTGTCGATATAGAAACCCATTGAAAGATGGCGTCCGTACATTGTTTGATGGTAGCGTCGTAGTCCGTTGTTTATGTTGGTAACTTCAGGAGACTCACGGGAGCATTGAAATGAGACGTGGTAACATTAGTAGCGGTTGAGATATTTTCCGATGGGATAGCAAGTTATCATGAAACGGAGCGGATTTTTGGGAAATTAGGTAAGGGCGCATCCCGGTAATACCGTTAGAGTTGAAGGTGTGGTCTAGTTATTCTTATCTGGCCTTGGTACTGACAGTGGATCTGTTTGTTTACTTCTTACAGTGAACACAGAACAGTCGAATACAAGAGGTATGTGGGAGTGGAATGTATAAGATGTTGAGACATAACTAGTAGTTTAGAACATCGCAGTTTTAATACAGGATACGTGGCTTGTTATTATGTCTTGCAGAACGTCACAGTGCTGGAACAGAAGGTATGCATATTAAGACTTAGGAATATTGAGAGATACACGTAGGTGCCTTTTAGCAGTGAGAAGGTCACTGAACATGTTTCTTGTTTGTTGTTTAGGGAGCTTCGAACGCACAAGATTAGTGGTAAGCTAATGTTTGGAACTTTGATCTGAATTATTGTCCAATGATATGGATTAATTGCATGCATATTGCTTGGCATAAAGATTAAATAGGCACATTTCTCTACACAGGATTTGAGAATTGAGTATAACGCGAACAGGTATGACAACATTCATGGTATACACAGAAATACACCCATGGGCGACTTGAATTTGAAATTACATGGTTATTTTGTTTATTTTTTACAGATTCGCCCCTGATGAAGGCACCATAGTAGTGCCGAAATGCATTGGGCACTGGGCATTTTCAAAAAATTGTATAGCACATAGCATTGTAGAACATAACATGAAATGTAATGTTATTGTTATTGTGACTGCGAAATTAATATAATTTATTGAAATGAAATATCATGTGGTGATATACATATGAGAAAAAAGAACAAAAAGAATGTAATAATAAACACAAGCAACTGTGAATATATAAGGTTTATCATTTGTTGAAAAAACACAACAAGTTCAGGTGCATAGCACCAAGTGGATAGTGCACGGTTCGTTGGGCCAGCATACCCAACATAACAAGTTGTTTTAACCCTAGCCATTGGGTGAGCATACAGTAGCTAGACCTATCTTACTCTGTTTGCACCGAGTCTCATGCAATACGTAGTGACCTCCAAGAACTCTCAATGCATTCTGTTGAAGGCCTTCTCAAGGTCCACCCACACAATCACTGAAGCAAGGTCAGATAACCGGTCATGGGCACAGCGGTGGCCGGCACAGGTAAGTGCAGTGGGGTGGGGGGAAGAATATGACAGAATATGTATTATTTTTTTAAGTATACCTATTCCGTTGTCTGTCGACTCCCCCACTCCCACCCCGCATCCCCACCACCCCGCTCACCTGTTTACCAGTGCCTGCCACCGCTGGATGGGCATTCAGGATAGAATAAAGTCTGCAGAGGGTGTAAGAGGTGTTACACGTTGGAATACAACTGTTTTGGCCTCCATAAATCAAGGCCTGCATGTGGGGTAACAACCGGGATGCTAATATTTTGCTGAGTATTTTGAACTCAAGTTCAACATAGAGAGGGGTCAAAAGTCCGAGGGCGCCACATCCCGCAACTGTAGATTTCGGCACGGGCCCCACCAGAGCCTCCTTCATCACTGTCGGAAGGATACCTGTTTCAAAGGTCTCCGCATACATTTCTGCCAATTTAGGCACCAGTTTGCATGCAAACACTTTGTAAAATTCAAAGGGGACATCATCTGCACCAGCCGTCTTACTTCTCGCCATGTCTTTGATGGTGTTTCCAGCGTCCACATCTGAGACTGGGGCGCCTAGTGATTCTTGTTCTACCTGTGGGAGAGACCGAAGTGCAAGGATTCCAATTCTTTGGAGGCCTAACTCTGGCAGGCAGTAGAGGTACACATATTAAGACCTGAATGCCTCATCAATGATCGAAGATACGATTGAAATGTCTTAAGCCAATGGCTAAAACAAGTGGATTGAAGAAAGCCAAGGGTTGGACCCGAAAAACATTAATAGGTCTGTTTGACAGGTTCTGAGTCACAAACCCAGACCTAAAAAGCGGTGTCGGATTATCATCCAGCAACAGTAAACTTTGACTTGCTGAGATAAATAAATTAATTACCCATTTATTTTACAAAGTTTCTATATGAGGAATACACTAGTTTACAAATATGAGGAGTGTCTATAAAAAAAGAAGTACATAATTAGGTAGAACATTATACATTTCTCCAAAATAGCAAATGGCAAAATAGCTAAACGTGTTCGTACCTCAGCGGAATACTATTTAGCAAGATTTTATCCTTCAGCCGCAGAAACCATTTACTGATAGTCTCTGCTGGGGAGTATAAAGAGGTTAAGTTGATGCATATTGTTGGTTGCAGAGCTGAGCTATGTGGTCGTCGTTAAAAGCAAATTCAAAACATATTCAAAGGCAATTCTGGGGATTTTTTGAAGAAATGGACTTCACTCAAAAGTGGACTTTGTGGGAAGAATAATATAGTTTTTTACATTTATTTCAGGAAACAGTGGGTCAAATTGTCTTTGATTGTGGTAACAATATCAAATAAAGGTCACCCTGGTTGATCTTACTTTAAAATCTTACCCTCATTTTGATTCAAATAAGAACAATTTCTATTGTGTAATAGCCGAATTGAATGTGGAGTTGTAAAGCAATCAAGTATTCTAAGAATGGGTTGTACATCATCATTTGGTAATTTGTACAACATTACAATGGAACTCAGTGGACTCACCTTCAAAGGACAGCTAGAAAGGGTGTGCAACACATATTGCTGGCGGGCCAGACTGGGAACCAAAACTGCCCCTGGCAAACAGCTCAGCCGGCCCCCCTGGAAGCGGCCGAGCTGTTTGACAGGTCCGGTTTCCGACGATTTTGTTACAGGGGCCGATTTTGCAGCTATGCTGCAAAAACGGCCCAGTAACAAAAACGGCCACCAGGGGCCCAAATTCGGCCCCCACCCTAGCGGCCCACCGGGAAAACGTCTGGTGCCCGCTACGGCCAGTCCGGCCCTGATAGCTGGGCCCTAGATAATCATTTGCGAAGATTACCGTAATATTTAGCTTTGGCCACCCACAGGCCTCTGCAGCATTGTGATTAGTCTGAGCGCTGCAGTTCGGCACTCAGCCAGGTAATGGGGGCCTGGGCATGTCCTCCACGCAGGTTGTAATGCAGCCTGGGTGGAGAAGATGCACAGTGTACATGACTGTTTGATCAGCCCAAGAGGGCCGCCCATGCATTCATGTGCACTTGAAGTGGGAAAACCACTCCTCCCATGCCATGCCCTGCGAGTAGAGCAACCCTTCCCGCCTCGGTCACAAAGCAGCAGGAACAAGTAAAATGATAATAACATTCTGTTATCATCATTTTATTTTTCCTTTAGTTAAGCTGCCTAAAAGCAGTGGGGCGACGCTCCTCCACCTTAGTGGAGGAGCCACCACTGGCTATGGTGTTTGAGGTGTTTCGTCCTGAACGTGCTAGCGAGAAAAGCTAGCTTGACGTGTTCCTTTCCTACTAAATTGTGTTGCAATACACTTACTCAATTAAGACCTTCAAACGTTTCACTCCGTTTTTCTTTGTCAGTAGATGAGTAGCAAGGAGTGGAAAGGTTTAAAGTAAAAAAAAACATTTTAAAGTTCCTTATGATACAATTGTAACTATTTATTTACAGGTCATCTATGGCCTGATTTAGAGGGTAAAGTAATGGCAAGTCCTTCAAAAATTAGCGTCTGCCATTACACTGCACTAACAGGTAAACCATCAATTCTGAATTCGACGAAATATCCAATATTGAGCACTTATCTGGCTCCGCCATCCGGTATCGAGGTTAGTCTACCAGAAATGCTCACAGAAAACCACCCAATTTAGGTGTATTTATCTTCATTTTTCAAAGGGTTCTAGGAAACACCTGATGACATGTTAACAACACTTGTAACAAGGTACCTATTTCCGGTGCCCACATTAGCTGGCCGAATTCTTTCTTCAGAGGTGGACCTTGATAGATTTTCCAGTAGAGGTTTCTCCTACAAGTAGCTCAACTATTAGCAGCTTTAGACTTGGTAGCTAAGGCACTTTCCATGCCCTGGCAGAGAGAGGGACCTAGGGCCTTATTTATGAAGGACTTGCGCCACCGGTGCGTCACTTTTTCCCATGTTAAAAGTGACGCATCGGCGGCACAAGTCCTTCATAAATAAGGCCCCTGAGGTTCCCTCCACACCTCCCAAGCAAATACAGATTTGAGAGGTTTTCATATCATTTAAACAATTTCTTCGTAGGCCAGAGAGGAGCACTTACTCTAAATTCCATGACATCCACAAATGACATGTAATAGTTGTTCAGCAATTTCAAAATGTCCGTCTTCTCTTTATGAACTGGGCCCAAGTGTTGCTAAAAATAAAAAGAAAGATTT
The DNA here is from genome assembly GCF_964261635.1 of Lissotriton helveticus. Classification (NCBI taxonomy): domain Eukaryota; kingdom Metazoa; phylum Chordata; class Amphibia; order Caudata; family Salamandridae; genus Lissotriton; species Lissotriton helveticus. The sequence continues at coordinate 1,641,235,204 of NC_136057.1, forward strand.
TGTATTATGCATCAAAGATTTCCATTTAACATAGCTATTTCTTGTAGCATTACTGGTTCAATCGGATTTAACATAGAGGGTTACACATTATTTACTTTGTTATGGTACCTATGTTCTGCATTACTACATACAATTCATGTTGGAAAGGAATGATACCCGAATGAGTTGGGCTCAAGCAGAGCTCAGTGCTATCCATCATTTGCTAGGTCTACATAGAACGTGGAAAACAAAAAGTATAAGATCTAAATGTAGGGCTTTATGTACGTTTTCCAGACACACTTATAATACCTGTATGGCACACATAATTTGTTCTCTAAATACTCCATCTACTCAGAGCTATCACTGTCATACAGGTAATTATCGTGGGATAAAGCTATGTAATATAACTGGACGCATGTATATATATATATACATATATATATATATATATATATATATATATATATAGTGTGTGTGGGTATAGATATATATGGGTCTAAATCACAAAGGGCACTTTCTTGCATCCTGTCAATCATCAGCTCTGTTGTCGGTCGCCTGCAAGAAGGACTCCAGGACCTTAGTCGGTGGCAGAAGAACAGAAAACGAAGATCCATTGTCTGTGTCAATGTGGAAAGCAATCACAAAGGGCACTTGGGGCAGAATCTCCGCAGTGAAAAGTGTCATTGCGGAGATTCCACCCAGAGTGCGGAGACTAATCCACGAATGTGTAGGACCTCTGCCAAAAGTGCGGAACAAAAGGGGGTGGCACTTTGTTAAACAGGGCCGTATATATATATATATATATTCACTGAAAAAACCATAGGTTATACACCATATATAGTTAGGAATTAGCATTTAAAAAACCTTATTTTACTCACACAAAACCATTGAAATTCCATATATAGTTAGTTGCACTAACTATATATCGCGCACCCGCAATCCACTGCTGATGATGTCACATATTACATCATTCATGACATGGTCAGTGACATCACTGATGACATCACTGATGACATCTCAAATGACATCACTGATGACATCACTGATAACAACATCCAGTGATTTTATGTTTCTGTAAAGTTTAAATATGTCTTACATATTGAAGAATGAGTGGATGTATAAGTGTCTGGACGAAGGATTTAGTAGGTGCATGACTGACTGTATGAGTGAGTGATTAAATGTATCTCACTGAGTGCATGGGTTAGTGACTAAACTGTCTTAATTTGTGCATCATTATGTCTGTTGTTCTGTAAACTGCTGCATGTGTTGATCAGTAGCTATATGAGTAACTATATGGGTTATTGATTGATTGTCCAAGTATTTGTATGGGAGACTGAGTGTGTGTGTGGCTGGCTGGGAGGTGTGTGACTCTGTGCAGATCAATGTGTACTTATATCAATGATTGTATAACAAGGTAAGTATGTGTTAGTATATGTTTGAAAATGTAAGGTGCTCTATGTTTAACTGTATAGACAAGAAAATGGAAGTGTGATTGATTCTTTACAGGACTGACTAGGTGTGTGAGTAACTCCATGGATGAGTGGCAGAGTGTGAGTGTCTGTATAGGTGTATGAGTGCATATGATAGTGTTGTAAAGATGAGTGATTGTATGTATGAATGATTGTATGGGTGAATGAGTGAATGTGTGTGTAGACGTAGGAATCAGTGAGTACATATGTAGTAACTAGTATTGGTGTGTCAATGGTTTCAAAAATTATACTCTGTATTTAACACTGGGTGAAACAGAGGTTATATTAAAATGTGAGGAGATGCATTGTATTGTCACATGAATGATATCATCAGTGATGTGGTCATTGATGTCAAATGAGATGTCATCAGTGGAGTCATCAGTGATGTCATTTGAGATGTCATCAGTGATGTCATCAGTGATGTCACTGACCATGTCATGAATGATGTAATATGTGACATCATCAGCAGTGGATTGCGGGTGCGCGATATATAGTTAGTGCAACTAACTATATATGGAATTTCAATGGTTTTGTGTGAGTAAAATAAGGTTTTTTAAATGCTAATTCCTAACTATATATGGTGTATAACCTATGGTTTTTTCAGTGAATTTTCAAGGTTTTGTAAATGCTAATTCCTAACTATATATGGTTTATAACCTATGGTTTTTTCAGTGAATTTCAATGGTTTTTTAATAGCAAATATCTATAGCTGTAAAATGTTTTCTTATTTAAATCCAAAAATATATTTTATATGTTTATTAATAATTTTTTTTAAATATTTTTTTTGTTTCGCTTCCCGTTAGCTCAATTTGATGCCGCGACCCGGTCCGCGAACCGGTAAAAAATCAACATAGTGACGGTATCGCGTGGCCGCGTAATGCGTCTTATGACGTACTGCGTTAGCGCACCCGGAAGTGCCCCGGGGCGCGGACCGAGGCGCGAAACGCAGCTCCCCGGAAGCGATCCGCGGCGCTTCGCGAAAACGCGACGTATCGCGTTGCCGCGTAATGCGTCTTGTGACGTACCGCGTTAGCGCACCCGGAAGTGTCCCGGGGCGCGGACCGGGGCGCGAAGCTTAGCGACCCGGAAGCTAACCGGGGCGCGTTCCGCAGCGCGTAACATGAGCGTGAGAGGTCATGTGACTTGTTAATAAAACTTTTCATTGGTTCATTTCACTTTTGGTTTCATAATGATGTAAGGCTAGGTCAGGTGACCTAAAAATAACACTTTTAATTGGTTGAGAAGTATTGTTTTTCCCAAATGATGAAAACCCCTCCTTCTTTCCTCACTCTGACTTTCATCATTGTGAGAGGAAGACCTATTTTGCTTGTTGGAAAATGGCTTCATTGGTAGCTTCAGCTGGTGGACCCCCACCACCACCTCCACCTCCTCATGGGAAGAGAGGACCACCTCCCCAGGTCATTACCAACACTGAGGAGGAAGATGAAGAAATGGATGAGGAGGGAGAAGAACCACAGTTCTTAGAAGAGGTGCCCCGGGTTTCCAGAAAGAAAGCCAGTTTCATCTGGCAGTTTTATTCGATCCCTCGTGGCCAAAAAAAAGTCAATGCGAGGTATGTCACCTGCCGCATATGCAAAGAACAATTGTCCAGAGGGACGGACAAAAAATATAGCTATGGAAATCACACAATGCACAGGCACATGACAAGGAAGCATCCACTAAATTACAGCCGGGCGGAAATAAGGGATATGCTTGACAATCCAAGACCAACTCCTGTGGCCAGACCAACAATACCGATTTCTCTAACAACAGAAGAGGCACGGGAAACTGTGCCAAATATTCAAGAAAATTTTGGGCACATGATTCACTTATGTATGCACTGTCGTGCATTATTAGCTTGTGGCAACATGAGCATCAATGCACTCAACCTGGCGTATGAACACCATGATTGCCCTAACCGCCCCCAGTAATTTTTTTTTGCTCCTGTTGAGCCCTTTTCAACGCCTGTTTTTTGTTGTTTCCCCCCCCCCAAAAAAACCCCCAAAAAAATATAAAATCGTTCAAAAAATAAAAAAAAAATAAAAATGTTAAAAAAATTAAAAAAAAATATAAAACAACAAAAATATAAAAAAAAAAGTTCTTTTCAGAACTACCTTCCCTTTCAAAAAAAATTGCTAGAATGTTTAGCACTCTGGCAAGCTCTATTTCTTTTGGTTCGCTCCCGGGTTAGCTTCCCGGTACGCGGACCGGGAGCTAACCAAAAAAAAAAAAAAAAAAAAAAAAGTGTAAGTATAAGGAAAGTAAACAGAGAGTGATGTTAAAAGAAAGACAGCTATAGGGAGTAAAGAAGAGATACTGTTTAATAGATCTATTTACCGAAGAAAAGACAGAAGAGGGTATAATTGTGAAAAACAAAATAGATAACGAAGTGAAAGAAAAAAAAAGAGAGTATAACATTAACAAAGAAGAGTTTCTTGGAGAATGTGAGTGAATGTTCAAAATAAGATTAAAACATGAGGAATAACAGAGAGAAAAAATAGAAAACAGAAAACAAAAAATAACAGAAAAAGATTAATTGAAACAGCAAAGAAATGTAAGTAACATAGAGCCATATCATCAACATAGGCAATAAAAGTTTTGCAGCTTTTATTGGCAGAAATGTGTCGCTAAAGCTGCTTTTGTGGCAGAAAACTGCCGCTAAAACCACTTTTGCACCAGTTTTCTGCCAATAAAAAGAGCAATAATTTTATTGGCTGTGTTCATAATATTCCCCTTAGTGTGCTTCAACTACACAGAGAAAGCATTATGAACAAGTAGTGATAGAGTGATCAGTCAAAGACACTAAGAGTAATAGAGACGGAGTGAGTGAACAAAAGTGAGGAACTATGAGAAGAGAGGGACTGAGGAAAAGAGTGGAAGGAGTTGAGTAAGTAGGTAATAGAGAAAGGAATGAGGAAAGTAGCAAAGGCAGGAAACTGAGGGTTAAAGAAATGAAGCTGTGGAACTAATAGTAGGTGAATGTGATAGAAATGTAACGAAAAGAATACAAAAAATTTACCTTATAATTGTCGTTAAATTACTCACTTTTTGTTTTTATACTTTCAATCTGTGAAAGAGAGAACAAACATTTGAAAAATATTAAAACATGTATTTAAAAATTAGAAAAGACAAGGGAAAAGATTGAAGGACAAACAGTTTTTCAACAACTTTGACACTTACAGAAGCTTCTGCTTCTCCAGGCCCCCTACACAGTCCTAAAGATATACATTTTAAACTAACAGTATCTTGATGCAGATGAAGTGAGGCCTATCTTAAAACATGGTGCATCTTTTGCATTGCTGTTGTTTCAGAAAAGTGTCGCAAGACACTAAAATTTTAAATAATTGCTTCAGGATGCCAATAAGATGTCTACTATCCAGAGGTTTGTTTGAGGTGAGGCCTACTCAGGGTTGCAGATGAGATTTACACTTGTTGAAGAGTACAGAGGAGATAATACATGTGAAGGTCTACCAATGAAGTGAGTCATGTCCACTGCACTCTTCAACAAAGTCCAAACCTCCTATGTTTCCCTGGACAGACCTAAACTTGATCTGCACAATGTGATTCGTAATGATAGGAAACACAGGTGATGTAAATGAAATACGTGCAATTTATTTTGCTCATTTCACAACCACATCACTTGTGTTTCCTTTGCTTAGGTATCTCATTGTGCAGATGTAGTCCAGCATATGAAAGAATACGCAGAAGTGCAGCACTGCATGCAACAACTTTGACACTTACAGAAGCCTCACCTTCTCCATGCCTCCTACACAGTTCTACATATACATCATAAATGCAAACAGTACAGAATTAATTATACATGTTAAATGGTTTATTTTTGCTGTTCTCAGAATGTATCAAAATTTCACTAAAAACAGTGACTTGAAGGTATTCATCATATAACAGCGGGGAAAAAAAAACACAATCAAAATGATTGTGTTTAAAAAACCCATACAACATAAGAAATCAAAATTCAGAACTCCTTAAAGTTAACTTACTTTCCATGACGTCCAAGGATGTCCTATGAACAGCTTACACTCTTTTGTGCTGTTATTACTTTCAGCCCGCCACTTTCTGAAAGAAAATCTCCATCGTTTTTAAAAACACGTTACATGCAATAAATGACTTCTTGCTCTCTACCACAAGTTTCCACAAGGCCAAATCTGGTCAGAGCCATTTATAACTCTTGGATTTCTTGTAAGCCAATCCCGTCATTTGGCATTTCCGCAACTTTCAGAATTAAAATGTTGAAGATCATTTTCACAATCCTGGAATAGTAATATCTTCCCCTTCTTGCTCAGTCATGTTCTACATTTCCTATGACACTGATACTGCTTACTATGAAGCAGACTTACACTACCTCTATGACTACTACAATTATTTAATTCTCTACATCACTTTTAATCACAAAGCAATGTAAAACAGTAGACAGCATTGCAGACTTACATTCCCTCTACTCCATGTTTTGATTGGCTGCTTCAATTAGCTTATAAAAAGAAACAGTTTTTCTGAACTCATTCAAAGTGCACGTATTTCTCCATGACGTACAGTCCTATGGTTAGAAGTTATGTCTCTGAACTACACTTATCCTCAAGGCCAAATTGTGTAGGAGCCATTAGAACTTCTTGAAATTCCACAGAGCACATCCCGAGATTATTTCCCTAAAATTTTGGTTTTAAAAACACCAGGTAAGAGTTTTTAAGGTCATACGGCAATTTTTTTTGGAAAATTAAAACAGAATCATTGCAGAATGACCAGCCATTTCTAGACTTTAAATAAGCTGTGTAATGTCCTGATGTTATTGAAGGGCGGCATGATATATAATTGCTGCAGTTACAAAAGTCCTTCCTGATATTGACAACTGCGAAGCTACAACATTTTTAATTAAAGTTGTCAATTTTGTTCCATCAGGCCTACATCGTTGGAACATTAAAATGACATACTGGCCATATGTTCGTATAAATAATGTGGACATCATTTCAGATTTACATTGGCTACACTCCATGTTGTGATCAGCTGCTTTTACTAGCTTATTAAAGGAGACTGATTTACTGTCTGGCAAAGTTAAATATATAAATCTTTCTGAGTCTACACTAGTAGTACTTGATACCATACAGTTCTCGCAGTCATGCTGCCATTGATAAGAAAGCCCAAACAGCTGATCTACATCTACACCTTCAGCATGTAATACATCAAGCATATACATTAAAAACTCCTGACAATCTTGCTGAATATTTTGAGAGAATTGTGTTTGGCCTGAACATCTGTCTAACAGATTTCGAATTTCAGACACACTTTCTATGTTTCTTCTATCAGTGCTACATTTCTCTAACACAGAATTTAACAAACTGCAAAATCTTTGATCAGAATTGACCACAATCTCTTCTTTTACATTTTCTAGAGAAAACAAAACATTAACCACTACATTAGCATAGCAGTTGACACCAGAACTGTTTTCAAATTGAAAACCAACAACATCTTCAACAGAATCCTTTTTGTTTCTGCTTGTAATTTTAGGTTCATCGACTTTTCGTCTTTTTGCTACAACCTCCCCAGTATTGGTCACATTTCTTCGTTTCCGGCCTACCACACGTTTCTCAAACAAAGGATACTGAGGCAAATGTGGCGCATACTCTCTTCTTAACCTATTGTATTCCTTAACACAATCTAGATCAGCACAAATGTTTGTGACATCACACTCAATCAAGTACAATCCCGATAAAGTTCTAACTCGTGACAATGCCACATATGCCATACCCTCCTTGAACACAGAACTGCCAATATTCACCAATGCACTGTCTACACTTAAACCTTGCGATTTATGGATTGTCACCGCATATGCCAAGCAAACAGGAAACTGCTTACGGCGAACATATAAGTCTTTTACAAGCAAAAATCTAGCAGAGCAACGACCAATTAGCTGTACTTCCTCAATGCCATCAAATTTAATTTTTAAAAATTCAATTCCATCTCTATTTCTGTATTTTACAAAATCAACAACATTACCCATTGATCCATTTACCAGACCTCTTTCACCATGTAAATTCCTTCTTAAAATTATACGGCAGTTCAAGCACACATTCAGAGCCTTTTCAAAACCTGCAGTTTTAGATATACTCTTCTCTAATGAATCCAATTTTGTTTTCAGATTCTCAGACAAAATAATTGTTGATCCCATATGCTCTACTCTGTCAATAGCTTCCAGTTTCACAATCTCTTGCTTTTCTAAATGCAACATTTTGTTGTTGAATTTGGCACATTCTGCAAGAGTTGGCATCAAACATATTCCAGATTTCTTATCAGTAATTTTCTGAAAAATATTCTCAGGCACAACATCTTGTTCTGGATATAAATTTGACAGTAATCGTGCATGTAAAGCTTCTTTCCCATGCTCGGTCACTTTTCCAATTCTAACATCTTGTAGAATAGTCTTGTAAACTTCATCCTTCGCCTGACGCATATTTTCATGCAGTTCAGCATAATTGAAGTTTAACCATATATTGACGTTGCCAATGCTGCCTAGGCACTTCCTGGTATCTTCATGCGTGAGCATTTTGAACACAGGTTGCCCTTTCACTGGTGTCAGCTGCAGAAGATCTCCGAAAACAATGATGTGTTTGCCACCAAATAACACATCATACTCTGTTTTGAGAACTTCTTGCATCCTCAAATGCACAAAGGCAAGCATGACATTGGAAACCATGCTTACTTCGTCAATGATAAGAAGTTTCATTTTCCTCAAGATTCTTGAAACTTCAAAACAAGCATCTCCAGATAGCTTGTGATATTGTAATTTGTTGTCATGCTCCACTGGCAGCATCAGTAAACGATGTAAAGTAATCCCTTTAATGTTATGTGCTGCCAGTCCAGTTGGAGCGGTGACAACACAAGACAGCGATGACTCTGTCCTTTCCTGCAAATAGCATGAAATTGCTTTAATGAGGAAACTTTTTCCAGTTCCCGCTTCTCCACTCACGTACAGTCGGACAGGCTTCAACGACGTACATGAGCACTCTTTCTTGTCATGACTTAATCCATGATCAATTTGCATGGTAACTTCGTCATATATTTTCCTCTGCTCAACGTTGAGTTGTCTTTCCAACTCTTCTAAGTTAACCGCATCCTCCTGAGCATGTGCCATGGCTCTTTCCACTTCATTCATGGCAGTGGCAGCTTCATTTTCGATAACAGGTCCTCCTAGTGGATCCTGACTCAATGAAGCAGAACTCTGACTGTCCTGAGAACTGTCTCTGGCAATCTCGGCTGCAATCGTTGCTTCCTGCTCAATTTCCGCATTCAACATTTCTACAATTTTGGGAAAAGCAGGACATTCTATTGTCTCCTTGGCGGCATTGAAAGAGTCTTCGTAACAGAGGAAATCTCCAAGCAGTTCCTCTTCTGCACGCCAAGGCTTGAAAAGTTGCAAAAGTGCTAAATAGAAAAACTCCTTTTTTTCAGGAGATTCGCCACTCAATTTTCGATGGTTTACCAAGTGGCATTTTCTTTGCTTGACCAGACATCCCTCACTTCCTATTACAGCATACACTCCTTTCTCAGTATCTTGTTTGATGTTCCTCTTGAATATGTAATTTTGAAGAACCTCATACAGACAAACATTGTCGAGGTGACTGCTTCTATTTGGATAATATGTATCCAACATGTTGGTCTTCAAAATGTCGGTACTGTTTGGCTCCTTTTCCGCCAAATACTCAATTTCCCGCACAGGTTTCAGAACTCGATTACGCGTTGCAGCAAGACCAAGACTCGCCCAAACGATACTCCTGGACTTGGCATAGAGACTTGCTGAAGACAACCGGTCAGAGCATTCGTAAGCTCCAATTTCTCGATGCGACAACATCTTCAGACTGAAACTGTACAACTTCTTGCTGAGGCTCTTTTCATGGGAAATGTCCTCCCACATATCCTTCAATTCTGTCTTCTCTTTTTTGGTGATGTAAGACGTCACATACCGAGCCACAGCCATACAGTTATCAGCCACAAACTGTATATCCATGTTAGCATTCCACATGGACAAAATCACCGGGTTGTAGTCGTTGATGTACTTGGACTCTTCGTTCCTCTTCAAATTGTATGTGTTTTTAGGTGATTTCTTCATGACATTATGTCGCAGCGAAGACATCAAACTGTTTACTCTTCCTTTAGAAATCACCGGTCGTGGAAAACCGAAACGACATTTGGTGTAGAACTTGTCCTTGTTTCGGAATTTACGACGGCAGTACTTTCCACATCGATGGCTTTGGAAACGCAGAACTTTTTCTCTTAGGCTTTTCTTCTCCTTTGCGTTTGGAACAGCACACGTAGAATACTGTTGGATGAAACTCATCACTGAGTCTTCTGGATCCGTTCCAAATTTAGGTGCATCCTTGATCCACAGCAACATATGTATATGAGGAGCACCTCTTGCTTGGTACTCCTTTCTCCAGAAGAAATCCAACACCTCTCCAAGAGGTGGATTCTTCTTATTCATGATGAAAGACATCATAGCTTCAAATCTATGATTGAAGTACCTACATACATTGACTGGATCCAAAGAGCACAGTTCTCCGGGTGTCTTGAATTCGATGTTATCTACGTTAGCATTTGCCTCTCGTAGAAATTCAAGTAAGTCTTCCCAGCCATACTCGGCACAGCTCAGAGTGAGGATCATGTGGGAGTACCTAAGTTCCTCAGCATCCATTTTAAATCACCATGACGACGGTACCAGTACTCATTAGTACCACGCTGACACGCCATGAGATTAATCAGGTGAGAATCCAAAATAATGTCTTGGACATTGACTTTATCCATAAAGTCACTTGCCGAGATGTTTTGCATGTGTATACCACTTTTCAAGATGTGGTTCACTGCATATGACAGTCCAGACAGATCGCTTTCAAACAGGAGATGAAACAAATAGGGAATGCATTGTCGAAACCTAGCATCTCCTGCATACAATCGCAAAGTCCGGTATTCAGAAGCAGGAATTTGATGAGGTCGCTCATCATATCTTCCTCCCTGACCTGTTGGAAAAAGCTGTGGGAAACACCGAGCTTCCAAACTTTCCTCCCAAACACTAATGGGACTCCCTTTGGCTTGTTTCATTTGAAACAACTCAATAGCATTCCCCATGACTTCCTTGGAATGCAAAGGATGAACACTATAATGTTCATATATTTCTTCACTAGTAGAGGGTTCTACTTTCTCAATTTGACCAGCACACAAATCGCTATCCTCTTCCTCACTTACTTCCTCTTCTGCAACATATACATTCTTATAGTATTTATTATTTTTTTTCAAATACAATGTTGCCTTTTTAACTTTCCTAACATCTACTAAATCTTGCCATATTTTCTTATTCTTTGTCGGAACCCCATTAACTAAGATAACCAGAGGTTCCTCTTCCACTTTTTCTACTCCAATTGTGTTAATGTTTTTCTTCAAATCTAGAGGCAAATAAACAACTCTTCCCTTTAATCCTCTCTGTAAATCTGATGGAGGCAATTTCCCTGTCTTTGGCTCCATTCTTACAATAGCCTGAAAGGGATGGATACTTTGAATCAAAATAGATTCATAAGTATTTAAATCCTTCAATTCAGAAGGAATCTCAACCAATTCCAGATTATTATGAACTGCTCTAGCAGGCATCTGGTTTTGATTTAATTTGCAACAACAATAAGTACACACACGTTGATCCAATCCCAAATCAAAACAATTTTCTACCATCAAGTATGTTGCGAAATCCTTCCATTCACTATTATCTTCCCTTTCACTTTTTGCATATAAATCCACTAACTTAGTCTGATTCTTATAATAAGTGCGTCGACAACACACACAAGTGAAATTAGGCCTCTCACTTGATTTCACCTCAAACGTCGCAATTTCCCTCTGGAAATTATCTGTACTGGAAACCTGTACACTATCTTCCACATGACCCTCTTCTTCTTGCTCAATTTCAACATTCTCCTCTTTACTTCCAAAGTAACAAAACTCAATTTCTTCACATATATTCTTCACATCTATTTCAGAACCATTCAAAAGAGCAGCGCATAATTGTTTAAGCATAATTGCTGGACTCTTAGCAAAATACAACATTCTAACTAATTTCCTCACTTTATTATGATGCACTGCTAGCATCCTGAAATGATGAAAAACACTCTGGCATACTCTCCTGGAAAGACAAGCCAGTGAATGACCATGCAAACCTGTCACTTCTCTTACTCTGCAAGGATCTAATTCTTGCAACAACCTTATTTTCTGCTTCAAACTTTTCTTATTAAATGACCGTACAAAATCACAAAGCAAATTGATGGAATCCTGTCGCACACTGCAAATACTACTACACTTCCAGGTGTACACAGGACCCTTAGCACGTCTTCCTAAAACCTCATTACCTAACACCTCTTCTGCCTCTGTTGTCACAAGTTTTTCTTTTTCAACTGGACAACCATCTTTCACTTCATAAGCACGACCACTGGTGTCAACTGCATGCACCAAATCATTATCCTGGAAATAACTCTCCTCATTAAAAAATGCCTCACAGCTTGAACTATGCATCCATTCTCCAGAAAAAACTTCACAAAAATTACTACGATTAACTATTCTCTTCCATCTACTATTTCTTTTGAAATCATAAATTGCCTTGTTTAGCTTCCTAATTCTATTGATTATCAAAGTAAATAACTTACGTTTAATTTCAAATGCCTGATCAATAACTTTCTCAACTTTTTTTTTTCTCTTATAAAAAACCAGTTTCTGTTGACCTTTCTTAATATTTTTTAACAAATTGCCAATTATCCTGTTGCGGAACATTCGTTTACGAATCTCCCTAAACTGTTGTTTCCTTCTACTATCATGCACAGAGTTATCTCTTGCTCTAGCAGTAACATTTTTGATTGGCCTTTCCTTTCCATTTGAATTCCTTCTCGTTTTATGGACTGAAACATTTTCTGTAGTAATATTTTTTTTACTACACATATTTCTTATGAAATATTTTGTGCTCTTACCCGGTGCTTTCTTCGTGACTTGACAAATCTTTTTGTTAGAGGACTGCTGCTTATTTTCTTTCACCTGCTGTCTTTGACGTTTTGCAGCCTTTCTCTGTCTTTCTATTGTTGGCATGGTGAAATCTTGAAATGATCTGCAGTTGAATCTGTGGTAAAATATAATAAAAAATGTTATTAACCATTATTACCAAACAGTAAAACAATAACAGTGATCAAAAACTTAACACACTACTTGACATTTTAAATAGAAGATTTTTTAGTCCTTGCAAATTTACAATACAGAAATAGCAGAAAAGAAATGACATTTATATTTATGTTACCTGTGCTATTTTATATGTGAATCTGATCTAATTTTATGAGCATATTTTAATATTTTATTGAAGACACTACACATAACCTGCTTTTGAAGGTGTCTTTATTTTTAAATTAAACGGTTTACCTTTTTACTTTTTATTAATTATAAATTTTAAAAATAAATGTTTATATTTCCATAGGCTCAAGCAGGTCAGCTTCCCATCCTATGTCATATAATTCGGACAAATCTGCATCCTCATCACGCTCTTCTTCATCCTCAGGATTTAAATCATCCAAGGGATCAACATCCACTGATGTTTCAATTACAAGTTCAATGATGAGGTCAAAATCAACTGATTGCAGATTGTCGCTCATGTTGAGGTTGTCTTTATCTTTAAAGAAAGATAACAACAATGAGATGTTGCAGAGTAAGAGACAAATCTCAGAGATTATAATAGTAAAATTGTTTAACAAGAGTAATATTTTGCAGCTATTATTTAGCCATGTCCAGCAATGCTGAGCAGGTGAAGACTATGTCTAAATTTTCAGTGAACAGGACTCATCTCTTCTTAACCTTGGATAAGCCTCACCGACTCTGTGTGTCCTGCACATACTTAAATGTAAAGGGGCAGATTTATGTTAAATGGCACATCCCCAGGCATGCACCAGTTAACGTGCACCACTACTCTGCCACCCATGGTGTGCCGTATTTACAATCAGATAGGAGAAAGCTTCGTCAAAACCCTGCGCCTGCTTTAAGCAGGCATAGGTCTTGACACAACATTGTGGAGATGGGGCACCCCTGAGCCTTGCTTGAGCTGCATCGCACTTGCGATACAACTCCAGCAATCACTACCTTTACAGCACAGATACGTCACGCATCTGTGCCATTTTTGCCCCATGATGCCCCGTATTCTAAATGCAGCACACCATGGGTGGCGGAACAGCGGCGCAGGATGACTGACACATCCCTGGTGATGCACCAGTCATCATAAATCTATCCCTAAGCTTCTTATCTTGTTACAGATGAACCGCCATATGTAGCATGAAACTATTTTGCATTTCCTAAATAGCGAATTTTAAGGAATAAATAGCAATTCTTTACCATTCCTAATTTGCAATGAGCAAATTGCTAATTGCAAGTTACCCATTCATTTCCATGGGCTAGGAGGCTCATAGGAATGAAGGTTTAATTTGCGATTAGCAATTTGCTCATCACAAATTAGGAATTTTTCCAAGGGTGCAGGGGTGTCTCAAGAACACCCTGCTGCACCCCTGAAAAAGAAATTTGGGGGCATATGGCACACATACATGCCCTAAGGGCATGTGTTGGCGTCATATGGCACCTTTTGTTTTTTTGAAAAAAAGCTTTTTGAAAATAATTCACAAATTACCACCAATTTACCACAATAGTTTCCAAATCCTTAATGTCATTTTTTACATATTTTTTGTTTGATACATTGCATTTAAGTAGTCACAAAATTTGCAAATCCTTCAGTGCAATTGCAAAATAAGGAATAGAAAATGTTGCTACTCCTTATTTTGCATCAAACTTGTTTGATACATACCATTTGTCTAATTAACATTCGCAAAGGCCGAAATTCGTAGAATTTTGATCTTTGCGAATGCTAATTAGCTTGATACATATGGCCCCAAGTGAGGCCTGTCTTGTTACATGGTGCATCTTTTGCATCACTGCTGCATCGGTTTCATGTGGTACGTTTTTTTTACACCATGACATATCTGCCTAAATGCATCAATTTGTAATGTTGTCGCCTCATAGCAAATCTTTTGCACCGCCGCTGCATCATAAAAGTGACGCACAGTGGCACAAAAGAGGCATACACCTATCATAAATCTGTCCCTAGCATTTTAAAAGATTAATCCAGGATGACGATAAGGTGTGGCCTATCCAGAGGTTTGTTTAAGGTGAGGCCTACTCAGGATTGCAGATTAAAGTTACGCTTGATGAAGAATACAGAGGAGATAATACATGTAAAGGCCTACCAATGAAGTAAGTAATGTGCACTTTATTGCGCCAGTCATCATAAATGTATCCCTAAGCTTCTTATCTTGTTACAGATGAACCACCATATGTACCATCAAACTATTTTGCATTTCCTAAATAGCAAATTTTAAGGAATAAATAGCAATTCTTTACCATTCCTAATTTGCAATGAGCAAATTGCTAATTGCAAATTAGCACCGCCGCTGCATCATAAAAGTGACGCACAGTGGCACAAAAGAGGCATACACCTATCATAAATCTGTCCCTAGCATTTTAAATGATTAATCCAGGATGACAATAAGGTGTGGCCTATCCAAAGGTTTGTTTAAGGTGAGGCCTACTCAGGATTGCAGATTAAAGTTACGCTTGATGAAGAATACAGAGGAGATAATACATGTAAAGGCCTACCAATGAAGTAAGTAATGTCCACTTTATTGCGCCAGTCATCATAAATGTATCCCTAAGCTTCTTATCTTGTTACAGATGAACCACCATATGTACCATCAAACTATTTTGCATTTCCTAAATAGCAAATTTTAAGGAATAAATAGCAATTCTTTACCATTCCTAATTTGCAATGAGCAAATTGCTAATTGCAAGTTACCCATTCACTTCCATGGGCTAGGAGGCTCATAGGAATGAAGGTTGCAATTTGCGATTAGCAATTAGCTCATCACAAAATAGGAATTTTTTCAAGCGTGCAGGGGTATCTCAAGAACACCCTGCTACACCCCTGAAAAAGAAATTTGGGGGCATATGGCACACATACATGCCCTAAGGACATGTATAGGCGTCATATGGCACCTTTTGTTTTTTGGAAAAAAATGCTTTTTGAAAAGAATTCGCAAATTACCACAAACTAGAAGTTGGTGGTAGTTTCCAAATCCTTAATATCATTTTTTACATATTTTTTGTTTGATACATTGCATTTAAGGAATCGCAAAATTTGCAAATCCTTCAGTGCAATCGCAAAATAAGGAATAGCAAATTTTGAATTAAGGACATTTTAAGTAATTTCCACATGTGCAGTGTTTTCAAATTATGATTTGAAAATCGTTTTTGGGGAAAAGTAATGGTTTGCAAATTTATGACAAGGACATAATGGTGTATGCTTCTCTATAAGGCATTTCAGTGTCTCTGATGTCATTTTTCCCATATTACATTATAAGACCTTTCCCCATGGAGCACATTCCTTGTAAATATGCTCCCACCTGTGCATGGTGAATTTAGATTTTGACTGTTTGAGTCACATAGCCATGTTAAAAGTCACCCCAAAAAATTGCAAACGCTTTAAAAAAACACATTCATGTGTCTTAAGGACATTTTAAGTCATTTCCCCGTGGACAGTGTTTTGTAAGTGGCGCAAAAGAGGCATACACCTATCATAAATCTGTCCCTAGCATTTTAAATGATTAATTCAGGATGACGATAAGGTGTGGCCTATCCAGAGGTTTGTTTAAGGTGAGGCCTACTCAGGATTGCAGATTAAAGTTACGCTTGATGAAGAATACAGAGGACATAATACATGTAAAGCTCTACCAATGAAGTAAGTGATGTCCACTTCATTGCGCCAGTCATCATAAATGTATCCCTAAGCTTCTTATCTTGTTAGACATCAACCGCCATATGTATCATATAACTATTTTGCATTTCCAAAATAGCGAATTTTAAGGAATAAATAGCGATTCTTTACCATTCCTAATTTGCGATGAGCAAATTGCTAATTGCAAATTACCCATTCATTTCCATGGAGCAGGAGGCCCATAAGAATGAAGGTGCAATTTGCGATTAGCAATTAGCTCATCGCAAATTAGGAATTTTTCCAAAGGTGCAGGGGTGTCTCAAGAACACCCCGCTGCACCCCTGAAAACGAAATTTGTGGACATATGGCGCACATAAATTTTAACAACATTCCTTTACCTCAAAAACGATTTTCAATTCATAATTTGAAAACACTGCCCACAGGGAAATTACTTAAAATGTCCTTAAGACACATGAAAGTGTTTTTTTATTGCCTTTCCAGCATGGTTGGGTCACTTTTAACATGGCTATGTAACACAAACATTTAAAATCTAAATTTCCCATGCACAGGTCGGAGCATATTTACAAGCAACTTGCGCCACAGAGAAAGGTCTTACATTAAAATGGGAAAAATAACATCAGGGACAGTCAATTGCCGTATAAAGAAGCATACACCATTATGTCCTTGTCATAAATTTAAAAACAATTCCTTTTCCCCAAAAACGATTTTCAAATCATAATTTCAAAACACTGCACATGGGAAAATTACTTAAAATGTCCTTAAGACACATAAAAGCGTTTTTTGATTGCCTTTGCAGCATGTTTGTATCACTTTTAACATGGCTATGTAACACAAACATTCAAAATCTAAATTTTCCATGCACATGTGGGAGCATATTTACAAGCAATTTGCGCCACATAATTCATAATTTTCTCCTAAAAGCACAATATTCTCTATCTAAATTAAAGAAATATTTTCTCACCTTAGCAAATACTTTGAGTTTGAAAACAGTCTCAGAAACACACCAATTTGTCTTCAGCAGAGCAAAAGGTATGCACTCCAGAGTCTGCAGCTATCAAAAGCACAGAAATGCTGTAATTCTTCACACATATCTCTCATGTCACCCAATCAAAACTCTTCCCTCACTTTTTTTCAAATGAAAACCCTTCCCCCCTCTGCCCTTTCTGCCTTTTCTGCATGGCAACCACCTCTTGGAAGACTTCTGGTGTTTGCAAGTTCACACAACTTTGTTGCAATTGAACTCTGAACTCTCAGTGCACCTGCATATCCAGTGCATTCTTTCATTTAATGATTTTTTATTGACCATTCAAAATACATCTTTCAAAGAACACATCCGTGCACCCTAACTTTCTGTTTTCAGCAATCAAAATCCACCAATCACTGTTACTGCTTCATGAACACAGAAACTCCACAGTTTTTTTCATTTTAAACTCTCATTTTTTCAACTGCCATTTCATTGCCACACTTCATCTGACTGCAGGAGAACCTTCTCTCACCATGCTTTCTGTCTGGATTGTTGGACATAGTTATATTCACTGGGCTCAAAGGTACGTTGAAAACAGGAAATTACCTAACCTCAATTTACAAGATGTGGAAATTAAGTGGTTTGGCCACAGAGGATTAAAATGTCACCAATTGATACCATTGGTGAAAACCTTTATGCATTTGCCCAAACCTGACCTGTTAATTGTGCACTGTGGAGGTAATGACTTGGGCACTTTGACTGGTGTAGGTCTGGAAATGCTTTTAAAGGACACCTTTGAGCAATTAATGGCACTTTTTCCTCAGACTGCCTTGGTATATTCAAATATATGCCAAAGACAGAAATGGAGGTGGTCAAACCAATTTTGTCCACAAATTGAGAAGTCGAGGAAGCATGTAAACAAATCTGTTTCAGCTTACATGAGAGACCATGGAATGGGCTCCCTGTACAACAATAACTTGCGTTACTACATGCAAGATATCTACAGAGGAGATGGAGTTCACTTCTCAGATGAGGGCAACAGAGTTTTCACTCTGAATTTAAGAATGTGCATTGGTACCTACTTATAAGTACCTAAATGTACCATAAACCCAAAAGCTCTTCTCAGAGCTACCCTACATCTGATCACTCACAATTATTATTTTACTCTAACATTTTTCACTAATTTCCAACAAAGTACGCTCCCTGGGGCGCTACCCGGTACGCGAACCGGGAGCTAACCTCGCGAAATTTTTTTTTAAAATGTTTTTTTTTCGCACATATAAGCCTCCTCAGCCACCCTCAGAAAACCTAGGGGGTCAAGATAACTCTACCGTGCCCCCTTCTACCCATTCTGAACATTATTTGCCCTCCATCTTGTATCTTAATTCGACCGAAACACAAAATGGTGGACTCCCGGAACGCTTAAGGTTCGCGAACCGGGGCGCTCAACGGTACGCGTACCGGGTCGCTCCCTGGGAAGCGCACCATCAAAAAAGGTGGGAAAGTAGTTCACAGAAAAGCCACTGGAGACAATTTCACCAAATATAGATTAGCTCATACTACATACCAATCCCTACCATTTTCACAAATTTGATTGGAATTCCATTTAGTCATTTAGCCTGTAGACCTCTCTAAATACCCTGAGGTAAATTACTTCACAAAACACATCTGAAGTGTTGGAATTGACAACCAATGAAAATGTTACTTTCATTTTCTACTTTTTTTACCTGACATTTCATTGGTTATATACCTGAATATATATAAAGGAAGAGAAGAAAACACAGCCATTTTGACTACTACTTCTTGCTGTACATTTCAATAGTATTTTCACTAATTCCTTCAACTTCTTTCTAAAGGTAAGTTTTTATTTTTAAAACTGAAGTATATTGTGCACTATAAGTTAATATGGTAAACTTTTTCTGATAGATATATACTATCCCTCTGTAGTAGTTATAGATTTAGAGAGACTTCTCTGTTATAGTTATGGATGGAGTTAGGCTTCTCTTGTATAATTATGAATTTACTTACGTTAAATCACATACACTTTTTTATATTCCTACTTCCACTCTGATACTATACACTGCCCAAAGATAAATTCACTGATAAAAAATGCCTATCTAAAATTATTCCCAACATTGCCCTATCTCTACTAATATATATTTTTTTAATCCAAATTTCAGGCAAAATGGAAGGCGAAAACCAAGTTTCTTTTGAAATGGACCTGCAAGAGAGCAGCCAAGAATTGATTGATACAATTGATCAAATTGACATTGAATTTTTCGATGAAACTTGGGACAATGAACTACTGCAATGTGTACAAGCAGTAGATAACCTCCTTGCAAATGAGGACATTTTACACCCTCAGAGACTACAATGTATATTCCATGATAATTATGAAATTTCTGACAATGAAATGTTAGAAAGTTTAATAAATTATGAAACACAATCACAATAAAAAAAAATGCTTAAAAAATAAAAAAAATAAAAAATAATCAACAAAAACAACAATCAATTAACATACAGCATTTGAAAAGTCTATCATTCATTTTTCATTGCAGTACGCTGCCCAGAACGCTTCCCGGTTCGCGGACCGGGCGCTCCCCACGCAAAAAAAAACAAAAATTTTTTTTTGTTTTTTTTGCCCCGCGGGGCCCTTTTAAAACCTCCACATTAAACCTAGGGGGTCAGGGAGGATCTAGTATGCCCCCTTATGGTCATTTTCGCCTTTGTTTTGGCCTCCTCTTGTCTCTCAATCCTACCGAGAGACAAGATGGCGGCCGCTCCGGACTGTTTAGAATGTTGACAGACACCGGAGAGCCAATCAGCTTAGCTACGCGAAGTTCCGGTACGCTTAAGGTCCGCGGACCGGAGCGCTGCCCGGAGCGCGCTTACAGATATATATCTTTTTTTAAACGTTAATTTCTCAAAATCCACTGGAGCACATATATTGAGACCTAGAAAAGGCACATCGGGCTACCAGTCCCTACAATTTTGCCAAGTTTCATGCAAATCCATTCAGCCGTTCGGGCTAAAAGTGAGGCCAACCGCCCTATGGAAAACTCAATGTTAAAAACACGTTTTGGGACCCCCCTTTTTTCTCGGTCCCCCCTTGACGAAACCCCCCCAAATTTCCAAGGGCTGCTCAGAAACAAAATGTTCCAGTTTCCAGAAAATTTCAGCCAATTCCGTCCACAAACGCCAAAGTTATTAGACATAGAATTTTCAAAAATCCCATAGGGAAAAAATCCTAACTATATATACCTACTGGCGACCGCCAGTAGGTAATATATATAAATATATATATATATATATATATATATATATATATATATATATATATATATATATATATATATATATATATATATATATATATATATATATATATATATATCCTATGGGAGGAAATTCACTTAACAGGTAAGTAGTGTTATCGTTAATTTTTCTTACTCAGTGGTGGATCCTAGATCCAGTACTGGTGCATCTCCTGTAAACAATTGAAAGAATGCGTTTAAGTCATACAGGCGATTTTTAAGAATATTTGTAGTTTGTGAAAATAGACACTAGAAAACTTTTCTGCTGAAAACCAGACAATGGATTCCTATGGAAGGAAATACAAGTTACTGGTAAGTATGGTTTGAATTACTTTTCAGGGTCAGTGCTGGGCTAAAAGATGCAGGACTGGGTTCTCGCCTGATAACAGGCGAGTAAATGGGAATTTGTTGTTCGGATGATTTTAGAGGAATATTTGTAAGTTCCAAAACTCCACACTTAGAAGAATTTCCAAGTGAAACCAGTCAATGTTAGCCTATGGAAGTAAATTCAAGTTACTGGTAAGTACGGTTAGAATTACTTTTCAGGATCAGTACTGGGCTCAAAGATGCAGCACTGAGGTCTCTCCTGATAACAGGTGAGTAAATCGGAATTCGTACTTCGGCTGATTTTACTTCGGTCCAGTACATATAGAGCCACTGTCCTACATCATCCCCTCCCTTCACCACTGTGCAAACACGCCCTGTGGCGCGTTTTAAGCTGGGGAAATAATTCCCCTTCAATCCGGAGGGTCCGTAGAGTCCAACTAGCCCACTAGGTACATCCAGTAAGCGCCACAGAGCTGCGTAGCAGAAAGATGTAAAAAGGGGCACGGCCTGCACCACCTCTCTGCAACACAGTGCAGTGGCGCTTCCTGGAAGCACCTGGTGAGCTACTTGGCCCCCTGTGTCCCTCAGGATTGAAGAGGAATTTTTTCCCCAACTTAAAACGTGCCACAGGGCGTGTTTGCACACGTCACCTCAGGCCCCGTCCCCTCCCTTTACCAGTGTGTAAACGCACCCCATGGCGCGTTTTAAGTTGGGAGATTAAGACCCCTTAAATCCTGAGGTTCCCTAGGGTCAAACTAGCCCACTAGGTACTTCCAGTAAGCGCCACAGATCTGCGTTGCAGGCATGTGTAAAAAGGGGCATGTCCTCTGAACACCTCACTGCAACGCAGCTCCCTGGCGCATACTGGAGGTACCTGGGGGGGCTAGATGGCCCCCAGGGACCCTCAAGATTGAAGAGGATTAATTCCTCAACTTAAAACGCACCACAGGGCGTGTTTGCACAATGGTGAAGGAAGGGGGCGGGGCTTGAGGTGACGTGTCTGCAAACACGCCCTGTGGCACGTTTTAAGTTGGGGAATTAATTCCTCTTCAATCCTGAGGTCCCCTGGGGGCCAACTAGCCCACCAGGTACCTCCAGTATGCGCCAGGGAGCTGCATTGCAGAGAGGTGTTCAGAGGCCACGCCCCTTTTTCCAACACTCTGCAACGCAGTTCTGTGGTGCCTACTGGAGGTACCTGGTGGGCTAGTTGGCCCCCAGGGGACCCCAGGATTGAAGAGGAATTAATTCCCCAACTTAAATCGCGCCACAGGGCCCCACAGCTTTTGGGCAAAGCTAACAATCATTGGCACTGATACATCCCTTCTGTCCTTAATACAACTTTTGTGTCCTGATACAACCTTGCAAATCACACTAGCCCAACAAGAGTTTATCAGTAAAGAATTCCACATTAGGAATGGAGTAAAGCAAGGGTGTCTGTTGACCCCACTCCTTTTCTCTTTTTATAATAATGATCATTATGAGGAAGTAAGAATGGCCACAGAGGATGAATGAATGAATCAATGAATCAATGAATAAGGTATTTATAGAGCGCAGGAATTCACCCCTGCAGGGATATCTCCGCGCTATCTGCAGAGCATAACATATGAGGGTGCAGAGCTAGTATGACTGAAAAAATTCAGTTTTCAGTATTTTTCTGAATTTGGACAAATCCAGACACACCCTTAATGCCATAGGAAGTTTATTCCAGAGACGAGGTGCTACATTGGCAAAGGTTCTGCCACCCGTAAGTATCTTGTTAACCTGGGGTTCCACAAGCAGCACCTTTCTGCTGGAGCGTAGCTGTCTGCTTGGGTCGTAAGGGACAAGACAGTCGGTCATGTAGCTAGGGCCGCTTGCATTGAGGGTATTGTGAGTCAGACAGCATATTTTAAACTTTATTCGGCTATACATAGGAAGCCAATGTAAGCTTTTTAGTAGTGGCAGAGAGGGAGTTCTTGGTGGTTTATTCAAGGCCAAACGTGCTGCCGTATTTTGAACCACCTAGAGCCTATTTCATGTTCCCTCATTTGCAGCACCTAGTAGAGCATTACAATAGTCCAATCTACTAACCACCACGCTTGAAGCAGGGTCTTGCGTGCCGATACGGAGAGAAGATCGAACACTCTCCATAGGAGTTTTAGTAAACCAAAACATCTAACTGACACGGCTGTCGCCTGCTCCTTCGTTGTGAGAGTGAGGTCTATGTACACTCCTAAGTTTTTTGTCTTGCAAGTAGGTACAAGAGCGGGGCCTAACTCTATCAGCCACTACTCTGGGGCCCAGAGAAGTTGGGCTTTACCAAATAGGAGAATTTCAGTCTTGTCGGCATTCAGCTGGAGGAAATTCTCCAGTTGGAGATTGCACGCATGCCAGCGGCAAACTTTTGTTTAGTATCCTCTGAATTGTTATCAAATGGAAATAGCAGTTGCGTATCATTCGCGTATGAAAAAGGTACAAAGTTATGGTCTCTGATGATCTTCACCAGGGGTGCCATGTATATATTAAATAGCGGTGCGCTAAGGCATGATCCCTGGGGCACTCTTTATTCAGTGATTTTACTCTGGAGTGGATGTCCCCATGGTAAAAGGCCACAATGATGGAAATACATTTTATTAGTAAACAAAAGTACATGACTGGAAACAATGTCTGTAATGACCAAAGGGAGGTGGTCACACTACTTGCACCTCATCGCCTGTAACTCCCTTTCACTATTTCCTCTTTCCCCCCACAGGTATTATACCACCTTTCACCAATCCACTTGCAGCTCTTCTCTCTATTGCCTTCTCTGCAGTTTCATATTCTGCCCCCTTTTGCGTCTCTCCCCACAACTATTTCCTCCTGTTTTCATTCCACTTCTGAAACTATCTCTTGCAATCTAGCCTCTCCTAAAATTTTGTCCTCCTATTTCGTCTCACCAGGCTGCTCTCTCTCTTTCTCTCACTTCTGCATCTGCAACTTTCTTTTACACTCTTCCCTTTTTCATCAGAGTCTATACATCTCCCTAACCCCTCAGCAGGTGGTAGCTGTTACCCCTGCAGCTTACCTAATGTAGGTTTCCCATTTTCCTCTCACATCTCCCTAATAACTTCCTGAAATTTCCCAAAACACTGCAGAGGATCTTCTCTGACCAGATGCTGGTGGGGTAGGGTTTAGACAAATCCTCGATGTATCAATGGTGCTTTATGAGATTGATCATATGTTTTGAATGTGGCTGACTTGGATATTTAAAATTAAAACAGAAGGCTAAAAAAATATTGGCTTATTGTTTCAGCCAAAAATATATTTATTCTCTCAACTGAGAAAGTCTTTTAACACTGCAGAAGGGGTACTGTTGTGGCAATTTAAGTGAGTGCTATTGACCAAGTTCCTAACAGATCCTAAAAGTCTTTCCAATCAGAAAAAGGCAATTTGTAGAAAATTGCTATATTTCGCGTGATGTACCCCCAGACTTTTGTCTTATCTGTCTTTGATGGCTGTAGAACGCTGTACACTTTCCCTCTGCTAACTAGTTGTAAAGTTCTTGTGCTCCCTCTGTTAATACGTTTGAATTGGGATACACCTAACTGGCAGATTTAACTTGCATAAAAGGCACCTGTATATGATACAAAATATACCCAGGGCCAGACAGTTAAATGGCAATAGTGTACAGAAGCACCTGTGGCAGTGCAAACATTGCTCAAGGCCAACCATTGCAAACTGACTAGTGCAGAAAAAACTGCAATTCAACCTGTAAAAAAAAAAACTTTTTTGACCAGTGTAAACTTTCCAGCATAAACCTTCCTTTTGAATATTAATAAGTCACTCCTAAGACCTTGTGGCCCAAAAGGTAGGGTGCTTAGCATTTATACGTAAGACATGTACAAGTTTAATGTTTGCTTATCCTTACATTGGGCAGCCCCCAAAGGCTATTTTCATTGTAGGAAAGCTGGCCTTAGAGAAACACAGGAAAGCAATATTAAATGAAAACTCTGCCTTCTCAGTGTAGGAACCAGCTATGAATACGATTCAACAACTCTTTTTAATATTTATCAAACCTCAATCTAATGGTGAAGTTGTAGTTTTGATAAATATTAGGTAAAGCAACTATTTGAAAGTTACCTTTTTCCTGACTAAAGCAGACAAATCTGCGTAATTGTGGTTATTCCTATCTTTTTAGGAATTACTATTTAGTTTAAGACAAAAGGTTTTATGACATGTATCATTAGTCTGTTACGTTTTAATGGAATTTTATTGAATTTTATCTTGCGACACCGTAATTGGTTTTAATGAGTTACGTTTTGATTTTTCTTATTGTCATTTATATGTGTCTTTTATGATTGCTTATGATCGAATAAAGACTAATTGAATGAATGAATGAATGAATGACTAAAGCAGAAGTTTTGCATTTGCCTAAAGCTGCTGTCATCCGAATACTCAAACCTGAATGACGTGTGAACACTGCAGCTAGCTATGCATATATTTTACAGTGTCAACCACCACTGTGTAGTTGTATTCTTCCACCTCAGTTCCATCCTGGAAGGTTTTGAGGTGATCACTCCGAGGGGTGAGAAAAAGTTGGGTCCCAAAATGCATTTTTCCTATAAGAATTTAAGAACTATTTGGAAGAAAAAAAGCTGTACAGAATGACACTAATTTTGGCAGACAGCTAGATCTTTAATCTAAAAGTGTGGTTTGTTTTGCATTTTAGTGTAAAACTGTTCATCCATTTTTCAGAAATGAAGGTTCAAAGTTATTGATATTTGGACAGTTGGTCCCACTGTAGTGTCGTAATACTCCTGCAGTACAGTGAATTTAAAAAATATAGCAATCTGCTGGATCGAGTGGACTTTTTAATCTGCCAGCCTCTTTGATAGAGTAGGAACAACCTTTCCCACAATACATAGGAATATGAGCTGGCTGCAGAAATAGTGTGGTCCCCATTACAGGATACAGGGACTCAGGGCCAGATGTAGGTAGGCTTTTACCGGTCGGTAACAGCCGATTTCGGCCGTTACCGATCGGTAAAAGCCTTTTCCTATGTAGGAGGCTATTTTACCAATTTGGTAAATAACTAATCGGAATTTTTCCGATTCCGTATTTACCGAATCATCATTTACCGATTCGGTATTTACCGAATCGGTAAATGAGATGTAGGAAGCACTGAAAACAGTGCTTCTGGGCTTTAAGAATTCGTTATTTACCACCAACTATTAGTTGGTGGTAAATAAGGAATTCCTGTGTAAATGCATAAATGTGCATTTACACCTGTGCCATGTGACAGACATACATGCCCTTAGGGCATGTATGTATGCCACATGTGCACACCAGCACTAATCAGGGGTGCAACAGGGTGTCAAAGTGACACCCTGCCACCCTTGAATTTTTCGGTATTTACCGAATCGGTAATTACCGATTCGGTAATTGACATTCATTCCTATGGGCCTCCAGGCCCATAGGAATGAATGGCAAATACCGAATCGGTAATTACGGATTCGGTAAATACCGAATCTTACCGATTCGGTATTTTTTACCGAATAATTACCTACATTGCATTTACCGATTCGAAAATACCGAATCGGTAAAATTCGGTATTTTCGAATCGGTAAATCTAAATTACCTACATCTAGCCCTCAGTCCTGTGCCCTTAAAAAAGGGGGAAAAAGCATATGGTGCTAGGGTATTCATATCCTGCCTCCAGGCACGCTTGGATGATCCCTGAGTATCACCCTATGCCAAATTAAAAACCCTTGATGTGTACTCCCACAGGACCCAGCAGGACCCATGAGGTACTGTGGGACTCTCACAGGACACATTGCGACCCTACTGTGTGGTCCTAAGGGAGTACCATGGTCCAAAAAAACTAAAAATAAAAAATGATGGACAGATTCTGTGGGAGAGTTGTGCAACCGTGGAGAGTTGGCCAGCAATGGGTTGCTAGCTGCCCTCAGGGGGGTTCAGTAGCTGTGAGGGTTTGGGTGCCTTAGCAGAGGCTTTACGTTAGCCTCCAGCTGCAGTTCCCTGAGTGTTCAAGCCCGGAATGAGGTGTGAATACTGCTGCTAGCAGAGACAAATGCCTGGACGTGAGGAGGTGCTTTTGTTCCTCTGGCCATTTGGGTGTATCCAGGAACTTAGGGGCATATTATCAACAAATAGCGATATTTATCGCTAAGTAGGCTTAGCGGCAATTTATTTATTGCCGCGCATCACTTGATTTTGGGGCATATTATCAACAAATAGCGATATTTATCGCTAAGTAGGCTTAGCGGCAATTATTTTATCGCCGCGCATCACCTGATTTTAACGCTGAGATAACGTGCTATTAGCAAACTTTATCTCAAAAGCGATAAAATTCCCGGCCATAGCGGCAAAATCCGTGAATATCGCTGAGAATACAGCGATATTCACGCATTATCGCTAACAGGGTCTCCGCCATTATATCAACAATGAAGAATCGTGGATTTGCTTTGTTTGATCAGCACATCATAACATCATATTTCCCTTGTCAGGATTTGGTATGGTCTAGGTTTAGTACACTTTATGGGAGTGTTAACCCGGTATCGTGCTCATCCACCTTGTAGCACCAATCCACGATATACCGCTCACTCCAGGTGAGACAGAGTATCATATAAAATAGTTTTTCACGCTTGCACTCTCAATTTGTGCCTGTTTATCAAGTTGTGGCGTGCTCTAGGGTGTACCCTCCTTCTAGGTACTAGTAAATCAAGTGATGAGCGTGACCCTTAATTGAGTGACGTCCCCTAGTCACAGCAATATCCCAAATCAATGTGGGTTGTAGAGTTCAAATATTCCAAAGTAACAGTTCAGACTTGGTGAAATTCAAGATTCATTTATTCAAATTGCAGCGTTTCCAGGACTAGTTCATAACAGCATTCCAAATAATCCAGTCTTCAAAACAAAACTTCATTGTCCAAATTAATATTTCATTGTCCAATGCATTTCGGCTGGGGAACAGCCTTCATCGGGGATTGGACTTTAGTGTGGTCGTGCATAACTTCTGTTCAGAATCCCCACACACGGGAAACGTGGTTCCTCACGTTTCCCGTGTGTGGGGATTCTGAACAGAAGTTATGCACGACCACACTAAAGTCCAGTCCCCGATGAAGGCTGTTCCCCAGCCGAAATGCATTGGACAATGAAATATTAATTTGGACAATGAAGTTTTGTTTTGAAGACTGGAATATTTGGAATGCTGTTATGAACTAGTCCTGGAAACGCTGCAATTTGAATAAATGAATCTTGAATTTCACCAAGTCTGAACTGTTACTTTGGAATATTTGAACTCTACAACCCACATTGATTTGGGATATTGCTGTGACTAGGGGACGTCACCCAATTAAGGGTCACGCTCATCGCAGAGTATCATATACACATTATAACCAAGATACCAGTGCACATCCCTTCTTGTTGCTATTATCCAATTGGCAACTAGCCACGACAGTTCAATATATTCACTCTCCTCGTTGTCCTCAAACAAACAAGTACAATGTTCATTAATGTTCAGTTTCCATTTATTATTGATTTCTTTCTTTTGCCACACCGTCACAGCCGACGCGCGTTTCGCCCTCCGCGGGCTTTTTCAAGGCCAGAACATAATGTGGTGAGCAGAAATAACGTCAATGATTCAAGTGCTTAAGTCCAGTTCACAAGAGCTAATATGTTGTAGAGACGGTTGAACATTAGTCCTTTAAGCCTTAAGCTTGGTGTACAAAAAAGTTGTCAGTCCACCGTATATATGAATAGTCCAATCCTATAGGAATATGCAAGTTACTGAGCGCTATCTGGAGCCTTGATAAGTTCCATCGCCATAGCGCATTACTTTGGCGTTAGTATGGACTCCTTCTTT
The DNA here is from genome assembly GCF_964261635.1 of Lissotriton helveticus. Lineage (NCBI taxonomy): Eukaryota > Metazoa > Chordata > Amphibia > Caudata > Salamandridae > Lissotriton > Lissotriton helveticus. The sequence goes on from NC_136057.1 coordinate 1,641,263,948, forward strand.
CGCGTTCGTCTTCCCAGAAACCCTTGTGACTTCCTTCCTACCTGTTTAAGTAAAGGTAAAAAACGGACTATCCGCCATTATATCCACCTCCCATTGGATATAATGGCTAAGAACTGGTCTGAGCAGGCGTTAGTTTTTGGAGATATTCGCGCTTAGCGCAAATATTTCCATCGCTATGCCTGTGTTGGTAATAGGCGATAGCGATGTTAGCAACTGCTTTCAGTCGCTAACAGATTGGGTACGCCCACTTTGCATGCCATTAGCGATAAATATCGCTGACATGCAAAGCGGGCCCCAAACCGCTCGCTATCGCCTACAAGCTGTCGCTAACTGTTGTTAGCGACAGCTTGCTAATAGGGCGATAGAATTATCGCCGCTTAGCGGCCGAAAACGGCCGCTAAAGAGGCGATAATTCCCTATCGCCTCCCTTGATAATATGCCCCTTTATCGCTGAGATAACGTGCTATTAACAACGTTTATCTCAAAAGCGATAAAATTCCCGGCGATAGCGGCAAAATCCGTGAAAATAGCTGAGAATACAGCGATATTCACGCATTATCGCTAACAGGGTCTTAGCCATTATATCCACCTCCCATTGGATATAATGGCTAAGAACTGGTCTGAGCAGGCGTTAGTTTTTGGAGATATTCGCACTTAGCGCAATTATTTCCATCGCTACGCCTGTGTTGGTAATAGGCGATAGCGATGTTAGGGACTGCTTTCAGTCGCTAACAGGTTGCATACGCCCACTTTGCATGTCATTAGCGATAAATATCGCTGACATGCAAAGCGGGCCCCAAACCGCTCGCTATCGCCTACAAGCTGTCGCTAACTGCTGTTAGCGGCAGCTTGCTAATAGAGCGTTTCGCTAAGCAGCGATAATTGCCTATCGCCCCCTTGATAATATGCCCCTTAATTTACTTCAAAGGGCCCCCCCCACGTCACATGTAGATTGTTTGCAGTAGGGCAAGCGGGTACTGCTGCAAAAGTGGGTAGGGTTAACCCTGAGAACCTTTACCCCAATTATTTATTTTCCAAACAGTCGTGGACCCCCTGAGTAGGTATCGCAGAGCCCCAGGAGTCCCTAGACCACAGGTTAAAAACTGCTATTAACACCCTTTAATACTCAAAGGCATGGACTACCCCTTACAACTAAACCAGTCAGTAGAAGTGGAGTCACAAGGGAATAGCTTGTGTACAGAGGCCTGGAAGGGAAGGCACCCCAGGATTTATCTGGAAATCAGAGTGCTTGACTGCAAAAAGAAACAGGACAGAGCAGTGATCAGGAGAAGGTCAGAAGGACGTTCAAAGGAAGAAGCAATGCTGAGAGGGAGAGACAGGTGATAGAACTCTTGTGTGTGCACGCAAAGGGGCTTACCCCCCACCACCCCAGGTGCAGGAGGCCCCGGGACCCCTCAGCCATGCACCTTGCTTGTCCTGATATTCAGCAGACACCAGCATGCTCTGTTCTTTGTGCAGAGACAGTGCGATAAGGTGACACTGCTCTGAAGAAAGGTAGGTAACCCTTTATTGTTACATTTTAGGAAGCCGATGATTCTACAGGAAGCCAGGCCAGGGTTTTGTAATTGCAGGAGTGGGTGATGGATTCTTGCAGAAGGCCTGGAAGGATGACTACTGTAAGATTCCATGTTTGTTTGTGGACCAGGGGCGTAACACAGGCCCACACAGTCCCTGCATTGGGGGGTGGGGGGCGTGCTCCAGTGGCCCACTCACCCAGCGAGAGCAAGCACTGTTGAGCAGAGCTGCTCTGCCAGCGGCTCACCGTGTGCTCTTCATTGCAGAGTGTTGCCTGCGTGGGTGAGAGGTGGCCGCCGATGGCAATTCACTTGAGGGAGGTAGGCAGAACCAGATCACGGTTTTGGGGTGATGGTTCTGCCGAGGGCACTGTGGGGTGTTCACGGACCTTGGAGGTGGGGGAGGGGGCATACAAGAGCTGTGGTTACGGGCAAGTGACGTGGCTTGTAGTGGGCACAGGGGGGGCTGCTGACTCCAGGCACTAGGAGTTGCCCCTGAGGGGTACATTCAGGCCCCTGCTCCAGGATTCAGGATCTGGGAGGGCCAAGAGAAAGCATGGATGGGCCGTGAAGATGAATGTAGTTGCATAACATTTCCCAGGTATCAGTGAGTTGGGATCAGGCATGCTGGAGGGGCTTTGAAAGGGTGCTGAGCTGCATACTGTACCTACTGCTGAGAGCATGTAAACTAGTTTTAGTTCTGCCTTTCTTGGGGTTTCACCTACGTGCTTAATCTCTTCTGTTCTCTCTGCATCAGGCTTCTTTCTCTCTACCACAGGATCCTTTCTCCCCACCTCGCCCATCTCTCTTTCCACCTCAACCTCCTTCCTTTCCACTTCACCCTGCTCACCTACCCACCAACCCCTCTTTTCTTTTCTTTTTCCCCTTTTTTTTCTTTTCATCTTACCTTCCACTTCCTCTGCCTTACCCTCCTATTTCTTCACCTCTCCCTTCTCTCTCCCTGCCTCGGTTTCCTCACTGTTTGACCCACCCCCATCTTTCTCTCATCTCACTCGTCGTCTCTTTCTGCTTCACTCTCCCCTCTCTCTCCACCTCTCCGTGGTCTGACTGCGCTTCCACCTCCACTCCATTCTTCTCTCTAGCTCACCCAACTCTCTCATCTTAATCCTCCTCTCTGTCTCTGCCTCACCAGTCACCCTCCCTCTCTCTTTCTCACTATCTGCCTCACCCTCCTCCCTTTCATCATCACTCTTCTACATATAACCCTCCCTTCTCTCTGCTTCACCTATTCTTCTTTCTATCTATCTCAGCCTTGACTCTCTCCAAATCACCCTCTTTTGTCAGTCTTGCCTTTCCCACAGCTGCATGAGGGATAGTGGCTGTACTTATGTGGGTGCATGGATGTGTGCAATTCTGCTGCCCTGCACCTGTTCCTGTTCTTCACTGGTGGCCTTTACCATTTGGAATGACAGCAGCAACAAGGCCTGAATTATTTACATGCTGTGCTCCTGAGCATGCAGAACATCTACAAACACTTGAAAGCCATACATGTTTTAAAGAAGAAGTAATAGCCTATGCAACTTTTTTTTTTAAAGTTTTGGATAGTGCTTACTGTGGTACATGTACTCCAAATAAGAGAAGTAACAACTGGATGATCAATCAAAGTTGCCAACCTAAGCGGAACCAACCAAACTTCAAACAGAGGTCTGTTTCAACCCCTAGCTTCCCACTGGGCAACGATTACAACTTCTGAGAATGACAAGTGGTCCTACAATTTGGTGGCTAGTTTCTAAAACAATATTTGACTGTCAGCTCTTTGAGCAGAATGCATTCTAGGTGAAACCCAAGAAAATATACATCTTATGTGAATGCTTCAAAACTGAACAGTCTCTTCTAAATTGTGATTAGCTTGTCCCCTCCTCTTTCCTGTTTTCCTACTTTCTCCTACTAGTATATCCTATTCCGATCACCCTCCTCTTTCTTGTGTTCTACCACTCTCCTCTTAACACTCCATTTCCCCCAAATTATCATTTGCACTCCACCCTTCACTCTGATCACCTTCCTTTCTCATCATTTTTATCTTTCACCAGACTCATCTTCCACCTTCACCATTTCATACTCCTCTCCTACCACTCCCATCTTATCACCCTCTCCCAGTACATGCCTACCAATCATCAGTCTACTTGCATCACTCAATTTGCTCATCATTCTCCTGCTCCTATATTCTGCTTTCCCAGAGTCCTCTTTCACCTTCCTTCATCCAACTCAAACACCATCTTCATCACCTTCTCTAGTTTAACACTCATTACCCTCATACTTTTCTCTAATCAACATCTGTTAAATCTGTTCTCTTGCCTTCTACTCACTCGGTTACTCTTATGTCACCTACCTCTTTCTTTACCATTTCTTTTGTTTTATCTTTTTTCTTTCCTTCATCTTTTTTATCGTCACATTCTCCTCTAATCTCCCTCCTCCATTTCTCATCCCTGCATCTCATCCCATTTCCTCATCAAAATTCTATAATTGTTGATAATATTCCCTGCCCTAGAGAGCCACAGGTATGAAAACTGTTGACCTGGGTTTTTCAGGACTTCTGTTGAAAAAACACCATCCCAGCTGCTAGTTAATCGACAACATTAGTGCGTTATGTGTTCTAGCTTTTGATATGCCCCAAAAGACCAGATTTATTTGAAGCTTAAATATCTGTGTTTACCCAGATCAGAGACACTGAGAAACTCAGAATATTTATACTGCTGTAAGGACATACAAGTTGCCCCACTCTTGTGTAAGTAATGAAAGGCTGACAAGATTTCAACTTACTAAGTTACAGATTATTGGAACATCTTTGAAGCAAGTGCATTAGCCCACAGGCGTATCTTATCTCTTTATGATCTGAGGGGCTACAGCAGTGCTATATTCCATTTGTATCTATTCATATGACAAAAAAAGAGAATAAAACAAATACTCAGTCACTGTTGCTCACCACAATGTGTGGTGTTTGTGCCATAATTGAGGTGTAATTATATTAGACTCAGCCATCAGCGAGTACCGCTGGAATTAAAAGTAGGCAGTGCTGCCACAGGACAGCCGCCAGTATTTTTTTTCGTTTAATAAGAACTTGCACTGCCCCAGTCAATGCTGTATCTGTGTTGTATTAGTGAAACTTGTCAAAAGTCTTCACTTCAGAAAAGTCAAAGGATGTGTGTGGTATTTGCAGTATATAGTGCTGCACTTTAAGAATAGCACAAAAGCACATTAAGATATAAATACTAATTCCACATATTCAATAACTTACCATGGGATGGCAAAATACTATCAGATTATTGTGGCCCTGTAGAATCTCTGAAATACTGTGTGATGAGAGCTTTTGTGTCTCTTTTGATCTGGTATGTGTCTCACAGGCTTTCCTCCTTTTCACATGTGCTCATTGATAACGGCCATCCTCACTGACTTCACGCATGTCTCCAGGCACTTCAAGCAGCCCATGGCATTGGTGCATATCATGTTTATTAAACAATTAGGATGAGAAAGCGAGGCCACTGGCCCAAATAAATCATAACGAAAAAGAACAAACAATGTTTGTCTGCTTGAAAATCGGCTTTGGGAGGGCCATGGGGCTACCTGGCCCTCCTGCTAAAACCGGGCTTGGGTACATTCAAGGTCAGGGGCGTGCTTGACGAATAAAAGGCGGTTTGAGGGTTCCTAAAGGGCTCTCTGGGAGGGCTAACAAGGAGCACTAGAGTGCTGGCACGGCAAGCAAGTGTGTTTACGTGGTAGGGCCAGGTGCCCGGGGACTGGATGAGGCTGATTGTAAACATTGGGGCATTGACTGCGGGCACTGGGGGCTGTTCACCTGGACAATGGCGGCTCACAGGAGAGCTGGAGAGAGGCTGTGGAGAGGCCTTTAGGGGTCAGAGAATCACAGGCCGAGTCTGGGTGGCATCGGGCCCCCACTCACTGATGAATCGGGGACAGTCTGGCAAAGGCCCGTGGTCCCTTTAGGGTGTCGAGACTCTAGAGAGAAGCTTAAGGAAAGGTCTGCTTACTGTGACACCCCTTACAGGCCTGGGGAGAGGAGGGTCTGTGACTGGCACCTCTTTGCCTCCCAGCCACCAGTGCCGCATGCCTACTTCTGAAATCAGACCCCCAGCTGGCCCTAGTATCCTGTCACCTCCCACTGCCTACTACGTCATATGCATTCTAACCTTCAAATCCAGTCCACCATTCCACTCACCCAAATATCCATCCATACAACCAACCATCCACCCAACCAATCATCCACCATCCTCAGTCACACACCCACCATTCCATCCACCCGTCCATCCATCCATCCATCCATTCAACTATCCATACATCCATCAATTCAGCAGTGGCCGGTGCAGTTAAGCGCCGAAGGGGGATCTATAGACGATAGAATAGAGTAAATTAAATAAATCCTATTCCAACGTCAGTCAAATCACCCACCCGCCGAGCTTAACTGCATCCCCCGCTGCTGCATCCATCCATCCATCCGTCCGTCCGTCCATCCATCCATTCAGCCATCTATTCCCAGCCATACACCCATCCTTTCATCCATCCAGCGTACCTCTGTCCATCCATCCGTCCATCCATCCATCCATCCCCAGCCACATATCCATCCGTCCATCCCTAGCCACACACACATCCGTTCATTCATCCATCTATCCATCTGTCTGTCCAGCCACACACCCATCCGTCCATCCATCCATCCATCCACCGACGCACCCATCCATCCGCCCGTCCATCCCCAGTCACACACCTATCCTTTCATCCATACACCCTTCCGTCCATCCATCCATCCCCAACCACACACCCATCCTTTCATCCATCCATTCATCCGTACCTCAGTCCACCCGTCCATCCATCCCCAGCCACAAATCCATCCGTCCATCCCTTGCCATACACACATTCGTTCATTAATCTATCTATCCGTCCGCCCAGCCACCACACACCCATCTGTCATCCACCTATCCACCCATCCCTCCACCTATCCATCCATCCCTCCACCTATCCATTTACATCCATCCATCATACCGTACTTCCGTCTGCTCATCCATCCATCCATCCGTCCATCCATCTATCCCCAGCCACACATCCATCCATCCATTTATCTGTACCACCGTCCACCCACCCATCTGTCAAGCCATCCAAAGTGGGGCAAAGTGGTAGGTGGTGGGCCGGGCCACAGGGGGGGGGGGGAAACCTCCATGTATTTTGCAGGGGGCCCCCCTCACGTTTTGTTACGCCACTGTGTTTGCTTTATAAAAGTATTCAGTTTCCAGTAATAGGTGTGATTTACTACCAGAAGTTACAGAAGGCTGCCCAAGGAAATGCACATTTATGGTTTTGCATCCATGAATTCAACAAGACTGGTGGGTATCATCAGAAAAAATGATATTCACACCTTCCAGTGTACAACGAAGAAAATGGAAGGAAGTGCACCGAGCTCTCCAAGTTTGAAAGTGATACATGGAAGCTCTCACAACTGCTCTTCATATGTTCCATAGCTCCCAGGTCACACAGAGAGACATCTAAGTATCCCATGGCATGCAATCTGACAAAGCAGTTGCTGAAGTACTTCATCAAACCAATGGGTGGAATTAGGAGCTGGATAAGGCCACAATGGTAAGAAGCTTTAATCCAAGACGGATTGTGGCACAGGAGTACAGCTGCCCCCTTTTATCAAGAACCATGAAAAGGCTTCAGACCCAAAACAGCTAATATCAACCAGATATAAATTTACATATTATAAGAATTTAACAAAATAGGTTATTCTTGGTCTTTCTTTAGTTATAATGTGCTTATTTGTGATTGACACCAGCGAAAACAAAGACATTAAACATAGAAAGCAAAGCCTTTGATTTGTAGGTGGAGGATGCATATTTTGCATAAAATATTTATGCCCACTTGAATGGGTTTGCCTTAATTTACTTCTTGCTACTATTACCAATGTGATGGGCACATGTTGGACAGTTAGCCAATTAAATAGAACGTAAGTACTGATGCATGTATATATGTTTCAAATTTCAGACGTGTTAAAAAGTCATCCTTACAAATTGACTTGCCTCATGTATAGTCAGGGGCCTGGGCTCAACAGGAAAGGCCCTGATTATTATGTGGTGGAGGGAATGTGTGAACCTCAACCCTAACGCTCCCTTAGAAGTTCATTGAACTGACAGCTGTCCCAAAAAAACACTTGTACCATCTTCGGTTTGTCAATGTGGGTTCTTTGACCTACCTGCACTTTGACTCAGGAACTGCATGCCTGCCTCCATAAGCTTCAAACCTATTTATAGGTAACGGAAATATTTCTGTCCGAACCTACAATTTTTCTGGATTACAGCATGGTTCCTGATGAAGTGGTGAAAATGTTGCCACAAATATCAGCTCTCAGCCTTGGTCACTGGAAAAATGTGGTGCATTTTTCTGAATTACCAAGCAGAACCAGGAGCTCAGACTGATAAAAGAAAAAAATATTTTTTAGCAATAGAGACATGAAGGAATAGACTAGGGGAGTCCAACTTTGTCAAACAAATCCCCAGTAATAGCCTCCTTCATCTTTTCCGCCTATGTAAAGAATCACTGTCCGTGGAGCTATAATGTTGCCCTTTGGTGTCTCATATTCAACCTGCATGAGCTCATGACTAACTAAGAAATTATGTTTTGCAGGAAATCAATTTTTGTGGTTACTACTCCTGGTAGGCCCAAAAAATTAACCTCATGCCCTATGAGCTTCTATGCTTTATATTTACATTCAACAAAGCCGTCAAATATATATTAGCAGAGCTCAAACGCTAACTTCTTCTAGCCACGCTTCAATGCTGAGATTTAATTAGATTTAACACCATTGATTTCAAAGCAATGGCATAGTAGATGGGGCTCAAATTGAAATGACCAGCTGATTTTAGCTTTTTTGTGAGAAATTGAGGCACTGTTCCAGTTTGCAGTGTGCCTTTACCAGTGTTCGAGGTACATTGATCAGACAGGCAGACAGTGCTGGTAGTTGTCATGGTGGAGCCGTTTTGTCATTGTCTAAGGTGGGACTGTGAAGGATGCAGCCTCGGGGTTTTCTTCGACCCACAAGCAGGACACAGACCGAAAACCATGGTGGTTATAGTCATCTATCCTAAGAAATGCAAGGGAGAAAAGGGAGAGCCACAGTGTGGTGCTGTATCAACATCAGGAAGGCCGTGGATGGATGAGTGACTGTCTGGAAGGAGTTTGGATCATTGCATGTTTGATGCAGGAGCAGGGTTTTCCTTGAAATGGGATGCTCTCCCATAAATAAAGGAGAAGGGCAATGTGTTAACCAGTGAGTTCTCAAGTCTGAGAAGAAGCTGAGTCACCTTGCAAGTAAGACATTGCCCTGAAGTTAGACATCTTAAAATGGACTAACATCTTCCCCAAGGAAGGAAAAACTCTCACGAAAACACAGGAGAAGTGGTAGGCATTATAAAGTCAGGCTTCCTCATTACCAGGTCATGCAAAACCAGAAGTGATGTTGAGGAGATCTTGAAGGAAGACTGGTTAGACATCTTGAAGGCAGCCTGCCCATTGCTTTCAATATATGCACAAATGAGGATTTAATTAAGCGCTGGAACAGATATCTTAAAGTCAACCCCATGTGGAAGTTCAAAACTGAGAAATAAATATTTGAAGGATCGATAAAATAAACTAAAAAGAAAGTGAAGAAAGACCTATGGGCATGAACAAGAGTAAAGAGAAAGAGCACACAAGGAACCTTTGAAAAATTATGAAACAAAGCAAGAAGCACACTGCCTGAATGCATTAACTGCACGGGAAGCATTGTCCCTCTATCTAAATGTAATGTAGAAGGGAGAAATACCAGGAGTCAGAGTTCTCAAAGCAAAGTAGAAATAAATGAATTTATTGAGACAGCGTTTCCCTGCCCACCCAAACTCTTAGTTGTAGCCCGGTCTAGGGTGGGACTACCTCCCCCAGAATCCATCCAGGCAAGGTGGGGCCTGGGAAGCCGAGGAGGAGACACACTCAAAAGCGCTGGTTGAGTCCTGCAGCGCAGGCTGTTAAAGCGGTACCCTGCCCGCCCAAACTCTTTGTTGTTGTCCCCCAGACTCCATCCAGACAAGGTGGGGCCCGGAAAGCCCAGGAGGAGACGCTCTCAAAATCACTGGTTGAGTCCCACAGCACGGGTTGTAACAGCGGTTCCCTGCCAGCCTGAACTCTTTGTTGTTCCCCAGCAGTGCTTAATTTGTGCCAGTGGCTTAGCCCCGGCTCTTATTTCACAGGGATGGGACTATACATTTCATCCCCTGCGGTCGGAATTCCTGATAACTATTCAAAATAATAATAACTAGCCGAGTGACTGCTGGTATGTGATCCATGGCGGGCTCAGCTTGGGTCAGACATGGTGAATGAGTATTGCTTATCCCATTAGTGATGTCTTCATGTCGAGACCCTGGTCAATCACTGCTGTGCTCTCCAACCCATTCATCACTGCACCTGCTTCATGCAGCATGCTTGAGCTTCCCATTAGATATTTGCAGCAGAGGGCTCACTGCTGAACAGAGGCCAAGCAAGTTGAGAAAACACAGGTGCAGGATAGGCTTCACAGGGTGGGCACTTGAGAAATAAATGAAAGCACAGACTTTGCGCTTTGCTGCCCAGCCCTGTACACAGTACTGGACATAAAACTGCCCTTGATATGCTGTGCTTATAACCCACTCCACCCAATAGCAAACCATTGTGTATTTACTGGTATGTTCACTTGTATTTTGGTTTTGATATTTGAGTGATGATGGACAATATACATACTTATTATTAAATGTACTTTCTTTGGGTATCATTGTAATGTAATGAAGATAAGGTGCTAGGCATTCTGTTCACGTTGCCTTCCGTAACATATCCAGCTTACATTTGTAGACTCTTCCAGCAGGATATTCAGTCAGAGTGTTTTTCAGAATGTCACCTCATTCACTCAATGCAACTTCTACAAGCAAGGATGTAGCTTTAAGTTTAAGGAGGGTGGATAGAGTGGGACTCCCCACTAATGATTTTTTAGTTGGGCTTGGCCGGGCAGTGCTAGTCAGTTCGGCTGTCTACAAAGCATTGAGCAGAACCGTGTCTGCCAGCGCATGCACTCTAGTTGCTGAGCTGCAAGAGTCTGCAGCATTACGGGAACTAATTCTGTGCAGCAGACGGGAAAGATGAACTGTGGACATCCGGACTCCTAGCCTTTTTATTTACAAGTCAATCCTCCTGGCCACTTTCTGTAACCCGCCATCCCCTCAATGCATGCATGGAGTTGTAGCAAAGGGGACCCATTGGTGGCACTGTTGCTGTTGTCAAATAAGTGGACTTTTATCATCCATGCCATGATTCACAAATAGTAGTATATTTTTCATTTTGGCTGATTTCGCATTGTCTATGTAAACACTGGGTATTACGATGATACAATTGAGTGGCACCAAGAATGTAGCTAGCCGGACATCTAGAAAAAGTGGTAGCGGGCTCCTAGGAAACATTTTGAGCATCAGGACTTAATCTTTTACAAATGAAGTACTGTTGCCCAGTCTGGGGTGAGACTACATCCCCGGATTAAATCCAGGCAAGGTGGGGATCTGGAAGCCCAGGAGGAGACATGTTCCAAAGCACAGGTTGAGTCCCACAGCGCAGGACATACACGGGACGCACTCGGGCCGAGACCAGGCCAAGACAGGGCTCCTTTCTTTGGTGCTCAGAGCAACAATCTCCTTAGTAACCCTCAGAGTGATCATTGGAGGTGAGCATCCTTATTATTCTTATACAAGGGTAAATGTAAAGCCGTCAGGGTGGCCTCTGGAACTACCATACAACAGTAACTATCATTAGCATGCTAGAGAGGGCAGTGGGGTTAATTTCAAATGAGATTGAGGTCACTGAGTGCAGGCTGTCATTAGACAGGCTGCGCCATGGTAGATGAATTTAGCGACTGTTCTTTCCACAATGGTCGTATTTCTAGGTCCTCTTACTCTGGGGCTTCAGCACAGTCAAATGATGTAGTTAGTGTTTGCAATACTGTGAATGGCAATCTAGAAACTGATTCAGCACTTCAGAGCCCCTCTAATACTCAGTTGCAACAAGGGCCAATTGTTCAGAGGAAGAAACAGCTAGGAAAGTCTCCAGTGGCAAAAAGGAAACAAAATGACGGGGATCGGGCCAACTTTCCTCCTCGCTTCTACTACAAAACCTATCAAAGTCAACCCAGACATGCAGTCCTGTATCCCCTGATTTTCTAAATTATGACAACTTGTGTGGGAAATAATGTGTTATTCTAGAGGAGACATTGAAACCTATGGTGGAGTGCCTGGGACACATCAAGAGCCATATGGTAGATTTATTAAAGCAGCCAACTGCCATTACAGGCAAGAGCACTTCATCTGACAGACAAGTAACACTGCCCGTTGTGCAGGGGGTGACAACGAACTGGAATTTGCAAAGGCAGTAAGAGTAACCCGGGACTCCAATAAGCATCATGCAATATACGTAGTGTCTGGGCCAGAGTGTGGATCTTGTCGTACTGACAACATACACGCTTCGGATAAAGGACCACTTGGGGGCAGGACAATTATTCAAGACCCCATCGGAGCACGCCTTATACCTAGGCTATCTGGTTTTAGGTTTAAACCTATAATAACTGATAAAACCCCACCAAAAGGAAAATAGCCATCACTGGTGTAAACATATAAATACTCAAAAAACACCTTCACAACCACAAACTAAGTGCCTTTCGAAGAAAGGAAAAGAGGAGTGAAAGAGTAATTTTTATTTCTTCCTGACAGTGCCAATACAAAGTAACTTTGCTATACAAGGCAGCAGCAAGAAAGGCTGGGCTAACATTCTTCTTCTTGAGTTTTGTTGTTTAGGGATGTCACTAAAATATTGTCATTTTTTCCTTCTGCTTATTTCAGTTTTGTGGTCTTTTGTCTAAAGATGCAGTGTTTAGAAGCATGTTTGAGGTCTTATTTCGTTATTTTATAAACTGTAGAGAATCAGGAAATATCAAAATCATATTTGATATTTTGGCTACATTTGATTTCATTGATAGATAAAATGGCTGGTTTCATAAAAATCTTTCCCAATATGTACCATCACATTTACCCACAGACAGAGACTGGGAAAAATCCTTTGATACATCAGCCCCCTTTTCTAGCGAGTCACTATTGATTGTAGGTGAATTACCCATCACCCCAGGCTTTAAACACTCAATGCAAGGTATAGTGATAGGTATATGTGAAAAGAATGTTGTCATCAAGCATCTGAGATAGTGACACCACTGCATGACATCAGGCGTTTGGTAAACATGGAATTCAGCTATATAAATGAAAAAGTTGTATGATGACCCGTCAAAATCGATACCTGAGCTGAATGGCTCCCCTGTAAGAGATTCTTGTCACTTTCTAGATTGTATACAAAAAGCATATTTATAATCTTCAGAGTTAATGAAGAATGCTATTAACTTTGTAGTCCATTCTGGTGCACTGTTTCATTATGCCCGGAAATTAAAATGCAAATATTTCTCATTTTGTGCTTTGTGTGTCATCAAAGAAAGAGTCATCCTAACTTTGTAATTTAGCCCATGGTTCTCAGTCCTAGAGGCTGTGAATGGTATATTAGCCGTATGACGACCGTTTACAGAACTTTTGCTCAGTTATGATGCCAAAGGCAAGTAATGTGATGATCTTTGGTCACATATTGATAGTGATGTGAAAAAAGTACAGTCTACTGCATGCTTAGGTTTTTACAGGAACAGAGGACTGCTGTAGTGGACATAATCAAAATACTGTGTGAAAACACACTTGTCTACCAAGTGTTCAGCATAATTGGTGTAGATGTCAGACATCTCCTTGATAGTAGGCTGGGCAATACGTTTAGTGACTTTGGCACTGCACCATGCTCCATGTTAGAATTCTTGCCATTTGGTAAGCAAAGAAATGTTGAGGAGCAATTCAGAAAATTTTATTTTACAGTCTGCAGGAAATAGCTTTCAATGATGCATAGAAATGTCCCTTCACCAACCATGGAATTTTGAAGATAATAAAGCCTCACTGAGGTACTCTGCACAAGTTCTGGATCCCTTCAGAATTTTCGCCAGACTTTGAAAAGTGCTGCTTCCTTTTTGACCACTTCAATAACCAATGGCATATGTGCCCAATTCAACGAATATGTTGCTGAGCATGTCCTAGAGAATCACATTCTTCAAGAGCACCAGTATTGGCATGGAAAGCTATGTCATTGGCCAGAGTTAGCAAATTGTGTACTGGCTGTTTTGGTGTTGCCCGTCTCAAGTGCCAATGTTGAGAGGGTCTTTTCACCGTTAAACGTTTACGTAGGAAGGAAAAGGCAAACATGCATGACCAAAGACTCACTAAAGAAGTATCATATGTTGTACTACAATAAGTTTGATTTGTAAAAATGTATTTGGACCTCATATACCCTGTGCACATGCTGTCTATACACATGCACTATCAGTACAGAAAGCAAGCAATAATAAAAGCAAAACATTCCATAAACACTAGAAAACACTGTTTTTGTTGTTTTTAATGGTGTGAAAATGTGTAACCACTGATAACCACAGTTTTTTAAGGTACTGAAAAATCTGGAAAAAAACCCTACAAGAATTTACCAAAAATAGAAACTGTAAACAGGAAAGCCTACTATACCCAATAATAAGACTCTGAACTTACTTCCCCCAAATTGCCCCTACGTTCTGATCCTGGATAGTGTTCCCCCACTTGGACATGACCAAACGTAACCTTGGTAGCAGCAATGTAACAGAAATGCTCACTGGCTTGGCAAGTATAAACACTTTAACCCAAGGGGAGTAAATCAGATCATAATGGTACAGAGGATTGGATGGGTGGAATGTGCAAGCAAGGATATCTATGAGTACTGTATTATGGTACATTTCTGAAATCTTTCCTCTGTTAAAAACATACTGAAGAGGCAAGAGTTCAGTGATTGTAATGGAATTAGAATCAATTCACTTCCCCTAGGTTATTTCTATAAACTAAAAATTATGAATGTTCATTTTTGCCCGATGCACTTAGTTTCAGGCCCTCGTTGGTATGTCGGAGTAGGTTTTCTGCCCTGAGTCATCATGTAGATGTAGATTGACTGGAGCTAGACTCAATGGCATTAAGGAAAATTGGAGTGACATAGAATGGAGTCATGTGGAGTGGTGTACATTGGAGTGGCATATAGTAGAGTGGACTGGTGTGGAGTGCATTGGTATACTATGTTGCAGAGTATAGTGGCATAGAGTGAAGTGGCATTGGGTGCAGTGGCATTGAGTGCAGCGATGTTGAATTCAGCGGTGTACAATACAGCATCGTTGAATGCAGTGTCATACATGTGAGCGGTGCATAGTAAAGTTCAGTGATGTAAAATGGAGTGGTGCATGGTGGAGTGGCGCAGAGTAGAGTGGTGCAAATTAGAGTGGTGCAGAATGCAGTGGCAATCAGTAGTGCATAGTGGAGTGGTGTAGAGTTGAGTGATGCAGAGGGTAGTGTCTCAAAGTAGAGTCAACTGGCATTGAGTGCTGTTGTATAGAGTGATCAACAGAGTGATGCAGAGTAGAGTATAGTGCCACAGAGTGCAATACCATTGAGTGCAGTGGTGTGGAGCAGTGCAGAGTGTAGTAGTGCAGAGTAGAGTGGTATCGCTTTTAGTGGCAGAGAGTGCAGTGTTGCAGAGTACAGTGTCAGAGTGAAGTGTTGTAGAGTGGAGTCGAGTGGTGTAGAGAGCAGTGGCTTAGACTACAGTGATGCAGAGTATTGTGCAATGGCATACAGCTCAATGGCATAAGGTGCAGCTGTGTAGAGTGCAGTGGCACAGAGTGTAGTGGTTAAGAGCAGTGGGGCGTAGAGTGCAGTGGAATAGAGTGAAGTAACGTAGAGTAGAGTGGTGTAGAGTGCAGTGGCGTTGACTAGATTGTTTCAGAGTACAGTGAAGTGGCGTAAAGTGGAGTGGTGCAGGGTAGAGCGCAGTTGCATAAAGTGGCATAGAGTGTTGCTGCGTAGAGTAAAGTGGTGCAGGGGCATGGAATGCAGTGATGTAGAGTAGATAAGAGTGGCATACAGTGGACTGGAGTAGAGTTCAGGGGCCTAGAGTTGAGTGTTATGGAGTAAAGTGCATTGGCGTAGAGTGTATTGGCATAGAGTGTAGTGGCATATAGTGCAGTGTTGCAACGTGGCGTAGAATACAGTGGCATAGAGTGGAGTTGTGCAGAGAAGATTGGTGTGGCCTAGACTGGAGTAGTGTAGAGTGCAATGGTGTAGAGTAGAGTGGCGAGGAGTGCATTAGCATACGGTAGAGTAGTGCAGGGTCGAGTAGAGAGGCATAGTGTGAAGTGGCAAAGAGTGCAATGGCGTAGAGTGGAGCGGTGCAGAGTGCAGTGGTGTGGAGTAATGCAGAGTGCAGTGGTGGGGAGTGGTGCTAAGTAGAGTGTAGTGTTGTGGAGTGGAGTAGAGTGCAGTGGCATGCTGTAAAGTGGAGTGGTGCAGAGTAGAGTGGAGTGGCGTAGAGTGGAGTATGCAATGTGTGGTGGCACACTGCCCTTACAGATTTTCAATTGAAATGACAATTACATTTGCTCATGCATACAGTTTCACTAATAAAGTGCATAGATGAAAATGTGTGGAAATTGTATCACCTCAGTGTAATGATTTGTTTTGTTTATATTAAGTATTTGTTTCCAACATACTTCAGAAATAACAAAAAATGTGCTTCATTTGTGTTTCTAATTCTGATATATTCTGAAATACTTACACAGTTCATTTAAATGTTGTTGTGTGATAGAAAACAACTCTTTTCTACCCCCAATATCCAGCAAGATTGCTACATAAATCCTCTCACTTTGAAGTCAGAGAAAGAAAAGTAAAGAAGCGCCCTTGGAGGACTGCGCCTGACATTTGACCTCGGTCATTGAATTTCACAGCAGATTTGACAAGACAAAAACAGGATTCACAGGTCTGTTTACATAAAGGGAGCACTCAGAAGGATAAGACAGTGCCTGACATTTGACCTCTGTCTTTGAATGCCCACAAAACGTGCCGAGCTAAGAACAAGATTTAAAGACCTGATACAGAAAACAAGTGTGTGGAAGAATACCGTAAACACAGTTTAGGCAAGAGGAGTGATGAACTGAACCTGGTCAGCCTGAAGCAAATAAAGCCAGCAAATGGAAAGCAAAAACACATGAACCACAAAGCCAATAGCAAACAACAGGCAGGATTCATAGGTCAACTTTCTGAAAGTCCCTAAGAAGTTTTTAGCAAATGCAGACAGCTGCACTGCCTAGTTGGCTACAACCCAAAAAAGTGATATGGTGTGGCTAATGTATCTGCGACATGCCCTTTTATTTTTTTTAAATTCAGCCATGTTGCACAGTGGCTGTGCTGGTGTTCAAAATGGTTTGAAACACTGACAAAGACAATAGACCTTGCATAAAGAAGACTTATTGCCTTTGCCAATGATTGTTTTGAGAGAAAGTTTCCGAAGCTCAAACATATAACTCTGAACTTCTCTGAGTTAATGCATGAATTTTAAACAGAACAAGTCTGTAATAGTGAGCATGTATCACCTTTCTCTGTTTCCATCTTGTTCTGTCTGAACTTTAGACATCTCACCCACAAAAAAACTTTTGCTTATGATACGTGCCCAGTTGTCCCTTGAACTTCTTGTTTTATCTCTTTGTTGTCTCTAGGTGATTTTTGAAGCTGTCTATTATCTGAGGCAATCAGGGCTAGATTTGTTGCACTGCGCTATGTGGAAGGGAATGGGATTGGTAGGAATGCACAGTATTTACCATTATACAGCGCATTCATGTCCTTTCTTAGCTGCCTAGTGCCAACATGGGCACCCACGCATCATGGTGCAAGGGTATCTGTTTTTTAGGCAGGATTGTTTTTGTGCAGGAAGGATCCCTTCCTGCACAGAAACAATCCTGAGAGGCATTTTCCTCTTTCTATGTGTGCAGCACATATAGAAAGATGAGAAAATGAGAAGAAAGAAGGATCTGTCTCCCCGTTACACTTAACCTGGGGAGGCATAGCAATTTGACTCATTCCCAGTCATTCCCAGGTCTACCACTAATGTTAAATATGGGAATGCTCTAAAATCCATGGGTGGATGTGAGGGAACACCCATGCTCCACCCATGAAATGGCTCCCTGCCGCAGAGTAACGCAAGTTATTGATTTGTGCTGCCTTGTGAGATTTATCAAGCCATGCATGGCCAGTCAAGGTCCCAGTGCGTGGCTTCATAAATTTCACTTAGGTTTTGTGTCACCCTAGCGCCCCTTGTGTTTTGAAAGGGCAACTCAAAACCTTGATAAATCTGACCCTTTGTCTCCAGTTCTGTTTGCTGAGGTCTAAGTTGAGGATCACATGTTCTTTTCCAAGTCACCACGCCAATTCACCGTGAATGCACTCCAATCCTTCTTTTGTGATCATAATAAACATCTGGTCCAGTTGCCTGATGGATAACCATCAGTCTCCAGAATGGCGATTGTGGGTTCAAGTCCCACCTGGATTGTAGTAATGAATTTTACATTCTATTTTTGGTGGGTAGCAATACATGAATAAATACATAACTATATGTATAAAATGTGTACATTAATATGAGAATTTGCAGGCACAATGAAGCAAAACCAACTAGTGGGATTGGAGATTGGGCAGGATTATTAGAAAGACATACCTTTCTCCTTTGATCATTCTAAAGCTGAGTAAATTTAAAATAGTTGCTAATAATACATATTATTAAGAGCAAGAAATCTGGGGCATGAAGCAAGGCATGGAGGACCTGTTTCTCACTGGAAATCATTCTTCTCAGGGGGTGCTCTATTTAGTGAATTAACTGCCAACATGGTCCTAAAAGCAACTTTACTATAAACGCCTAATGCAATGCAACAAAATAATGCTTTTTCTGCATAACAATTCTAATGGATTCAATTCTGGAAATGAACCTTCCAGCAAGATTTGATTCTGAAATGAAATCGCCCTTTGAGAAATCTTATCTCACCTTCCCAGGAAATTCATTCTCACCCATATTCCTTCTCCTGCTGAATTCACTAAGAGGGTCTAACTCCAAGCCAAAAGAAACCAAGGGTGGATTTATCCATTTAACTACGAAAGGATGCATAAGGACTTGCATCCATAGTGCCTGCGCTGTGCTGCGAGATATATTGTTTATGGTTTAGTGGGTTTACAAACTGCCCATACCATACCTGTAGCAGTCTTGTTAACCGCATGAGCGCTAGCGGTTTTCCCGCTGTGCGCTGCGTTTTTTTAAAAGCCGTGTTACATGACGAGCTCAGCTCGTCATGAGCGTACGAGCGTCGTCACTCAGGACGAGCTGAGCTCGTCATGAGCGCCGAAGGGGTTATAGCATGCATCTCCCTCTCTATTCCGGTTCCTATCAGAACCTATTATGTCACAGTTACTGAGATGGAATGTTATGGTTTGAACTGGAAGGGACCTTTGTTCAGTGTCCCTGGAAGCTGTGGAGACAGACAGTCATTAAACAAGTTGGCCTCACACTTATCTGTCTCAGTGTGATTACTTCAATACCATTAGTTGTTTTCGCTGTTACACCCAATTGCAATCTTTCTATTGCTTACATTCTGTAGGCTTCCCTCCCTTTCTTCTGTTATTACCTCCCTGAAGGATAGACATGTGTTCTTCCTCATCTTTGTTCTTCTTCGTCTTTTTGTAATGCACTATTTTGTTAATACATGTTTTGGAGTTATTCTAGGGCTTGCAATGTGCTTCCCTACTTTTAACACAGGTATTTATTTATGTTGCTTTCACCCTATCTGCTGTCTTTATTTATACTTTAATTACTTCCACGTAATCTGAACTACTCTACGTCACACCACTCCACTCTACACCACACTAAACCACCCCACTCTACGCCACTCTACTCTGCACTACTCTACTCTACTATACACCACTCCACTGTACTCTGTGCCACTCCACCCTACGCAACTCCACTCCACTATACCCCACTCCACTCTATGCCACTCTCCTCTACGTCACTCCAATCTACTCTACACCATTCCACTCCACAAAATGCCACTCTACACCACTCCACTCTATGCCATTCTACTCAGTGCCACTTGACTCCACATCACTTTATGCCACTCCACTCTACACCACTCCACTCTACCCTACGCCACTCTACTCTATGCAGATTCATTTTGCGCCACTCTACTCCACTCCACCCCACTCTACTCTGTGCGACTCTGCTCTATTCCACTTTACTCTATGCTACTCCACACTACACCACTCCACTCTACTCCACTCTACTGCATTCTAAGCAACTCCATTGTACGACACTCTACTTTATGCACTTTACTCTGTGCCACTCAGCTTCACTCCACACAATGCCACTCTACACCACTCCATGCCACTCTATTCCATGCTGTTGTGTACCACTCCACTCTATGCCACTCCATTCTACTATGTGGCACTCTACTCCACACCACTGGTTTTCACTTATTCCCACTCTATGCCACTCTACGCGACTCCTTGCAACTCAATTCTATGCCACTCTAATCTACACCACTCAACTCAATCCCACTTCACTCTACTCAACTCTACCCCACTCAACACACGTTCACTCTATTCCTCTCCTCTCTATTCCACTCCATGCCACTGTACTCCATGCCTCTCTACTCTACACCTCTCTATGCCACTCCACTCCACACAGTGGCAATTTATGCCACTCATGCATATGCATATCTGTGTTACTCTACTCTATGGCACTTCACTCCACAACACTCTAAGTCACTCCATTCTATGCCACTCTACTCTATGGTAGTCCACCTCACTGTGTGCCACCCCACTCTATGCCACTCTACTGTGCCTCTCTGTTCTACACAACTCTAATCTTAACCACTCCACGTCACTCCACTCTATGCCACTCTGTGGCACTCTACTACATGCCACTCTATGCCTCTCTATGCCACTCTGTGCCACTCTACTCCACTTTACACCATTCTATGCCACTCCACTCTACTCTATGCCACTTCAGTCTACCTCACTCCATTCCACTCCATGCCACTCCACTCTACAACACTCTACGCACTCTACTCCATACCACTTTATGCCACTAAACTCTACTTCACGCCACACTTCTCCACCCCACTCTACTCAACCCCACTCTATGCCACTCTACTCTATGCCACTCTATGCCACTATACTCTGGGTCATTCTACTCTATGGCACTGTACTCAATGCCACTACACTCTACTCTACACCACTCCACTCTATGCCACTCCACGTCACTCTACTCTATGCCACTCCACTCTACTCTACACCACTCCACTCTATGCCACTTCACATCACTATACTTCCATGCCATTCCACTCTATGCCACTCTAATCCACTCCACAAAATGCCACTCTATGGCACCCTACACCATGTCACTCTACACCACTCTACTTTAATCCACCCTACTGTATGCCTCTCTATACCACTCTACTCTGTGCCACTGTAAGCCACTCTACTTTATGGTGCTCTGCGTCACTCCACTCTACATCAATCCATATGAGACTCCGTGCCACTCTACTCTACACCACTCTGTGCCACTCTAGGGAACTCTACTTCTATCTACTCCACTAAATGCCACTCCACTCTACTCTACGCCAATGTTCTCTACACCACTGCACTTCACACAAGGCCAGTTTATGCCACTCCAATCTACGCCACTCTACTCCAATATACTGCACTCTACTCTATGTCACTCTGCTCTACACCACTCTATTCTATGCCAATCCACTTTATGCTACCCTACTCTATGCCATACCACATCTCTCTATTCTACACCACTTCACACAACTCTACACACACTATGCCTCTCTACTCCACGCTATGCCACTCTACACCACTCTATGCCACTTCACTTTATTCTGCGACACTCTACTCTATGCCACCCTATGCCACTGTGTGCCACTGTACTCTACACCACTCTACTCAATGCTACTCCACTGTATGACACTTCAATCTACTCTACTCCACTGTACTCAATGCCACTCTACTCCAAGCCAATCTACTATACTCCACCCAATCTGTAACTCCACTCTATGCCACTCTACTCTACACCACACCACTACACTCTACTCTACACCACTCCACTCTCCTTTACACTCAACACCGCTTTACTCCATAATGCTCTACTCCATGCCACTCTACCCCACTCCACACTACTCCATGCCACTCCACTCTATGCCATTCAAATCCACACAATGCCACTCTATTTCACTCTACTTTATGCCCCTCGACGTTCTACCTCTGTATGGCACTCTACTCTACACTGTTCTATGTCACTCTTCTCTACCCCACTCCACTCTATGACACCCCATGCCACTCTCCTCCATACCACTCCATGCCACTCTACGGCACTCTAAAGCACTGTAAGCCACTCTTCACCATTCTCTGCCACTCTACTTCACTCAGTGCCACTCCACTCCACTCCATGCCACTCCATTCTCCTCCATGCCATTCTACTCCACCAGCTCTGTAACTCCACTCTATGCCACTCTACTCCATGCCACTCTAATTCATGTCACTCTCTGCCACTCCACTCTACTATACGCCATTCAAATCCACACAATGCCATTCTATTTCACTCTGCTTTACGCCACTCTATATTATGCCTCTCTACAGCACTCTATTCTACACTGCTCTATGTCACTCTACTATACCCTACTCCACTCTATGACACTCATTGCCACTGTACTCTATGCCACTCCATGCCACTCTACGGCACTCTAAAGTACTCTCCACCACTCTAAGCCACTCTTTGCCACTCCTCTCTATTCTATGCCACTCTACTCTACTCCACACAATGCCACTGAACACCACACTAATCTGTGTCCCTTCATTCCACTATGTGGAATTCTATGCCTTTCTACTCCAAGCCATTTCATGTTGCACCACTCAGATCTGTGCACCTCTACTCTACACCACCATACTCTATGCTATTTACTACTGTAATGTGCACCACCCTACTGTATACCACTCCACTCTACACTCCTCCACTGTGTACCACTCTACACCCCTCCACCCCACTCTATGCAACTCTACTCCACTCCAATCCACTCTCAACTACTTCACTCCAAGCCACTCTACTTTACGCCACACCACTGAACTTTAGCCACGAAGAACAGCAGCCATGCTGCTTTACAACATGGCTAAAAGAGCCAATAGCTCTTTATAGGTGATGCCAATGCTTGCATTGATAACATCTTCAACAAGGAGGAAATAGTGTTATACCATAAAGTTCTGTTCAGATGTGACATACATTTTCTTACACCAAGATGATCTAATCTGGCAATATTACAGTGATTGAATTTGTGGGAGATGTCCTCTTGGACTTCAAAGTCTGCCCTTGAGGGTCTATTCTGATGTAGTCACCCCACTTCAGCACAGATAATCTATCCTGGTACAGAGACTCCCTCCTAAAGATAGATATTTTATTCTGATGCAGAAATCCAGCACCAAGCCTACTTTCTCTCTCACAAACATGTCCACACCAAGGCATCATCAAAAGCCTCACTGACCCTTTAAGGCGATTGACCCCACATCCCTCATCATCAGATATCTAAAAATATTTGGGATTGGAATAGGATGTTGTTTGTGTTTGGGATGATGACACACTTAGTGCAGAACTTTCTTTGGAATGTGGGTGTAGGCTGAAAGAAAAACTCTAATGGCTCAGGCCTTGAGATCCACAGGAAAAGAGGGAACTACAACTGCATTCACTCAGCATCCTATGCCATCAACAAAAAAAGCAGACGTGGACGAATGAGCTGTTAGATCATCATGAAATGCAATTCTACTGCCAGAAAGGAGAAGGGGTGGTCCGATAGGCACTCCTATTTATGCTGAGACAGGAGAACGTGGCAGGACACTACAGACTCTCCATGGCTGTATTGCATAGCAGGAAAAAGGAAAGGAGGTGAAAGCCCAAACAAAAGACACATGGATAGGAGAAAATCGACTGAGGACCAATGATCAATAGTCCAATTAAAAAATATTTACCTTTTCACCGGCAAAGATGTGGCAAAAAGTTGGGGGATATATAAAGACACAATTATGATATATAGAGATGGAGGGTATTCACCCATCTGAGGATTCAAAAGATAAGACTAGCATACTGTTTCCTTTTAATTTTCCATGGGGATCCCTCGTAGCCATGCCTAAGAGAATTTTCAACATCATCTTATGAAAACAGACATTATACCACCAGAAACATAGTCACATGGTACCAAGAAAAGCATTCCTTGAAATTAAAATCCACAAGTGGGAAGCTGGTCATCTCCCCAGAAGAACTATAGAAGGATGCCAGAAGTGGGATCACCAAGAACTCATACATATCATTCTAAACATGAAACCCTTTAAAAAGGATCACACATCTTATCCACAACTCTCACTTATCTAATAGAACAGTCCCACTAAGAAAAACAGCTCCAACCAATATCTAGCACCTTATCATAAAACCTATTGTCAAGAAAGACTCTATATCAGACCATACCACCACTTTTGGCCTTTTGCTAGACCTCTCTCTAGCATCATGTATCATAGACAAACTAGTGTTACCTAACTTCAAGAAACTCTTAACCTTCTTTATTGCCTCCATACTTTCACTTGGGGTATGACCCAGAAATAGCCGTACTCAAACCCAGAACAACATCTTGTAAGCATTGACAAATACAAAACATTTCTGCTACTAATTACTGAGTGTCTTTTACACCAGACAAAAACCCTACTCCATCACCAGCATAGACAGTGTTCAGCTCCGACTAATTCCATACCTGGTTAGTTTCCTTCCTCTCACTGTTCCCAGCACAATAACCAAATCTTGTGTAGAGTCCTGTACTCTTCAATCCCCCCCTCATCTCCCTCTTAAGATTATATGTTACCTACTCTATCACTGCATCACTAATGCCTTCCAATTTTCCCTAATTATCTTGACCAAGCAAAATCTATACCAGTCCCTGAAAACCCAGGTGACAGTCATTGACTTTTGGATATCAAAGTTAGTCATGAAACACAAAGAAAGCTAAAACATATTTTTGGAATAACACCAAAAATACTGCCTCCTCTCTTCAAACTACATGCCTCTTCCTGGATCAGTCAATCAACCAATCAATCAATCAATCAATAAATCTCTTAATTCAAGTGTCAATGACATTCATAAAGTATAAATATACAGAAAAGTAAACATAACAATTAATGACGAAATACAGAAATACTACAATTAAAAAATCGAGTTGTTTACTATAAAACACCGTTGTCTTGAGAAAACTACTCATTCTAAAACATACATCAGTACTTTGTAACAATTGTAAAAAAAAAAACGAGGGCAACCATGCACTGTTTACAATCATGGATATTAAAAACAGGTTATAAATAACAAAGTCTAAAAGGTTTACATAGTGTGCAAAATACCATAAAGTGCAACAAAGATTGGGAGGGAACATTATCAGAAGCATATTTCTTATTTGCCAAATACCCATAGTAACTCAGGGGAAAGCACTGCATGTAACATAAAGAGCTGGCTCAGAATTTAAAAATAAGGGGGCATATTACCAACGATTAGCGATATTTATCACTAACTAGGCTTAGCAACAAATTTTTTATCGCTAAGCATCGCCGCAAAATATCGCTGAGATAACGTGCTATTAGCAACGTTTATCTCCAAAGCGATGAATTTTTCGGCGATAGCGTGAATATCGCTGAGAATACAGCGATATTCACGCATTAGCGACAAAATGCTCTTAGTCATGTTATCCACCTCCCATTGGATAACATGACTAAGAACTGGTCTGAGCAGGCGTTAGTTTTTGGAGATATTCGAGCTTAGCGCAAATATTTCCAACGCTACGCCTGCCTTGTTAATAGGCGATAGCGACGTTATCGACTGCTTTCAGTCGCTAACGGGCTGGGTATGCCCACTTTGCATGTCATTAACGATAAACATCGCTGACATGCAAAGCGGGCCCCAAACCGCTGGCTATCGCCCAGAAGCTGTCGCTAACATCAGTTAGCGACAGCTTGCTAATAGGACGATAGAATTATCGCCGCTTAGCAGCCGAAAACGGACGCTAAATCGGCGATAATTGTCTATCACCCCCCTTGGTAATATGCCCCAAGATTCTTTCCCATTTATTTGTCACATACATTAAATAGGGCTCGGGGCCAGAACTAGTATTCAAAACTGAGTAATTCTGAACAAGTGATTTGCCTAATTCTAGACAATCCCTTTCAGCACAAGGTTTTTCGATAAGCAAAAGTTATACAATAATCTTATCAGTCTTGCATACGGATAAATGATGATGAAATAAAATGTGTTTATCCAAAAAAGCAAAAGTCCATTTAACATAAGAAAGCAATGGGATATCAAGGCCCCGGCACAGTGCACACAGTCGTTAATGATGTGAATAAAAGTGGCCCTTTGATTATACCAAATTGATGGACACAAAAAAGGGAGTCCACCTTAATGAAATCCTCAAGCTACAGTAAGGCCATCTCTTCATGACAGATATAATGGGGAGTTGATAGATGAAGAGAAAGAAGATGCCTAAAAAAGCGGTTCTCTTCGGTCTGCAACACATGACAGGATCCCCAAATTCCACACCCATAGTTTGCAACAGTTACGCATAGCTTAGAATATATTTCTATGAGAGAGGCGATAGGCTAACCCTTAACCAATTTAATAATGTTAAAAAGTGAACAAATAGCTTGCATGAATTTAGCGTTCTAAAACTCATGTTCTCTGCCTAAGAACAATTAGCGGGAAATATTAAGCCGAGATATGAAAATTTAAAGACACTATCTAGGTAATTCTCATTAATCCATAGAGTGTGCAACAAATAACGCTCGGGTCCACATGCCATAGGCTGAGATTTTTGAAACACACGATGCTGGCCCTACAATAGATTTTTTATTTTGCTCCTTAATTTGAGCCACAAACCAATCTTATTTTGAGATTTGTTCGGTATAATTTATTTATACCCTTTTACTTTTTCTTTTTTTCAGTTTAGAAATTCATATGAGTGAAAAAAACATTATATACAGACATTACATACACTTATTCAAGAACATTATGACGTGTTTCAAACTCGTTATTTTATTTTACGGGCTTTATCACTTCTTATCTGCAAGTTATGTGCAAAGAGAAGAAGTCAGTGAGTGTATATTTATCTTATTGCCATCCCACTATTGTTGAGCTCTACTGCTTGGTTACACGGAAAGTACCTTAACGTGATTTGTCGCAGTTTTCTTAGATTCACCTTTTTCTTTTTGGGTCTTTGTTACATTATCTAGAAGAATACCAATATTTAAGATTTAGTAATTTGCTCCAATATATTGCCAAAAGGTCAGACACCATACACACTCCTGTATCCTACCTTACGAGTGCAGCTGCTTCTATCTCGCGGTCACTTCATTAATGGTGGGAAACTGCCACTATTGCGATGTTGTGCTTTGGAATGCCCGAAGGGGTCCTATTCGTTTGCCTAAGAGGAACGTTTTGAGTAACTACATGTGTTCATATGACTTATTTGCACAAATAGACGGACACACAGCGATCTGAGCCTGGTAGTCAATATGTACCTTTAATTCCGGGCTCAGCGCGCTCGCTCTTACTCCTCTTTGATGTGGCGTTTCACTATCCCGTATTTCAAGCTGTCAGGTTCGTGTCCTAACAAAATTGTAAACATTCAATTAGATGCCAGCCACTATTCTCCTTACATATTTTAACTCGGCGTCGCTTGTATCTCCACCTACCCGATTTCTCCTACTCAGACCTGCTGTACTCGATCACTGCGGCTCACCGTCAGTGCGCCATGTTGGACAGGGCGTGGTATTTACTTGCATCACATGATTTTAAGAATTCTGGGATATGTAGCCCATTGGTCATTTGTGCTGCGTGGAGCATCACACATATTTACTGCGATATGTTTTATAATCTGGAAATTTCAGACATGGAATTTAGACCTGTCTGGATGCTATTAAATAGCAAAATTAGGTAAACTTCCTTTCTCAATAAGGCAT
This sequence comes from Lissotriton helveticus, assembly GCF_964261635.1. Lineage (NCBI taxonomy): Eukaryota > Metazoa > Chordata > Amphibia > Caudata > Salamandridae > Lissotriton > Lissotriton helveticus. The sequence continues at coordinate 1,641,291,543 of NC_136057.1, forward strand.
CATCAACATCTTGGGCATGTTTTGTATGGGTGATAGTATACAACACTGTCCATTTGAAGTCACTTTCAGTATGGCCCCTTTCTATAAAGTGTTGGACCATGGGGGCAGATACCACCTTGTTTTTAATTCGTGATCTATGTTGGGTAATGCGAGTGTTGATCTGCTGGTTAGTTTTTCCGATATATAATTTCCCGCAACTACATGTGATTGCGTACAGGACATTCCTGGTTCTGCAGTTGGAAAAACCTTCATTTCTCCACCTTATATTATTGTGGAGAAATTCACTGCCCTCAATCGTTGTATCACACGATACACAGTTACCACATCTGTGGTGCCCCTTGATCTGTTTCAATCCCCATATTGAAAGCAGGTCATGTTTTGTTTTTTCAATCATGACATCGGCACGTACAATCTGTTGGCCGATACTGCGATTTCTCTTATATGCAAAGATTGGTTTTGGAAAAGGGCATTCAAGTTCTTCCAATAGATGCCAATTTCTTAGTATTGTTTGTCGAACTTTATGGGTATGAGGACCAAATGTTGTTACACAGACCATTTTGTCCAGTTCTTGTTTTTCTTTCCGTTGGAGTAAGCACTCCCGAGGGGTATATCGCGCTCTTTTGTAGGCATGTTTGAGGAGTGTTTAGGGTACCCTCTGGTGGTCATTTCTTCGCAAAACCTATGTGCATGTAAATCATAATCCTCAACTTCTGAGCAGTTTCTTCGAATTCGAAGCAGCTGCCCATACGGTAGGTTAGGTTTTAGATTTCTTGGATGCGCACTGCGGTGGTGAAGAATGGTGTTTTTATCTGTCTTCTTTTTGAAGAGAGATGATTTTAAATGGCCGTCCACACTACTGATCTCTACGTCTAGAAAAGTCATCTTGGAGTTGCTTTGCTCCATGGAAAATGTTATGTCCTGATGCTTATTGTTCAACCAGTGGTGAAATACTACCAATTCCGTGCTGCTCCCCTGCCACAGGAGCCACACGTCGTCGATATACCTCAACCACTGTCTTATACATTTTTTGTAGGGGTTGTTATTCTCTACAAATTTGTTCTCATATTCAGCCATAAATAATATGGCCATCTCCGGGGCATAAGGACAGCCCATGGCTGTCCCCTTTACTTGTACAAAGAACTCATCATTGAAGCGAAAATAGTTTTTCTTCAATGTCAGTTCTGCAATTTCCAGAATGAATGTTGTTGGGACCCTGTGTGGCCTGTCCCTAGTTTCCAGGTATAACTCCATCACCTCTAACGCCTCACTTTGAGGAATTTGCATATAGAGGGACGTCACGTCCATGGTAACCATAATCTCAGAGAGTGGGTTAAACTCCAAACCCTCTATTTTGACCAAAAAATCGGTCGGTAGGCTGAGATTAAGCATAGTTTGTAGACAAATCTATGTCAAGCATAAACTCAGAAAAAGCTTGTACAAGGCACCTCAAAGCATTTGGATCCAGGCTATAAGCATTGCGTCATCAGTGTACAACAGTATGGGCATGGGAACAGAATTACCATGGGGACATCTTGAGTAATATCACTTAAAAAGGCAGTAAGTTTATTAATATATAAAATAAATAAAAGAGGTGCTAAAATACATCCTTGCCTGACTCCATGCTGAATTTTATAGGGTCGGATAATTCGCCGTTTGGACCAAACCACACTCTGGCTCTTAAGTCTCGATGATGGTTGGCCAAAAAGTGCACAATCATGGCATCTATTCCCATTTCCAACATAACAGCCCACAACGTTTTACAATTCACGTTATCAAAGGCTGAAGATAGATCCATGAAGGCAAGGTATGAAGGAAAATGTTTTGATATAGTGTATTTCTCTAACAGCACATTAAGATTTAAACATTGTTCTATAGTTCCAAAGCTTTGCCTGATCCCATTTTGACAGGGAGATAAAACACTGTTGTCATCACACCAATCTCTTCACCTGTTAAAAATCACTCTATCCATACTTTTAACAGTAGAACCAATTAAAGATATGGGTCTGTAGCACTTAGGATCAGTGTGGCTGCCTTTTTTTTAAAACAGGAACTATGATGGAGCTAGACCATCAAGGGGGAAGAGCTTTCAAATCTAAAACATTAGTTAACAGTGGTGCCGAAGGATCAATTCTACATTTAAAAATATCAATGGGTACTCCATCAGGCCAAGGGGCATTAGAGGAAGAAATACTATTGAGGGCAATAATCAGCTCCTCTACAGTAAATTGGAGCATATCATTAGTATGAATTGCATGATCAGTGGCATCAGAGGTACTACAATAAATGTTATTAAAATGGTCTGCCCACTGGTCCCTGTAATATGATTGCTCATTGAAGTAAAGAAAATACTTTTGTAATTGAAAGTTCACTGACCACACTCCAGAATTCACATGAGTTCTTAATGGAGGCTGCGCTAGTCAATCGATCCCAGTTAGTTCTTAGCAATTAGTCAAGCACCCTCATATTACCCTCTCAATTACTATACCAAAAATTAGAAAGCTACATTTATGAACAACCACAAATCAAAAATGACCCTCAATGACCAACTTACCTCTGTGGTCAGCAGATCCCACCAATACCTTCACCTAATGTATTGGACCAACTTCAACACCTTGACCCCATAGGTTCTGCAGTGCCAAGATCCACCTTTCACGTAACAGTAGAAATGCGTGGCGGTGTAAAGTCAGCTAACTCACAATGTTATATAGCTTTTATAGCTTTTTCAACTGCATAAGATTTGTTAAGAGTGAAGCTTTCAAATTGTAATTTTTAAAAAGAGCAGAGAGAAATCATTTCTGCTGACAAACAGGGCTACCAGGGAAGTGCGTGCGTTGGTGCGGCTTTGCTGATTTCCCCTTCCACGGCTCTTAGTCACTAAACCACCCGGTAAGTCCCAAGCCCCTAGTAACCACCCATATGAAAAAGCGCATTCGTTACTATCCTTCTTCCTGTTGTGCCCGAACTTTGTACCAATTGCTTCCAGTTTTCACATTTTGGAGTCGATGCAAATACCTTCACAAATCATACTCCTGGCATCCTATCCATCTACTCCAGCATGCCCAAATATAATTTCATTTCAAAACTTCAACCTCAAGAGATCCAGGTCACTGCAGTAAATGATATGGCTGGGAAGATGCCCTAGGATATCATCAACTCATACATCTCTGTATCGGCTACCTGCCGGCATTGGGTGTCATTTTTAGGACCGTCTATCTCATTTACAAACACATAAACTGGAAGGCCCAAAATACCTTAGCAACAAAGTAGAGCTCATCACTGCACACATATGACAAATTCATCTAAGGCCGGCACTATGGCATTCTCATTACATCAAGCGTCCCTCTCTAGAACACTGATCAAACCTCACCAAAGATACTCACACTGCTGCTCACAGGTTCTCCACCTGAATTAAAGATGCAGTGGACTCCTTGGCCCCGATAAAGACCTTTTCCAATAGGTAGAAAAAGCCCTCAGAACCCTGAACTGAACTACGACCCAACAGATAAAACACAATACGCTCAATCTTTGGCCGAATATAAGAAATTAATTTTGGAAGAAAAAAGCAAATACTTTACAACTAAAATTTTACAGGCAAAGAACTCGATTACGGAGCTGTTTTCAACAGTTAAAAGCCTAGCTAAATTACCAGAGCCCCCTAGGATGGAAAGTAGCACTGAGTTATGTAACTTATTGGCACAGTTGTTTGGGGACAAAGTGGAGGCAGTGTACAAAGCACTTAGGGATTATGGCAATACCATAATTGGGAAGCCTCAGGCAGGCACTGCACCCTCCCCACCAATCCTGCTGACTTCCTTTTCCTCATCCCCCATTGAGCAGATCCTCCAGGTGGTTAAGACCTCCAAAGCTGGTGCTCCACTAGATCCTTGCCCTCTGAAAATACTGCACCTTGTTCCTGAAATTGTCAGTGAACAACTGAGGGTCGTTTTCAAAGGATCATTTGCTCAGGCATCTTCCCAAATGCCTAGAAAATAGCATCAATTCTGCCCTTCCTGAAAAAACCTGATCTCGATCCAGCCGACCCCAGCAGCTATAGAGCCATCTCGAGATTACCCTTCCCGGCAAAGTTGCTGGAGAAAATACTAAACACACAACTTACAACATTTATCTCCTCCACTGAACTTCTGGACCCATCACAATACGGTTTCCGGGAGGGGCATAGCACAGAGACAGCACTGGTTATGGCTACTGAAGAACGTAGGATGTTTGCATGGGTTGGTAGCCGGGTAATAAAAAAGCAGAGCCCGGAATTATTATCATACGCCTGGTTAGTGAATTGAATTATGTTGCATGAACAGTCAAACAAATTGTACTGTTGAAATGTATGTGCCTTTTTTTCTGTGACAGCATAACTTTGTAGTTTAGTCATTTTTTGTAAACACGTTTTAATGCTATCTTGTAAACGTTTCACATTTTTAATTTATTTTTTAAATGTTTTTCATCTGTTTGACCTGAAATTTTTGTGCATAGTTATTTGCAGTACTTTTAATAAGCACAACACAATTGGCATACTTTTTTTGTGAAAAATCAGCCCCTCACCCAACAGCAGCTGACTCCACTCCCCACTCCACATCTACACTGAGGTCCTTTTTTAGAAGATCCTTTAAAACCAATAAGTCCTGGAAACTCCAATCCACAGCTAGAGCCAACTGACCCTTGTGGAATGAGTTACAAATTGACTGAGGACACAGAAAACTGTTAACAGGACTTTACAAAGCTCCAGTATTGTATTTGACACATTAGATGGTCTCCATGGTAGAACAACATAAAGCCAACAATTACATTGGTTAAATAACAAGTGTGAACAATAAAATACAATGGGGTAAAATGACGACAAAATGAGTCGGACTTTGCACCTTGTCGCAAATAGTTCCATGTGTGCTTGGCAAGGTGGGTTTTGATCCTCTTGGGTCAAACAATAAGGAGAAATGTGGCAGTTCAGGTCTTGGCTCCCAGGTGTACTAAATGAGTCATATCTGAGGGTTATGGTATGGTAAAAAACTCACACCCAATGGAGTGATACTTTTGTAAATGAAATTTAGGACACAATATTTATATTAGACAACATTTCTGTCTACTACAAATCTGACAAGAAGTCCTATTGCTTCTGTCGCTGAATTGATGTAACCTTCCCCAGTTCTCCTAGGTTCGAATACAGAGGACCCATGTTTGATTCTCACTATCTGTGAGTTTTCTGTACACGTTCATCCTTATTCCAACATTGGACCATGCAAATTAATCTTACATCTAAAACTTTTCACCAAACCTGAGTGTGATCAACACAACTTGTGTTACAGTTAAGGTATAAATAGGTAGTGAGTAGTAGGAGGGGTTTGTGTTTGTGTGTCAGTCTCACGAAAAAATTCACTCTCATCATCCTTCTGCATGTCAATGTCTTTCTATCCCTTTGGGCTTGTGATTTCCTGTCCTGGTGTTCTTGTTAATTTTCCTAAGTCCCACTGCTGGTGTCTCTTAGTTTGTAAATCGATACCGTTTTAACTCTATGTGCGTAATGGGTTTCCCCTGTCACAGTGAGCGGGTGAAAGTAAACAGACCCATGGGATTCCCCCATTTCCCTCATTTCAATGGGGCCAGTAACTCTCATTACTGACTAAATTGGAATTAAGAGGCCACTCCTAATTAGAGCTGTAGCGCCCAGTGCTATGGTAAGAGCACATCCTGAAACTAGACTAACTTCATTACTCCCCCTCCGGAAGAGCTAGTCAGGGTATGTCTGTCGGTAAAATCTGGCTCCCCTTTGGACCCAGTGTCCCCTAAACGGTTGGGGGACAGTTTGGAGGTCCTGGAGCCTTACATAAGGCATGTCCTGGACGTCTCCTTCTTGTCTGGTGTGCTACCCAAGGGGTGGAAACAGGCAGTGGTACTCCCTCTCCGGAAGAAACCCCACATTGGCTTTGAGGTGTTAGAAAATCTGAGGCCTATCTCACTCCTGCCTTTTCTGTCCAAAGTGGCGGAGAAGGTGGTTAACACCCAAGTTATGGAATTTGTGGAGGAGGCAGGGCTGCTCCATACTACGCAGTTTGGCTTTAGACCTCGCCATTCAACGGAGTCTGCCCTACTGATAGCAACGGAACATCTGAGACAGGGTGTTGATGAGGGACAAACGATGGCCTTGATCCTGTTAGACCTCAGCGCGGCGTTCGACACTGTAGCACATTCCACCTTGCTACAGTGTCTGAGCAGAGGTGGCATTGCTAAAACTGCACTGAGGTGGATCCAGGCCTTCCTAACGGGAAGGAGCTTCCAAGTGAGGCAGGGTGACTGCTACTCGAAGGGGGTACTTTTGGGCCAGGGCGTGCCCCAGGGCTCGTCTCTGAGCCCGACCCTTTTTAATTTGTATGTAGCGCCTGTTGCCTCTATTGTAGAGAGTTATGGCCTCCAAATGGTATCTTATGCCGACGATACGCAGCTGGTCATCTCCCTGTCGCATGCACCCTGTCTTGCTGCAGATGGCTTCCGATCGTGCATGAAAGATCTTGCCGATTGGATGGCCTTAAACTGTTTGAAACTTAACGGCAGCAAGACTGAGGTGCTGGTGGTGGGGAGAGACCAGTCTGCCTGGTCGTCGGCTTGGTGGCCATCCTGTTTGGGATCAATCCCCCCCCCCCCTGTCAGGAGGCAAAAAACCTAGGAGTATGGTTTGATGCGGGTCTCATTTTCGGGCCCCAAATCAACCGTGTGGTGGGCGTGTGTTTTGGAGTTTTGAAAAGGCTGAGGAAAGTGCTTGAACTACTGCCTGTGGAAGCTCGAAAAACCTTGGTACATGCATTGGTGACCGCAAGGCTGGACTATGCGAACCTGCTATACTTAGGGGCATCGGGGAAGAGCTTTGGTCGGCTTCAAGTGCTGCAGAATGCGGCAGCACGTTTGATCCTCAGGTTGCCCAAAAGGGCGCCTTCGAGGGAGGCCTTGCAGAAGCTACACTTGCTCCCTGTGAGAAGCAGAGTGGAGTTCAAGGCCCTCTGTACTTGCCATCGGATTCTGAATGGCAAGGCACCTCGACCACTGCGGAGCTTGATTGAATCCTATGAACCTGCCCGAGCGTTAAGATCTGCGGGTAGGGGACTGTTGAGAATTCCCAAGGTGAAGAAAGCCCGCATGGGAGGCAGATCCTTTAGGTATCTAGCGGCAAACCATTGGAATAAACTCCCAGTGGACTTGCGGCTAGAACCAGCAGAATCTAGGTTTCGAGCTAAATTAAAAACTTACCTCTATGTCAGATAATCTGCCCGCCCTGCAGCTAACTCCCTGTTTTCCGCCTCTCTCATTTTAGCGCGGGGACACGCCGGTGTGCGTAACTCAGCGCTCTATAAATGTCCCTATTATTATTATTATTATTATTATTATTAGATCTATGCACTCCCTTTCTCAGTCTCAATGCATTCCCTGTCCTGTTGTAAGTGTCTTCCTAGTGGTCTATAGACTGAAAGGCAGGGTGCTCGTATTGCATGGTGCAGTGAAGGATGTCTGCCTTCTGGAGAAGGGTGATTTGAGGCTCACTTAGCTGCAAAGACAAACTGAATATAAGGTGAAGAAGAAAGTAGGAGTATTCCTTACCGTGCTGCTTCGAACATCAATATTAGGAAACTTTTTGTTGATGTATTTGACAGAAGATTCCATTATCTTCTCTGTGAAGAAAAGAGGTTTGGATTTGGGATCTGAGCATGTCTGAAAAGAAAGAGCAAATAAAGAAGATGTTAGTGGTACCCACCCGGTAATCTATTAATTTGTTTGTTGTTGAACTAAAGCAATGGATCAAGTAAAGCAGATCAAAGCGGAATTAAGTAATAAAGTATTGTGTAGTATCAAACAATGGACCTTAATAGATATCAAGTCACCATTTTCCAACTGGGTTGGAAGTTCTCCAGTGTATGGGCTAAGTACAGAATCTGGAGAAGAAGTTGCAGGAGGAATGTCCTTCACAAGACTTTTCCTATGGTAAAATATATGACACCTGAGGATTTTTTCTTATATGCAGCACTTTTACCAGGTATTAAAAGATTTTCCATTTCCCTTCTGCTCTAGATGAAGCCCTGATGGGATTTATATCCCTTTTCACAGAAGTCTCAAACACTGTAATCATTTCAGAAACCAATTGTAATTCTTGTGTCATCCTAGAAATATTAAGGATTGACTGAATCCTCCATTACTATAATCTGTTTCCTTCGGGTGACACATCTAATCAGTTAGTTCCTTGGTGCAGTTATCTCTAAGTGGCAACTTCTTTCTGAGCTCGTTGAGCTATGAAAACAATTATTGTGAAAAGACTTTAAACATTTAAACGAAATTATTAATTTCCCCATATTTCACTGGCTTGTTTCAGGGGATGGACATTACAAAGCTCCTTCATTTATGCCATGTGCAAAGATAATTGACCCCACCAAGTGAAGCAACATTTTGCCACCCTTTTCCCCTGAAAATGAGTCCATATTTGAATATTTATTTTTTATTGGAAAATAGTTGAAGCTAAAAACTGCAGCGTGAGGTTCTCAAGAGTTGAATTGCTAATGGAAAGGAGGGTCCAAACTGTGGTTTCTTGCTTTATACTGTTCATCTCCCACTCACATTCTGATGAAATGGTTATTACTTGGCTAAACACTGGAGGAAAATAAGTTGATTTTCTTAACTAATGCAATCTCATGAAAAAGAGCTACTTTTCTGTTGTGGACCAGTCACCAGATTGCTGTTTTTGCATCTGTTTGAAGTGGGTCAATAGGACTCTCCACCTTCTTCTGTACCCATTCCTATAAGCTTTACAGTAAAAGGTCCTGAGAAGAAGATTCAGTAGGTAATAACACTGCCTCAAAAGTGATAATCTATTCACCAAGTTTATTAGTTGCATTCATACACCAGTTCGTGAATATGACAAGGAGCTGAAGTGTATTAAAGGGTGGGTAGTACGCTACACCATCCAACTTGGTTGGATGCATGTTGAACTGCTGTGTGCTCTATAAAGTAAGGGCTATGATGTTGTGAATGATAACCATGCCTTGTATCCTTACCATGGTATGTGTAGCTATGGTTATGTGAATCACAGAGCAAGGTGGGATAGAACATTTATATTGTTGTGTGTAGTTGGAAGGGGATGGGTTTCAAAGTGTCAATTTCCCTTACATTTCTCTAGCTTCACTTATTCTAATATTGAATTATTTCTGTTGTCATTACTTCTGTCTAGATCTCACTTCATTTGTTTTCATGACGCAAATTATTTTGATTAGTCGACAAATCTCTTCAATTCTTGCCTGCCATTGATAGGACGGTAGCTCCTTTCAAAGTGTACTCATATCATTCAAGACAAATTCGCCAGTTCTAGTATTTTAAGTTAAAAAAAAAAGTAAACAACTTTGAGTTCCTCGCGGGTCTCTAACCAGGTTGTGTTTATTAAATCAGCCTTAACAGTGTTTTGTGTGGCTAGAATGTTTTCTGCCTCCTACAATCTGGATTATCTGAACTGGTGCTGTGCAGACAGATTAATTGTTGTATCTGTTGTGATTTATTTTGCAGTCATTGATGTAGGCAGTTGTTCCCTTTACTTAACCCAAAATATGCCTGGCTGTGTTACTAGGGTCACCTGTTTCCCCAAGGTCGACCTGGCCTTGTTATTTAAGGACTTCATATTCCCCAAGTCTCTGCTTGGCAGCATTAGTATTCCCCCTCATTGTAGTCAGTGGTACTATTGGGGATTAAGTGTGTGCAAAGATGCTTGGCTGCTGCAGTTGTTAGGGGGATGTCTGGGTAGCACGAGGCTTACACAGGCCTGGTTTGGAACCGACTCAGCAACTTCCTAATTTCCTAGGGACTCTACCAAGCGTGGGACCTGGTACCAAATACCTCAATGAGGCTACTTTCCCTTGTGAGGTTGTCGCTTTTCACCCATATGTTTTAAGGTGGATGCCAAGACTGCCTGTGTGCTTTCATGTAGTGAACTGGTCGGTTCAGCCATCCTTAGCTAAGGGTTGTACTTGTCCTTGAAGGTTCAGTGTAGTCGAAGCTGTTCAGCAGCACACATCCATCAGTAAACCAGTGAGCCAGGTTACCACTGCAGCTCTTCCAGGGATACAACTCCCGAGACCGAGCAGTTTGCTGTGGATTCTTTCATATTTTCAGGTTTAATCTTTTTCACTGTTCACCGAAGCAATGTACGTTTGAAATGTTATATTCTTACTGCATTCACTCTTGTTTTTTTAATGTCACATGCTAATTAGAGCTATGTGCCATTTTTGCTATGCTGCCTAATTTGTCATGCTGCCTTCAATTTAATTATTTATTTTGATAATGGTAAAATGGAGGGACCACTCGCCCCATTCCATATACCTAGTTTGTTGGATCACTCTACACTCTGCTTAGTTTACCCTTCTAAAGTATTAGTGCTCTATTATTTCTACACATCCTCATCCTTTTTAGGTCGAGCATTCAAGACCTCTTGCATATACTTTAGTATATACTTAGATGTGTATGTACTTTGTGGGCTCTGAAGATCAGCCCTAGGACTTGTCTGCTTCTGCTTAGGGACTTTTTTTCTCTTCAACTGCCTCTATTTGACTGTCTTGATAGAAAACGACCATGAGAGGTCAGTAAAATACCAGAATTGCTTTCTGCTGAGGGAGTTTCTTTATTTTATTTTTTTGGGCAACTGCCTCTATTTAACTTTCTTGATAGAAAATGGCCAGCAGAGGTCTGTAAAATACTAGAATCCCTTTAGCATTCACTAGATTCCAGTCCATAGAAATTGTCTTCCACGAGCACCTGCAGACAATAATATTGTTTTTCAAATCTTGTATTCTCAGTGATATGACCACAGAAGGCCCTGATTTTATATTAAGAACAGAGCTTTGGACTAGACGCTTGAAAATCACTTTGCATCCTTTCTGTGCACTGGGACCATTTTGTTGTGCTGCCTTTGACCCGGGATCCGCTTGCTTGCCACCTGATAGTCCCCCCGCCGCTGCTTATTCCACCTACGAGCGGATGCAGAGCGGGGGGACTACACGCCCCAGGAGTCCTTGCGGGGCAGTTCCGCCCACTGACGCTCACCACCGCGCCCGGAGGCATATAAATTACCGGCGCTACCTCCGCGTCGCGGGACGCGCGCGGGCGGCGCCGGGCTGAGCCCGGGACAAGGGCGGGACAGTTTTTGGCCGTTAGTGGCCGTGTGGGGCCGGACTGGGCCACCCTCCATGACTCTTTGTTGTGGCTCTCTGGGCTCTTTCCAACATTATGAAGTACTGTCTATTAAGCTTCAGCTGTTAGAGGCTTCTTGTTGTATTGAGTTTGTGTGACAATTGTTGGCAGCTGTTGATTATCCACTTTAACCTCTGTAATGGTGAGGCGTAATCCCGTAATGCCCGTTCTTGCAATCGCCCCAAAGCCTAAGGAGGCAGCGAAATTGCAGCTCCCTAGCCTAACGGCCATAGATCGCATGCTTCAAAAATCAATTGGCGTGGTGGCAAATGCAATAGAAGATACAGAGCGACGCCTTTCGCTACCTGTTGGCTCTGTACCTCCTTTAGTCCCTACCAATGTTTCGATGCTTTCCATCAATTCTCAGGACTCAATATTGGCACCATATTTTTCAGCTCTTCCAGGCGGTGGGCATGCCCTGACTCCACAGGTCAGGGCCCCTTTGGTTGTTAATTCACCCTCAGGGACTGTCCCCTCATCTGTAAGACTGTCACTGACCCCCTCCTTTTCGCAAATCCTGTCCACTAATGACTTTCCTCTTGAGGGTACTGCTCCTTGTACGAATGGGTGTTGTCTCACGCTAGCTAACACTAACTCAACTTCGGGCTCTTTTACAAGCGTAGGTACGGTTAGCCCTAGCGTGAAGACTAGGGGGCAGTTGGCTAGGCGCAAGTCCAAGCAAGCTGTTAAGGAACGCCCAAATGGTAGAAATTGTAAGGGGACTGCTGAGGGGAGCAAGCCAAGGAAAGTGCCCGCTAAACGATGTATAAAAATTTGTATAACTCTGAGAGCAATCCGAATAGGGATGTACCTGCTGTGGTTGAGGATCTAGACCTATTAGGTGATGTACACCTCTGGGAAAGAATTGAGACCCTTTTTGATAAACCTTCTAATAGCCAAGAACGAATCGATTCTGTAAGTTGTAACATCATTGAACCAATCAATACAAACCAAACCACAATGCCCCCTCCTAATGCTGAGGGAGATATCCCCCTTACTGTCCAAATCGAACACACTTTGAAGTCCCTCATGTTACCAGTGGTTCAAAGGTTAACCGAATCGCCGCTAGCGGTTTTCCCGCTGTGTGCGGCGTTTTAAAAAAAGCCGTGTTACATGACGAGCTGAGCTCGTCATGAGCATGCGAGCGGCGCAAAGGACCTAATAACTAGATTAGACCGCTTTGAGCAGAGAACTTTAGATAACTTTTTTTCTGTAAAAGCCCTAATCAAACTGCATTCCAAAAATAGTCCCTATCTAGCAGTAGCCCAGAATCAAAATCCAACGGCTGCCCCAGTGGGAAAGGGCAAAAGTGTTCCGTCGCACCAACAGGGCACTATAGGATCCCCTAAATGAGCTACTCTTCTGGCGAGCGCGGCACTAACGAATCAAATTCCGGTAGTAGCCACAAAAACGATCATGGCCAGCAAACCAGTAGCTCGATCATTGCCCAAGGGTGATAAGGGGACCAGCGTTAGAGCAGGCATAGAGACCCCGAGTACCAAAAAGTATAGCTGTAACACACAGAGGCGTAGTAGTGATCCAGACCCGAAACCCGACCTAATTTCTGGCAAGATAAGCAATCTAGCTCATATTGATCTGTCGTGTATTTCTACAGGTTCTGAATCGATCCCCCTATTCCTGACCCTATTCTGGTTAAACTAACTATCTAGTTAACTAACAGTCAGCCCATGAGGCAAGAAATCCCCCATGATGCAGATACCGTTATCTGACGCAGTCACACTACGGCACAGGAACGTGTTATCTGATTAGGTCATAACGCTTGAGATCTAATTAGACAAGCGACATCCCTCCAGCCCCTGATAAGGCATACGACGTTCTCATAACAAATCAAACCTATGACAACCTGGATAATCCGTGCGGCCATTGTTTTGATTTCACAGAGAACTTTTGCAAAAGAATGTGCTAACGAGCAAGTCGTATGACATCTTTATTGACGTACCTATGTCCATCCTTACGTCAATCTCGGCACCTTTATGGTATAAATATTGCCGACCTTGCCCTATGCAAACACACGCGTGGTGACAAGACGGAGCAGCCATACTTGCCGAAGCCGAGAGCAGAAGCAGACCCCGCTGGCAGCAGCCCCGCCTTCCTGACGCGCTGAGAGACGCGCTGCTATCTCAAGCCGAGAGACCCAGCACCGGCGTTTCTGGGCAGCCCTCGCAGGCAGCCTGGAATATCGAGAGCAGAGAAAGAGATACCATTCCTCATCCATCCTAAATTCCAGGTACAGAACTGAATAACCCCTCACAGAGAATTCTTTAGTTATTCACTTGGCAAAAACAAACTTAACTTAAACTGTAACTTTCTATTCCCGCCCACGCATTAGACTTAGGTCAGGTACACGGGGTAGGCGTATTTAGAAACACCAGTTGAGTACGTTTAGTCAAATGTATATGTGTATGTAAATATATTTTAATCATTCTAAACATCATATGGCTCAGAAACCATATCAATGTTTTTACAGTATTATTTTATACTATTGCTTTTAATGTATGCACTTTACTTAACTATAAGTATTGCAATAATATCGATCCATTTCTCTTGTACGAGAAAAGAGACTGATCAATAAATAACATCTTTTATTGAACACGCCCGTCTCTTCCTTTTCTCTACATTCTGATGAGACTAAGAATGCACGTACTGACTGAGTAAAATAATTGCCTTGTGCTCACACGACTCTCGAGATTGACTCTTGATTAGGGGAGAGCAAAGTTGTCATGTTCTATGGTTGTCAGAAACTAAATCCCTTCTTGTCTAATCAGGGAAGTTAATCCTTCCTTGAACATTCGAGAAAGTTTCTAGCGAACTCTGAGCTTAGCTGGCAAACCCAAAAATTAAGTCTAGCATCGACAGTAGTAGACCTAGTTAACGTCTGGCCTAGGCCTTTACTGCTGTAGGTACTATTCCAATGCGCAGAGCCTATTGGGAAAATAGGAGCTACACTACATGGCGCCCAACGCGTTTGGAAAGGGCGATAAAACTAACGTAAGACATTTAGAGTAACTCAGTCGTGCTTTCTCACTCAGACCCCTTTTCCCGAATACTCCAAAGACGTCTGGAGTGGGTGAAAGGTTATATCCTCCAAAACCTCGCAGGAGGGAACTCCTATGTATGGTTCTTGGTCAAGTCAACGTTGAAGGATAAAAACAGTTCCATAATATTGTGCATCTAATCTTTGTTCCATAAAGAAACCTGATCTGCAAATAGACATAATATCATCCTGTCTGTAAAATGGGAGACAGTGATGAAGAAAGAGAGGCAGTTAGATTAGCAGCTGAAATAGCAGCAGCAGATACTGCACTAAAGGATGCAGACGCGGATATAATACTCATTCCGGTCAGCAAAAGAAGATCTATAACCTTAAAACTTATAGAAAATGGACTGACACCTAGAGGTGGCACAGTTATATTCGTAATTGAGGCACATGAATATCGGCAGACAGAGGTATACTATACATGGATACATTTTCCAGCAGCAAATGCTGTAACAAAGTACTTCCACTATTACAAAATAGAGGTTCCACCCGACATTTACACTCCTTTCGAGGAGGTGGAAGTACCACTCAAATTCCAAGAGCATTTGCTCTTATTTGATGGCGCCCTAATACATAACAATCACATTACAAGGCTCGGTCCTTTAGGAAGACCAGGAGCAACGTGGCCGGTCTTAGCCGGATACACACCACATCCAGACATCGAAAGAATGCCTGCAGCAGAGCTGTTAATACAGCTAAAACAACTACTAAAAATTCATAGACAATTAGTTCAGTATGTAATGCGGACTTCAACAATTCAGCCAGCGATTAAACTTCCACAGCTGACCCCTCACCAGGGGAACACAAATAAAATTACACCACAGAACATCCAATCCTGCCTAGGTAAAGTTCCAGTTAAACGGGAACAAATACCATTCTGGTTGGCACAGAAAATCACCCAAATAGAGGCGGTGTTTCCTGACACCACCCCGCTGGAAAAACACAGGATTCTGACTATATGTCTCCCAATGGGAATCGCACCACACATTGAGGACTGTGACACTTGGGGTACAGTCTTTGCTTCCATCTACACAAAAACGCACGGTGTCCCATCCATTTCGGTGATACCAGATGTGCTAAAACAAATTCAAGATGAATACGGTCCAGAACCTGCTTTAACTCTTGGTATGAAATTACTAAAAGACTTCAAACAGGTTTCGGCTATATTACTAGCCAACATAAAAGGTGAAGCAGCAAACGTGGCGATCCGCCAGAGGTTAAAAGAGACAGATATAGCAGACCAACCAGCTGAAATAGCCAGAATCATAGAAAAATCCTATGAGGAACTAGGCAGAGATAGTCTAGGTGGAATACCAGTAAAACCGCAACTGACTACAAATCCAGAAAAAATATTTTTTAATAATAATAATTCACCAAAAAAGAACTGGGATGGAAACAAACAATCCAATCCTAAAGAAAAGAAATTCCAGTCCCGAGGAAGGTCTCCTAGGCGAAGAGAGAAATCTCCAAACCAAAGACAGAGGTCACCGCAGAGTGACCCCTCTGGGAATAGATATAACCTTAGAAATAGGGATAATATTAAAAAACCTGATAGATATCAAGACATTGATACACGTCCCTCTCAATCTTTTCAGAATTCCTCGCAGAAATCGGAAAGAAGAGGACGATCAGAAGAGCACGCCAAGTCCAAAGACAAGGAACCTGCTCAACTTAAAAAGAAATTACAATTTCCAAAAAAGAAGGTAGCCAGTATCAAGGTAGTTAAAAATGCCGAGAATACTGAGGACACAACTGAAAAACGGAGAATGGGCTCAGACAATGCTAGACAGCGCAGCAGAGGTGAGCATAGCTCGCAAAGTCCTTATGAATCATCTGGAGACAGTGGACACGAATGAATACCTTCAAGTGGAAACTGCAGACACCAGAGTTAGCAAGCCCCACAAGATATACGAGATAACATTACGTATAGAGGGAGATAAGACTAGGAAAATAAGGGGACTATTTTGGGATAACCTCTCCAAAGGCTATGACATCCTTCTAGCTGAAAAAGACTGGCCACCAGAGTTTGTCAGGGAGTGCCCTCATGGCGAAGAAGTAATTATGCCTGCCTTCTCGAATCAAATACCGATTCATAAAAAATACACACTTGCTAGAAAGTGGGCAGTGGCCTTAGCACCTGCTTTATATAAAAATCATGTAGGATGGGATGAGGATTCTCCTCCTCACAAAATCCAGTTAAAATCACAACCAACTGCACAAAGGCAGTACCCAAATAAGCAAGAAGCTAAAAAACAAGTAAATGAAATACTAGATCAGCTAGAATACCAGGGGGTGATTGAAACTTGCACCTCACAAATGAACAATCCTTTGTTTCCGGTCTCCAAACCAGACAATTCGTACCGTCTAGTTTTGGATTACCGACACCTTAACACATGTTGCAAAATCTTTGCAGTGCAAAACTCACACAGTGCTGCACTAATGAATAACATAGTGCGCAAAAAATACAAAACTACCTTGGACATTTCCAATGGATTCTTTTGTCAAAACATAGCACCAGAGAGCAGATCTTTAACTGCATTCTCAGTAAATGGCACTCAAAAACAATTCTGTCGGTTAGCCCAGGGGTACAAGAACAGCCCGGGGGTATTCTCAGCGAGAGTAACAGAATTACTACAACTATATGATGATGAAGCATTATCTTATGTCGATGACATTTACTTAACAGATGATGACTTGGAGACTCACTCGAAAAGGGTGAACACCATAATACTTGGGTTCGCTGCAGAGGGTTACAAATTCAACTTCAAAAAATCCAGAATTGCCCATCTGACGGTCCTATTCTTAGGATATGAGTTATCAAGTGAAGGCAAAAGCCTGGCAGACAATTTCCTAGAGAAATGTGCCGTAATCCAAGCTCCTAAAACACTAAAAAACCTACAGTCAATTCTAGGCTTCCTAAATTTCGGAAGAACTTACATTGCAAATTACGCAGAAAGGGTCAAACCCCTTTACGATCTAATTAAACCAGACTTTAAAAGATCCAGTTGGACTCAAACACACACAGAAATTTTGAGATCCTTACAAACAGACATGCTAATTAAAACAAAATTAGAAACCCGTGATAATACACGCAACCTTGTGATCCGAGTCATCCCAGGGAGATGCGGATTCACATACCTGACCTCTAATGAGGGAGTAAAGGTACCAATTGCATTCAAATCACACTTGTACACTAAGGCTGAAATGAAATTTAGCCCAACGGAAAAAATTCTTACAGCGACACAGACAGCTATAGCAAAAGAACGAGCCCTGGCACAAGGTAAACGAATAATAATCGTGACACCGATACCAGCCCTAGAGGCGGTAACAAAGGCAAGCATTCCAAATGCTAAAGCACTCCATCCGAGATGGATACAATGGGCTAACTCTCTTGCTGCAACAGACGTGGTGTACGAATTTGATCCTTACTTAAAAACACAAGAATTTCTCCAATATGAATTTGAATGTCCTCCGCCGACCGAAATTCTGCCTCTAGACCAATACGGCTGTATAATATATACAGACGGATCAGCACAGCCCGCAGTAGGGGGTAAACAAGCTTACAGTGCTGTGTGCGCGATTGTTAAAGGTCGTTGGCACGAAGGGAAATTTAAACCAACCCTCACTAAAACACAATCTCTAGGAGATTGCACAGCTCAGCGAGCTGAACTACTAGCATTCAAGATGGCGCTTGAAAATATTGATCGAGAATTCCCCACACTTATAGTGTGCGATTCGTATTATTGCGTTCAGTCTTATAATGAATACTTGCAGATCTGGCTTCAGAACGGTTTCAAGGATGCAAAGGGTGGCACAATCAAGCATAAAATGCTCTGGGAACAAGTAGCTCTTTTACAAAAAGAACTACCAAAGACTCACGTGATACATACACTGAGTCATCAACGTGATGGCGTTCACGTTGAAGGGAATTCATTGGCTGATGAGGCCGCGAAAGCAGCTGTGCAAACGGCTTCCGTAGCTGCCGCCACCCGGTCAAAAACAAAAATAGACAGCGAAATATTACAAGCTGTCAGCGCTTCAGAAAAGGATTCGATAGAACCACTCCCTAAAGGCTTTCCAGTAAAATACTCATACATAACTGATGCAAACAATGTTCCTTTTGCTCGAATCCCTGGAGTGGGGGATAGGGCAATTCCAAACATGGAACATAGGTTAGGACTAATAATAGCGGCACACGAAGGGCTTGCTTCTATTCATGCTGGCGTCTCAGCCACAGTATCATTATTAAAACAGAGATACGGGTGGCCACAGATGAGAAGACAAACAAGGAACTATGTTCTAGCATGTGAAATATGTCAAAAAATGAAAGTATCAACGGTGAGACGTCCAGCGCAGACGCCCCTTCTAATCTCGGATAAACCATTAGCCTGTGTTTATCTAGACCACTGCGGTCCCTTACAAAGGGATGGTAACTATAAATATATCTTGGTCGCAGTGGACTCATGCACGAGATTCATATGGATGTGGCCCCAGCGAACGGCTGACGCCAGAACTGTTATAAAAGATTTGCGGGTCTTCATCGGCACATACGCAATTGGCATTCTGCATTCGGACAGTGGTCCTGCTTTTAGCTCTCGGGCTTATAAGGAGGCCATGGTCAGCATGGGCGTGCAATTGCGGTACTCTTGTCCATTTCACCCTGAGGGGAACGGAATTGTTGAAAGAAAAAACCGTGACATAAAGCAATCTATAACGGCAAAGGTATTAGGTTCAGGAGCTGGGTGGGTCAAACATCTAATAAGTGTCCAACGTAGTCTAAATAACTTGCCAAGAAATTCTCTGAAGGGATTCAGTCCGTACGAATTATTATTCGGAACTAGGATGTTGATCTCTGACCTTGATAGTCAGACTTCAGTGGTAATAGAAAAAACCTTTGATGTCAAAGACCGTTTGGCTATTTTGCAGGACTTAAACAAAACAAGAAAAGACCTGAGCAACATACAGTTGAAACAACAGCCAACAACCACTGAAGAATCACCACCTGTCCCAGCAAGACCTGTCTGGATTCCAAAAGTCGGGGATCTAGTCAGGGAGAAGATCGCGGTAAAGAAGGAATTTGGGCCTTCTTACAGAAAAGCAGTTCCTGTCTTGTCTGTCAACGGGACAAGATCAGTTGTACTACCGACACTTGCTGGAAAAAAGGAGAACCGAGTTGTATCCATCGACCTGGTAAAACCACAACATGTGGCCAATAACAAACAGTAGGCCAAGTGGACTCCCAATAAGTAGCAGAACACCAAGGTTTGCTACCAGTACAGAGGTCCTATCAAAGAGGCTCATCACATTCGAAACGCCTACAGAAGAACAACAAGGACTATGCAACAATGCAATAGAACTAAGACCTCTGAAAACCCAAATAAAAACATTTAGCAGAGACACACCAATCTATACTGAAGTACCAAGTGACAATGCAAAAAACAAAAATCCTGAACCAATTGGAACAATTGACAGAACTGCATCTGGTTACTTCATCAACTTCGATGATTCCTCTGAAGGCTTCAGTGAACCAAAGACACAGCCATCATCAAAATCCTTTAAAGACAAAGCTAAGGAACTTTTGAAACAACTGAAAGAAACATATCTGGTTTCTCCATGGATTGAATTTTGGGTGGGTTTTGGTGCATTTATCCTCATACTTTGGCTCATCATGGTATTTACTTTGGGACGCTTCATTGAGGGAAAATATGCTAAAATGGACACAGCAAGTCAGAACATCAACTTGGTCCTCAAACCACACACATCTTCACACGTCGAGAAAAGAGAACTTTCTCCAGAACTTTCTTCAGCCAACTTCACAGCCAATCCGATACCTGGTGGGGTAGCCTGGGACAACACTGACTATGAAATGTATGGTCCGGTCGAGATCCTGAAATATCCACACCAAATCAAGATCTCCTTGAGTGACTTTGCAAAACCAAACTCATTTGCTGATGATTGGGACTTTGAAAGTATTAACAATATGATGTCTGACTTAGTAATGTCTGCTAAATTTACAAAACATGATTATTTGCAAGGTTCTACAAATTATGATAGTATGTATTGCTATAACCATTATGGTAACCATTTCTTGCATAAATCTGCACAACCTAGAAATGTTTTAAATTATAATCAATGGGAACATTGTGCTACACCTCCAAAAGGGAGCTCTAGAACCGTTTATGACAAATATTCATATTTTTCAGGTTTTAACATAACTAATGCTGAAACATTTTATTACAAATTGTCAAACAAGACAGGGATGAAAACCATGATAACCAACACAAAATTGATATATTCAGATTCATTCTTTGAAAAAATGAATACTTTTGGATTTGATTATTGGGACAAAAATGTTGATTTGAAAAGTGTTTGGGGTACAAAAGAATGGCAAGTACAGGGTTTAGAAGCTTTGTTTAGAGCCTGCATGATCCCAGAACAAATGATATTTTTAAATGACACTGTTCAACAAACCACCTGTCTTGGCTTAGCCAAAATCAAAGATTTAAATAACCCGTCTATTCCAAAGCCAACAATGTTTAGCAATAGCTCTGATACAGATGAAGGAATAGACATAAACCATATACTTAACCAAAACAGAACACATCCTGATTGGAAACAATGGTTGATCTGGCCCACAGATACAAATAACTGTCAAGATAGATTCCTGAATAAAACACAGGGTTTCAAAATGACCAGGCCAGACCCTAGATATCCCCAAAGACATCACCCAGGGATAATAACAACCTACAGTGTGGGCAAATTATGCCTTCAATGGCTACAGACTTCCACACTGCCTGAAATTAAGCAACACCTAACTTTACTTACTGATGGTGCTGACTTGCGTGATTTCATACTGGGACCACGCAAACAGCGTCAAAAGCGTTTCATAGCAGCCTCTGTATATGCAGCATACAATGAGGCCTGGAAGGTTACTCAAATTGAGACAGCAGAAAGAATACGGGAAATTGACCGTATTAATTTGGAAAAATCACTTTCTGTAGTGGACAATGGGTTAATGACTCTGTCCTCCAGAATTTTTTCATTGGACAGCATTGTGTCTTCAGCAATCGATATATTATCGCAAGACTTACTGTTATTACAACATGGTCAGTCACAATTGCGTTCCATTGTACAGCTTGGCTGGACGTTACAAAATCTGCGTTCAGGCTATGTGCCTTGGCGTTTAATCAACACAACGTCACTATTCCAAAACTTTAACCTTACTGATAGACAAATCGGTATGGCGCAAAAGGGTGCTGATTATACAATCTTGAGCATTAAAAAACTAGAAAGATTACCAATGACAATGTCAGAACGACCTGTCAGTGAATGGATAATACACGGAATCATAAATATTCCAATCTCAACCTTCAGGTTTCAATACTGCCAAAAATATATACAGGCTGGCATGTACGAGAAATTGGGAAAGGGGTACCTTAAAACAACTTGGAACCTGCCCTATTCACATGCATGTGTCAGTAATAAAGGACAGAAAGTGTTTCTTAGTGGCAACAATTGTGCTATGTCACTAAGCGGCACGCTTCTGTGTAACGGAATTAGTTTGCATGGAGCCTGTGAAGGGAATTCATACAACCTTTCATGTCACCAGCAAGGCGCACCTGTAACAGAAATAGAACCATTCTTTCAAAGACTCTATAATGGGAGTTACATTCTTATTGTAGACCGCAGATGTTGCAGTCTTATGCCCGGGACTCCTTATCTAGTAACTACAACAGCGAAGGTCAAGTGCTGTGGACGTTCTTTGTTCCCCAGCTCCTTTCCAGACAGGGAGGCAAGGGCATGGCCCAGTTTGAAAATTACTTCTATTCGAATAGACACTTTAAGCAGAATGAAAACAGTGCTTCTTCAGACGCCTACAAGGCTCACGTCATCAAAAGAAACGTATGATCTACAAGTCGCAAGGACGACTGCAGAGATACATACATTATTATCAACTAATTCCCCCGTACATTTCGCGGAAATCCTGAGCGAAATCTTAAATATTTCTGATACCACTGGGGTCTCAAAGGTATTTAAGACAGTATTTTCGATGGCATTAACACCATTCAAAGCCATACTGGGTATTTTTCCAGATTTCGTCCATTCGATTTTTGGCGGACTTCCCCTGATCCTGGGACTAATTGCAGGAATCCTATTCCTAGTCCTTATTTTTCGTTATGGCAACCCATGTCACAGATCAAACTCTCGCGACAATGGAAGATACGATCCTAGCCATTGGATACCGGGACCGGATATCAAAAATCCTGGGACTTTCCCGGCTTAGAGACCTAAACATGACTTGGTTTCTATCATTTCGACCAATGTGGCAAAGATGTGTTTTACCTGTACTAAGGTGTCTGCTATGCGGAGAAGAATGCGTGTTAGACACCTGTCTGACGCTACAATCGGATGCGCCAGTGGATGCAGATACACTGTTGGTTCCTACCAAGGTTCACGCTTTGTGCTGCCCTCAAAGGCTGCCAATCCTGATGACGGCATTCCTGGAATCTTCACCACTACGATTGAAGAGTAGTGAAGTTCAAGATTAAAGCAACATCGAACAGGTACGACCTTCTGTCAGCAATGCAAATCAGAATGTCAATGGAGACAATCATGCGCATGAATGCATGGTTACCCCTATTTCCGACTTAGTGGAACTTTCCCATGAAGCTGTTGACAGTTTTTTCGAAAGCCTGAATGATATGATGTTCTCTCCGGAACAGAAATAGAGACTTTTGAGTAAACTCGCACACGGCGTTCCCTGAATTCGGCCTTCAACTTTAAAAATAAAGTCACATGAACAATTACAATCCAGTTCACGGACAGCAATTTTTTCAGCATGCCCCTTAAAATATTTTTCTACATATTTTTTCCGGGACACTGATCTTCTGCTTAAAGTAAGAAACTATTCCTAGAGAACTAAGATTTCTATTTTTAGATACTTTATATAGACTTTAGCTGCCCGCTGGTAGGTTCACAAATATTTTATTATGTGATGAAATGGTCTCGAACTTCCTTTCTGTATAGCCATATTGAGAGCCATTTCATGTGTATTTCTCATATACCAAAAAGCAATAATGCATAACAATGCGTGTTTACTTTTGCATTTAATTCATAGCTTAAGTGCATACAATATATATGACTGCAATTTTTCAGTATATTTGAAAATTTCGAAATGCATTTATGTATTTTGGGGTGGTAAGGTATACACTATACTCTATAGTATGTTGTACTATGTTATACTATGCATAGATTAGTAGATATGACCATAGTTAGCGTGGAGTGGGTGTCGTGTATTTCTACAGGTTCTGAATCGATCCCCCTATTCCTGACCCTATTCTGGTTAAACTAACTATCTAGTTAACTAACAGTCAGCCCATGAGGCAAGAAATCCCCCATGATGCAGATACCGTTATCTGACGCAGTCACACTACGGCACAGGAACGTGTTATCTGATTAGGTCATAACGCTTGAGATCTAATTAGACAAGCGACATTCCTCCAGCCCCTGATAAGGCATACGACGTTCTCATAACAAATCAAACCTATGACAACCTGGATAATCCGTGCGGCCATTGTTTTGATTTCACAGAGAACTTTTGCAAAAGAATGTGCTAACGAGCAAGTCGTATGACATCTTTATTGACGTACCTATGTCCATCCTTACGTCAATCTCGGCACCTTTAAGGTATAAATATTGCCGACCTTGCCCTATGCAAACACACGCGTGGTGACAAGACGGAGCAGCCATACTTGCCGAAGCCGAGAGCAGAAGCAGACCCCGCTGGCAGCAGCCCCGCCTTCCTGACGCGCTGAGAGACGCGCTGCTATCTCAAGCCGAGAGACCCAGCACCGGCGTTTCTGGGCAGCCCTCGCAGGCAGCCTGGAATATCGAGAGCAGAGAAAGAGATACCATTCCTCATCCATCCTAAATTCCAGGTACAGAACTGAATAACCCCTCACAGAGAATTCTTTAGTTATTCACTTGGCAAAAACAAACTTAACTTAAACTGTAACTTTCTATTCCCGCCCACGCATTAGACTTAGGTCAGGTACACGGAGTAGGCGTATTTAGAAACACCAGTTGAGTACGTTTAGTCAAATGTATATGTGTATGTAAATATATTTTAATCATTCTAAACATCATATGGCTCAGAAACCATATCAATGTTTTTACAGTATTATTTTATACTATTGCTTTTAATGTATGCACTTTACTTAACTATAAGTATTGCAATAATATCGATCCATTTCTCTTGTACGAGAAAAGAGACTGATCAATAAATAACATCTTTTATTGAACACGCCCGTCTCTTCCTTTTCTCTACATTCTGATGAGACTAAGAATGCACGTACTGACTGAGTAAAATAATTGCCTTGTGCTCACACGACTCTCGAGATTGACTCTTGATTAGGGGAGAGCAAAGTTGTCATGTTCTATGGTTGTCAGAAACTAAATCCCTTCTTGTCTAATCAGGGAAGTTAATCCTTCCTTGAACATTCGAGAAAGTTTCTAGCGAACTCTGAGCTTAGCTGGCAAACCCAAAAATTAAGTCTAGCATCGACAGTAGTAGACCTAGTTAACGTCTGGCCTAGGCCTTTACTGCTGTAGGTACTATTCCAATGCGCAGAGCCTATTGGGAAAATAGGAGCTACACTACAGATCTGCCTCCAGCCTGTATGCCTTATGTGGTGGCATTGGTAGGAGTACCATGTTTAAAGCAGGGAAAGACCGAATCTCATAGCGAATTAAAGAACAAAGCTACATTTTGGTTAAATAACAACAGGCCCCTCCCGAGGGACATGGATGGTCAGATCATTCATGTTAGACGAGTCAGCTGGGTGGGAAGGAGAACTAAGGACGTTCAAGGGGGCTGCATTCTGGTCAACTTTAGGGACACCAGGGTGGCAAGGTTTATCTCTAGCCTGCAGCATACCTATGGCGAAGGGGGAATCCGTGTTCCCGATCTGGGCTATTTCTACCCACGCCCATTAAATTGGCACCAGAGACAGGGCCAAGGTAACCAACAGTGAGATGGGCAGTCTGGCAATTATGGTGTTTGCCCATACTTTCCTTTTAACTGTGGCACCAACCCTTGCGGAAGCAATTTCGGGCGCTGACGCAGAGACTATACGCCCTTGAATTCCCCGCTGGATTTTACTGATGACTGTAGGCTAAATGGGAGTAGGTCTCCAGATAGTAGGGTTCTTTTACCTCATGTTCCCCAGCTATCTGCTGTGGTTACGGATATCAGAGGTGATTCATCTACGCCCAATGTCTCTCATATAAACCACCCACAGGGCGTGGAGGCGGCCGACAGTTCAATAATGAGGATCATTAGTTGGAATGTAGCTGGCATCTCAAGGAAGGTAGAACTCCCCGATTGGAATACTTTGGTGGAGTCTTATAACATCTGTATCTTCCAAGAAACCTGGAGTCTGGAACCAAATCATAAGGTTGGCTATCAAACTTTTTTTATACCCACAGTTTTGCCACCATCAGGGAGGGGACGCCCCTCGGGGGGGCTTCTTATATGGGTGAGTATCTCCCTGGGCTGTAGTATTACACAAAAATGCTGCAGTTCGCCAGACATTCTTAGGATCACAATGAGAGGGCCGGGTGGAGGGAGGATCCTTGACATATTTGATATATATGCATGGGGCACTAAAGGCAGCTCTGAGTCCCCCACAGTAGCATTGCTAGAAAAGTCCCTAGGCGGATGCTGTGATGGTACCCAAGTATTGGTCGCAGGGGACTTTAATTGCACACATGAACCCCTTGAGGTAGATGATATCTTGGATGTGTTGGAGGATGACTCTAGGAGGGGCATACCAGCCCTAGCAATCCCACCTATAAAAAAATGATCACAGCAGGCGATTCAGCTGAACGCTATGACTCTTGAGTTCGGCTTAAGAGCACTAAATGGCAGGACAGCTTCGGACCCTTTGGGTGCCCACACGTATAACAGGTTGAACCATACATCAAGGATTGATTATATTCTCCTTGATATAACTCTCTGGCATTCTGTCCAGGATATGGCAGTTATACCCACTGTAGATAGTGACCACAACTTGCTGTCTCTAACCTTAAAGCATTTGTGGCCTAGGCAGAACAGCGTAGCGTCACTATGTAAGGCAAAGCCCACTAAACAAGTCTACCCATCTAATTGTGGAAGGTGCATTAAGTGGAGTAAAATTGCCCTAGACGAGGCGAAAGTCCAGATTATAGATACGTTATTAACAAATTCGCTGGGCGCGATGGAGTCGTTTACGACAGATCATTCAGATCCCTCAAGAGGCCATAACCTCCATAGGGAACGTATTTATGGTACCAATAGCAGGGGGTAGGGCAACTGTTCATCAGAGGCCCAAGAAGAAGCAGGGATGGTACAAACCACTATGCAGACAGAGGAAGTCTGCTCTAATAAAAGCTGTCAGGCCAAGGTCTCAATCTTTAATCCAGCAAGCCAGGAGAGAGCATAACTTGGCTGTAGTAAATGCTAAAAAGGAGTGGGAGAATTTGTATTGGCATACCTTAAGAGAGGCTAGCGTATTTTTAATCTAAACTACACAAGACCAAAACAACAAAAATCCAACATACACAGTTCAAGAATATGGTTTCAAAAAGAGTTCTTAAGGTTGCGTTAGAATTCTCTACGTTGCGATAGAATTCTCTACTGATGCGTGAAAAGTTCACAGTTGCGTCACGTTTACTCACAGTACCTTTTAGTTGCAACAAAGTTCCAAAAGCAGAAGCTGGTGCGGTGGAAAACAAGCGATGCGTTGCTCCTGAGACCCTGGGGAAGCGATGTGACAGCCCCGCTGCAGCAGCGAGCGTGTTGCGTGTCAGGCCAAGGTCTCAATCTTTAATCCAGCAAGCCAGGAGAGAGCATAACTTGGCTGTAGTAAATGCTAAAAAGGAGTGGGAGAATTTGTATTGGCATACCTTAAGAGAGGCTAGCGTAGGGCGGGACTTGGGCCGCTTTTGGAGTACTACAAGGGCAAAAAACAGGCCCGATAGTGACCTTATTACCTGCAATATCACGGGCCAGGCTTGGTTTGACCATTTTCTCACTTTGTATTCCTGCCAGCCAGAAGCTCCTATTATTGCCGCTCCTGGCAGACCTCTAGCGCCATCTGGAGAAAACACCTTATTCCCTTTTACAGCTAAGGAGGTGGAACATGCGATTAGTTGCATTGTGCCCCAAAAGGCACCTGGCCCCGACGGTATTCCTGGGGACCTGCTCCGCTCAAATTTGTCAAAGTGGGGGAAGCTCATCCATACCCTACTTAATGCTATTAATAATGGCGCTGCAATCCCAGTATCTTGGAAGGGGGCTGAGGTCGTCCCTATTTATAAAAAGGGCCAGAGGGATGACCCTCCTAACTACCACCCAATTAGCTTATTAGACTCTATCCAGAAGGTCGTGGGAAAGGTGATTTTAGAGAGAATACACTTATGGGCTAAAGATAACGAGATTCTCTCTGATTACCAAGCCGGTTTTAGAGCCAGTAAAGAATTGGCTTGGTAGTTTGGTCAGCCCTGTTCCCATGATGCACTGGGCCAGGGTCAGACTAATTTGCATGTAGCCAGGTTCTGAACTGGGATGGTGTAGTGAGCTAAAAAACGGTGATGGATCAAGCCCTGATCTTTTGACTGGGTAGGAGTGTTCTGCTTAATTCAGATACTCTGTCCATCACCACCCCCTTTTTGAATGGTTTTAGAGCCGGCACTGGCACAATCGAGCAGGCTTTTAGACTGTTGTTAATTTATTGGAAAATAGTGGTTATAGGCAAAGGCAGTCTTTACCTCACATTTATAGACTTAAAGACTGCCTTTGACCTTGTACCTAGAGGTCGCCTATGGGGGGTGTTGTCAGATATGGGGATCCCCCCTAATATTTTGTCCATCCTAGTGAGGCTACATGAAGGCAACTTCACGCAAGTTAGGTGGGGCATTGAGGGGCAGAAAACTAAAAAGATACAGGTG
Source organism: Lissotriton helveticus (assembly GCF_964261635.1). Taxonomy (NCBI): domain Eukaryota; kingdom Metazoa; phylum Chordata; class Amphibia; order Caudata; family Salamandridae; genus Lissotriton; species Lissotriton helveticus. Next base: position 1,641,319,810 of record NC_136057.1, read on the forward strand.
GGGAGAGGGATCCGCCAGGGGTGCGTCCTTGCCCTTGCCCCAACCCTTTTCTCGTTATATGTGAATGGGGTTGTTGAACATCTGCTTGAAAAACCTTCAGACGCACCATCCCTGGCGGGGAGCGAATCCCTACACTCTTATTCGCCGACGATACGCTCCTACTATCTAAGACCCCGGTGGGCCTTCAAGGCCTCCTAGATAGCTTTCAGGCTTTTTGCACCAAGCGTGGTCTGGTAATTAATACAGAGAAGACCAAGTATCTGGTCCTAAACCCCCCGAAAAAACGAGGGCGACCCCCTATATTAAACCAAGTATCCCTGGAGAGGGTCACTATATTCGACTATTTAGGTATTCGTATTACGGATACCATGCAGTGGGCCCCTCACCTTTCCAAAATGTTGCTAAGCCACAAGAGGGTCACGGGGCACTCCTTAAAGAGCAGTGCTCCTCCACGTCCAGGCAAATTGCCCCTGTTATTGACATCTATAAAGCCAAGGGCGTCAGTGCTGCCTTGTATGGGGGGGCTTCTCTAATACCGATTCACTAACAAGGTCCGAGAATAAGTTTTTAAGGGGCATTATGTCACTTCCGCAGAGCACACCTGTGCTACCACTGCTGCTTGACCTAGGCTGCCAACCCATTAGCAAGTTGGCAAAATATCGACCGTTGCTCCTGTGGGCTAGACCTTGGCGAACCCCCGAACTTACCAAGTATGCTAAGGGACTAGCGGAGGTACTGTCAATGGTGGGCTGGCAACAAATAAAATGGCTTAGAGATATCAAATTCTTACTTGGGGGGCTAGGACTTAGCGAAGCTTGGACCAGCCGGTCTTCTCCCCCGAAAGCCACCTTAAAGATCCTTTATTGGAAATGGGTTGCCATAAGAACCACCACTGACCCATCTCTTGGCAGGCTGACGGAAGAGTTTCTAAAATATAAGGATGCACCATTCCGAGAACTTTACCTAGACATTGTTTGGAAACCTTATGATAGGGCCCTATATTTTAGATTCAGGGTTGGGGCTATGATTTTATCGAAATAAAGCCTTTGAACCTGAACCTGGTGTTAGATCTGGGGGTCTCTAGTTGGCAGAGGTAGGTACCCCTGTCCAAATAGGGACCCTTGCTTCTAGTCAGGGCAAGGAGATAACCCTCTGAGATAACCCCTGCTCACCCTCTAGGTAGCTTGGCACGAGCAGTCTAGGCTAACCAGAGGCAATGCGTAAAGTATTTGTACCAACACTCACAGTAACACAGTGAAAACACCACAAACTGACTCCACAACAGTTTGAAAAATAAAGGTATTTTTAATCTAAACTACACAAGACCAAAACAACAAAAATCCAACATACACAGTTCAAGAATATGGTTTCAAAAAGAGTTCTTAAGGTTGCGTTAGAATTCTCTACGTTGCGATAGAATTCTCTACTGATGCGTGAAAAGTTCACAGTTGCGTCACGTTTACTCACAGTACCTTTTAGTTGCAACAAAGTTCCAAAAGCAGAAGCTGGTGCGGTGGAAAACAAGCGATGCGTTGCTCCTGAGACCCTGGGGAAGCGATGTGACAGCCCCGCTGCAGCAGCGAGCGTGTTGCGACGAATCCGGTCTGTATGGGGAGGAAGGCCACTTGTATGGATTCCGATGCGTAGGTTCCGTAGGAAGTCTGTTCTCGCAAAGGCACGATGCGACGATCTCGTAGGGGCTGCGACGATCTCCGGGGCGACGATGCGCGGTCCAGCGGGGATCCTCTCTCTCGCAGCTCCTCGATGCGTTGATTCTGCGACGATGCTCGCAGCGACGTGATGGGGTCCGCAAGCAAGCGGTGCGGCGTTCTCACCCAGCGACGACAGGCTCTGCGACGACTCTCGCAGCGATGTTCAATTCTCCCGCACCGGTCTGATGCGTCCCGCAAACGAAGGATGCGACGTCTCTGGCAGCGGCGTCAGGCGCTGCGACGATCTCGACCTCCGTAGCGGCGGGAAACTTCTCGCACTGTCGGGGATGCGCTCCGCAAGCGAGCGATGCGACACTTTTCAGTTTCAAAAGTCACTCAAGCTTAGTTTCAAGCTTCCCAGAACAGGTACAACTTCCAGAGGCCCCACAACTGGATCAAGCACTCTAGGAAGGACAGAACTCTCTCAGCAGAGTTCAGGGAAGCTGGGGGTGAAGTCCTTTTGTTCCTGGGACTTCAAAACAGGGAGCCAGCTCTTCTCAGGCCCTTGGAGATTCCTTCAAACAAGGGGACACAGCACAAAGCAAAGTCCTTCCCCTCTCCTTGGCAGCAAAGCAACAGGTCAGTCCAGCAGAGCAACAGCAGGACAATCTTCCTTCTTCAGTTTCAGCTTTCTCCTTGGCAGAGGTTCCTTCTTGATTTCCAGGATGATCTAATTTTCTGTTGTCAGGGGTCCTGTACTTATACCCCTAAAGTCTTTGTTCTCTTGGTGCATGTGGGCCCTGAGCCCGGTCTAAACCAGTTCTGGGTGGATCCTGAGCACTTTGTTTTGCTGGCTGCATCTTTCCTTTCAGAGTGAGGGGCAGGGTCCTCAGCTGCCCAGCAGGGGGGTGGAGCCAGCATTGTGGAAGGCAGGCACAGCCCTATTCAGCCCAGGTGCTAACTCCTCCCACCACTCCAGTTGCAAATGCAGTCATTCAGCCTAGTGCTGACTCATCCAGCCTCCTGGGGAATCCCCCAGCCCCTGTCACTCTCAAACCAGACAGTCAATACACAAACAGGCCCAGGCACACAGAAGGGTCAGACAGGAGAACAGCAACTTTCTAAAAGTGCTGTTCTCAAACACAGGATTTAAAAACAACCTTTCCTAAAAGATGTGTTATTAAATTCTGAGTTCAGGGATACTAGATACTTATGTCCTATCTTGTTCCTATGGGAAGAAATGCTGTTAACCACTGTAGCCAGCATCCCCCATGTTAACCTATGGAGCAAGATAGCCTTACAGTAGTGAAAAACGAAAATGGCTGCCATTCACTACCAGAGCATGTCACCTGCACTAGTACATGCTCTACCTTTTACATACACTGCACCCTGCCCAGGGGGGTACCTTGGGCCTTCCATAGGGGGTGACTGATGTGCACAAAAAGGGAAGGGTTAGGCCTGGTCAGTGGGGACACTGACCAGGAGGACATGGCAGTTCTAAACTGCCCATAGGCACTGCAGTGGCAGGCCTGAGACACCATTTTAGAGCTACTCCTGTGGGTGGCACAATCAGTGCTGCAGGCCCACCAGTAGCATTTGTCATCACCAGCCCTGGCACACCCAGTGCACTTTACTAGGGACTTCATGGTGATACAAATATGCCAAACATGTATATTCAATCAGAATAACAATTTACACAGGGAGCACTTACACTCTGGCACTGATAAGCAGTGGCAGAGTGTCCAAAGCATCTAAACCAGCAAAAACGAAATCCAGCACAGCATCAAAAATAAAGGAGGTAGAGGCAAAAAGATAGGGGAAACCATGCCAAAGATGCCAGGTCTAACACGTGTCCCCTCCAGCTGAAAGTGGGGAGAACTGCCCACCCTCTTGGGAGTTCTCTTCACTAAGGCGTAAAAACCTGGACAGACCATCAGCATTGGCGTGTTCTGTGCCAGGGCGGTGTTCCACCGTGAAGTCCATTCCCTGTAGGGAGATGGACCACCTCTCCAGTTTTGGGTTCTCACCCCTCATTTGCATTAACCATCTGAGGGGCCTGTGGTCGGTCTGAACACGGAAGTGAGTCCCAAACAGGTAGGGCCTCAACTTTTTCAGAGCCCAGACCACAGCAAATGCCTCTCTCTCAATCGCACTCCACCTCTGTTCCCTGGGGAGTAGTCTCCTGCTAATGAAGGCTACCGGCTGGTCTCCTCCCTCCTCAGTGATTTGTGAGAGTACTGCTCCCACACCATGCTCTGAAGCGTCTGTCTGAACTATGAACTCACTGGAAAAGTCAGGTGCCTTGAGCACCGGCGTTGTGCACATAGCAGTTTTCAGGGTTTCAAAAGCAGTTTGGCAGGCGTCAGTCCAGTCAACTCTTTTGGGCAACTTCTTGGAAGTGAGTTCTGTCAAGGGGGCGACAATGGTGCCATATCCCTTGACAAAACGACTGTAATACCCGGTGAGTCCTAAAAAGGCTCTCACCTCTGTCTGGGTCTTGGGGGGCTCCCAAGCCAGAATGGTATCAATCTTTGCCTGCAGGGGCGCCACCTGGCCGCTCCCCACCTGGTGTCCCAAATACACCACAGATCCCTGACCTATCTGGCACTTGCTTGCCTTGATAGTGAGGCCTGCCCTTTGCAGAGCCTTCAACACTTCACAGAGGTGTTGCAATTGTTCTCCCACGTGGAGCTGAACACAGCAATGCCATCCAGGTATGCGGCGCTGAATTCCTCCAGCCCGGTCAGTACCTGGTTAACCAGTCTCTGGAAGGTGGCAGGGGCATTTTTCAACCCAAAGGGCATGACTCGGAACTGGAAGTGCCCCTCTGGCGTTGAAAATGCTGACCTCTTTTTGGCCCCATCAGTTAGGGCAATCTGCCAGTACCCCGAAGTCAAATCAAATGTACTGAGGTACTGGGCAGCTCCCAACCAATCCACGAGCTCATCAGCTCTGGGGATGGGGTGTGCGTCAGTCTTCGTGACCGCATTGAGCCCACGGTAGTCCACGCAAAACCGGAGTTCTGGAGGGCCACCGGGCGTAGCAGCTTTCTTGGGCACCAAGACCACTGGGCTAGCCCAGGGGCTGCTGGAGGGCTCAATCACCCCTAGCGCCAACATCTTGGAAACCTCTTCCTTGATGCTGGCCCTGACCTTGTCAGCCACCCTGTAAAATTTTTGTTTCACAGGCGGACTGTCTCCAGTGTCCACATCATGGACGCACCAGTTGGTGACTCCTGGGGTCAGGGAGAACAGGGAGGAGAACTGACCCAACACTTGGCGACAGTCACTCTGCTGTTCTGGGGTCAGGGGGGGCGAGAGGACCACACCATCCACTGACCCATCTTGCTCCTTAACTGCCAGGAGGTCAGGGAGAGGATCACTATCCTCTTCCATTCCTGCATCTGTAGCCATGAGCATGGTTACTTCAGACCTCTCAAAGTGTGGTTTGAGGCGGTTCACATGCAAGACTCTCAGGGGCTGCCTGGGAGTCCTCAGATTAACCAGGTAGGTTACCTCACTCTTCCTTTCCACCACCTCATATGGCCCAGTCCACTTGTCTTGGAGCGCACAAGGCTCCACTGGCGCCATCACCCACACTCTCTGCCCAGGTTGAAATTCGACCAAAGTGGTATTCTGGTCATACCATCTTTTCATTTCTTCCTGGCTTGCTTCCAGGTTCGCCTGAGCGAGCTTCCTGAAGCGTTGTGTCTGGTTGCGGATGGCCAGCACATACCTGAACACATCCTGGGGGGTTTTCCCACTGGACTTTTCCCAACCCTCCTTCACCAGTGAGAGAGGTCCTCTAACAGGGTGGCCATACAGGAGTTCAAAGGGACTGAACCCTAAGGACTTCTGAGGCACCTCCCTGTAGGCAAACAACAGGCATGGTAACAAGACGTTCCACTTGCGTCTCATGAGCTCCGCTAGGCCCATAATCATACCTGTCAGGGTCCGGTTGAACCTTTCAACCAACCCATTTCCTTGAGGGTGATAAGGAGTGATGAACTTATAAGTTACCCCACACTCCTCCCACAGAGACTTCATGTACTTAGAGATGAAGTTGGTACCCCGGTCGGAGACCACCTCTCTGGGGAACCCCACACGGGAAAAGATACCCATCAATGCACGGCCCACCACGGGTGCTGTGATTGTCCTGAGAGGGACTGCTTCCGGGTACCGGGTGGCATGGTCCCCCAAGACCAGGATAAACCTGTTGCCTAAGGCTGTCTTGGGGTCCAGGGGCCCTACAATGTCTATGCCCACCCGCTCGAAAGGGGTGCTCACTACTGGGAAGGATTGAAGGGGTGCCTTCAACTTTGTTCCAGTCTTGCCACTGGCTTGACAGGTTTGGCAAGATCTGAAAAAGGAACCAACGTGCTTTCTCATCTGGGGCCAGTGGAAGTGGGTGACAAGCCTGTTTAGGGTCTTGTCTTGCCCCAGATGTCCTGCAAGAGGCACGGCATGAGCCAGACCCATTAGGAAGTTTCTGAAGCGCTCGGGTACCACCAGCACACTGGCTGCACCGGGCTCAGCAAACTTAGGCTCGCTATATAACAAGTCATCTTCCCAGTAGATGAAGTGATCTCTGGCTGCTCCACCTGCTGCCTGATCTACAGCCTGTTGCCGCAGACCAATGAGGGAAGGGCACTCCTTCTGCGCCTTGCAGAATTCCTCCCTGGAGGGACCACCTTCCTGCTGCCAATGGGTCAGCTCAGGCAAGTCTCCCAGTTCGGCTACCTGTTCCCGTGTAGGTTCCAGGGCATCCCCCTCAGGTTCTGCTTCCTCCTGGACCGTGGGAACGGCTGGGGCTGGTTTCCCGCGCCCTCTGCCTCTTCCTCTCCTGGCAGGTCTCTGGGCCACTGTTTCAGGCTCCAGTTCTGCTGACTCCCCCCTACTGGCTGTCATAGCACGTGTGGACACACAGATCCACGCAGGCAAACCCAACATCTCCAAGTGAGTTCTGTGTTCTACATCCTTCCATGGAGAACTCTCCAGGTCGTTACCTAACAGACAGTCTACAGGCAAGGCATCACTGACAACTACCTCCAAAAGACCAGAGACCCCCCCCATTCAAAGGGAACACGCGCCAGCTTGCTGAAGCGCACTGAACTGTCAGCTGCCACTACAGGGCGGAGTACACCAGGGATGATTTGCTCTTCAGACACCCACTGACACCTCACGGATGTCACGCTGGCTCCTGTGTCTCTCAGAGCCTCAATCTCCCTCCCATTGATGGTCACCTTCTGCCCATATTTCTTAGTGTTAGAGGGCAGTAAGGTTTCTTGGACCACCTCTTGGTCTCCTAGAGAGACAAGGGTCATAACTGCTAGCTCCCCCCAATCACTAGAAACCAAATCCCCTCCCAAAGCTACACTAGCTAACGCTGGGGCGGGGGCCCCAGTGGGTGCTTGCTTCTTCTTGGGACATTTTGGAGCAATGTGGCCCACCTCATTACAGTGATAGCAGGTAGGTAGACCCCTGTTGTCTTTATTGTCCCGCCTGCCCTTAGAGGGCCATGGCTGTTTAGGTTTGGGGGGTTGGGATTCCTTTCCCTGGGAACTATTTTGGGGCCCTTCTGGGAACTCCTTTTGGTTACCCTTGTCCCCTCCACTCTTCTGCTGGGGACCCTGCCCACCTTTGGCTGTGGTACCCACAATTCCTCTGTGGACCCTGGTACTGGTCCAGCGGTCCGCCTCCTTAGCAAGCTCAATGGGGTCTGTCAGCTTGCTGTCTAAAAGATGCTGGCGCAGCTCTGGAACACAAAGACTACTCAAGTGCTCCCAACTGATTAAATGCAACAACCCCATCAGTTACTTTACTGCCCTTCATCCAACCTTCCAGTGCACGCGAGTACGAATTCACACACTCCATCCAAGTCTCAGACTCTCTCTTCTTGGAGTTCCTAAACTGCAGTCTGTACTGCTCTGGGGTAAGGCCATACCTGAGACATAAGGCCTCCTTCATGTTGGGGTAGGTCATGGCACCTGCTAATTCTAAGGGCTCTAGAGCACTCCTCCCAGAAGCCTCAAAATGTTTCCACAGGCCCGCCCCCCAATGCTGATCAGGCACACCATTCATCTTCAATGCAATTTCATACGAAGTGAACCAGGCATAAATATCCTCACCCCTATGGTGATTCTGTACCAGGTCCTTGGGAATATATACTTTACCCCCATGCACTGGCTGCGCGCTGCCACCATTAGAACTGGCATCCACCTCCTTGGCTTTAAGATCCAGTTCTCTCATGCTCAACTCATGAGCCAAAAGCAATTTCTTCTCTTCTAAGGCAGGCACGGGCATTTTTGCTCTCCTCCGCCGCCTTTTCTACTTCCAATTGCTTCATTTTCATTTTCATGACTTCCAACTCATACTCTCTTACTCTCTGATTTTCTTGTAACTCTTCTGGGGAGAGGCCCCTGCTGGAATGGTTGCTGCCAGCTCCTGCACCTACTTTGCCCACTGGCAAATCTGTGACTTGAAAACCGTTTTCTACATCCACATCATCCTCTCCCTCTTGTGCCTCCCAATGGGCCTTCAAGGTTTTCTGCAGCTCCTCTTTTCTGTAGGCGCTCTTTATGGGGCACTCAAACTCAAGGCAGAATTTCCTAAGTTGCTCAACTTTGTATGAATACAAATCTCCAATGGCAAACTCCATCTCTACTTCTGCCTCCTTACTGGGTGCCTTCCCATGCAAAGACATGTTGTATTGAAGAGTTACTCAAAAATAGAAAAATCAAAACCAAAAACCAGTAGTATGCGGTGGCGTAGTGGTCTGCACACACTAGTGATGTACACCAATTACTGTGGGTCAAGTACAAATACAAGTTCAAATCCCACCGCTGCCACCAATGTTAGATCTGGGGGTCTCTAGTTGGCAGAGGTAGGTACCCCTGTCCAAATAGGGACCCTTGCGTTAGTCAGGGCACGGAGATAACCCTCTGAGATAACCCCTGCTCACCCTCTAGGTAGCTTGGCACGAGCAGTCTAGGCTAACCAGAGGCAATGCGTAAAGTATTTGTACCAACACTCACAGTAACACAGTGAAAACACCACAAACTGACTCCACAACAGTTTAGAAAAATAAAGGTATTTTTAATCTAAACTACACAAGACCAAAACGACAAAAATCCAACATACACAGTTCAAGAATATGGTTTCAAAAAGAGTTCTTAAGGTTGCGTTAGAATTCTCTACGTTGCGATAGAATTCTCTACTGATGCGTGAAAAGTTCACAGTTGCGTCTCGTTTACTCACAGTACCTTTTAGTTGCAACAAAGTTCCAAAAGCAGAAGCTGGTGCGGTGGAAAACAAGCGATGCGTTGCTCCTGAGACCCTGGGGAGGCGATGCGACAGCCCCGCTGCAGCAGCGGGCGTGTTGCGACGAATCCGGTCTGTATGGGGAGGAAGGCCACTTGTATGGATTCCGATGCGTAGGTTCCGTAGGAAGTCTGTTCTCGCAAAGGCACGATGCGACGATCTCGTAGGGGCTGCGACGATCTCCGGGGCGACGATGCGCGGTCCAGCGGGGATCCTCTCTCTCGCAGCTCCTCGATGCGTTGATTCTGCGACGATGCTCGCAGCGACGTGATGCAGTCCGCAAGCAAGCGGTGCGGCGTTCTCACCCAGCGACGACAGGCTCTGCGACGACTCTCGCAGCGATGTTCAATTCTCCCGCACCGGTCTGGTGCGTCCCGCAAACGGAGGATGCGACGTCTCTGGCAGCGGCGTCAGGCGCTGCGACGATCTCGACCTCCGTAGCGGCGGGAAACTTCTCGCACTGTCGGGGATGCGCTCCGCAAGCGAGCGATGCGACACTTTTCAGTTTCAAAAGTCACTCAAGCTTAGTTTCAAGCTTCCCGGCACAGGTACAACTTCCAGAGGCCCCACAACTGGATCAAGCACTCTAGGAAGGACAGAACTCTCTCTGCAGAGTTCAGGGAAGCTGGGGGTGAAGTCCTTTTGTTCCTGGGACTTCAAAACAGGGAGCCAGCTCTTCTCAGGCCCTTGGAGATTCCTTCAAGCAAGGGGACACAGCACAAAGCAAAGTCCTTCCCCTCTCCTTGGCAGCAAAGCAACAGGTCAGTCCAGCAGAGCAACAGCAGGACAATCTTCCTTCTTCAGTTTCAGCTTTCTCCTTGGCAGAGGTTCCTTCTTGATTTCCAGGATGATCTAATTTTCTGTTGTCAGGGGTCCTGTACTTATACCCCTAAAGTCTTTGTTCTCTTGGTGCATGTGGGCCCTGAGCCCGGTCTAAACCAGTTCTGGGTGGATCCTGAGCACTTTGTTTTGCTGGCTGCATCTTTCCTTTCAGAGTGAGGGGCAGGGTCCTCAGCCGCCCAGCAGGGGGGTGGAGCCAGCATTGTGGAAGGCAGGCACAGCCCTATTCAGCCCAGGTGCTAACTCCTCCCACCACTCCAGTTGCAAATGCAGTCATTCAGCCTAGTGCTGACTCATCCAGCCTCCTGGGGAATCCCCCAGCCCCTGTCACTCTCAAACCAGACAGTCAATACACAAACAGGCCCAGGCACACAAAAGGGTCAGACAGGAGAACAGCAACTTTCTAAAAGTGCTGTTCTCAAACACAGGATTTAAAAACAACCTTTCCTAAAAGATGTGTTATTAAATTCTGAGTTCAGGGATACTAGATACTTATGTCCTATCTTGTTCCTATGGGAAGAAATGCTGTTAACCACTGTAGCCAGCATCCCCCATGTTAACCTATGGAGCAAGATAGCCTTACAGTAGTGAAAAACGAAAATGGCTGCCATTCACTACCAGAGCATGTCACCTGCACTAGTACATGCTCTACCTTTTACATACACTGCACCCTGCCCAGGGGGGTACCTTGGGCCTTCCATAGGGGTGACTGATGTGCACAAAAAGGGAAGGGTTAGGCCTGGTCAGTGGGGACACTGACCAGGAGGACATGGCAGTTCTAAACTGCCCATAGGCACTGCAGTGGCAGGCCTGAGACACCATTTTAGAGCTACTCCTGTGGGTGGCACAATCAGTGCTTCAGGCCCACCAGTAGCATTTGTCATCACCAGCCCTGGCACACCCAGTGCACTTTAATAGGGACTTCATGGTGATACAAATATGCCAAACATGTATATTCAATCAGAATAACAATTTACACAGGGAGCACTTACACCCTGGCACTGATCAGCAGTGGCAGAGTGTCCAAAGCATCTAAACCAGCAAAAACGAAATCCAGCACAGCATCAAAAATACAGGAGGTAGAGGCAAAAAGATAGGGGAAACCACGCCAAAGATGCCAGGTCTAACACCTGGACTATACCATTTCCTTATGAAAGGCAATATTTCTCTCCATGTGTTCCCATAACTGGCATCTCTCGCAGTTTGGTTTCCTACTTTCCCTCCAGGTTAAAGAACAGTAGATGTTTCAGCACCAGGCTAATGTGCTGCATAGCTAAATACATATAAGGGCCCAAATGCAAGACAAATTGCATTGCAAATTCTTGTTCCTTACTAGCTTCTCACATATTCCTATGTTCCTTCTATAGCTAAATGTGTCCGGTGCCTTTCCTTGCAGCAGATTGCAGAATATCTTCTAACCCTTGGCAGACTTAGGAATCGTGTTTGTCTCCCTACCTATAAACCAATTAACCTTTAGATAGAGTACAATCAAATGCTTTTAAAAGCAGCAGCTAACATTTGAGAAATTCGTTCCTTAAATGTCCTTTCGGCTGTGTTTTTTTTCCTGAACCCATAACAAACTGCTTTCTATCAAAGAAGAGAGTGAATCAGGAAAAGGACCTTCTGGCTGTTTGCAAGATGGTAAAACCACAACCGCTAGAGCGGAGCCTAGTGTGTAACGCTGAAGCTGGCCTGGCATTAGATTCATGGGGCCTGTTTCGGCTGCATGACAGCAAATAACACGGTTAAATTCAGCATGACTATTATCTTTGCATAGTTTGAATAATCCTGATTGTGCCTATGCATTTCAGTGGTATTATGTTATTAAAAAACTGTATAGTTGAATTTATTGGATAGTTAATTAAAACCATTGAAAACAATAAAAATGCACACACCATAAAATGTATATAAGACAAAACAATTACTAATTCGTCGATAATAGTTGGAAAAAAGCTAGGACTCAATGACAGAAGCTGAAAGCAGGTCACAGCTTTGAGTACGAGTAAATTAAAAGTATGAAACATTGATACACCATTCCAGGAAATTAATAAGTGATGATCTAGTTTCTCATTCCCCTTAACAATAAAGTGCATGCATAGTGAAATCATGTTTAAGGGAAAGAGAAAAGCTAATTCATCTAAGTAAGGGAAAAGTACTTGATTACCAAACCTCAATAAAAGGAGCTAAAAATGGTTGGTTCCAGCAGAGAGTGCCAAAGAATTTTAACGAATGCCTGTCGAGGATTGCACAAATGAGGTCATATTACATATAGTGGCCCGGGGGCACAACAGGCTTTTTGGGCCTCTGGTGCACTATGGTATTGCATAAGGGTCCACAGACGCTTGGGCAGGCCCTTCTGCAGCACTGTTAGCTTCACACCCTTCTTTTACCAGACTTTCTGCCAGACTGTAGCTCACGTCCTTACCAGTGTCTTCAATTCCTCGTGGCACACTGACACATTCCATGCTAGAAGCCTCGATTACAGTCATACTCGCGCCCCGGAAAAATGCCCAACTCTGTAGCTCGCACAGACCTATCTCGTTGATCAACATTGATGCAAAGCTCTTTACACAAACTCTGCCCTCTCAGTTAAACTCATATATGCCCAGCCTAATATACCCAGACCAAGCTGGCTTTATCCCGACTAGCAATTATGGGGATAGTACAAAAAGGATACTTCATCTCCTTGACAAGTTGCAAGGTTGACAAGTTGGTCCCGGGATTTAATACAGAGAAAGCATTTGAAAGTCAACAGGCCCTACCTCATTGCTACTGTGAAACACTTTGGCTCGCAGAATAAACTTTGCTGATGGATCATGTGTGGGTGCAGCTCACCCAGGGCCTCAGTGAGGGAAAACGGGATCTCATCCAAATCCTTCCCGATACGTAGAGGGACACGGCAGGAATGCCCATTGTCCCCGCTTCTGTTTGCTCTGTACATGGAGCCTTTGACCCAGCGGAAGCGGGCAGACCCGTATATCACTGGGGTCCGCTTTGGAGACATAGCCCACACCGTCAGCTTATATGTGGATCAGCCTCCCTACTTGCTCTATTCCAGTAGCACTAAAGCTATCATTTGGTGTTAGTATTGAAGGTCAACTTACCAAAGTTCCACATCTTAAACCGGACAGTCCCATAATCTTGCAGAGACGAGCTCAGTTTCCGTTACCCAATCACCTGGACAGAGTTCCCATATCTAGGGAACACTATCCCCAGCAGCATCCAAAACATCAGAGTTTAATTACCGTACACTTGTTAAGCAGCTGAGGCCAGACTCATACATCTAGAAGTGGTACCGATTGTCGTGGTTGAGCCATATAGCCACCCTCAAACTGACTATCCTACCTAAGGTTCTGTTTATGTTCCCAGTCATGCCCTTGTCCCTTCCGCAGAAAACATTGCAAGGACTACAGGCAGACATGAACACGTTTGTTTAGGACAGCAAAAGGCCGAGGATGAATCAGCTCCTCTCCTATAGCCCACCATCAGAGGGGAGTCAGGGAGATTAGGATTCATTCTGGAGCAGGGTTAAGAGGCGTCGGAGAAACACTGGTGCTTCATGGGTCAGGTAGTTGTGGGGAGTCATGTTTGGAAAGGCTCTCTGGCTGTCCCGCAGACACAGACCTCTGAGCCTGTACGTCTTCCCCATAACAAAAGATACTATGGCGTTCTGGGATACCATTGCAATGCGGAGAGGGCTAACGACATTCCCATCCCCAATGACCCTCCTTTTTCAATAACCCTGGCTTGTCTCCAGGCCTCCATGAGGACTGTTCCCACCAATGGCCTGGGGGCTGCATGAAATTAGGCTACCCATGTGATGTAGATGAGGTCATCCCTTTTGACAGTTTCAAAAGAGATTACAACCTCCGAGAAGCTGCTTGCATAACATACCTACAGATCTGGCACTGGGTGATGCAACCCACAGTCAACTCATTTGTGAGCAGGTGCTTAACAACCTTCGAGAAATGGTCCAGGTAAAGCACAGTGACAGACATTTCATATCAGAGCTTTATGCTCTCTCAGTGCAATCACCTCAGGGGGGCAGGAGTGCAGGCCGAGTTATGGGGAGAACACTCACACACAAAGAATGGGCAGATATATACCACAGAGCTCGTCATTCCTCGTATAGTGTGTCAGGCACCAACAGTGCTGTCAATATAGTCTCCTATTGGTATACTGACCCCCACGCAGTTACAAAGATGGTGCCCTGAGCGCAGCAAAGAGTGGTGGTGCCAGTGCAGAGGCACTGGCACTCGGTTCCACCTGCTATGGAACTGTCCCGAGCTATCCAGATCTTGGAAGCGGTACTCTATACCATTGATTGCTTTTTTCACACACAGATACCACATATCCCGACATACACAATACTTGGCCACCATAACCAGCTAGCATTCCAGCTGAAATCACTCCGAGGGTGTTCTTCTATGGATTTAGATATTCTTGGTTTTTTTTACACAACCTGGGCATGCAGTTTTGTTCCTGTACCAGGATTTAATCACTGAGACTTTTCCCGTCCAGACCTAATTTCGAGGTTAAATTATAAACTAATCTGGACTTGTTTTTTAAAAAAAAAACTTTTTATTGATTTTAAAACAAGAAAACAAAAGAACAATACAAAACAAGGCAGTGCATTAAAACGTGTCCTCACGTGGTCCGTGGGGGGGGGGTACATAGAGGAATCAAGCAGTAGTGCAATCAATAATTGGGGGGGGGGGAAAGGAGACCAAAATACATACAAAACAGCTATGTTCCTGCGGAGGAAACGTCAGGTTGGGAGGAAGACAAATCAGCATCAAATTCCGACATTGGGGGTGTACATATATCTCCACGATATGCGTTCCATTGGGTCCACACTTTCCCCCACGTGCCTGGTTTGCCACGGGAAACATACACAGTTTTTTCTCGAAACATGCACCAATCCATGTTATGTGTCCATCCCAGAAGTGTCGGAGGCTTCTGAGCGCCCCACAATTGGGCAATATCATGCTTGGCTACCATGTTTCCCAAGGTCGCCCAGCGGAGCTGTGCTCGATTGTAGTCATTCGGCTCCCAGACATTCAACAAGCATCTTCTCGCTTCAGGCATTAAGCGCACTCCCGTAACCTCACTCATTACTCTATGCACGCGGTTCCAATAATGCATCACAGCAGGGCATTCCCAGATAATATGAAGGAACGTAGCCACCATACCGCATCCACGCCTGCACAAGCCATCCATCGAAAATCCCATACGAACCAGACGTGGGCCGGTCACATACACCCTATGCAGAATTTTCAGTTGGACGAACCGAAGACGTGCCGGGATAGCTACTTCCTTCGGGGAAGAAATAGCGGACTGCCAGTCCTCATCATCGAGTTCCAGACCATCTCCGGTCCACAACCCTCGAAGACTATCTAGTAGATCAGTCCTGGTATTGATCAACTTTTCATAAATTAGCGAGATCGTGCTATCAGGAACGTGACCATCCAGAATCCGATCCTCGAGCGGGGATTCCTCCGGCACGTCCGAGCCTAGTGGAAAAACAGACAAGACCGCATGCCGGACTTGCACATATCTGAAGAATTCCTTATCATTCAGCCCATACTCAACTTTCAATTCCTCAAACGTCTTGACCCTGCCCTTGATCCATACGTCATCTACCCTACTGATCCCGATCATGTCCCACCGATCAAATCCCTTCGATTGCCAAAGGGAGCCCAGTTTATCCGAAGCATATAGTGGGGTAGCCCGGGTCGGCCTATCGGCCCATCCCGTGGCTGCCGTAGCTCTACGCCACACCTGCACTGCTGTTTTGGTGGGGCCCGTAAGAGTGTCACCAGCTGATTTCGCATATAGAGCCCTATTGTAGTCCCCAACGGGTAGCAACCATCTGTCCATCGCAAAAGCCGGGTTTAGTGGGGGAGTGTAGGTGCCATGGTTGATGGCCCCCAATTGAGAGGCCCAGTAATAGCGACGAATGTCCGGGAGAGCGATGCCGCCATCGTACCTAGGGAGTGTAAGCTTCGAGAGGGCGATGCGAGGACGGCCCCCCCATAACAATTGCCGCTGTAGACTCTCAATCTCACGAAAATATTCCGCTGGCACTACATCAAGCGTGTTTTGAAGCGCATAAAGGAATCGGGGGAGCGACATCATCTTAAACAACGCAGCTCGTCCCAAGGGAGAAAGGGGGAGCAGGCTCCAAGTCCCGACAGCCGCCCGAAGGCGTCTGAGAGGGGGCAGCAGATTGCGCTCATACCGAAGTGTGGGGTCCAAGGTGACAAAGATTCCCAGACATTTGAAACCATCTAGTACCACCGGAATAGGACAATCACGGGGCAGGAGGGGAATATCACCGGAGAGAACATAAACGCAAGATTTAGACCAATTTATAACTAAGCCGGAATTTTTACGGAAAGAAGTCAAAACGTCAAAAAGGACGATTAACGACTGTCGGGGCGATGTGAGGTACAAAAGGATGTCATCTGCGTACAAAGATACACGGTCTTCAAAGTCCGGAGACCATCGAATACCCTTCATGGATGGTTCCCATCGCAGCCAAGCCGCCAGTGGCTCTAAAGCAAGGGCAAACAAGAGTGGGGACAGAGGACAGCCCTGGCGCGTACCTCTACCGAGAACAAAGGAGGCCGAGACACGTCCATTCACCACTACCTGGGCTAAGGGATCAGCATAAAGCAATCGAACCCAACGGATAAAGGTGGGCCCAAACCCGAATTTGGAGATGACCGCCCAAAGATAGGGCCATTCAATCGTGTCAAACGCCATGGTGGCGTCCAAAGACGCCAAGATGTCCGACTCTCTCAATGTCCCGGCTCGCGCGAGGACTCCATGCAAGCGCCGAAGATTAAGTGCCGTATTGCGATGTGGTATAAATCCGGACTGGTCCGGATGAACCAGATCGCCTATAACAGCCACCAGACGATTAGCAAGAACTTTGGCCAGGATCTTGGGTTCAGCATTTATTAGGGAAATAGGCCTGTACGATTCACAGCGGTCACGTGGCTTACCCTCTTTATGTATAACCACTATGGAAGCCAATCTCTGGTCAGGAGGAAGAAACCCTTCCGCCAGTGATTCCAGAAACATAGATCGCATATACGGTGCCAGTACATCCGGACGAAGCTTGTAGAGTTCTATAGGGAGTCCATTAGGGCCCGAGGCCTTCCCGGAGCGAATCGAGCGGATAGCGGTCGCAACTTCATCCGCCGTAGGCGGAGCCTCCAGCAGGTCCCGCTCAGATTCAGACAAACATGGTAGCGAGATATCGCGTAAAAGCATGTGGGAGTCCTGCTCCGGTCTATCGGACACAGGGGAGTACACCACCCGGAAATAATCGGCGAACCTCTCAACAATCCCAGCAGGGTCCGTGATACTTTCACCATTCGCGTCAACTATAACAGGAACCACTCGACTCGCGCATTCTCTCCTATCCAACCAAGCAAGCAACTTCCCAGCCTTATCTCCCACATCATACAGACGTCCCTGCTGTTCACGACTCATCTCTTTCGCTGCATCAGTCACCAGAGCTCTGTACTCATGTTGTTTTAGGTCCAACAGATGAAGCCTCTCAGGGGAGACTCCAGCATCCAACTCTCCCTCAAGAACGGTAATTTCAGTCTCAAGACGAACAACCTCCTCTCGTCTACATCTCTTAACAGTGCCAATCGACGAGAGGGCCTGCCCCCGAATTACAGTTTTGTACGCCTCCCACAAGGAGACAGAAGAGGATACTGACCCCACATTTTCGGCAAAGTAGTGATCAATTGTCTTAAGTAGTTCCGCTCTAATCTTGGGATCACGGAGGTACCATGGGTTGATCGGGGCCACTCGACCCTCCGATCCCCCATGTGCGTTCACAACCAACCACAGTGGGGAATGATCCGAAATACCCCTGGCAAGATGTTTCACCTCCCCTATACGGGAAGTCTGGGAGGAGGGCATCAAAACATAATCCAATCTCGAAAGGCTGCCGTGGGCCCCAGAGTGGAAGGTATACTGTTGTTGCCCAGGATGATGTAATCGCCAACAATCGGTCAGCCCCAGCGCCCCCATGAAGTCCCCAAGCCAGGATTGGAACTTAGCGAGAACTCGGGGAGGGTAACGATCACACATCCCAGATACTACTGAATTAAAGTCTCCCCCGACCACAAGCAAACCCTCGGGGACTCCCAGAATCACTCTTCCCAAATCCGCATAGGTCGTAGTTTGAAGACCTGGGGGTATGTAAACAGAAAATAGTGTAACCACCCTACCCTCCCAACGCCCCACAATGGCGGCGTACCGCCCTCTATCATCAAGTATAATGTCGTCAACAGCGAGGGGGAGGGAGGTCCGGATTAGAATGCCCACCCCTCTGGAGCCAGAAGTGAAACCTGAGTGTGCAATGAGACGATAGCCACGCCTATTCATGGCGTGGCACGTATTACCCAGCAAGTGCGTCTCCTGAAGCAAAACCACATCAGGGGACAAGCGTCTCAGTAACTGCAAGACCACTCCCCGTTTAATTCTGTCTCCCAAACCATTGACGTTCCAACACAGTATCCGTAGTCCCCTACCCCCCATCCCAGAGTCCACCCCAAGTCTCCCCCCACGCCAGCCGCGACACCACAACACAGAAGATCATCAGCATTATGCCTTGAAAAAAACAAAGAAACACATCCCTGAACTTCCCAACCCCCCAAAACAACATCATACCCCCCACCCCGCACCCCTGCGTTAGACTCAAAAGCCACCCCAACTCGCAGCGTGCCTGTCGCCCTAACATACAACTAATCTACGAAAAGAACCCCAGAGGAGGAAGTCTCACCCGCCCCTCACCCACACCCCAGTAAGACAATGGAGTTGCAATCATTGTCAGTATAGCATCGAACCATTGCCGAAAGTCAAAACGTTGGTCCGGGAGCCGATGTCGCTCCCTATTCCTGCTCCGTCGGGCCGCCCTCCGCTCCACCGGAAGGTTCCGATTGTTCAAACCGCCCTCGTCCCGTAGGTAGCGAGTCCAACCAGTCATTAGCCGCTTCAGGATGGTCAAAGAAAAATGATCTATCATTGTGGACGATACGCAATTGAGCCGGGAAAAGCATGGCATATTTCATGTCTCTGTCTCTCAGTCTCTTCTTCACTCCTTGAAATCCTAGCCGCTGCTTCTGGACTTGTTGGGTGAAGTCCGGATAAAAGCTGACCGCAGCGTTCTCATATTCCGTGGGGCCTGATGTGCGGGAAGCCTGCAGTATCACATCCCTGTCACGAAAGTTGAAAATTCGCGCAATGATGGGGCGCGGAGAGGCACCCAGCTTGGGCGGGCCACCCGGGACACGGTGGGCCCGTTCTACTGCAAAGAACTTGCTCAGGCCCTTGGGCGCTAAATGATTTAGGACAAGGTCCTCCACCAGTAGGTCCACAGCTGACGATTCCGTCTTCTCCGGGACACCGACCAGTCGGACGTTGTTCCGTCGTGCTCGGCCCTCAAAATCGTCCAAGCGACGGGAGAGATAGTCACGGGCGGATCTCAGATTACCGACCTCCGTCTGTAGGTCAGAGACGTCGGCGATGAGACTAGTAGTCTTCAGGTTGAGAGACTTGACCTTTTCGTTGGTTTTTGCAAGATCCGCCCTGATTAGATTGACATCTATGGCAACAGTGTCCAGTTTGTGGGTTAGGGCCTCATACTGTTGTCCCATCGCGGCCTTCATCCCAGCAATGGCGCACATGACGTCTTTCAACGACGGGTCATCACCCAGCAGGGATTCGTCCTCAATGCCGGCCGGGGGTTTAGCCATTCCGCTCGGAGAGCTCTTAGTGAGGGTATATCGGTCCATGACGTTGGATTGGACAGAACCTCCTCGAGCTGCCGGTCTGGTCTTGCGCCTCTCCGCTTCAGGCTTGGTGGCCATCTTAGGTCGTGTGCCCCGGAGGGTAGTCTGAGACCTAGTGAAAATGGCTACACTCGATGTGCCCGCAGGAGCTCAAGGAATAAAGTGAGGACCAGTCACTAGGCAAAGAGCAAGAAAGTCCAGATCTCCAAGCGATGTTGCGAATAAATGAGTGAAGCAAGCAACCCGGGCGACCAAGGCAAGGTCAATGACGTAGGATCATCAAAATCGAAACCGAGAGTAGAAGCCCGGGCAAGGGAGGTTAACGCAGGCCGTTGTTATTCAATTACTACCTGGCTGGCAGAATAGGCAAGCCCGGGGCAGTGCCATGGAGCAGGCCGCAAATATTCAAAAAGCCATATCTCAGGTTCCGGAGACCAAAGCGAAATCCGCCAACGGATAAATGATCAGCAGGTTCACGACCACAGAAGCACGTCGTCCAAATCAGGATTAGATGCAGGATAGTCGATGGAGGTGGCGAAGGTCCGGGAGCTCTGAGCTCACGCGACCATCTTGGGTGCGCGCTAAGCTCCTCCTCCTAATCTGGACTTGTTGAAAACAGAAGACTGAAAGCACGTCTAAAAAGGCGCATTGTGTCTGGTCAAACCAGAAAGATAGCCTGCCTAAAAAAAAAAAAACATTTCCATAGCTTAGGCTGGTAGGAATCTCACTCTTGTCACTTCCAGTATTTATATCAGAGAGGGACCTATAGGTTCACCGGCCTAACATAATAGTTAGACATATAGGGAAATTGTCTTTGTTTTTAGATGCGATAACTGATGCTAGTGGCCACCTCTTTCATGAAGCCAAATCCCTAGGTATTTACAGCTAGAGAACGCCTTGGCAACGAGTTTCCTAAAATGTTCAACTGCACAGTTTATGTAATGTAATGTAATAGCTCATTTATACCACGCAACTATCGCTCCAAGGAGCATCTAGGCGCCCATGAGTGACCAGGAGATGTAAAATGGTCCAGCTGCTTAGTTTTCGCCAGTCCAATTATCACACTAATGCTCTAGCAGTGGTATCTTGTAGCTTAAAAATCCAGGTTTTTAGTTCTTTACGGAATTCTGTTTCTCTCTCTAGGGCCCTTAGGTGGGGTGGGGGAGTGTTCCATGCTTTCGAGCCAAATACTGACAGTGATTTACCCCCTCGCGTCCTAAGTCTGAACCCTGGGACAGCCAGCAGATTGGCGTTAGAGGAGCGTAGGGTTCATGTTGGATGATACCTAGAGAACTTCTTCCGTAGATATGTTGGCCCTAAGGAGTGGACTGCTCTGAAGGTAATAATCAGTATCTTAAAAAGGACCCTTTTTCATTATTGGTAGCCAATGTAGGATACTTAATGCGTCCGTTGCTGACGATCTTTTCGGCCATTTCAGCACCAACCTGGCTGCTGCATGTTGCACCATCTGGATTATTTTCTCAAATATTACTGTGTTTTTTTTTAAACATTTACATTCAAGTGATCGGCGTAACTATTGGATTCCAGACCCCTTAATAGCATTGTAGGCCAACACCTGTCTTATCTAATAAAACAGTATAATCAGCATAATCTAGAATTTGCACTGCCTGTCAGCGTAATATTGGCGCACATGATCTATTATCCTTAAAGCAGATACTAGATCTGTGTCACAAAGATTAAAAAGTACGCTGTTTAACATTAGGGGTGGGTGTAACTATCGTAATTCCGTGTAGCGAAATCATGCAAAAATGTTCAAGAATTTCAGGAGATTACAGAGATTTATGCGAGAATGGTAATTCTGCGTTTAGCGCTATTTCACAGCGCAAAAAATGCTCCTTGAAAATAAATAGTGCTAAATACAAAAGAACATGGAAAGCGAGCAGCCGCTCGTGCTTGCTAAATGTGCTCTTAGAGTATGATTTTTCTCCCAAATTACTGCTGCCACTTAGCCCTATTTTCTTAGCACTAACCCCCAGAATGATCAAAGTCATGTTTTGCGAGTCCTTAATAGCGAATTTTAAGGATTCGCTATTAAAGACTCTCAAAACGGGATGCATGTAGGAATCGCAATATTTTTTGCGATTTCTACTGATTCCTTATTTGCGATTCGCTAATTGCTAATCGCAAATAAGGAATGGCTAGCCCATTCATTCCTATGGGCCTAATGGCCCTTAGGAATGAATGGGGAGTCATTCCTTATTTGCGATTAGCAATTAGAAAATCGCAAATAAGGAAGCAATTTCTGTGGTTCTGAAATTCTGGACCCTACTGTTGTCCCGGTATCGAGGTCCGATACCCATATCCCGAAACATCAACGTACCATGACGAATTTGGTATCGACGAACCGATAATGATTAGGACATCATTCCTATGCATTTGCGTCATGATCGAGACATGCTAACACCCCCGAATCGTAGTTTTTGTCCCGACCCCTCAGACTCCATTTTTTAAACGGTATCCATCTTGTGTCTTGCCCTCATGATAAGTCAATTAAAGGTCGAGCTTGAACTAAAAGGACACGTTCACCTTCCCTGACTTCCCCCTGACCTGTCCCAACTGACTCCCATGCCTCCAGCCAAACCTGTTTGGGCAGCTCCTCGCCCAGTGGCCAAACACGATAGCATCAATGCACAACATACCACAAACCATTCACCTCTTACAGATCATGTTTTCTACACACATACACACCTGTCCACGCTCCCTGTTTATGGCCAGTTTTATGACTAGGGGTGTGCCTTCTTTTATTGGGGTTTCACCGATATCTGATGGGAGTTCCGGGCCTGGCTAGGTAATCTATCACGAATTGGACATCTAAAATACGGGCTTGCCTACATGACTTCGCTCCTTTGAATTATTGTAGAAATATGTGTATAGCCATATCATAAACTCAAGAATTCTTGCTTGCAGCTATTATTTTTGTATATAAGGAGAAGGCTGGTTCTGTAAAAACGAACAGTCTCCTGAGAACACATGACCCGTGCTTGTCGTGCTTCTAGGACACCTGTTACTTGGTAGCTATCAATAAAACTTGATCTCTGACTGCGACTAGAAGACTCCGTGTTTCTGTGGTCCGAAACAAGGGGGAACTCAGAGGTCTTCGGGTGTTATTCCCTGACACCACCGGGTTCTTAAAAACCTGGCACCTCAGTTGGCGCCCAACTCGGGGCGGTATCGGCGACAGTCCAAGCCAGATGTTCGTGAGGAGCTTCGTGTGAAAATTCCGGAGGACGGCCAGCCACTTCAGCGACCCCTGTATGTCGACGTGGTTCCGAAGGTCTTTGCTGCGAGGTTCCCCGCGTCCCGACGGCTACGAAGGACTGCTGCCCTGACTATCGCCTTGTTTTGGACCCAGTGATCCTTGGTAGAGCGAAACGATAGACGAGTCTTCTAGCGGCGTCTCCGATCTTCAAATACTTCAGTTAAGTATAAGTGAAGCGTCTCCCAGTCCTTAGTTTGTCCTTCGTTTTTGGTATCCTTGAGATACGCTTTGATTTGGTACTTGCAAGCCCCAAAGCCGAAGGACTTGTGTATTCACGAGAAATATCGTAACAGATAATCCTTTGAAGTTTGAAGCTAGACTAGTGAGCAAAGATGCCTGGTTTTAGCAGACTTGGAAACTTGTATAGTCTTGGTTATAGTAAGGACTCCCGATTAGAGGATTCCTGTCCGGTTCCTCCGATTGGAACTCCAACATACGAGCTCTATGTAAAGCACGGCGTAGGTCCTATCACATATAATGAAGTGTGGATAAAATACACCCGCAAGGATGGTGTTTTAAAATGGCCCCAATATGGTAGTTTCGACTCAGAAATATTAGATAACTTAGAGGTCAAATTATTCAAGAGAAAAGCCCGGCCGGCGATGTTTGACTCTTTCCGCTTATGGCGCAAAGAAGCCAAACAGAAAGAAATAAAATTAGCAAAAAAGAATAAGAGAGGTATGTCAATGGTGCAAGCTGCCATTGCATACAGAGATAACGAGGAAGAGCAAGAAAGCGAACAAATGCTTAGGAGCAAGAAACTAGCAGTAGATAAATGCTACCCGATGTTACCAAATAAGGGACAAGGTCAAGAGGGGAGATCCGAGAAAGATCCATTGATGTCCCACTTATTAAACTCACCTCCACCGTATGCGTTAAACGCTACTACAACACCAAAGCATTTTACTATACCGCGCCCCGGCGCACGTAACCCAGCTCTTGCACGAACGCCAGCTCCTCTTCAGCTGGTTTCTACTTCTGCGGCGCAGCCTTCTCAAGGGCCGCCATCTTTGCTACATACTCCATCTACTTCTACGACTTTGCCTACAGCTCCAGCTATTGTCTATGATACTACGTCTGCTACTACTTCAGCTTCCTCTGCTATTGCCTCTACTTCTTCTTTGCCTCAGCCTGTTTTTTCCGATGCACTTGCTCCTCCGCAAGGTTCTCCTTCTATTAGACAAAGAGTGACAGGTACCGTCACTGGTCTGCTTTCACCTTACTTCGGGTCGCCTAAAACGACCCCTAAAACAGAACATAGACAGTTACGTAGTCAACTGCCTGATTACGAGGAAAGAAAAGTGCTGAATGAACTAGCCCGTAAATGGATTACGGATACTGTTAGATATGATGTTCAGTCTGTTATGGAAGTTTTCCGTCAATGGAATGCACCCACTCAGAGATACGTATTCGAAGAAATGTGTGTATATCTGGGCGAAGATGTGAAGACAAATGATCCCACATACACAATGAACGAACTATGGCGTACACGCTTTAAGTTCTATGAAGGTATGATTATAGGTGCAGATGTTGAGAAAGCAATAGAGTTATTGCTCTCTTATAGGAGTAAGGGAAACGTCTCTAGATCATGTCACGAAGACGATGCACCAGGCGGGAAAAGAGCGAAACAGTACCCCATGAGAGAGGTTCCTCCGGTTTGGAGGGAAGGTGATGCGAATGCGAATCCGCCAATTCTGCCTCATTTCCAGTGTGTATGGGTACATGTCCCCTGGAAAAGATCCGATGTTTTAGCACTCAAGCAGACACTGCCTGATCCTCGTAAAAACCCGACTGGGTATTATAAGGAGTTATCGCAAACTGCAAGCTCATGTATAATGAATTTAGCGGATATAGACATGCTGTTTGGGAACGTTGTTCCACATCCTCTATGGAGCAAAATACGTCATACAAACCATGACCAAGAACTAGGTGACTCATGGGCGAACATTGCCGCTATAGATGCTAGACAAATTGGTGGTTCTAAACCTGAGCCGTTAATAGCTGAACTTCCTGGTAGAATTATCGCGTACATGAAAACGATAATGCCTGAAGTACGCGTAAACTGGGACAAGCTATCTGCGTGCAAGCAGAAGAAAGATGAGAATGTGTCTGACTTTTTCACAAGATTTGAGGAGACTTTCACCGATCATAGTGGTCAGGATATGGCTACCGAGGGTGGTCAAAGATTGTTTGTAGACAAATTCGTACATAATTTAATTCCTGAACTGTGTAATAAACTGAAAGATTCAGAGAGTGCTTTGGCTGTCTCTACGTCAGCTCAAATTTTAGCTACAGCCCAGTACTATGAAAATAGGCGCAAAGACGAGCTTGATAAAGTCGACAAAAAGACAAAAGATTTAAAAACTAAAGTTCTTCTCCAGCAAGCTTATCCGCCTCGTACGGCTAGTCAGCCCAATTATCAACAACAACAGCAGTATTCGAGAAACGCGCAAGGAAACGAGTTTTCCCATCAGCGTATTGCTTATGACCCGAATCAATGTGCGTATTGCAAGGAAGAGGGTCACTTTAAAGGTAAATGTCCGGCTCTTGCACGACGTTTGAGCGGTGCTTCAGGTGTAAGGGGAAGAGATGTTCAACATGCCCCTAGAGGTAGGGGCCGTGGAAATTTCACTCAAAATACAACTTCTTTTCCGCCTCAGAATTCGATGAACAGCTTTGACCAACAGAATAATGCGTCGTCCAGGTCAGCTCAGTACTATACTGACGACTATTACACCGAACACGAAAATGAGGGTAACGATTGCTAGGACAGCCATGGACAAAGAGAGGGAGTTATTTCAGTTCCAGTAGATCAGAATGGACCTTATGTCAAGGTAATTACGTCAGGAGTGTCAGAGCCATTTCTGCTGGATACTGGTGCTACAAAAAGTTCTATCATGCACTCGAAACTTCCTGGCGCACCTTTGTCTGGCGAAATGAATGTTTCAGTAGGTTTCTCTGGCGCCCCTGTTAGAAACCCGATCTCCAGTCCTGTATCTCTTTCTATTGGCCCATGCGAATTAGAAGCACCCCTCATTTTGACAACAGGTTGCGGTGAAAATTTGTTAGGCTTGGATTTGCTAAAAAGGTTATATGCGACTTTGTACTGTTCACCATTGGGAGTACAACTTACTTTAGGTAAGAAAGTCATTTCTCCAATGTATGTGTCAAAAGAAAATGTTGCAACTGAATTGTCATCACTTCCTGATATACTTTGGGCTAATGGCTCTAATGATGTAGGTCGTTTGGAGATAGCACCGTATGTCATAACATTGAAAGCCAACGTTAGGTTGCCACGCATTCCCCAATACAAAATATCTAGCGAATGTGAAAAGGCGTTATTGACGATTGTTTATGACCTGATTGATAAGGACGTCATTGAAGAAACGACAGGAAATGTTTGTAACAGTCCAGTCTTACCGGTTTTAAAGCGTACGGATCCTTCACAGCCCCCTGTGTATAGGTTCGTGATCGACCTCAGAGAAGTGAACAAGATAGTTATCCCACAGTTTCCAGTTGTCCCCGACATTACTGCTTTATTGACGATGGTGCCAGCTTCAGCAAATTGGTTCTCGGTGATTGACCTGAAGAACGCTTTCTTCAGCATCCCGATTGCTGAGGAGAGTAGAGATATTTTCGGATTTAATTTAGGAGGACGAAGTTTCCGCTTCAAGTGCGCTCCTCAAGGCTACTGCGAAAGCCCATCAATATTCAGTCAGGCCCTGAAAACACAACTAGACACGATTGTTCTACCGAATGGTTCAACTCTGATTCAGTACGTAGACGATCTGCTGATCGCTGCAGACACTGAAGAGATTTGCAAGAAAGCTACGTTATCATTATTGCATCACTTATGTGACATGAAGCACAAAGTCTCTCTCTCCAAACTACAATTTTGCCGACAAGAAGTAACCTACCTAGGTCACATCTTGTCGAAGGAGGGAAGGAGACTGACACCAGAAAGAATACAGGCAATTGCAGAACTGAGTGCCCCAAGAACACAGAGAGATGTTCGAGCTTTCTTGGGCATTACATCGTACTGTAGACAATGGATACCGAATTTCTCACTACTAGCTAAACCCTTGCTGGCACTACTCTGTAAAGACACGCCAAATCCTATGCCTTGGTCTGAAGATTGCCAGACGAGTTTCCACGAGTTGCGTGATGCATTGTGTTCGGCTCCTGTGTTGGGAAACCCCAACTACAGTAAGCCTTTTACATTATATGTCCATGAGAAGGAAGGTTGTGCATTATCAGTTTTAACACAACATTTTGGGGACAGACAGCGCCCATGCGCGTATTTTTCGGCAACTCTAGACCCTGTGGCTAAAGCCCTACCAAGTTGTCTGAGGGCTACCGCCGCAGCAGCTGTCTGCATCCGGCAATCCGCTGGATTAGTCATGAATAATACTCTGATCGTTATGGTTCCGCATGCAGTAGACATTTTACTAAACAGGACGAAGACACAACACCTTACCAGCGCTCGACTATCCAGTTACGAACTTACGCTGCTAGCAAGTCACATCCACATAAAGAGGTGCGATACACTGAATCCCGCAACGTTATTACCCATTCCGACAGAAACAGACAAGATTGATAACCATGACTGCTGTTTTAGGACAGAAGAAGAGACAAAAGGGAGAGTAGACTTACAGGACACTCCCCTTCCTGAATGCAACAATACTTTATGGGTTGATGGTTCATGTTTCAAGCTGCCGAATGGTGATACGACTGCCGCATATGCCGTAACGACATTACACACCATTATAGAGACCGCGCGCATTTCCCATAATTCTGCACAAGCTGCAGAGCTAATTGCGCTTACCAGAGCATGTGTGTTAGCGAAAGGAAAGCGAGTGAATGTGTACACTGACAGCCAATGCGCCTTTGGTGTGGCTCACAGTTTTGGGAGATTGTGGCGTGAACGTGGGTTTCTTACGTCACATGGTGCAAAGATACAACATGGTCAGCTAGTTAATGAGCTCCTCCAGTCACTGACCTTGCCACTACAAGTTGCCATTGTAAAATGCAGTGCACACAAAAAGATTCAGGATGATGTTGGCCGCGGGAATGCATTTGCAGACGAGGTTGCAAAAGAGACTGCAAGGAACACAATGAGTCGAATGTATGTTGTAGGTCCCGCTAGATGGATTACTGATGTAGGAATGTGTGAGGACACCATCGAAAGCGTGAAATCTATACAAGCCGAGGCAACTGAGAAAGAGGTGAATGAATGGAGAGAAAGTAAGGGTAGGTTAGATGCGAATGGTTGTTGGGTCGAATTGTCAGAACACCAGCGATGGCTATTACCTAACGCATATGTACTTGCAGTAGTAACAATGGCTCATGGATTTGCGCACATCAGTTCGAAAGGAATCTGTAAAGTATTGGCCCCAGTATGGCAAAACAGCAATATCCCGAAATATGCAGAGAATGTGGTCAGAAACTGTATGGTATGTTTGAAGTACAATCCCGGTAGGGGAACCCCAACTCCAGCTGGTCATTTTGCGCCTCCCACGTATCCGTTCGAGGTTTTGCAGCTCGATTTCATTCACATGGAGAGATGCAACAATCTGAAGTATGTGCTCGTTGTTGTTTGCGCTTTTTCCAGGTGGGTGGAAGCGTACCCCCTTAAGGACAATACTGCCTTGTCAACTGCCAAAGCTCTTGTCAAAGAGTTCTTCCCGAGATTCGGCATGCCTAGAATCGTCTGGAGTGATAATGGAAGTGAATTCGTAGGACGCGTGATGAAGAGAGTGTGTGAATGTTTAGGCATACAACAAAAATTCCACTCTGCGAATCACCCCCAATCAGCTGGATTGGTAGAGTGCTACAATGGCACTTTAAAGCTCAAATTAGCCAAGATCCAAGCCTGTACAGGTCTTAAATGGCCTGACGCCTTGCCTCTGGCACTCTTGTCAACCAGAATGACAGTCCATTCCAGGTTAGGACTTAGCCCCCATGAGATAGTGTTTGGCCGCCCAGCCAACGTCTGGGGCGTGCCAAGACCAAACAAACTCAGCGAAATAGAGCACCCCGTACTGCTTGACTATTTGTGCGAATTGACAACTAAATTGCGTGTTTTACACCAACAGGTTCACAGTTCCTCTCCACCAGCCTCTGACGATCCAGGTCACTCCATCACACCCGGCACGTGGGTCTTGGTGCGGAATTTCCAGCGCACAAACAACGGACAGCCGAGGTGGACCGGACCTTACCTGGTACTTCTTTCCACGAGATCAGCGGTTCGGGTGGAAGGCAAAAAGAACTGGGTGCACGGGACCCATTGTAAACGGGTCCCTCTGCCCCTTCCATACGACCGGTGGGTCAACGAAGGAATTGCCGACTCCGAGACAGAATCCATACCTCGCTTCATCCCTTTCAGCGATGCACGTTTAAAAGAAACTGGTACCGAAAAGGAGAGTGATCATATTTTACAAGGACTTGTGCCACCGTCTATGCAGTTGGACACTACCGAACCTGAGACATTGTTTGAAGACCACACCGTACCTGGGAAACAACAATATAATCTAAGGTCAAGACAAAGAGACTAATAAAAAAAAAAACTAATGTGATTTTCCCTTCCCCCAAGAACTATTTTTGATTTTTCAGCTCTCTCTCACTCTCAGGAAACTTGCTCATTTTTGATTTTCGAACCGCCATCCGGTTCTGCTGCTAGGGTCGCGGTTGAAGGCTGGGGAGTGCAACTGGGGACGTCTAGGTCAATGGTTCTGGTTGGTCCAAGGGAGTTACCCCGGACTGAACAGAGCGCACTCCCTGGCAGAACCAACCTACCACCGCGGGCAGCAACTAGAGGATGGAGTTTCCTAGGGTAAAGAGACCTACCAGACTCCCGAACATTGAAAGACAATTATGCACTGTACTGGCCAAAAGAAGGTTTTTGATAACATGTATTTTAATGTTGTGTAGCATACGATGTTTTTAACTGGTTATACTCTATTCGTATTCCAAGTTACTTTTTCAAATGACACCCGGCCACAGCCTCCTCCTACTATCTCTCCACACTACTTTCACCCTCTACCTGAACACGAGTCTGCCAGAAGACTCGAATTTGTAAATAACTCATTCATTCAACTTCTACACCAACACCAGTCCATAATGAACACGTCGAACTGTTGGATATGTGGACTCATGCCACACACAACGGATAAGGGTATCCCATACTTGATCCTGCCTTTCAGTTATTATGGTTCTCTGTGGGCTTTCCAGACCATGTTCCTATTCGCCCTAGAACCATACCCGACCCGTTCTACTGAAAGTGATTCCAGTAACAAGGCACTAATAGCAGGGATAAGAAATATGAGTAGAGAGTTCGACACCTATCTTACGATTCCCAAAGATGAACTCACTCCGTACACTCGTTGGAACGTAACTAAATATGGGGTTTACCTGAGTAAGAGCCAGACAGCAAAGAAATCCCGCCCAGTTTGGATAGTACCCAACCGAGGTCACTTATGTTTACAAGGTATCGGCAGGGATCCCAAAGCACAATTAGGAAAGAGTATATGCACGGAAACCTATGTGTTCGCTTCCCGAACTTCCCCTATACTATTAGCAGCCAAAGGAAGGTATTTCGTCTGCCATGACCAAGCTTACACCTGGTTGCCCCCTGACTTCTCAGGTACATGCTTTATCGCATTTCTGCTGCCTCCCACCTACACCGCCAGAGCAGATTACCATCGGACAAGGACAGCTAGAGGTGTCGTGAGTAAAGACGACACCGCGGGTCAGGAATTCGCTGACTTCGCAAAGGGGTTTCTGCCATTTTGGGGGCCTATGGTGAACAGCAGGAATATTCGCCAGTTATCGAGGATAGTTGAATCTGCCGTGATTACAACGGCCGGAGCTCTTGGCAATTTGACGACCGAACTTCAGTCGGATCGACTTATGACCCTTCAGAACCGAGTTGCCCTAGATATCATACTCGCCGATCGTGGTGGTGTGTGTAGAGTGATCCAATCCAGTTGTTGCATTTTCATCCCTGATAACGCACCGACAGTGTACCAGGCCATCTCTAAGTTACACGAGATATCTGGTTCCCTTCACGTAGAAAAAGGGGACTGGTCCTTACTAGGGTGGTTCTGGGGACTGATCGCTACCTGGGGATGGAAAACACTGATCTTCATTGGGATCTTAGCACTTCTGTTTATGTTCTGCCTGTGTGTACAGTGCGCTCCTGCACTATGTGGCCTCTGTGCTACCTCATGTGTACGGAAGCCTGTGTCAAGGGACGAACTGAGCAACAGAATGATGCTACAGCAGCATCTCCACGAATTCCTTCATACAGACTTAGACTCGGATTAACACGAATTATTGCCTTATATGAGGGCAAAAGGAGGGTCTGTGGTTCTGAAATTCTGGACCCTACTGTTGTCCCGGTATCGAGGTCCGATACCCGTATCCCGAAACATCAACGTACCATGACGAATTTGGTATCGACGAACCGATAATGATTAGGACATCATTCCTATGCATTTGCGTCATGATCGAGACATGCTAACACCCCCGAATCGTAGTTTTCGTCCCGACCCCTCAGACTCCATTTTGTAAACGGTATCCATCTTGTGTCTTGCCCTCATGATAAGTCAATTAAAGGTCGAGCTTGATCTAAAAGGACACGTCCACCTTCCCTGACTTCCCCCTGACCTGTCCCAACTGACTCCCTTGCCTCCAGCCAAACCTGTTTGGGCAGCTCCTCGCCCAGTGGCCAAACACGATAGCATCAATGCACAACATACCACAAACCATTCACCTCTTACAGATCATGTTTTCTACACACATACACACCTGTCCACGCTCCCTGTTTATGGCCAGTTTTATGACTAGGAGGTGCCTTCTTTTATTGGGGTTTCACCGATATCTGATGGGAGTTCCGGGCCTGGCTAGGTAATCTATCACGAATTGGACATCTAAAATACGGGCTTGCCTACATGACTTCGCTCCTTTGTATTATTGTAGAAATATGTGTATAGCCATATCATAAACTCAAGAATTCTTGCTTGCAGCTATTATTTTTGTATATAAGGAGAAGGCTGGTTCTGTAAAAACAAACAGTCTCCTGAGAACACATGACCCGTGCTGGTCGTGCTTCTAGGACACCTGTTACTTGGTAGCTATCAATAAAACTTGATCTCTGACTGTGACTAGAAAACTCAGTGTTTCTGTGGTCCGAAACAAGGGGGAACTCAGAGGTCTTCGGGTGTTATTCCCTGACACCACCGGGTTCTTAAAAACCCGGCACCTCATTTCAAGGGTGCCAGGGTGTCTAAAGGACACCCTGTTGCACCCCTGAAATGGTAATGTTCACTGGTGTTGCGCACCCACATGTCCCAAGGACATGTGTGTGTGTAACATACAACTTAGAAAAATGTAGTAAAGTGCATATTTCTAAGTTTTTGCTATTTACCACGTAGTTAGACTTCGTGGTAAATAGCGTCCCCAGATTGCTAATTCGCAATCTTGGAATGGTTCAAGCATTGCATTTAAGGAATCGCAAATTGCGATTCCTTAAAAGCAATCGCAATTTGAGAACTCACAAATATTTGCGAATTCTTAAATTGCGAGTGCATGGACCCTTGATGCATCTCAAATGCCATTTTTGCGGGCGCAAACAGACGAATTTTGCGATTCGCACCGTTTGCGCTCGCAAAAATGCTTGATGCATCTACCTGTAAATGCACCCTTGTATCCATAATGGAATAAACAGGTCTAAATGTAGCAGAACACGAATAGGGATCCCCAAATTACTCTTAATTATGCAAGAAGGTATTATCACATAATTATCAGTAATTCCCCATCAATTGCAGAATCACCACAATTAATCCAATTAAATTAGCCTAATCAATATACCACCCATGTCTATTTACCATGCACCCGACCCCCTTTTTCAGGCCTCTGCTTTTTTATTTTTTTATTCTGCAATATGGCTACCATTTCCTCATTTCCTTATTTCACACACACAGCTAGGTGTCATGAGGTAATTGCTGGCTGGCAAGAAGAAGCCTAGTAGGGATTCTCCAAATATCCAAGTTACTCAAAAGCCGATTTCTATTTATGATATTGAAATAGACTGTCAGTACAGTGGACGTGTAATGGGAAATATCTGGAGAAGCGTGGGTGTCAATCAGAAATGCAAGGGCAATGACATTATTAGTTATTCTCCCATCGTCATTCACCTAAGACTTGAGTTCTTCCTGCAACTGCACAATGTGATATACGACATCAACATCAATTAATGCTATCAATCTATAGCTTTTGAGGTCAGAACAGGAGACCTTCCTATATAAATGATGTAAGATCGAGTCCCACCAGGATTCTGTTGCAATGGCTGTTTTGTAATGGTTGTTAAACAATGTGCAAAGGCTGGGAACCCAGAAGGGGATTTTATGTTAAAAAATGGTGGATGGAAAGCCGTTAAGGACTGGCGACCCAGAAGACCTGCTTTTTTTGCGGCACTGCTGGGCCAGCACTGTAGATTCCCAGGCCAGATTGTTGTCTTGAACATGAAGTTGGAACTTGTATGCCCCCTCCACTTTACATACAACGATAATCCTTCTACATTTTTTACTGCAGCCATGGGACATGCTTTAAGAAAAGCTGTGGTTCATGGTCATGCTCCGTTCGCAATATTGTCTCAAAGTTGTTACTTGCATGAAACACGTGAGCAGATTCAAAATGTACAAAATAGAATGTATTCCTGCGTTGATTACTGTGCATCTTATAAGTGTCACAGTCACTCCTTGGTTATTAGCCAATGATGAGCCCATATTGGGTCATAAGTCGCAATAATCGTATATGGCTAGCGGGAGCTAACCTGGAGAGCGTATAAACAGGCTTCACTTGATTAAGATGACAATGTACAGTGGAACCCCTAACTAACGAGGGTTGTTGATTTGATGACTACTGAGTACCTTTAATTCTGTATTAACTGCTTGCTGTTGCGGTGAAAAACTTAATAAAACCAAATTAAAAAAAAATAATAATAATTACTGTGCATCTTTCAAGGTGCAAGTACTTGCCGTCTGTTAAGATATTAGTATTTGAGTGTCAGTTTGACCTGTTTTTGTCTGGGGTGATCTGAAATGCCCCAGAAGCTGTTTTGGTTTAGTAGGGGGGTAATGCGGGCCCCTGCGGTGCAGGGGGCGCCTTAAGCCTTCAGGGGGCTCCTCAAGCCATCACGTAAAGCCAGTTTATCCAAGGCAAATAAATATCTGTAAGATAAGGGAGACTAAGGGACTCCTCTTCATATTTTGT
Source organism: Lissotriton helveticus (assembly GCF_964261635.1). Classification (NCBI taxonomy): domain Eukaryota; kingdom Metazoa; phylum Chordata; class Amphibia; order Caudata; family Salamandridae; genus Lissotriton; species Lissotriton helveticus. The sequence goes on from NC_136057.1 coordinate 1,641,353,993, forward strand.
TGTGTGGAGGGATCCTGACGTACATCATGGTGTGGGGAGCAGTAAAGTCTCCAGTAACTAAAAGTGGTTTCTTGATAAATGGTCTTTGTACATCTCGAAACACTGTGAGTAACTATCTAATGAATATTGGTTTTTGTGTTCAATGAGTGTTTCTCTACATACTAACTAAAATGAAACCAGGTATGAGGCCTTTGAGTTCTGTTCAGATAAACAATACCTGAATGGTGGTCCAAGAAAGATTAATATGCCTAATTGTGGAAGAACCTTTTACAGAAACATCAATAGTAAGACCCCCACACATCTTCCCCCTACTAGCAGTTTTAATAATTAGAACTGAGAAGACTTTGTAATAGGCGGTGTAGAGCTTCAATGCACCATAACTCACAGATGAGGTTGACATTTTGAACAAATGAAATTGACTCAGTGTCTTATTGTAGCTGCCTCCAACCTCCATATTGTGGAAATAAAATAACAGATGTAGTGATGATTTTGGTGTACCGGGTTAGGAGCGTGTGTTGTGATTAAAGTTCACTTGGTGTGTTTTTCCTAAGGTTTGTGTTTAAGGAGCCAAGACCAGCCACCTTATTCTTTCGAAGTGTACTTTCGGGTAATGCAGCTCACACGATCTGAATTGGCAGTGAAGGAGACAGTCATGTTTTGAGGTTCCCTATGATGGATGGTGGAGACATACTTTACAGTTATCAATAAATCACGTATGTGCCTCACAGACTGGTTGCAACAAGGTGACGAGACAGGTTGTAGGACAATTGACATTGGGATGTTACAATTCCCCAGTTTTCAAAAAGATACGATGACTTCCAAGTAACTACAGTTCTATTATTGAGTTCTTTAATCATTTAGGGGACAAACTCTACAAAGGATATCGCTCGAGCCCAGATGTCTCTGTTCGCGAAATGGCTGCATGAGGCAAAGAATATTCCCTCTTTTCTCTATTGAATCTGTCATGGGCCCCCTAATGTGTAACACACAGTGTATGCCAAAACCAATGTATTGTTACCAGTGGGGGCTGATGATCTACTCTCTTCAAATGCTACAGCCTCTTCCATTTCTTTCTACAATGTAGGATTAACAGGCACGTGATCCAGATACTTCCTATCATCAGGCTTGATATATACTGTGTTGTAAGACCCTCAAGGTTGTTATTGTGCATAGCCTGTTGCCTCCGATCATGGGGCAAAGTGCTGTATTTGCACTGGAGGGCAGGATGCTTTAATCGTGTGCAGCCCTAATGGTTCTAGATGTGTTCTGCTGCTTGGGTGCGGATCTAGGAGCGTTGTCTTGATACTATTTATTTATTTATATATTTATTGCGATTTTATATAGCGCGAACATTACCCGAAGGTGTCAGAGCGCTTTACAAAAGAACCAGTAGCATTACATAAGGACTTTGGAATACATGAGTTACATTAGAGATACAAACGGAAAAAAGTGCAAATGTACAAGTTGTAGAGTCACTCAAGGAACAGATACAAACAGAAAAAATTGCAAATGTACAAGTTATAAACTCTAAAATCACATAGGAATGGTAGCAAGTACAAAGGTCTACTACATATACTAGAGGTTAGAGTTATATATATATATACAAATAGTAAGTTCACTCAGGATTGCATTTTAACAGCGATTAGGTTTGGACAATTATATATCACATATTTATAGAGTCATAGTCCAGTCATGGCCCAGTCATGGCATAGAGAACTTCCGTGGAGACAACAAAAAAAAAAGTTTGAGAAAGTAAGTCAAAACAGTCCGGAGGTGGTCAAGAAAGGTGCAAATGGTCAATCTGGTGAAAAAGGGCGCTGACCAGTGGCAAGGATCTGTAAGATGGTGAACTAGAACAAAGACCCCAAAAACAAGATGGCGGGAATGCTGGTAGAACAACAAAAGCGAGTAAACAACCAGCAATGAAAAACCTACCCCAAAAGCGGAGCTGAATGGGGAAGGCGGCAGTCTATTAAGGTGTGGTGCTGTTCTGCTCTCTCTGTGCTGGCACACCTTGCCTGGCATGTGCTAACGCAGACTCCCATGAGCTACACAACAAAGGCGTCTATGTTGTGGGAAGCATAGGTTTTGTCCTGGAAGGAGTCCCCTCCGCTGCAGAAACTCTGCTTAAAGGTGTTTCCCACTTTGTATAAATGCTGTACAATGCAGCCCACACAGAGGAGATATTAAAACATTTCTACTTTCAACAACTGACTGGAGGAACTACAGGATTTAGGTGCAAATCATTGCCTACAATTCTTTGTAGGTATGGAATTGTGTCAAAACTCATGGGTGGATGCATGGGAATGTCCATTCACCACCATAGAACAGCCCCTTGACGCAAAGTAATGCAAGGCAGCACAATGCACAGAAACGCGAGATGTACTTAACTAATGACTGCTCACACTATTTTAATAAATTCTAGTCTCAAAGTTTAATGATGATAATACCCGTGCTTGCCTGTCAATGGAGGGGGTTGGGGGTGTGACCCTAGGAGGGCTTTTTTATTTTCGCCTCGAGACAGCATAGCTGATTTTTTTTTTTAAACGGCTGTCTGTGGGGTCATCTTGGGGGCCAAGCGTCCAGTAAATTCTCCTGACATGATTGTTTATATGAAGGTGTCTTATTTTTCCCTTCTCTTTGAAAAATCAGACCACCTTTAGCGCTCCTTGGTTGGCACTACCATCATGTACCTGGATTCAAACCTAAAGCTTTTTATTTAGCTTCCTGAGCTTTTTCCTGTTCTTTTTTTGTGTTAAACGAAAGGTCAGGAGCATCCTTATCGCAAAGCTTGGTTCTGGGAGCTGATTACTTCTTCAGGCGGGTTCTTCCGGGGTTCTTCTGACCTGCATCATGTGCGCAATGCATTATGGTTTGCTCCTTCACTTCAGAAATGAAGGGGCATATTAGCAAGACCCTCATTAAAATTATCGCCATTTTAGCGGCGGGAAACTGCCGCTAAAACTGCGATAATGGGCTTGCTAATATGAGTTATAGAATTCCAATATAAGCCCAGGTTAGATGTCCTGCCCATCTAACCTGGGCTTCTATTGGAATTCTATAACGCATATTAGCAAGCCCATTATCGCCGTTTTAGCAGCAGTGTCCTGCCGCTAAAACGGCGATAATTTTAACGAGGTTCTTGCTAGTATGCCCCGAAATCCTATAGTACAGTTGGGAGTGTGTCGAGTTTGTCTAATATCACTGCACCTGCCTTTTACATTTTGTGCATCAGCTTGGGTACGCATGTTCAAATTGTAGCTGGCCACGGTTAGTGACAGTTCAACCAACCAACGTCATCTTGTTGGAAGGGAAAGAGGGAAGCAACCAAGACGTTTAAAAGGAAGCCCGAGTCAGATGCTGCTACTACAAAAATTTCCAATCACAGTATAGGGTGTGAACCGTATATCCGTGAGACTGGATGCCTTCAAATGATGTGCTCCTTCACCAAAAATATCTTGGTGTGAGGTTTCTGTCTTCCAAGTGTCGTTAATAGAAATTATCATTACTTCTGTGCTGAGAGGAATGGTCATTTGTCCCTGGCATAGGCATAAGCATTGCCCTGGATGAACCTGTCCTCTAACCCAATATTAATTTGGCTTTGGGCTTATGTTCCACAGTGAGGCAACTTATAGAGCTCTAACTTGTTTTTGCACTATACACTTGTCTATGCACTTCAGAAGTGACGCAAACATGCTGGGTAGACTGGGGTTAGCATTAAAGAAGGGACATTGTTGTCTCTCCTCTAGGAAACATTGGGAGGACCTTTGGTTATCGGAAAGAGCGCATGCCTGGGGGCTCGGGGTATTTTGTCCTGTCTTAGACCCAAAGAAAAGGTGCCAGGAAAGTGGATCAAAAGGCTTGCTAACCCATTAGCTGCTACTGATCCTTTTGGTTGGTTAAGTGGTATCCTTTCTGCACATCTGCAATGCCTTTTTGGCGCCATTGTAATGGCGTGTAGTTTGCAACACAATTAAAATCAAGTAAACATACTTATGGAGATGTGTGACGAGGAGAATAGGCTCCCTAGATGGAAGGTATGGCCTGAGGTAAGCTCCGAGAGTTTTTCCTATTCTATCTCTATTTTATTCATATTCTCTTCCTGATCTGAACTTGCAGCAAACAACTGACTATGTGAACCACATTTGCTTTTGCTGATACACATGTTGATGTTTAGAGTTATACCAAAGGTATAATGGTGTATGAGGAGAGGACTTTTTAAAGTGTCTTAACCAAAGAAACTCATGTTTCGCCAATCTCCATTTTGACATGATTGTAGATGTTTGGCTGTTGCGTATGCTAAATCTATGTTTTTGACAGCACGGATGTGCTCCAGGATCTGTTTTTTAGCATGCATCTTGTGCTGCCTATATACATTAGTCCACACTTGCACTGGATAGCGTATACTACAAATTGAGTCATGCAAGTTATTCTTTGTTGGGTTTTGATGACTCGATCTTCTAGATCTCTTATTTCATTCTTGTTTGTTACTATTTTGCAAGCTTTTCAGCTATTGCATCGTTTGAAGCCAATCTGTTGTATTTCAAGTCAATTTGTATTTTTTGTTTTAGTTGAGAAATGGCTTTTGATTATTGTATCTTTGAGTGATGGAGCTTTCCTGAAGGTAATTGATAGTCGTTCACCAATTGTTTTTGCAATATCTTTGTCTTGAAAGAGTAATGGACAATATTTTTGAACCATCTGTCAAATTTTATGTGCCTCCTTACTCAATTTGTAGTATACGCCATCCAGTGCAAGTGTGGACTAATGTAAATTGGCAGCACAGTATGCATGCTCAAAAAACGGATACTGGAGCACATCTGTGCTGTCAAAAACAAAGATTTAGCATACCCAACAGCCGAACATCTACAATTGTGTCAAAATGGAGATTGGCGAAACATACGTTTCTTTGGCTTAGATACTGTAGAAACAAATGAAAGACTGGGAGATAGAAAAAAGAAATTGAGGCAACTTGAATCAAAATATATCATCAGACTTCACACAAGGATCCCTAAAGGGATGAACTTTGAGAAGGAATACTATGTACACTTATAACAACAAAAACCTGCCTAAAAACCTGCCAACAATAGAACTGAACTGTTTCGCAGGTGACGCGTGCTTTTGCAAGACCAACGACAACAAACCACGAAGGACATCAGGCAAACTGAGCGATAAAACCTTTAAAGTATTGGGTACTATACCCACTACATCAGTACACCGATAACCCTTTTAAACAAAAGGCTATCACGTGACAATTAGATAACTTGCTACCATAGTGTAAATGTTGTATAAAAGGTATAAACCAAGGTTGTTACCAAACAAAGGTCTAAGTAAGGTATACACTGCTAACAAATGATTGCGTAAATTGATTCTGTCAGAAGGGATTTAGCATTGTTTTTAACTAAACTACAACTCCAAGAAGTCTATGGGATGTGAATTCACAGGAAATGATACAAAAACAGAGATGAGAGTAGTGCCCCCTACCGTGAGAAAGGCCGAGCTGGCCGAAACGTGTCGGTGTGACAGACTGGCTCTGTATCAGTAATAAAGATCACATTGCAAGATTCCAGAGTGCGGCGTCCTTTGTGTTTAAAAAAAATAATTAAACAAATTAAAAATATATATATATACATATATATATACACATATATATATGTGTGTGTGTATTTATGTGTGATTGTGTGTGTGTGTATTTATAGTTAGGACCACGTTTACATAGGAAATTGATTTTTGGGTTTGCTAATAATTTTGGTGGTTTTGATGGATCTTCAAGAAACTTTTCACAAAAAAATGTCATCCACCTCAGCTCCTTTCTGGAAAGTTTTGGTTTGATCCTTAAGTAGGACCGAAAAAAACGGAGAGCACCACAACATTTCCACATGCAATCCTAATAGGAACTTCAGGCAACGCTACAGCCAAAACAGCCGAATGAAATGACACCAAATTTAGAAGAAAGCTAGATCTTTACCCAGAAAGCGTGCCTTTTGTGACTTGGTGTAAGCCCGTTTAGCCATTTGAGAGAAAATAAGCTTAAAATATATAGATATCTAGTGACTTGGTACTTCTGAGGAAGTACCGAGGTACTAAATAGCGAATGAGGAATACTGACTGGCTGGATTGAGAGTGGTGGGATTAGTTTCACTTACACCTGAATAGGCAGTGTCTCTCTGTACAATGCTGTCTCCACCTCCTATAGTGATGCTGCACCAGAGAGGACAGAACTGATTTGGACTGGACTCAGAGACTCTTGCCACAAAGAAAACAAATACAAAATGGGGTATAAGTATTGGACCTTAACCCCAGAGATTTAGATCACTTCTGGACTCAAGAGGAACCTTTTGCCAAGGAAAAGAGCTGGATAGCTGTAAGTAATAGTACTATCCCTTTGATGTGTGCATTACTGGATTGGCCTACAGTTGCTGCTTCTGACAAGGAAGAGAACAAATACTGGAACTTTGCTGTTAACCTGCTTGAAAAAGAATCTCCAAGGGCTTGAGTGTGCTGGCCTCCTGTTCTGAAGTCTCAGAGACACAAATAATTCACCACCAGCTCCCCCGAACTCTACTGCTGGGAGTTCTGAACTGCCAGGATTCCAGTTCGGGGCCTCTGGTGGTCGTTCCTGCTGTTGGGAGCTGGAAGAAACTTAGAGAAAGCAAGAAAAAGAACTCTGACAGCATCAGCGATGCCGCCAGTGACGCCGCAACCTGCACCGAGGCTACATGCACTGCTTGTGAAGTGCACGACGCACTGCTCAGCCTGCACTGCCGCTCCAACACCCTTCGACTCCTACCGATGCCTGCAGTTATTGGCCTTCCTGATGGCAGCGCTCGCTCCAACACCGTCACTGTCAGTATCCCATTTCACTGAGCCGATAATTGACTAATGTGACTTCACAAACTGTTCGACTTCTCATGGCCTTAACAGAAACCGACACATAACTGCTGATGCCGCCGACTTCCCCTGTAGAGGACTCAACACTTTGCCTCCTCGTGGACATGATGCCTCACCTCCCCCGTGGCAACCAGGAAACCAGCCTTGACTTCGGCACCAACGCCTCACCTCCACAACGCTGTACATCATTGATAGACTTAATTTTCCAGGGTACTGCTGTTTGGGAGTATGCGTGACTCCGTGCCCAATGCTGCCTACCTCGCGGTCGGCGCCATACTTTGAATTTATGCTTGTCACAACGTCGTAGTAGCCCCAGGTGGAGCTATTTGTTTCTACAAGTGCTATTTCTATTTTGATATACGTATGTTGGATTTTTGAAGTTTTGGTCTAGTTTGGTCAGATTAAGAAACCTTATTTTTCAAAACTGGTGTGGTGTCCATTTGTGGTGTTTTCACTATGTTACTGTGTGTTTTGATATATATATACATGTTTACTGAAAAACCAAAGATTAAAGTTACATTATTGTTAGGTATGATAAAAAGATCTTACTTACGTTAACTTACATTACAAAAAAAAGAAGAAATTCACTGAAGGAACCAAAGGATAAAATGATGTGATAGTCAGGTGATGAAATGACATGACAAATAATGTTTTGCAACTGAAAAAACATAACATTATTGAAATAAGCCAGCTATAGTTTAGTGAAATAGCTACAACTTGCGCCCCCTTCAAATTATATCACTCATGCCATTTAATTACATCATTGATGACATCACTGATGACATCTCAAATGACATCAAGAAGGTGTCCTTGCTTACTACTGTGGTACAGGTATTACCCCATCCACAACCCACATTTTCCTTTACTTTCACTCACCCTGCCCCCCTTATGTGGCCTCTGATTTTTGTTGTCAGAAGTCAAGACTGCCACATCTTCTCTAGAATGTGGCCAGCCAATCAGGTTACACCAGACCACTTTGAGCAGGCCAATCAGAGCATATCCCAATGGTCAAGAAATCTCTTACTTTTTACCAGCATTAACCCCTTCATGCCCAACATAGGCCCCTCTTTAAATACTAATTTCCTCAAAATAGAAGAACGTAATTACACCAAATCACAAAAAACACGCTTTGCGAGTAAATGTCTTACTTTTGCTAAATTTGGTGTAATTTCGTTCAGTCATTTTTTCTGTATCAGAGAGCAAAGTTTGCTATGGAAAATAACATAGGAAATCACACTTTTGGTATCCTGTCCTTGTCTTGGCCCCCCTTGATAGATTGCTGGGAAACTTTCCAATAAGGAAGCTTTTACTTTTCAGTGGAAACTCTGACTTAACTATAACTACACACTGGCAACCGCCATTATGTAATATTTATTACCTACTGGCGATTGCCAGTAGGTAGCTAAAGTTAGAACCATGTTTCCATAGGAAAAGTATTTTTTCACTTGCCTATATCTTTGGCACCGTTTGACGATTCTTTACAAAATTTTCCAAAAAAGTGTCTCAGTGATTCTTGTTCTGCATGGAAAGTTTCGGCGAGGCCCGTCAAGCGGGGGTTGTGAAAAAGGGGGGGAGGGTAAAAAAAGTGTTTTTCTAATGGTAATTCCCACAGGGGATTTTTAACTCGACCACAGCCCGAACTGTTGGAGGGAATTACACCAAACTTGACAGAAAGCTAAGTTTTGGTCCAGGAAGTGCGCTTTAGGTTTTTTGATGTAAATCTGCACAGTAGTTTTGGAGAAATGTAAACAAAACAAATTTCTTTAGCTAGGGAAACAGTTCCTCCGAGGATCCAACAGTCCCTGGTTGGCTGCCAACACTTCAAACCAGGAAATTTTGGCAACCATCTTGCGATTCAGCTTCAGCTGAGTCCCTCACAAAAACTTAAAATAAATAAATAGAGGAAGCAGGATAGGAATACCCTGACCCCCTAGGGCTCTTGGACGGTTCCCTTAGGGACCCTGCAGGGAAAAAAAGCATTTTGTTTTATTTTCGGCAGGAGCCGTGCTGGATCTACGGCTCCTGCAGAAAAGAAAAGATGTACAGTCTCCCAAACTTCTCTACTAATTAGCCCCTGGGTAAGCCAAGTGCTAGGGGCATGTGGGTTAACATAAAATTAAGGAAGAGGGGCATACAGGGCCCCCCTTCTTGGGCATTTGTAGGCCTCGGGAACCTCCACCTCCCTGGGGCTTATGATGTTTAACGTGAGGGCCGCACAGACCCTCCAGGCCCTAGGGACTGCCACCTCCCTGGACTGTTTTCTGTTTTGAAAATGGGAGGGGGCAGCGCTGGGGATCAGCACCTCCCCGGGGCTGGTCCTACTACTTTAAAGGAGGGAGCAGCGCTGCCCCCCTCTTGGAGCCAATAATTTCTCTGAGGACAGGCACCCCCCCCAGTGCCGGTTCTGACTAAGTCCCAGGGTGCCCATTCTCATGACATAGCTGTCTGCTGTGGCTTGGTGGGAGCTTTACCCGCTCCTCCCAAGTCACGGCAAACACTGCGCTTTAAGCAAGTGAGAACAGTGAAAATGCTCCTGCTTGCTGGAAGCAGAGCTTTCGTCTGTTTCCTTGCCCGCTGTCAAGCACGCAGGGAAACAGGCGAAGTGCTTTTATGCAGGAACTGTGTGCGCCTTCAGGCCCCCCTATGGACCCAGTGCAGACTGAGACTGGGGGTAGAGCCTCCCTTATTTGGTAATGGCTGGACCCAGGGATAGTGTACCTCGGTCTAAAATTGGCGGAGGAGATGCCACATCAAACCCCATCTCTATTAAAAAGTAAAAGGTTGGGCCTGAGAGATGGGTTCCCCGGGGCCGAAATCGGCCCAAGGAGGGGACAGAGCAGCCCCCCATCTCTATTAAAAAATAAAAGGCTGGGCCCTGGGGGCAGCAGCAGCCGGTACAGGTAAACATAGTGGGGCTGGGTGAGTCGACAGAATAGATATAATGAAATTTATAAATAATACCTATTCCATCATCTGTCGGTTTCTCCCCCTGCCACATGCTTCCCCTCCCCACAGAACTTACCTGTGCAGGCCACCACTGCCTGGGGTCCTCACAGTCTAAATCATCTGGGAAGGGAGGCAGCGTGGCGCTACTCCTCTTAAAAATGTATCAAATAAACAGTGGGACCCCAGGGGATGGGGTCCCCGGGGCCATAATCAGCTCCATATGGTAATGGCCGCGTCCCCGGGGACAGATTGCTGACACGCCGTCGTTTCTCAACCACTCTGCAAAGGGGGCCTTCTGGCAAACTACTGATTGGAGGATGAACTCCCCTTGGCTGCTGAGTGTCATTGGGGGCCAAGAACCTCTATTATTATGACAAGTAAGTCCCCCAAAGCCAGATTGCTGAGACATCATCGGTGGGCTTGCCCCCTTTATCAACCACTCTGTACAGGGGCCTCCTGGCATACTACTGGTTGGGGAATGAATTCCCCTTGGCTGCTGAGGGTTGTTGGGGGGTCAGGAACCCCTATTGTTGCAATAATTAGGTCCCCCACAGCCAGATTGCTGAGATGTTGTCAAAGCCCGCCCCTTTTCTCACCCGCCTTGCACAGGGGCCTCCTGGCACACTACTGGTTGGGTGATGAACTTGCCATGGCTGCTGAGGATCATTGGGGCAAAGAACTTCGATTGTTGCAACAAGTAAGTCCCCCACAGCGGGATTATTGAAATGTCTTCAAAGGCCCGCCCCCTTTCTCAACCACTCTGCAAAGGGTCCTCCTGGTGCACTACTAGCTGTTGTTGAACTCCCCTTGGCTGCTGAGGGTTGCCCGGCTGTTGGCACCTGTCAAGTCTCGTCGTGCTCCCTGTGTCCATAAAATGATGTGAAAAGCATGCCAACGAAAAAAAATATTCCGTTGCTGAGGGCAGGGTATATCCATAACTCTGTGTTCTCTGTGGAACACAGAGTTGCTGAATTTCACACTCCACAAGAGGTGCGGAATTTTATACCAAGGCCCCTAAAAAAAACAAAGGTTACCATGACGTTATAGTTTGTAAATTGAATGTAGAAATCCTACGAAATTCACTGAAAAAAACAAAGGTTACAGAGATGTTATAGTTAGGTTCACATTTCACTCATACAAAACCAGTGAAATTTAGCAGATGTAGTTACCTGAGCTACCTATTACTTACACCCCTGCAGAGCTCTGCTAATGACCTCAGATATTACATCACTCATGACATGGTCAGTGAATCACTGATGACATCAGCTACAGAACCACTTACACACCTACTCACACCCCTATAAAACCTCACACAACCGCTCACAAATCAATTCATAAACCCATACAAGTAATCACACACCCACTCCGTGATTCAATTAGCTACTCTCACATCCACTCACTCATACATCCACTCACACAATCACTAAATCTTCCATACATCCACTCATGCACCCACTCACTCACCAATACAGCCACTCACACATCCAGTCATACATACAGACACTAACATACAAATTCATACACCCATACAGTCACTCACACACTTACTCACCCATATAGCTACTTACATACCTACTCCCTCAATCACTCATACAGACACTAACACATGCACACTCAACTATACAGTCACTGATAGAAGCAAACACTTACCCATTCAGCCATACTCACATTCAGTCACTCACCCATACAGTCACTTACACACCCCATCACTCACCTTTACATAACTCTCATATACTCGCTCACTTACATATACACTACTGACACACCCACTCACCCCCTATACACCTGCTTACACAGACACTCAATTACAAAAAGGGGGTGGTGATGGACAGAGTATCTGAGTTAATCAGAACACTCCTACCCAGTCAACAGATCAGGGCTTGATCCATCACCGTTTTTTAGGTCACTGCACCATCCCAGTTCAGAACCTGGCTATATGCAAATTAGTCTGTCCCTGGCCCAGTGCATCATGGGAACAGGGCAGACCAAACTACCAAGCCAATTCTTCACTGGAAAGGAAACAAGCTTCCGGGGACCGGTTTCTGGCATTACAGCCGTCTTCGGCCCGGCTTGCTTGAATCCTGATGGTGCAATGAGCAAGGGATGGTGCAGTGAGCTAAAAAACGGTGATGGATCATGCCCTGATCTTTGGACTGGGTAAGAGTGGTCTGCTTAATTCAGACACTCTGTTCATCACCACCCCCTTTTCTGAATCATTTTGTCCACCATAAGCGTGGAAGGGTATACTCAGATGTGAGTCCCTTGCTCATTGCACCATCAGGATTCAAGCAAGCCGGGCCGACGACGGCTGAAATGCCAGAAACCGGTCCCCGGAAGCTTATTTCCTTCCCAGTATAAGAATTGGCTTGGTAGTTTGGTTTGCCCTGTTCCCATCATGCACTGGGACAGGAACAGACTAATTTGCATGTAGCCAGGTTCTGAGCTGGGATGGTGCAGTGAGCTAAAAAACGGTGATGGATCAAGCCCTGATCTTTGGACTGGGTAAGAGTGGTCTGCTTAATTCAGACACTCTGTTCATCACCACCCCCTTTTCTGAATCATTTTGTCCACCATAAGCGTGGAAGGGTATACTCAGATGTGAGTCCCTTGCTCATTGCACCATCAGGATTCAAGCAAGCCGGGCCGACGACGGCTGAAATGCCAGAAACCGGTCCCCGGAAGCTTGTTTCCTTCCCAGTATAAGAATTGGCTTGGTAGTTTGGTTCGCCCTGTTCCCATCATGCACTGGGACAGGAACAGACTAATTTGCATGTAGCCAGGTTCTGAGCTGGGATGGTGCAGTGAGCTAAAAAACGGTGATGGATCAAGCCCTGATCTTTGGACTGGGTAAGAGTGGTCTGCTTAATTCAGACACTCTGTTCATCACCACCCCCTTTTCTGAATCATTTTGTCCGCCATAAGCGTGGAAGGGTATACTCAGATGTGAGTCCCTTGCTCATTGCACCATCAGGATTCAAGCAAGCCGGGCCGACGACGGCTGGAATGCCAGAAACCGGTCCCCGGAAGCTTGTTTCCTTCCCAGTTTAAGAATTGGCTTGGTAGTTTGGTTTGCCCTGCTCCCATCATGCACTGGGACAGGAACAGACTAATTTGCATGTAGCCAGGTTCTGAGCTGGGATGGTGCAGTGAGCTAAAAAACGATGATGGATCAAGCCCTGATCTTTGGACTGGGTAAGAGTGGTCTGCTTAATTCAGACACTCTGTTCATCACCACCCCTTTTTCTGAATCATTTTGTCCACCATAAGCGTGGAAGGGTATACTCAGATGTGAGTCCCTTGCTCATTGCACCATCAGGATTCAAGCAAGCCGGGCCGACGACGGCTGAAATGCCAGAAACCGGTCCCCGGAAGCTTGTTTCCTTCCCAGTATAAGAATTGGCTTGGTAGTTTGGTTTGCCCTGTTCCCATCATGCACTGGGACAGGAACAGACTAATTTGCATGTAGCCAGGTTCTGAGCTGGGATGGTGCAGTGAGCTAAAAAACGGTGATGGATCAAGCCCTGATCTTTGGACTGGGTAAGAGTGGTCTGCTTAATTCAGACACTCTGTTCATCACCACCCCCTTTTCTGAATCATTTTGTCCACCATAAGCGTGGAAGGGTATACTCAGATGTGAGTCCCTTGCTCATTGCACCATCAGGATTCAAGCAAGCCGGGCCGACGACGGCTGAAATGCCAGAAACCGGTCCCCGGAAGCTTGTTTCCTTCCCAGTATAAGAATTGGCTTGGTAGTTTGGTTTGCCCTGTTCCCATCATGCACTGGGACAGGAACAGACTAATTTGCATGTAGCCAGGTTCTGAGCTGGGATGGTGCAGTGAGCTAAAAAACGGTGATGGATCAAGCCCTGATCTTTGGACTGGGTAAGAGTGGTCTGCTTAATTCAGACACTCTGTTCATCACCACCCCCTTTTCTTACACAGACACTCAGACACTGATACATCCACTCTCACACCCACACATACTCACCCACCCACACAGCCTAACACATAACCACTCACCCACACAGCCTCTCACACATCCACTCACTCACCTATACAGCTACTCAAACAGCCTGCCACTCTCCCATACAGCCACTCACACACCCATACAGCAAATCAGACACATACTCTGATATGAATACACACAGTCACACAGCCACTCACATATTATGTGTAAAACATATTATTGCTCATTACTAGTACACAAAGAATACTCATTTAGGTTATATAGTAGCTTACTATATATATTTAACACTCAAACATTTAGAAAGCACTGACAATTGATGATATCATCAGTGATGTCACAGACGTAGACTGCACCGGGATTGTCTTGAAGACCATGTGTTTCGGGCTGACCAAGAAACCTGCATACCTACGTACTTTGCAGAGAACCATAATACGGCCTCCTCCAGAATGCTGGAATGGGATGCTTTTTTTGGGTGGTCCGAGGGGCCGGTATTCAACAGATTGCAGGTGCCAGCAAGACCATCGAAAATAGCATCTCGATGGCTGAGAATGCGATGGTGGACCTGCGCATGGCAGCGTACAGAGACGCAACCCTCAACCTGCAAATGACGGAAGCAAGGTTGACTCATTCATCTCTGTTAGAAGATCTGCACCACTACAACTTCACCGCATATGTGGCAAGGAAGCACCGAGAAGGGAATCAACCGGGCCGCCTATGGCTTGGCTCGCTCAGCAAGATACAGACTATCATTGAACTAGATTCGGACCAGGGTGTCATTCTCCGCACTCAGGAAGACATTCTGAAACATTTCATGACTACTTTACGGTACTCTATGGTGGGCAAGGAGCCCAGGCATAACCAATGTGAGTGACATTTTGTCGGACATCACACTCCCTCGTATCTCTGCTGTCAACAGGGCAACTTTGGATGAGGACATTTCACTCGTTAAGGTCAAACAGTCGATTTGTGACCTGGCCTGTGGTAAAATTCCCTGGTTAGAGGTGCTGCCTCTGGAATACTACCACACATTCTTGACCCTCCTCTCCCCCAGGGTGGCGGCCATCTATGTAGCAGCAGTGGAGATGGATACTCCCTCACTCCCTTCTGGTCTTCATTCCGAAACCCAACAGAGATCCCATGCGACTTACCTCTTACAGGCCCATAGCCTTACTTGGAGCCGACTATAAAATACTGGGTAAGGCGCTTGCTGCCCAATATGGTCCACTGCTTCTGGTTTTGGAACGCCCTGGTCAGAACGGATTTTTTCCTAGTAGTAGCACTTTGCAGAACATGCACCACCCCTTCCACGTACATTACAGTGGAGCGGTAAGTTCCTTTGGGCAGCTTGCCTTATCTTACATCTAGAGAAGGCATTGGATACCCTGATTTGGTAAAATCTTTTTGCTGTGCTAGCACGTCTGAGAGTGGGACCCCGGCTCTTGGCCTACACTAAATTATTATACTCTGACCTGATCTCACGATGCACCTCGGCCGCCTGATCTAGACCATGGTCCATGATCAGACATTGGATGCGACAGTGGTGTCCGTTACCCCCCTTCTGTTAGCACTCGGGATGGAGCCACTCACTATCCTTCTCCAGAGGGAAGGCCCAGAGTGGGGCATACCCTTAACTGATCAGACCCACGTGGCGTCCTTATATGCCGACAACCTGCTCCTTTGAGTTTGTGATATAACAACGGATCTGATGCCCATCTGGGATAAACAATTAGAGTTCACCACTCTTGCGGGGTTTCGAGTAAATTGGGAAAAATCTGTTATCTACCCACTCCATCCTGGACAGGTCCAGTGAGAAATAAGCCTCTGTGCCTCCTGTCTTCGATAGCAGGCACAGTCCCCTCACTACTTGGGAATCCGTCTCTATCACTCCACTGCTGATCTCCATAAAGGGAACCATTGCAGAGCCCAGGCAGGCGTTCGCACTCAGATGTGTTTCTGGACTACCTTGCCCCTGGCTCCTATAGGTAGAATAGCTCTGGTGAAAATGGTGGGGCTACCTTGCCACCTCTAAACATCCCGATAGTCCCCCTGGTCCTTTTTCAAGGAGCTGCACACCCTCCTCATCTGACTGGTTTGGGGTCCAGGCCAGTTTAGAGTGGATTTGTCCCAATTGCAGCTGTCAACCGATCAGGTTGGCCTCGGGCGCCATCCTTCGTAGCGTATTTTCTAGCCGCGCAGCTACAATGGCTGTCCTGTTGGACATCCGGGTGCTATCTGCGGGAAGACCACAAGCAAACGGGCCCCTTGACTATCCCGACCTTTAGACGCTTGTTCCTCCCGGGCTCCCACCCCGTGGGTGCGTGCCCACTACAAGTGGCAATAGCATGGAGATGCATGTCCAGGATCCATCGCCTTTCATGGGCGACTCCTCTGTGCTTCCCTGAGTTCCCTTTGGTCTGCCTCCCTCAAGGTGAAGCAATTACACAGTGAAGGGCCTGCGGTCCTGGACTGCGCACTCTGTGGTCAAGGTAGGCAAACTTTTCGAGGATGAACATCCGCTACCTTTTGACCAGCTGGTTACTGACATGGAACTAATGCCGGGCCAATTCCTACTTCATTGGCAACTTTTGCATAGCTGTGGCGCCTTTTAGAACCTTGCCAATGGGGAACGGGAGACACATCTGGTTCTACATGGCATCTTGACCATGGGAATATTTTGATTGGGGTGCACTCCTATTTCTAATCAGTCTGAACCTCTTGAGTTATAAGATATTATGGGGTGCTGCAACTGACAAGGGCTGTCGACCCTTGTGACTCAATGGGGCCAGGACGCCACCTTATCACCTGTCTATACCAGGCCACACGAGATTTGACAGCAACCTCCCTTCTCCCCCTCTGCCTTAAATGGGAAGAAGAGTTTGGGGGGACCCGCACGAAAAATAGTGGGAGCAGGCACTCAATTTAACGCAGAAGGTCTTCTGCAAAGCATGCTTCAAGAACGTACAGTTCTTCATCTTACACAGAGCAAACCCGTACAGCTGCACCACCACTTCCCAGACACACGGTTTGAATGCCCGTGCAACCACCCAGAAGGTCACCTTTATGCATATGATGTGGTCTTGCCTGTCCCTTCAGGTTTACTGGCACACAGTACACACCACACTCTGGGAAGTTACCGGACTACTGGACATTTCTCCTGGGAGCCCTGCTCCCTCGGTATTTCCAGGAACCGAAAATATCACAAAGTGCAGTCGAGATTTACCACCCTTGCACTGCTGTTTATCAAACACACTATCACATTAAACTTGCGCTCCCCCTTTCCCCACCTATTGAGGCCTGGAGGGGTGCACTGCGTAAATGGAGCGTGGCAGAGGAAAGGTCCGGCCCCTTTGCCACATGTCTGTCTCCCTGCAGTGAGCTGGTCTCCTCTACTACTCTAGGCAACTGTACATGGAAGGGGACAAGCCTCTAGATAGTCCCGAGAACCCCCCTGCTGACAGGCCAGGTGCCCTACTGCTACTCTACCCCATAGACCTTTAGAAAGCAGTAGTTTATCCGCTCTCTCCCAATGCTCTACCCCTCCTCCTCAATCTCCCCCTTATGTTCTTTGCTCCCCAGTTCAGGATGTTTGAGACACGCCACCCACTGCCAGGCCTTGATCCGTCACCGTTTTTTAGCTCACTGCACCATCCCAGCTCAGAACCTGGCTACATGCAAATTAGTCTGTTCCTGTCCCAGTGCATGATGGGAACAGGGCAAACCAAACTACCAAGCCAATTCTTATACTGGGAAGGAAATAAGCTTCCGGGGACCGGTTTCTGGCATTTCAGCCGTCGTCGGCCCGGCTTGCTTGAATCCTGATGGTGCAGGGCGCAGTTTCCTGGACTGGAGGTGCGTGTTTGTGGGGTCACTGTGCAGGGAAGAATAAGTGACTTTTCAGCCCACCCACTGAGGTTTACATTTTGGGACATTGAATTAACGCTGAGCAGCTCACTGGAGTTTTATTTGACTTGTGAACACCACAAATACCAGCAGACAGCGCGAGTGCTGCTATGCCCACATGAGAAATTGATGATGAAAATCAGGTGTTCGCATGCTTGGCAGTGAATTTCCCTCGCAGCCTTTGAAAAAGTGCAATTGAAGCATAAAATGCGTCAGGCTCTGGAACTTGGATGATCTGTCCTTTACTTCGCTGTTTACCTGCAAGCAATAAAATGCTATTTAATACCTACAAGTGTGCAGGCTTCCTTTGGAGGGGACAACCCTGTTGTTTGAAATATATATATATATCATGTGATCAAGGCCTCGTGGGAGGCAGAAACGCGCCATGGCGGAGGTGCGGGGGTTTACCTAAATAAACATTTTTGCACTAAATTCTAAATATATATATATATATATATATATATATATATATATATATATATAAATTCACTGAAAAAACCATAGGTTTCAGGGACGTTATAGTTAAAAATTAGCATTTAAAAAACCCTAGAAATTCAGGGACGTTATAGTTAGTTGGATACTTTACTCGTACAAAACCAGAGAAATTCAGCCGTTATAGTTAGTTGAACCAACTATAACTCAAGCCCCCGCAATGCACTGCTGATGACATCACATATTACATCATGCATGACATGGTCAGTGACAGCACTGATGACATCACTGATGACATCATCCAGTGGCTGTGTGTTTCTCTAAAGTTTAAAAGTTTAAATATGTGTTATACATACATATGTGTGTGTGCCACAGTTTCTTTGTTTACAGAGCCTCAGACCCTGACAGGGCGGCTTCGTCAAGCAGGAACAAAGAATCCTGCTTTTTATTCCACACAATATTTCTACACAGAAATACGATGACGATGAGGAAAAAGACAACTTCAAGCGCTTTATTTCAAACTTCAGGGACAGGCAGGCAGTCCTCCATTAAACACTTTGCCCATAATCCTTACGCGTTTCAGCTTTCTCTCAAGCCTTGGTCACAGGTAGGCATTTCATCAAAGCAGGAGTCACATGCTCATTTAGCATTGGTCGGACTACCAGATTGATTGTAGTCCACCAATTACTGAGTCTGTTTCTGATGAGCACATTTTCAAAATTGAAAGTTATTCTTTTAACTTCTTTCTTTTTAAATCGTTTTTCATATTTTGCATGTTTTAATAAACTGCAGTCCATAATCTTTTACTCATGTGAGAAAAAAATGTGCTAAAAATAAGTCAGTGCCATGGGCTGCATAATCGTCAGACAATTTCCAATTATGTGACACTTTCTTCCGCAAGCCTTGTGCAATAACACTTCGAATGAGAAAGCCAGCGAAACGTTCCCATGCTGATCGAATGCTTTTCTTGAAACCCCACTTTCAATAGCAGGGCTCGTGCATTTTACACCAATGCAGAGTTCTAGGGATCTTTTGCTCATGAACTATAAGGATGCTTGTTTCCCGTCCAGGGAAGACCTGGCTTGGCAGTTTTGGCTGGATTGTTCCCATGAGGAACAGAGTCAAGACTGATTTGCATATGGCTGGGTCTGAACTGGGGTGGCAAAGTAAAATAAAGAACGATGATGGATTCAACCCAGATCTGTGACTGGGGGTGAGTGCCTGAAAAGTTTCAGCGCTCTGTCCATCATCTCCTTGTGTCCACGATCTGTTAGTCACATCAATGTGTAATTTTATCTCACGTATTTTCCCTCATGGTATACATGAATCAGGTCCTACGTTGCATTTGTGATTTTGAGCTCAGTTTGCAAGTGGTGAGATTGACACCCCCATGCTGTTTCCGCCTTCAAGAACACCCCAACTTGAAATGCTTAGCATGGTGCTGGTGCCCAGACATCATATCTGTCATGTCTGTTCTCAGTTTTAAATGTATTATCACAGTGGTCTCATAGGTTTCACCCAAATTTTCAACGGAGACTTTACAAGTCTGATTTTGTGTTGGAGATGGGTACTCAGTCACAAACCTGATGGTTATCCCATCCGCCTTATTACAAGTGTCGTAGGATATAATATACTTGTAATAAGGCAGAAGATGAATCTCTCACTTTTGAGCTGAAGTAAGCTGCCTTCCAAACTCTAAATCAGGCCCTAGGTTTTAAAAGCAATTAGCTGTAGGGGCACCTTTGCTGCTATCCATTTACAACTTTAAAATTCATGCAAGCCAGGGCTGAGAGTCTATTACAGCCTGATGATCATCTGCATACGCAGACAAGTATACATATATATGCTGAATTAGACACTATTTCAGGTGTTCCATCGAGTAGCTCGTGAGCTACCAGTGGCTCTATAGCTACCTGTGAGTAGCGCTTCTGTTTTCAGTCCAGGCTACTAAATTAGAAGCTCTTGCTTGGTTCAATTATTATTGGTATACCAAAATTAAAAAGCATGTAATCAAGACGAAAATGTGCATTTTTCAGACCTCATAGCATAATAATTGGGATAATTTTGAAAATTAATTAAAAGATAATAATTGAGTTAGGGAGATTTATTACTCATATTATGATTTTAGTGCCGGGGAGGTTGTAGCTATGGATGTTTTCTATTACCCTTGTAGATGCATTCAAAATTGATAGTGCTGTTTTACTTCATGGGAGGCAACCATGCCTAATGTGATGTGATCCCTGCTGATAGTGAGCACTCCATCCAAGACTATTATACCACTAACATCAGAAGCCCAGAATGATTTTCGTTGGATATAAGTAGTTCTTATTATAGAAAAGGTTGCAGACCCCTGCATTCTTTAGGACTAGCTCTGAGCGTGTAAACACTTTTAAATCTGCCAACAGAGGAAGTCCAGCATTCCCTCCCACACCCTTTTCGCCCCCTTCTTCTCTTTTCGCCTTACCTTCTTAATATTGTACATACGAATCAAAACACCTTTGCCTCTTTCGTTGAGGATGGTCATCTTTTCTGCCAATTTATGCTGGTAGGACGACGTAAGAGACATTCTTGGCTGTTTGAAGGACTGCTGGGCCATGAATTCACCTCCAAGACAAACTGAAGGACTCTTGCTGGCGGTGAAATCTTTCACTTTGCAGAAACGAGGACTTCCGCCCCAGAAATAGAATAGGCAGCCTCCCCCTGCCACACTGCAGATGGCGCGGATTGGTAAATCGCACCCCTGCTGCACACTGATGTCATCACCTTCGGGCTTAGCAATTGGTTGCCGAAGAGAACGCTAGACCACAAGACTATCTTCAACTTGCTGCTTCCTTTATAAAATGCTTTGCTCAAATTATCTGCTTGTAACCAAGAAAGAGGAAGGAGGCGTCAAACTAACTTCCTTTTTTTTGTTTCTGGTTTGTAACTATTTTTTTTTTCTGTCACTGCGACGTCAGTAAGGCCTTTAAAGCAAGGCAAATGTGCAGCCCTTGGGATGTTTAAGCCACATCTTCTTCCACCCAACCTTTTGTACGAATATCAGATTGAGTAGAGTCAAACTCAAAGAAAAAAACTGTATCTATCGCTTTGAAGAAAACATATGATGGTGTTTTTAGGTCATAAACATATTGTGGTAAACATTTCTCTAAAACACTCTGCATTAGTCAGACATGATAAGTCCTACTGGAGTTATAAATACACCACTCCAAGCAATTGGTCAAGTGGGACAGTTTTTTTAATGAAGGTGTGCGCTGCGCTCACCTTCTAGGCTTTATTCTAATCCTTTTACACTTTGACCTGCAAACAAATCAGATAACTATTAGCGTCAGTGGCAAAATAAACTTATTATGCATTGGTTTTGAACCTGGTTATCTATACTACTATTATAAAGAGAGAACTTGCACCTTTTGGCCAGGTAAACTCGGGAACCACAGCGCCAATCCACACACCCAATACATTGTTGGAAACCTCAGGGTGTGTAGATGGACATAGGCGACATTAAATTTAAAAAAAACGTAAATCAAAAAATTTAATTTTGTAAACAAAGTAGTCCCCTAAAAACAAGCGCCGGCCGCGACGTAGCGCTGACCGCGACCTAGACGTAATGACGATATGCGGGGAGGAGCGGTGACGTGCGGCGAGGAGTGGCGGTGGAGTCCGGAGTGGGCGGCGGCTCAGGTAAGCGGCGGCAAGGAGTGGCGGTGAAGTCCGTTGCGGGCGGCTCAGGTAAGGAAAAGGGCAGGCTGGAGGCGGGAGGCGGGAGGCGGGCGGGAGGATCGAGGCGCGAGGCGGGCTGGGCAATGTCGGGGTTGGAGGCGGGAGGCGGGCTGGGCTATGTCGGGGCGGGCGGCGGTGGCGAGGCGGGAGGCGGGAGGGATGCGGTCTGGGCAATGTCAGTGCGGGCGTGCACAGAGCCTTAAAATGCTGCCCCCAGCCCCCTTCTCCCCCGGGCAACGCCGGGAGGGCTGCTAGTTTTAATATTAGAAGACACAGTCATCTTAAAACTAATGATTCTGTTTTAACTCCTCCTTTATAGCTAAACCGAGCTTCAGATGTGGAATAGACTTGCTCTAGATGAAGGGGATGTGAGAGTTGCACTTGCATTTATAAAATTGTACATTATCAACATTGTGCAAAATCTTGTTTTACGCGCAAAGTTACATGTGTACGCGTATTTGATGTTATTGCCTTTGAAATAAGTTTTCTATTATTTATTGAAGTGCCTTTTCCTGGCTTATGCTAACTTGGCCTTAGTAAGGCCTCAACACCATCTTGTTCAAAATGGATGTTTACCCCTGCACATTCACTATTTATTATTTTTGCAGCTCACAGTCACACAGTCATTTTTGTTTATTTCCATTGACACTGTTCTTGAAGAAGACTTTCAGGCATTGGCTTAGTAATATTGCGCCTCCTCCAGGTCCATTTGGCTCTCTGTCTTTAACCCCTCCCATGCTCATGACGAGCTGAGCTCGTCATGGCCCGTGGAACGCTCAAGTGCGGGGAGAATTCCCCTGCTGTGCTGAACGTTCCACGGGAGCCAATGCACCTGTGACGAGCTCAGCTCGTCATGAGCACAGGAGTGCCGTGCCTCATGACGAGCTGATGCGGGCGCTGTGCGTGCCCCCCTCCCCCCCAGCACAGCGGGGGAATAACCCCCGCAGCATAGGGGTTAATGGATTCATTAACAATAGTTCACTGTTGTTTTGTAACTAGTTTGTCCGGACATTTTCTGAATGACATTTGTATAGGGGGTTGAGCAATATTCACATAGTGAGATAATGCTTAGATTGTAAGGCAATATGACGTTTTGCTCACACCAAAATTATTTAGCACTTTCAATGTTAGTCTGTGAGAAGATTTTTTTTATATAAACCCTCAAATTTGTGGGTGAGACAGATGACTTTCCAGTGGTACTCTGGATGCTGGTACATTTTTAATGATTTTGTTGCTCTTTTGAAACTTAGAATAATTTTGACTTTGCCTAATTTTCTGTATTTCCCTATTGATGAGAGCCTGTATGGCAATGACTTTATGCATCTTGAATTTTTTAATATATCTTCCTAAATTTACTATTTCTGCCCTAGAACTCAAGTCTGTCTTTATCTCATTAGCTTTATTTTGATATGGTGTATGGTGCCTTATCTTGGGGACATATTGTCTCATGAATTTTAGGTTTAACACTGCCTTTGATTCATCCACCTGTGAGCTTGTTGTTGAGGTGACATATACATGGTGTACTATTTTAGGGGTTCTCTGTACCCACAAAGTTTTAGTAGCGGAGTCTGGTTGCAAGATAAGAGCACCGTCTATCTACTTTAGGTAATTCTTTTTATGCTGCCCTTTTTGCTTTTGTTGTAGCTGAAAATCCACATTCCTACTTTCCATTTTTCACTCTGGATTATCCAAGTCGACTATATCTTGAGCAAAGAGTGTTGTAAGTATAAAAGGGCAGAATCATTCCTGCAATTGAGAGTGTTTTGATGTGTTAATAATGTAATGTGATTCGTGTTGAGTGATGGATTGTTATACTGCATGTGATTTTGTTTTGGTTATGTTATATTGATTATGGGTTCAATTGGTGGCTTAGTCACTGTGACTTTGATGTATTTTTCTTATTTGTGATTTGTGTCAGACATTTTGGCTTATTGTTTTTTTTTTTGGATCTGGTGAAATCCAAGATAATTGAGTTATTATTGTTTAACACGTCTGCTGAAAAGGTAATGTGTTTTTGCAAGGTGCCACATTCACACAGATTGGGATTTCTTTTTATTTTCAGGGGGTGTGTGTCTAATTTGATATAGTGTTATTTATTCCTCTGTGCATCGGTCTAAACTACATTATCTAGAGGTTGATTGTAGCTGGGTGGGAGTCTGCTTTGGTATGAATTGAGTTTGGCAAGTGCAGCAGAGGTACTGGTTTTTCTTCTATCAATTGTGAGATTTCTTTTTGTTTAACATGCTGATTTCCTCATATTTAGGTTGATCAAACACAATTTATTTTGTTTAATTGTGTGTGTTCAGTGAAGAAAAGGCTGTGTATTGTTTTCCCATTCACGTAAAAAGTTGCACTGCGATTGGTTAACTGACTAGAGTAGTCTCATTTAGATAGGCGAGACATCCCCACAGGGTTGCGTTATCATTGGTTGGTTGCTGTCGAAGTCACACTGTGATTGGTTGACCTTTGACATAGCCACACTGGGATTCATTGTTATGGGTACATTTAGACACTGGTTAGAAAGCAAGTGGCACAATATGGAGAGAGGATATGGTAAAGGGAGTAAGAGTTTTCCTGGCAATAGTTAAAGAAACATTCAACAAAAAGAAAATTGTTGAGGAGGACAAAAATAAGGAGAGCCAAGAACATGATTCAGATGAGGAGGATAACGTTTTAAATGATCCTTTAAACTCCAGCCTCCTCCATACATTGATATTATATAGAGACAGGTACGGGTCTTTAGTGTGAGAGGGTAAAAATGTAAAGGCACAAAGATTGACAGAACTTGCAGTAGTGAGGGCATTAGCAGGTGCTAGAGAATATGTTGATAACTCATGGGTCCGCCGCAACTGCCAGGGATCCATGATCCCTTGCGTTAGCATGGTGGTACTAGTTTCCTACACAACCAGCAGTCTCACGGTGGTTTTCACACCATGAAATTGCTGGCAGTGAGGAAACTTAGTCCCCTCAGGGCCTAGGGATGCAAGCATGGGGCACATAGTGTGACCCCCTGTCTGTATGCACCCACAGTTCCAGCATAGCATGGACTTTACAGTCCATGCCATTCTGGAAGGCGCTGAGGTGGGCCCACGGCGCAACCTTTCTAAGGCTCTCCTATGAGCCTTTGAAAGCAGCCCCATGGGCCCACCACTGCAGGACCTCCTGCCCGGAATACGACTAATAATCCAGCGGGTGGTTGGCTTTGGCTGTGTGGGAGTAGGGTGGTGACATGGTGCCCTGCTCCCACACCACCAAAGTCGTAATCAGGCCTTGAGTATTATGTCACAAAGTTCAACGGTTCAGTTGTTTCCAGTTCTTACCAAAGAGGTCCTACCTCTAAGTTTAAGACGACTTGTCAAAGAAGACGTTTTGGATGTTTCATGAAAAATATGGGATTCAAAACATTTTCCAACCGATTCAGAATTCCGGTTAAACCCAATTCAGTTTTTAAGAGAATTAGGAAGTACATACTTCTAAAAGAAGCAGAAGTAATGAAACCTATAAATAGAAAAATTAATAGAACAATATAATCTTGGCAGTCCTTGCAATACTCTGAGGATGGACATTAAAAAACTGAGTGGTAAATGGACACTAGTAGGAAGGTATCACATTGTGATCCCATGTTGCTGGTAGTACTGGAACTAGCTGTAATATTGTTCCAGATTCCTGTAGATGCTGTATAGTATACAGTCATTGAATTATACCGAGCATTCTTCTCTAGTTCTCTGCATGAGGATAGTCAATATCATTTAACATTTTGGGTTCCAAAATAAAGTTCTTGCTTGGTGTCCAATCCCACAAAGGTATACTGAAAGTCCCTCCATTTTTTGTCAAATCTTAAAGAAAGAATTGGAGAATTTACAGATGCCCTAAAATAGTACATCGAAGACCAGCTTGTGCCATCAAAGAAAAATGAGAACTGTAAAATAGATATGATTGCACTTTTAAATCTTCTTGCTAACAATGGTTACAATGTTTCATCTACAAGGATGTAGTATTGTAAAAAAGAAGTAATTTATCTTCCTCATTATGTTGAAACAGGAGCAAGAAAAATATCAAAGGAACACGTTTCTGCAATTTTTAATATGATTACTCCAAACACACAGAGGGAGGTGAGGATGTTCCTGGGAATATTTGGCTACTGTTTTCAGTGGATTTCAAACCTTTCCTTGACTGCAAAGCCTTTAATAAGGCTAACTCACAGTGATATCAACACTACAGTACTATTTAATGATGATTGTATAAAGTCCTTCAGGAATTAAGAGAAACTTTCTGAAATCCACCTGTTCTCTGAATGTCTTATTATAAAAAGGTATTTTTCAATATTGTTAGAAGAGTGGGTGCTCATCATCTGACCTTTCTCAAAAACATGGAGGCGTTATGAGACCTGTCAGATATTTTTTGGCCGTGTAGGATCCGGTAGTTGTAGCTCCTCCTGGTTGTCTGAAAGCGGTTGCAGCTTTTTGGATTGCAACCTGGTCAATCTGAAGGAATTGTAAAGGGCCATACGCTAATTGCATATTTTCCACATACAGTCAAACTTTTGTTGACCCTCACTATAACTCAACACATGACAAACAGCTGTCTCAAAAGGTAGGAGTAAGTCATACTAGCGGCTGAAAATATCTCAATCACCAGGTGTAATTTTCTGAAACCTGCAGTGCTGCTACTTGTTTCAGACAGCTATTAAGACAATATTAGTGATGATGATGATGAACCAGAACATGACTGTCTGAATGTCACAAAATGATATACCAAAGCAAGACCAGACATCAAAGTTGTTTCTCTCAAAATGATTAATCTTATTTTGTTTGTAGAGGACTCGTGTCTGAGACACCATCATGGAATACTGAAAGCTGCTTATGTAGGTTGTTCAGTTTCTGAAATTGTTGTCATACCTACCTAATATAACTTCTGTACAAGTGGAAGAGTTGATTGCACTGGCAGACCTTGTTGTCTTATGGGTAATTTGAATGTCACAATTAATATAGCCAATATGGAATTAGAGTGTTACATGATTTTTGGGCAGTTGTGGTCACAAAAGGGTTTTTAATACCATCTTCCTTCCGGAAGGTTTCCTATATTCTTGATTTGTTGGAAGCAATACAACAAACAGAAGAGATCGCAGTTGTCAAATGTACTGACCATACAGCTGATGATGGTATGATCACATTAGGGAATAAATATGCTAACCAAGTGATGAGATACTGACCTCTTGAAAATGAAA
Organism: Lissotriton helveticus; assembly: GCF_964261635.1. Taxonomy (NCBI): domain Eukaryota; kingdom Metazoa; phylum Chordata; class Amphibia; order Caudata; family Salamandridae; genus Lissotriton; species Lissotriton helveticus. The sequence continues at coordinate 1,641,381,073 of NC_136057.1, forward strand.
CTGTAAGATCAAATTGCAGTGCATGAAACAAAGTATTCCAAATGTAAATTGTTTCTTGTTAATCCCATTACAAACTATATTAAGTTAATTGAGGGATCTCCAGGAGGAAGTGCCAGAGGATGAGAAACAAAGGTGTAAAATGTTCAGTTTGAAAAGAGTTACAACATTTGGATTACACAAGAATACAAATGTATTCTTCCTGACTCAACGCCATGGCTTGTTATTGACATGGCCAAGCACACACTGGAAGGGATGCAATAAGCAGGACTTTTAATAAATGCTGGTTTAATATTAAGGGCCTGATTATGATGGCTGTGGACCGAGCATCCGACCACCATCGTTTTAGAGGCGTGTTTGTCCGACAATGATTGTGCGGTCCCACATGCCTGATTATGATAGGACTGCTGTGCAAGCAACCCTAAAATCTTTTTCAACAGCAGCTTGTGCTGCGTCCTAGAAAAAAAGGCCACAGCACCAGCCGCTGTTGAAAAAGGAACTTTGTGCACGTCTATGCATTGTATGGCAGGCACCATGTGGTGCCTGGCAAACGGTGCATGGATGTGCGTGGGAAATCCTTGAGCCTGTCGAAGATGACTGTTTTGCCCCCAGCAGCCAAGTTCTGACCGCCTGCATCCTAATGTGATGGTCAGACCGATAGGCTGGATGTTAGTGGGACCACCACCGATGGCCTGTCGGTGGTGGGCCCAGCACCATCATAATTCAGCCCTAAATTTAGAAATGTTGCAGAATATCTGTGTTGCTAAGGTGTGTTATTTGTTTTAAAAGAACTAATCAGGGAAAGAGAATAGTTGTGACTATTAGTCATATTGTAAATCAGTCCCATTTTTAAGACTTCAAGGAGACTTCATCATAATGGTTTTAAATATTTGCTTTTAATTTTCTGTGTATTCTCTAAATTGGTCGAGACCTATTCTACCTGGAGATCTGACAGTATTGCAGTTGCCAAACATTTGCTAAGGGACTTGATTCTGTGGTTCAGCCTGCCAACTTTTATAGAGACAGACAGTGGAGCTCATTTTAAAAATGAAAATGTGATTCTCATATTGATTTTTACAGCTCTCCAGATTGATCAGAGATTCAATTTTCGCTATTGTCCTCAATCATCTGGCTGAAAAGATGAATGGGAACATCATAAATAAGTTGGCAAAGTGCGTACAGCTACCAGTTAGAAATAGCCCAATACTCTTCCTCTTGTTCTCATGTGCATTAGAAGTAACCAAGTCAAAAATACTTGTCTCTTGTCTCATGAAGTGTTAATGGGCAAGGCCATGAGGACTGCCTATATACCTTCATCCACACTTATGTCAATAACTAATTACATTCTATTGGATTACTGTAAAGGTCTGGCTGATGTGGTGAAATATGTCTCTTATCAAGTGAACTTAGTGACAGCACCAACAAAAGAAAATCAGTGCTATCCATTGCAATCAGGTGACTGGATCCGGATGAAGAAGCATGTCTGAAACATTTAGCAAGGACCATATTAAGTTGTGCTTATGGCTAACAGTGTTGTGAACTGTGCTGGTAAACCAACAGTAGATCCACGCCACTGATAGAAGAGTGAAAATAGCAGATGAAGAGGTAGTGACAACAACCACTAATTCACAGAATGAAGCTCAATTTCGCAGCATAGATCCAGAGGAAAGACAAAGACATTATTTAAACTGGTGAAGTTGCGAATGAAACTAAAAGTGAAGATCATGAAGGTACGAGTACCAGCGGCTAGTTTCAAATTGTCAATCAGTGTGAAGACTTTTTGGAAAGTCACAAGCAGCATTAAGAAGAAACAATCTCTGATCCAGCTAATGAAAAGCTCTAGTTGAAAATTCAAGCCTAAAGAACCCCCAGAAGAAGAAAACAGTTCACGAGTCTCATTGCTGATGCTGAACAAAGCACAAGTTCATCTGTAGGTGACAAAGATTTAACAGTAGTCAAAAGTGAAGGTGCAAGCGTCATATTACCTAAGGCAGTGAAGAGAACTTGCAATTAATAACTTTGGGAGGATAAAATGTTAGAATCAATCAAAGAGGAACCTGAACTAGTTCAAATCAAATAATCAAATTGTGAGAATGATGGACAGTTGCTAAAAGACAAGAAAGATAGAGAATTCTGAATAGAAAGTACACTTCACCCGAATTGGCCTATCTGGCATCTGTGTTTGAAGGAGTAAAGAGCCAGATACAGAGATCTGAAGTCCAATAAATGTTGCCAATTAATCTTTGAAAATGAGCTAGAAGAAGGAGTGCCACCTTGAACGTTTGAAAATCTGACAGTGTTGAATACTTTTTTTAATTGAAATTTTGAACTTTGCAAATAATCCAAATGAAGAAATAAAGCTTTGAGCTTATCAGCTGAGAAAAGAATTGATTGATTTAGAATTTTGAGTTTACACATTGCCGCTAAGCTATGCATGTCTGCTCTGTGCTATAGCTTCTAGGGGGTTGAGCTTAGGTTTATTTAGTGACCTATTGATTCACCCTGAGAAGAACTGTGTTTATAACATGAGGAGCATGCTCACCCCCTCAACTAATAACCACATTTCTTACAAGCATCATGTTAAACAGGCTTGCTTAACTTGCTGTCGATAGTCAGAGTTTGCCCCATGCATGCATATCCCTCTGTACCTAGTTGACCAATGGGGCCACATTAAGGCTCCAACATCTCTGAAAGAGATGGAGTGCATAAATACTTGAAGCAATTTGTCACAGTGAAAAGCAGCACATTCAATCTCTTAAGTCTTGCTTTTCGTGTCAGTTGAATAGGCATGAACTTGTCCCAATTGACTTGGAGTCTTTAGGCCTCACCATAGATTTTTTGTATCTATATTAGGCGGGGAACTGCAAAAGGTGGAAGTAGTTCTTATAGGGCCAGTCTGTACTCCATACCCCTATTCCATGGGAAGTCCCACACTAGAGCATTTCACAATATCCTCCCAGCCAGTGACAAACAATTGAGTGGACAGGGAGCATAAGGTGCCCCTTCGTATTGGGAAGGGTGAGGAATGAGTTCCGTTCACTCTAACTTAGCTCCAAGTAAATGCATACAACATTTCTATGTATCTATAAAAATGGGGCCACCAAAGTTCATCCTCTTCAATACCTGATGTAGGAAGGACCCACTAACCAAGTCAACAAACTCTTTAAAATCGGCCATCAGGACACTGGAGCTTTCTAATTCATTTACCCTGGCCAAAATCAGATGTAAGCATCTAAACCAATGCCACATACTGCACCTGGGTGAAAATCTGTTCTGGTCGGGGGATATCAGCATATTTACCACAGGACCTGGTCTTATCAATGATATGGTGCTATATGAGGAACAAAAGTCTGGAGGTCTTCACAGTTTCAAGTTAAATGAACAGGCTCCCAACTCCAACAAAAAAAACAAATTGTCAGATTTAGGAAATGTGTGGTGTTGACCAGAGAAGAGCATGTGGGTCTTCTCTCTTTGATGCTACAAGTGCCATACATCTGTCAAACCTAAAGTTTTGGCCCATTCTCAGATTCTCATTGATATCGGAGCCAGGTTCTGACCCTTCAACATCCATGCTGCTGTGCATAATTTTGTTAAGAAATGATTCCCAATAACTATCATTTCATTATGCGCTACTAACAGTAGGTTTATAAGATACAGCGATGTCTCATGTGAGACTGCAGGCTGTATATAAACACTAGAGTCCAGAGTTCCCCCCAAGGGAGCTCATAATCAGGACATAGTGTTTCAGTTTATCAGTCTGGACTGACTGGTTTCGAATGATACCAATTTATTTAGTAAGATAGCACCCATTTTGTGCTTCATGTGAAAATCCCTTGTATTTCCATGATGGCTGTTGAACTTTGCCCTCTCTGCAGGGTTACCCGAAACCTTTTGCCTTCACAGCTTGTGTTTTCTGAATTTGGTTTTTGTTGGCATCAGAACGTTGTGCACTTTCCCATTGCTAATTATTGGTAAAGTGCTTGTGCTCTCTCCTTTAAATATGGTGAAATTGGCTTATACTCAAATGGCCAATTGGCACATTTAAGCTACTTCTAAGTCCCTAGTAAATTCATGATACAATAAGTGCCCAAGGCCAGTAAATTAAATGTTACTAGTCAGCCTGCAGCACCAGTTGTAGCCCTTTAAACCATATCTCAGGCCTGCCAGTGCAGCCTGCAGTGCAGTTTTGAATTGCCAATTCGACCTGGCAAAATAAACTTTTTGCCAGGCCTAAACTTTCATTTTTACTGCATATAACTCACCCTTAAAGTAGGCCCTAAACAGCCCAATGGATAGGGTGCAATGTATTTAAAAAGTAGAACATGTGTTTTTAAGTTTTGCATGTCCTGGTACTGAAAAACTCCTACATTTGTTTGTCACTACTGTACAGCATCTCCCATAGGCTAACATTGGGTTACCGTATTATATTAAATAAGTGAAACTTTTGATTGGGAAGAGGTAGGAATGTCATATTTGGTCTCAAATTAATTGTAATTTAGCCTCTTTAACAGTAACATCACATTTTAAGTCACAATTCTGAAAATGCCACTTTTAGAAAATTAGCATTTTCTTGTTCTACTACATTAGGATCTGGAAGAGGGAGGGGTGATACCTTTCTCAGGTCTAGAGGGTAGAGATGCCCTTCTACCTTATGGAAGGAAAAAGGAAGGATACGTCCTCCCTAATTAATTCAAACATGCAAAGGGTAGCCCACTTGAGATTTTCCATATGGAGTGCTGGGCAACGGTTGTCTCAAATGGGGCACCGCCTTAATAGAAGCGGGGAAGGAAATGATTCATTTTCTTTAAATAAACCTCACACACTCTTATAGTGTCATGATTCGCCATCAGGTTCACCCTGACTCGTAAAGGTCAGGGTGGGCTCGACCATCTTCCAGGGAGCACTTAAAAGAAAAGACCAGGGGGCATAAAGATTAAAAATCCTACGGCTTACTCTGAGGTATACCTTTATTTCCTTTAGTAGTGGAATAGTCGGGGGTTAAAACTAAAAATATATATTGAGTGTATTAGGATGTAATGGTCCTCTGACCCTACCGACATGTTTCAGCCCTTCTCTATGGCCTAGATAGGTCTGGGCCTTTCATTAGGGGATTTGGCTCAACTCCTTGGTGCGTAAGCTCTTCGAGCTATCTAATTTTCTATAGATATGATGAATGTATCTCTGTGCATAGTGGGGCAATGTGTTTACTTGCCCTTTTATTTCTTTTTTTATTTCTTGAGTCCAACCCATTGGTGTTGAACTTTTTGTTTCTTGGGAGTGAGAGGGGAAAAAGGATGCCTGTAGTCAAACCTTTGTGAAGGGTCCTACCCTACTTCCATGCCTAATGTGTTGTCATGGGTCACATGACTGTGAATAGCTTGGCAACTGGCCTTTGTGTAGTCTTCCTAGACAGTGAGACAAAGGGGGACTAGGTGGAGGCAGGATGAGCCATCTAGCCTAGATGGGTGGGGCTGAGCTGTTCCCTCCCACACTTACATTTCAAACGGCTGCCTCCAGCCCACTCACAAAGGAACTTGATACCAGTCTTTTGTCACCTCAGAATACTGGAGCCTTGTAGGATAATGAAGGAACCTCCTTGTAACCAGATGTAGGGGTAGCCTAGATGTTTCTCCGCTTCAAAGACTGGCACCAGATATCAATATTGAACCCTCAGACCAACACTTCAGTACACTCCTGGGCCAGTGGAAGACATAGGGCTGCCTTGGACCCCAAGAAGACTGCTATGCTGCTTGAGACCTGCCCTGTACTTCAGAGGGCAGCCCTGCCGTACCAGAGGTATCCTGCTGCTTGTCAAACAACTGCAAAGGTGCACCACAAAAAACAATGAACAAATGCCAATGCTGTTAATAAGCAAGAAAAAAGGACGTTTTGCATTAACGGGATGTTGTTAATCTTCAAATGATCTTTATTTTCAATTTATTCAAAAACAATGTACAGCCGACGCGTTTCGTCCCAAGCTGGGACTTCTTCAGGGCTGTCGGTAAAAACATACAAACAGATGATTACTCTACTAGCTACGTAAAGTGACAAACATTTCAACAACATACAGAGTTTACAAAACATTTTTTAAAACACATGTTAAAACATGGGCATAGGAGCTTGTACGAACAAACGGCATCAACCCTCAGAAGCCATGATGGCAAAAGACCTCTATGTTTGACATAAACAACTATGTACACTAAAGTTTGTATATACAATATTTACATATATAAAGGTATAGATCCTTGGTCAGGCACTCAATGCTTTACATTTATTTCTAAACAGGGAGAATTTAGCGAAGGAAGAGTGCCTATATGTAAATGAACAATTAAATGCCTATGTGTAAATGAGCTGTTATGTACAAGTGATTCTATATACAATATATACATTTATAGAGGAGTAAATCTTTAATCAGACACTGAATATAAGACATTACATGCTGACAGGGAAAACTTGATGGATATTTGCAGTATCCTTTGGAAATTCATAAGCTATAAGCAAATTTCTTCATATATGACCAAGTAATTCATGGCATGGAGAAACTGAGAATAGGGAACAATGGGGGCAACCCAGGGGTCGTACCAAAAGCGGAAAACAATCTGATGTAAGAGTATATCTGAAATCGAGTGTTATTGAGAATTGCCCAGTTGGTTTTGCTCACCTACAGGATAGTCGGGGAGAAAGGGTCGGTAATATTATAAACCCTTCGTTTACCAAAAGATATACGCAGTTGACTTAATTACCTTTTATAAATGTGAGCTGACCCATATGGAGCGAGAGTATGCAGAAATTGGAGAGTCTGGACCACGTGTTCCCAGATTCAATCATCCATTGTGCACTTTTTGGTGTATAGAGTTTCTGATGTTTCCTTTTCTCAATCAATATGGAACAGACAGGGTTGTACCTCCAGAGACAGAAGGGAGAATAAAAACGGAATCAGATTCAGTAAAATGCAAAATGAAAGAAAAATTAGGAGATTCCTACACTATAACGGGTCTGGTCAGGGCATTAACTTGACTTACTATGTATTTATGTATTGGTTCTGGACAAGGTAGGTGGGATTCCTGAATATAGGCAAAGGAAACTCTCACAGATTCATATGTTTAAACATCTTCTACATGTTCTGAAAAACATAAAGGATATGTATATGTATATGGCATAAGTAAATAAAGCCTGCGGCTGGGATGTAAGAAAAAGCTCTGTAGCAAGGAAGATTACCTGTAATATTGACAGAATACCAGGGGACAGGGATGTCCTATAGGTCCCCAGAAGAAGGAGGTGGGCACTGTATTCCAGTAGGCCTGCCAAATGAAGATTAAATATAGAGGATGTTTGTTGTAATTCATTGCGAACTTTAGAGATCATGGATATATAGTCAGGAATCTACATTGTATCCGTCCCCATAGGCTTATGTGAACCTGCCCATCTGCATTGACCAATTCGTAATTTACATCTGTGGGAGATTTAAAGCGAAGGCACTGAAGGCCATCTTACCCAAAGTTGGAATATGGCCTTGAATATAAGGCTCATCACATTGAGCAATGCTTCTCCTAGGTTTTTAGTAATAGGCATGCCCAATATACAGTAATAAACCTAGTGCCACTATTTAAAAAGGCTACTTAACAAAATGTTAGGTACATGGGCAGAGTCAAAAGCCAATATAGCCTTTGTGTAGAGTCAAAAGCCAATGTAGGCTTTGGCCTAACAGTCTTACCGTTTGTATTCAAAACAGCCGGCGCCCATCCACCAAACCTCCGTCCCGCCGAAACACCCGCAAGGTCGCTGTGTTCAAACATCCTGATTCAAGCACGGGCTTATATACAGGTCTTAATCAGATTCAAATGGCCACAGCTGTGATTTTCGCCCCAGAATACCGACTTCAAAATGAAGGTATTGCGCTATTGCTTCCTGAAGAGAAAACGGCGGCCATCTTGTAGAGCGTTTCAAGTGGCTACATGACCCTGTATTTCATATGCAATAATGAATAAATGCAATAGATCGTCACTCCTGATAGAAATTGTGTTGTAAAAAGATCATTCCAAACAGCTTATGTGGTTTGCCCAGATAAACCGAACACGAGTGAAGATGAAATATATTTCACCGATTTGCAAGCTAATGGTCTGATTCAAACCTGTTGGCATGTAATAATAACCCCTACACTCTAGAGTTTGTGTTTTGGGCAAGATAGAGACAGATGATAATGAAAACCCGAGCGAGGTATATTTTTTGACGGAATCCCGGAGTAGAAGGCGGAGGACGTCATTCGAGGACCGCAATAAGTATAGTCAAAAACGGCGGCCATCTTGGCCTATGTTTTTGAAACAGATGCTTTATGTGAAACCCGAGGCATAGGGCAATGTGTCAATAATCCCGACATTTATTGACTTGTGGGGCAATTCTTCAAAGAGATTGTTTGGTAATCATTATTTACCCAACAACAGTGAAAATAGTATGTATTCCACCTTTAATCCAACCGATACGCTAATACCAACCCCAGCACGTTTGGGTGTGTCCATTAAGAATATTCAAACGAATGATAACGAAAAGCGAGTCAAGTCTATAAAACGGCCGATTCCTATGATAAAAGCTGGAAAGCGCCAAAATGTCATTACATGGAGACGGGGCAAAAGCGGCAGCCATCTTGACCTGTGTTACTATTATTATGTTGCATGCTTCATATGAAGAAAATACTTTTTTTTTTGTTTTTGTTTTTTGCGTAGAATGAACACCAAGGGACAGCGCTTGCATGTTACGTAGTGACAGTCCTCAAAAAAAGATGTGTTCGGTCTATTAAGCCATCTTGGCCCTTAAGAAGTTGAGGAAGGGAGGTGTGGGGTGGGGAGGGGGTGTGTATGAAGGAGTGTAAGGGAGTGCACATCTGTACGACACCAGCCCGGGTATTCTGGCATCTTTTCACATACTTTTAAATACTTTTAAATTAATGGACTCTTCTTGTCCAGTAACGTTTTGTAAGTATAATGTATTGTGCTAAGGTGTATCGAGTCCTATCCAAGAGAAATGATATTTCCAGAGAGCTCCCTCCGCAGTGGACCTCACTTGTATAACATGCAGTTGGATGTACAGTAATGCAATGTGTATTTCAAGGGGTCTAGAAAACGAAAGATACGATGCAGGACTAATCAAGGAAGTGGTGTAACTCGTCCTCGGTATTGTGACCGAGTTCAATACAGCGTAGTCTACATATCCAACCCGCCTCACGTCTTCTCAGGGCAAGTTCCCTATCACCTCCTCTTGGGTGGACGGGTTGGTGATCAATACCTATAAACCACATGTCTTCTGTGTCTTTATGATATTGCTGCATATGGAAGGTCATGGGGTGTCTCATATCCCCATTGCGTCTTGCACGGACGTGTTCCTGGATGCGGATCTTAAGAGCTCTCTTGGTACTGCCAACATATATTTTATTGCAGCCACACCCCAATATGTAAACCACATATTTGGTGTTGCAATTGATCAGGGAATCTATTGTATAGTTTTTGTTGCTGTTGAAGCAGAAATTCTTGGTCCTGTTTCTCCCTAATGCGCACATGTTGCAGTCACTGCATGTATAGAAACCCTTGGTGGAGGGCAGCAGCCAATTTGGCCGTTTGTTGGATTCTATAAAGCTTGGACACAGTATGTTGCGGAGGTTTTTACCTCTCCTGTAGCATATTTTGGGTGTCCTGGATATCAATCCCTGTAGGCTCGGTATGTCAGCTATATAATGCCAGTTTTTTCTTAGAATGTTGAAAATTTTACCACTTTGGTCTGAGTACTGTGTACTAAATGCGGGGGATCTGCTATTGTTCGTGCATTTGATTTTCGTTGCTAGCGTGCTCTGCCTAGGTATGTTTAGAACTTTTCTGTTGGCTTTCCCAAGGGTGACCTTTGGATAGCCCCTTTCCAGGAACCTTTGTTCTGTTTCATGAATATTTTTCTTGAACATGCCCTCCGTGCTGCAATTGCGGCGCATTCGGATCATTTCCCTGTAGGGGATATTCTCGATTACATGTCGGGGGTGGGCACTGTCATAGTGCAAGATACTATTGCAGGCAGTAGCCTTACGGTGAGTGCAGCTTTGAATCTTATTATCCTCTATGAAGAGTTTTACATCCAAAAAGTCAATGGCATCCAGACTATGTGTCATGGTGAAGCGGACATTGAATGGATTATCATTAAGATAACCAAAGTAATCCATTAAGTCTGGGGTAGGTCCATCCCAGATCATTATCACATCATCGATGTACCTACCCCAGAAAATTATGTTGTTCATCCATTTTGCCGAGTGACGACCCCAAGCATGCTCCCGCTCAAACCAGCCCATAAAAAGGCCGGCGTAAGCGGGAGCAAACTTGGAACCCATCGCAGTCCCTTGCGTTTGGTGGTACCATTTGGAATCGTGCAGAAAAAAGTTTTTAGATAGTATGATCTCAGTCATTTCGAGAAGAACACCGTTATGTAACAGATGGTCTGCTGTTCTTTTCTCCAAAAAAGACTCTAGAGCCCTCAACCCAAACTCCTTCTTTATACAGGTGTAGAGCCCAACAACATCGAGTGTGACAAACTGGAGAGTGTCTGTCCACACGAAACCCTCCAATTTGGCAAGTATGTCCTTAGTGTCCCTTAAGTATGCCGGGAGATTCTGTACCATGGGCTGAATAAATGTATCCACGTACTCAGATAGTTTTTCCGTTGGTGAATTGACCCCAGATATAATGGGGCGGCCCGGTGGAAAGGGGCCCCCCTTATGAATTTTAGGGAGTATATAAATACATGGATACGATGGAGCTGTGACTGTGAGGTACCTGCATTCCTCAGCGCTAAGCAAGCCTGTCTCACACCATTCAACTAATCTCATGTTAATATGGGACGTAAGGGCCTCTGTTGGATTATTACTGAGTCTGGTATAGCAGGTGGAATCGGATAATTGTCGGAAAATTTCGTTCATATAATCCTCTTTATTCATAACAATCACGTTCCCACCCTTATCTGCTTCTCGGATAACGATATTGATATCCGACTGTAGTTCTTTTAAAGCTTCAGACTCAGACCGGGTCAGATTATATTTGGGGGGAGAAGTTTGTTTGGGATTCTCGAGCATTTGGTAGAATGCTTTGCTAACCTTATCACGGAAAATCTCAATGACACATTGCCCTATGCCTCGGGTTTCACATAAAGCATCTGTTTCAAAAACATAGGCCAAGATGGCCGCCGTTTTTGACTATACTTATTGCGGTCCTCGAATGACGTCCTCCGCCTTCTACTCCGGGATTCCGTCAAAAAATATACCTCGCTCGGGTTTTCATTATCATCTGTCTCTATCTTGCCCAAAACACAAACTCTAGAGTGTAGTGGTTATTATTACATGCCAACAGGTTTGAATCAGACCATTAGCTTGCAAATCGGTGAAATATATTTCATCTTCACTCGTGTTCGGTTTATCTGGGCAAACCACATAAGCTGTTTGGAATGATCTTTTTACAACACAATTTCTATCAGGAGTGACAATCTATTGCATTTATTCATTATTGCATATGAAATACAGGGTCATGTAGCCACTTGAAACGCTCTACAAGATGGCCGCCGTTTTCTCTTCAGGAAGCAATAGCGCAATACCTTCATTTTGAAGTCGGTATTCTGGCGCGAAAATCACAGCTGTGGCCATTTGAATCTGATTAAGACCTGTATATAAGCCCGTGCTTGAATCAGGATGTTTGAACACAGCGACCTTGCGGGTGTTTCGGCGGGACGGAGGTTTGGTGGATGGGCGCCGGCTGTTTTGAATACAAACGGTAAGACTGTTAGGCCAAAGCCTACATTGGCTTTTGACTCTACACAAAGCCTATATTGGCTTTTGACTCTGCCCATGTACCTAACTTTTTGTTAAGTAGCCTTTTTAAATAGTGGCACTAGGTTTATTACTGTATATTGGGCATGCCTATTACTAAAAACCTAGGAGAAGCATTGCTCAATGTGATGAGCCTTATATTCAAGGCCATATTCCAACTTTGGGTAAGATGGCCTTCAGTGCCTTCGCCTTAAATCTCCCACAGATGTAAATTACGAATTGGTCAATGCAGATGGGCAGGTTCACATAAGCCTATGGGGACGGAAACAATGTAGATTCCTGACTATATATCCATGATCTCTAAAGTTCGCAATGAATTACAACAAACATCCTCTATATTTAATCTTCATTTGGCAGGCCTACTGGAATACAGTGCCCACCTCCTTCTTCTGGGGACCTATAGGACATCCCTGTCCCCTGGTATTCTGTCAATATTACAGGTAATCTTCCTTGCTACAGAGCTTTTTCTTACATCCCAGCCGCAGGCTTTATTTACTTATGCCATATACATATACATATCCTTTATGTTTTTCAGAACATGTAGAAGATGTTTAAACATATGAATCTGTGAGAGTTTCCTTTGCCTATATTCAGGAACCCCACCTACCTTGTCCAGAACCAATACATAAATACATAGTAAGTCAAGTTAATGCCCTGACCAGACCCGTTATAGTGTAGGAATCTCCTAATTTTTCTTTCATTTTGCATTTTACTGAATCTGATTCCGTTTTTATTCTCCCTTCTGTCTCTGGAGGTACAACCCTGTCTGTTCCATATTGATTGAGAAAAGGAAACATCAGAAACTCTATACACCAAAAAGTGCACAATGGATGATTGAATCTGGGAACACGTGGTCCAGACTCTCCAATTTCTGCATACTCTCGCTCTATATGGGTCAGCTCACATTTATAAAAGGTAATTAAGTCAACTGCGTATATCTTTTGGTAAACGAAGGGTTTATAATATTACCGACCCTTTCTCCCCGACTATCCTGTAGGTGAGCAAAACCAACTGGGCAATTCTCAATAACACTCGATTTCAGATATACTCTTACATCAGATTGTTTTCCGCTTTTGGTACGACCCCTGGGTTGCCCCCATTGTTCCCTATTCTCAGTTTCTCCATGCCATGAATTACTTGGTCATATATGAAGAAATTTGCTTCTAGCTTATGAATTTCCAAAGGATACTGCAAATATCCATCAAGTTTTCCCTGTCAGCATGTAATGTCTTATATTCAGTGTCTGATTAAAGATTTACTCCTCTATAAATGTATATATTGTATATAGAATCACTTGTACATAACAGCTCATTTACACATAGGCATTTAATTGTTCATTTACATATAGGCACTCTTCCTTCGCTAAATTCTCCCTGTTTAGAAATAAATGTAAAGCATTGAGTGCCTGACCAAGGATCTATACCTTTATATATGTAAATATTGTATATACAAACTTTATTGTACATAGTTGTTTATGTCAAACATAGAGGTCTTTTGCCATCATGGCTTCTGAGGGTTGATGCCGTTTGTTCGTATAAGCTCCTATGCCCATGTTTTAACATGTGTTTTAAAAAATGTTTTGTAAACTCTGTATGTTGTTGAAATGTTTGTCACTTTACGTAGCTAGTAGAGTAATCATCTGTTTGTATGTTTTTACCGACAGCCCTGAAGAAGTCCCAGCTTGGGACGAAACGCGTCGGCTGTACATTGTTTTTGAATAAATTGAAAATAAAGATCATTTGAAGATTAACAACATCCCGTTAATGCAAAACGTCCTTTTTTCTTGCTTATTAACAGCATTGGCATTTGTTCATTGTTTTTTGTGGTGCACCTTTGCAGTTGTTTGACTTGTATATAATTCCATATGGAGTCAGCACAGTAACGATGGGTGCCAGACAGTGTGCACACACTTCCCTTTAGTCATCTTAGGGTTAATCATCATTTGGGGTGAAAAATAGTCAGGTGCTGACATTAGGAAGGGTCCATCGTTATACCTTTGGTATTCGTATCCTGCTGCTTGATGCATGCCTTGTACCCTCAGAGGACTGCTGTGCTATTTCAGTCCTGCCTTGGCTTTGATGCTTGAGCCCAGGACTACTAGAATGACTCCAAAGGTTAGTTGGCTGGCCTTCTGTGTGAGCTACAGGGACATAACAAGCACCAGAGATCTTGAACCCTGCACCTTGCCTCTGCAGGAAGGAACCCTGACTCCACCAAGTGGTGCCTTTACAGTTCAGGACGCTTTTTTTTTAGTCCTCATTAACTTCCCTGGTTGCATCTATAAAGACAAATAGAGAGCGAGACACTGCCTCAGATACCTGGATAGGTAGACCAGTACTAATGTTAGTACATCGCCACCTAAACAGTGAAATCGCAATCACAAGGACTACCAGACCGCAACCATTAGCGCACAGTTTTGCTACCCAGGTGGATTTGCCTTTGGACCGGAGTCCATGGAGCAAGGTAAACCAGCCAGGACAAGAGCGAAGGGTTCAGAATGTAGCATAATCATTGGACCAAACGGGGAAAAAAAAGAAAACAGCGTGATTCAAAGTTGGTTCAACTTGAGGAGATGCCAAAAGGCCTTCTTGTTAGTATTGCCTGATCTCATTAGGTCTTTTGTAACATAGATGTCTTCCAGTCTGAAAGAGATGGTTGTGTGGCGTCCTTCCACTTTTTACAAATTTCTCTTCTGGCCAGAAGCATTGCATAAAATAGCAGACATTTGGAAGGACCCCTCACACCCTCCATAACTCCAAAAACTACCAATACCGGATTTATCGCATTCTGATGACCTAGGGAGGTTGTAAGTAGGGTACTTAAAGAGTCCCAAAATTTAGATAGTTTAGGGCATTCATAAAACATGTGTATATCGGAAGCCGCCATTTCCCCACACCTTGCACAGGCAACTGGTCGATCAATAGCAAATTTTGACAGCTTTTGTGGCGAGTAGTAGGCCCTATGCAAGGAGAAAAGATGGTTCCTTCGGAGCCATGCTGGCTTCACAATTTCCCATAATGTCTGAAAGGAGGAGAGCCAAAGAGACTCAACATACAAGTCTGGAAAAGAGCTTCCCCAGATTTTATTAGGGAGTTGGAATTCGCCGTCTATCTCATCAAGCATTAGGTGGTACCAAAAGGAAATCTCCTTTTTTGCTGGAGTTTTAGCTAGAAATTGAGACTCAAGGTTGTTGCCTTTCCCTAAAGGGGGCTTAAACCTGCTGGTAGATTGCGCGTGGGCCCAACTTGCTATCTGTAAGTACTTAAACCTAGATAAATTAAAACCTGTTCTAATACTTAATAGTTCCCAAGATAAGAGGACCCCCTCTGCAAACAGGTCACCCCAAACTTTCAAACCCCCCCTCTCCCAGAGGTAAAGCAAGGCTATCACTAAGCCAACTGGGGCCCTCCGGCAAGTCCCACAAAGGAGCTTTACTTGAAAAGTATCCTAAGTTCATGGTATTGCTGACCGCAGAGTGTAAGATTCCGTGGTTCCAGGTCATAATATCGGTTTTGGAGGCATTAACCTCGTATCCCGAGACACCACCGAAGTCCGTAGCTAGTTCAATAACAGAGGGGAGTGCTGTTGTTAAATCGGAAGTGAAAATCAAAATATCTTCTGCATATGGGGGCCACCCTCTTCTCCCAACCCCCATACCTAAAAGATTTAATCCTGGTATCCTCCCGCAGGCGTTGGGCAAAGGGTTCGATATAAAGATCGAACAGGAGAGGGGAGAGAGGGCAGCCCTGACGCGTACCCCTGGTGATGTTAAAAGGGTCCGTCAGGGAACCGTTAATCAAGAGGCAGACGGAGGGGTTTTGATAAAGTAGGCCAACTGCTCGCCGAAAACTTGCTCCCACGTTGAACTTGGCCAAGACCCCCGTCAGGTATGACCTCACAGTTCAGGGCCCTTGTTGATGGTGCTGAAGGAGATGCTCCTAACTAACACTAAAAGTTGAGACTTTTACAATATTTCATCAAAAAAGTGGCCTGAGAACTTACAGAAGACCGGGACCTACCTACCTGCTGCTCCATCTGAAGTGCATTGAGTTGGGCCTGACTTCACTATTTCTCCCGCTACCTTCTTCTCCGCAGCAGCAAATCGTGTTTAGCAGAACCCCTCAGCACAGGTATCCGGCCTTGTGGAGGCCTTGTTGGATGCAGCCTGCAGCTTTGTCACACTGGAGTTTTTCGACCTCTTAAAAAAGTCCAAAGGTAGAAATCTTTTTTGTGACTCCAACCAGCTTCTCCGACAAGAACGCCTCCTCCTCAGACACTGCCAGCTGCTGTGCCCCGCTGAACTTTTCTTCCAAAATTCTTCTAAGTCCAAAGGTAAGCCTAGACTAAGAACAATCCACCTGTGTAGCCGAACCATGCTCCTTTACCTTAACTTTTGACAGTTCACTGACATAATATAATATTGATCCAAAAAATATCGATGTATGAAAATATTGCAAACTAAATATTGAGAACAAAAATATTGACCAAGTATACCTAACTATAAAAATTATGATCATCAAACACACGAATATCATTGACAATTTTTTTTTTTTACATATATTGATAAAATTAATGGAAACACAAATATCATCACCTATAAATAAACGTGTAACGTGAAAAATATCAACTCACACACTATCAACTACAATATTATCAACATAACTAATAAATCCTTAAAAAATACACCAAAACATCAATTTTAACAAAAAATAATTACTTCAAATACACCGAAAACTGATAATAAACATTTATAATTAAATACCAATATATTACATAAACTAACAATTAAACATACACTCCAAACAAATTGTTCACCTAAAACACATACAATAAAATAACCAAAAGCAAATATTTGTTCCGGCCAAAATCACACTAGCTGAGGAAGTACATTTTATATGTCTGGAACGCTGGAACACTTTACGCCCCAGAAACCAGCTAAACAGACAACCAAAAGCAGATCCACCAAACGCCGTGAGAGGCGACAGGCCAAACAATGAAGACGTGAAAAAACAAACACGACAAACAAGGCGGAAATTGAGACGATAATATCCAGCGAACAAATGAACAGTCAGTCAATAATAAATCTTACTAATGTGGATTTAAACAGGGCAGAGGAACAATTATTAGCACTAGGGCTGTCATACTGTCCTGAAAGTTCATTTAATTATGCAGCCACTAGAATGGACATCTTTAAAAGCGTGAGAAAACTTAAACTAAAGAAATACTTTCTCGAACAGAATAAAACAAGAACCGATCTGACAGAGAGTCAACCGGGCCATCTGGCAGCAAGCCCTCCCTTTTTCAATTTAACTGCATCAGACATTCCAATCCTATGTGATATGCAGGAACTAGCCAATGAAAACAGCAATTTAACACATAACAGCAACTGGGACGATTTTACAAGCAGGATGACTAAACCTAAGAAAGAAGTTACACCTTTCAAACCCTGCTCCACCTTTCATGCCCGCAGAATAAGCAGCGAGAGCAACCGTGAGGTCGAGTGAACCATTAGCACCAGGGATTAATAACCTGGCTTGTTTTTCTTAAAATCCAAGAGCGCCACGCAATTAAGATGCCGCTTCCCTGACCCACCCCCCAGGACTAATTGAATAGACACTGATTCTCATTTAAGATGATAAATCCGGACCCACCTGAATACGTGTGGCTGCCTCCTCCATATTTAGACCACTATTTAGTATCCTTATCGTACTGCACCAATTTATTACACCAATCCTACAATACTTGAAGCAAGATTCAGGCTTCTAATAATCCTAATCCTGAACCGTCTAATCCGAACCCACCAGAATATGCTTGGGTGTCCCCTCCAAATTTAGAGCACTACTTAGTCTCTTTATCGTACTGCACCAATCTAATATACAAATTCTGAAAACTTCCCTTCTATTCCTACAATATTTGAAGCAAGATTCAGGATACTAATACCCGTATTAATCCTGAACCGTCTAATCTACAGAGCCTCCGGTTTAACTCTCTTACGAACAGGATTAACACCGAAGCAAGATTAAGTTTCTCACTACATAATTATTTCAGAATGCTCACACAGTCCTGATGATGATCTAAAGTTATAAAAGATCGAAACGCCGTCGACCCCCTGTTGAAAATCCTTCCTCTTGTACATACTGTCTTGGATTTCGATGTTTGTTGTGTGTGCTATGTCTTGCATTGTCACTTTCACTCAGTCACATTACGCACCCTTTTCACTTATGTGAGCACCTGTAACTATCGATTCGCTTACTATGATTAAATGTTTATCTGTTGCCCTAAATTTGTTCAACTAACTAAATAATATTTAACCTTGTGTTACTGGACCTTTTTAGGCCAACCCTGAACCTCTGTCTTTACCATAAACATACTTAACCCCTGGTTCGTTTTATGGGGTACCCTTGTTTTCCCAAAACCACCTTCAACTCCATCCCACTCAGGGACACTATTGATATTTTTCAAGAGCAGGTAGTGACTGGCATCAAACAACCTAATTATAAAATACATAACATGACAAGGCACAAAACTAACAAACAAGAACTCCAATACCATGTGTTGATGACTAAACTCAAAGCCAACAAAGAAATAATCATCTGCAACGCAGATAAAGGGGGCAACTTGGTTTTATGGAAAAAGGCTGAGCATATCGAGGAAGCAATGAGCCAATTAATGGACAGGGAGTGTTACAGCAGAAGTGACCAGCTAGCTCTGAAATCCATGTACGAGTACAAAATTAAATTGGTGGCATGGAAGAATGCAGGGCTGCTGACTCCCCAAGAGTACTAATTTTTGCGGAATGACAATCCGATGACGCCGATTTTATATATTACACCTAAAATACATAAAAATCCCATAAAACCTCCAGGAAGGCAAATAATTTCGGCCCGCTGCAGCCTCCTTGAAAGAACATCTCAATATGTAGACTTTTACCTGCAAGACCATGTGCAACAGCTCCCTTCTTATATCAGGGACACAGGATTTTTTTTGTGTAAAAAATGCAGGGTTTTAAATGGCAGATGATTACTTACTTATTGCTTTGGATGTAACATCACTATATACATCCATCAACCAGCAAGATGGACTCAAGGCTCTCCAACATTTTCTAGCACGGAGAAACACTGAATATGTACAGCATAGCAAGATGCTTGATCAATATGGTTGAATTCTGATTGTGTAACAAAATTTTTATATTTCAGAATGCTTTGTATCAAGAACAAAGAGGCATAGCTATGGGGGCCAGAATCTCCCCCAGCTATGCCTGCCTACACATGGGATGGTGAGAGGAGCCGGTCCTATTAAAAGAACATGCTACAATTGTCACAATAAACATCAAGATTTGGTTGAGATTTATAGATGATCTTTTCCTAATTTGGCAAGGTACCAAATTAGAAGCAGAGAAATTTGTAGAAAATCTTAATACCAATAGCCTCAACCAGCATTTTACAGCCTCAGTAAGCTCAGAGACTGTCAATTTCCTCGATGTCCAGGTTTACATCTGGGATGGCCGATTGGAGACAAAGCTTCACAGAAAACCTACCGTTGGCAACTCGGTGTTGCATGCTAGGAGCTCTCACCCGCAGCACTTAATTCAAAGTATTCCCTATGGGTAGATGCTCCGGCGTAAGCGTGTTTGCAGCTGGGATGATTACCTGAAGGCAGCCCAATTAACCTGTAAAACAGATTTCTAGCAAGGGGATACTCCTTGAAGAATATTAACACTGCCATCAAGAAAAGCAACTCAGCCAGAAGAGAAATCCTCCTAAATAAAACCATTAGGCCAGAAAATACTCAGGGTGAGGATACTGAAAGCTTCATGTTCATCTTAGGATACAATAGACTGGAGAAGGCCATTAAAAAGATTATCAGAAAGAACTGGCCTTTGATCCTAGGTGACCCAGTCATAGGCCACCTACTACCCAAGAGAGCAGCCATAACTTACAGTAGGGCACCTTCCATGAAGGACACTTTAGTCCAGAATGATCCAGGCAGTCAAGCTAAAGGAACATGGCTCTCCCAGAGAAAGGGATTCCACAGATGCAAGGTATGTAAGGCATGCTAATTCGGAATCAGCAAGACATCTTATAAGACACCCTTCAGTGAACAGGAACAGCCCATCAGCAAGGCCCGACATGCAAATCAGAGTATGTGGTGTATGTGCTGGAGTGCCCCTGTGGCCTGCGATATGTAGGCAGGAAAATACTACAGGGGCACAAGAGGGTACTCCAGCACATCAGGGCAATCAAGAACCAGGACCACACTTATACGGCGGCCGGCATTTCGGGGAAGTTCATAATGCTGATCTTAAAGATTTAAAATACTACCTGATTGACACCATCCCACCTAACAAAAGAGGAGGGGACAGGGAAAAAGCCCTTAGACATCTGGAGACACGTTATATTCTAGACCTCGATTGTAAGTTTCCGGGGGGCCTGAATGCTACGGAGGAACTTTATACATGTCTCTAGACCGTCAGAGAGGAGTCAGAAACAGTAAAATCAATAGGGAGCAATGCATCATCAGAAACCCATTATGAAACCATGGAATTTAAACAGAAACCGCCCAAAAAATCCCACTTTTAAAAAAAATATTATAAAGAACAATTTTACACGGTTTTAGATGGGTTTTAGCATATATACACCTGAGGTGAAATTGGAACATAGCAATTTTAGTAGCTTCCTTTGCACAAGCACTTGTTTGTTAAGGTCGCAAGGTTTACAAGTGTGATGTTTATATTAAGAGTACTGTAGTATGCACTAACACTTTAGATCTGCTTATGCCGGTGGCAATCATGCAAGGAAAATCAGGGTATTTAAACCTGTATGGTGTCGCCAGATAACAACAACAATTAATTTTTAAAATTTGCATATAAGAATTTTAAAAGGTTTTCTGGTGCTTTTACTATTTAACAGTCCTTTGATGATTAAGTGGTTTCTACAATTGAAGGTTTTTAAGTTCTCTCTGTCAAATGAATTGTTCTGGTATTTATACCTGAATGTATTGTGTGAGCCAAATAACCTAGATCTACAAAGATCAAGAATCTGTTTTCTAGTTCTATGTAAACCTCGCGTCACGTTTGGCACATGTCACTTTAAGAAAAACAAACATAATGTTTTTAGAAAATCGTATATAAATTAACCACTCACCGTGATGTGCGTCATGTGATCAAGACCCTCCGGGGTTGAAAGGTGTCATGGCTGCTGTTGTTTGATCAACCAAAATAAAATTCAAATCTGCACTAACTTGTGGTCCGTGCTCCAGTTCCTGAAGAAACCGAGGGAAGGGCGGAGTATTTCTTGAGATATATATATATATATATATATATAGAGAGAGAGATAGATAGATAGATAGATAGATAGATAGATAGATAGATAGATAGATAGATAGATAGATAGATAGATATAGATAGATATATATAGTCAGGACCTAGTTTCCATAGGAAAAGCTCTTTTATTTTACCAGTAACTTTGGCGCCGGTTGACGAATCTTCGTGAAATTTTCAAAATTCGTGGGGCGCTCCAATCAGCTCCTATCCTCAAAGTTTCGGGGTGATTGGCAAGCGGGGGCGGAGAAAAAATGGGGATCTCAAAACGTGTTTTCTCCATGTTAATTTCCATAGGAAACTTTAGACATGGCTACAGCTGGAACTGCTGAACAGAATTTCATCAAATTTGGCAAAAAAGTAGTGCTTGCTTCAGAAAGCGTCCTTCTTTTAAATGGTGTAAATCCGTTCAGTAATTGCTGAGAAAATCAACGAATAAAAGTTTCGACATGTAGAGGCGCGGTGCATCCGCGCAACCTCCTGACCACAATCTTTATTCTAATTGGCTGTCAACACTCCAAACCAGGAAGTGTTGGCAGCCATCTTGTGACTCTGTAGAACTGAGTCACAAGAAAAGAGAAAAAGAAACACAAAAGAAGAAATGGGGGCAGGGTAGAAACACCCTTACCCCCTAGGGCTGCTGAGGGTCCAAAAAAGCATTACAAAAACCAAATCAGCTGAATTTGCGTTGGGTGCGCGAATCCGGCCAATACATTTTTAAAAAAATTAAGCGTGGGCTCTCATGCTTCGTTATTATTTAGCCCCCGGGTGGGCCAAGTCCCGGGAGCATTGTGAAATTTAACAGCGGGGGCCCAAAGGGACCCCCGCAGCCCCAGGGACCCCCACCCCCTGGGACTTTTCATAAATATTTGCGGGGGGCACTAGGCCCCCCCACAGCCCCGGAGACTGCCACCCCTGGGGATTGTTTTATTAATGTTTGGGGGGCCTCCAAGGCCCCCCAAGCCCCGGGGACCGCCACCTCCGGGCTTTTATCAAGTATTTGCAAGGGCACACAGCCCCCACAGCCCCAGGGACTGGCACCACCCGGGGATTGTTTTTAATTTTTTTATTTTAAAACCTGGTTGGGGGGCTCGAGCCCACCCACATGCCCCGGGGACCACCACCTCCCAGGGGCACTAAAATGCTAATTTGGGGGTCCGTTACAGACCCCCAAGCCCTGGGGACCACCCCCGGGGCTGTGTATTGGATGGGAGGGGGGCCGCGCGGCTCCACTCCTGGAGCCACTAATGGCCCAGGCGACCACCACCCCCAAGGGCCAGCTCCGGCAGTGTCCTGGGGTGCCCGCCCCCGGGACACTGCTGTTTGCTATGGCAGGGCGGGAGCCGGCTGGGACCATGGCTCCCCCCATGGTCCCCAATGAAGAGGCCAGGCCCGAGGCCAGAAGTGGCCCCAATAATACATTTTTGAAAAAACACGCAAAGACCGGCACCGGGAGATGGGGTCCCCAGGGCCATAAATGGCCTGAGGAGGGGGCCACACAGCCCCCCTCCAAATATATATATATTTTTTAAAAACACTGGCCATTCCCACGGGGATACAAAAAATAAATAGGGGTAAGGCCCTGAGGGATGGGGTCCCCAGGGCCCATAAAATAGGAAAGGAAGGGGGCCACACAGCTCCCTTCATTAATTAAAAAAAAAGCCGGCATCGTCGAGGCCCCGCCCCATCCCAGCAACACTCTGCAAACGGGCCCTGTGGCGCGTTTTAAGTTGGGGAATTAATTCCCCTTCAATACTGGGGGTCCCTGGGGGCCAACTAGTCCACCAGGTACCTCCAGTAAATGCCAAGAATTAAAAAAAAAAATGACATAATTATACAATATAAAATTCGCTTTAAAATTTATTATTTTTTAAAACTATAAACATTTGCTATTAAAAAACATATGAAATTCACTGAAAAAACCATAGGTTATAGACCATATATAGTTAGGAATTAGCATTTACAAAACCATTGAAATTCACTGAAAAAACCATAGGTTATAGACCATATATAGTTAGGAATTAGCATTTACAAAACCTTGAAAATTCACTGAAAAAACCATAGGTTATAGACCATATATAGTTAGGAATTAGCATTTAAGAAACCTTTTTTTTTACTCACACAAAACCATTGAAATTCCATATATAGTTAGTTGCACTAACTATATATCGCGCACCCGCAATCCACTGCTGATGATGTCACATATTACATCATTCATGACATGGTCAGTGACATCACTGATGACATCACTGATGACATCTCAAATGACATCACTGATGACATCACTGATGACATCACTGATGACATCTCAAATGACATCACTGATAACATCTCAAATGACATCACTGATGACATCACTGATGACATCTCAAATGACATCACTGATGACATCATTCATGTGACAATATAATGCATCTCCTCACACTTTAATATAACCTCTGTTACATCCAGTGTTAAATACAGAATATAATTTTTTAAACCATTGACACACCAATACTAGTTACTACATACGCACTCACTGATTCCTACGTCTACACACACATACACTCATTCCCCCATACAATCATTCATACATACAATCACTCATCTTTACAACACTATCATATGCACTCATACACCTATACAGACACTCACACTCTGCCACTCATCCATGGAGTTACTCACACACCTAGTCAGTCCTGTAAAGAATCAATCACACTTCCATTTTCTAATCTATACAGTTAAACATAGAGTACCTTACATTTTCAAACATATACTAACACATACTTACTCTCTTATACAATCATTGATACAAGAACACATTGATCTGCACAGAGTCACACATCTCCCAGCCAGCCACACACACACTCAGTCTCCCATACAAATACTTGGACAATCAATCAATAACCCATATAGTTACTCATATAGCTACTGATCAACACATGCAGCACTTTACAGAACAACAGACATAATGATGCACAAATTAAGACAGTTTAGTCACTAACCCATGCACTCAGTGAGACACATTTAATCACGTACTCATTCATAAAGTCAGTCACGCACCTACTAAATCTTTTATTTAGGCACTTCTACATCTACTCATTTTTCAATATGTAAAACATATTTTAACTTTACAGAAACATACAGTCACTGGATGTTGTCATCAGTGATGTCATCAGTGATGTCACTGACCATGTCATGAATGATGTAATATGTGACATCATCAGCAGTGGATTGCGGGTGCGCGATATATAGTTAGTGCAACTAACTATATATGGAATTTCAATGGTTTTGTGTGAGTAAAAAAAAGGTTTCTTAAATGCTAATTCCTAACTATATATGGTCTATAACCTATGGTTTTTTCAGTGAATATAGATATATATACACACACACACACACACACAATTATATGCATATATAAATAAAAAAAGCTATTTATTATACTACAAAAGTAAACATAAGTTAGGGTTTACTAAACAAGGACTCAACTGATAAATAAAATGTAAGCCATACCAAACCAACCAATAGACTAACACTATAAACAACTTTAACCAATAAAATCAAACAATTAAACCAACATTATAAAAGGCACACTAATTAAAACAACTTGATAACCCACAAATGATAACCCGCTGTAAGAGGAGGAAACTCCGTCAGATTCTCACAAAAACTATTAAAAAAGAAAGAATTAATCTCAACAACTACATATTCAAGTAATGCTTATATTTAAACAACAAAAATTAAGTCTTATTAAACTAAAAAATGTAATTTAGCAATTATATAGTAACACGCTCTGTCATCTTTTTACATAGACTTCCTAAAAGAGAAGAAAACCAACCAAAGTACGCATGCATAAATAATAAATTCTACACTCTCCCAAAATACAACCGAAAAAAAAACTAATTCCCTAAACCTTGACCAACTTGCAACAAAATACCATATTCAATCAATCTAACTTTTCTTCTCCTTCAACAATAAAGTAAGCACTTGCTCCATTATAAAACGAACTCATAAAAAAAGCTGCAAAACCACACAAAATATCTCAACAAAATATACAAGTAAGTAAACATGTATCTGCATTTTTTAACATATTAATAACATGCATGCAAAAGTTACATTATATTATACATTTATACTGTTAAACTACTTGCAGACTACAATAACAGAAGACGCCAAATGTATCACTTCACATAAAGGGAAGCAAATATTAAATCAAATGGGCTACACCTACAGTCAAGAAAGTTCATCAACTGGCGAGCCATGCTCTCCCAAATGGTGATGTTAGATTTGAGCTGAGACGACCGGTGCTCTGCAGAGTTGGGAGGATGGGCAGTTCCGGGACTGTCATGCAAGGAGGGGGATGAGATGAGGTGGCATGAAGGTTAGTTTAAAGGGTTGTGTTCTTTCCCTTTTTTACATTATTGGTGCTGCTTCTTTGCATACACCAGTACGATAAGACAGCACAGTAACATGTGAATCTGATACACTCTTATTTGACAATCTCAGTTATTGGAGTTACACTACAATAATATTTGTTCTGGTGTTCTGACTCTTCACAAGATGCCAAATATAGAGGTCAGATGCTTTTCCTGGAATTTAAACAGATTAAGGGATAAAATCAAACACATAGTATTCCTTCAGTGTCTTAAAAGACATTCTCCAGACATGGTGTTTTTACAAAAGACCCACCTAAAGGACCTACGTGTAGGGGGCAATGGATCTCTGAGGGTACATGATGGTGGTACATGCTGGGTTCACTTCTAGCTCCAGAGGAACGGGGATACTTCTCCTGAAGCAATTTCCTATCAAATTTAACCAAACCTGTTTTGATCACCTAGGCAGATATGTGGCCCTTACTGGGATGTGGGAGGGTGAAATGATTAATCTCAATATACTTCCCTCTGGCAATACGCAATCTCACTTTTCCAGACCTCAATGCTGTCCATCTGGAACTCCCGATCAGGGATTTATTTATGGGAGGGGACTTTAACATGGCCCTTTGTGACAATAAAGACCGTTGCCCACCCAGACAAGCAACACCAACTTGAACTACCTCAGCAGACTTCACTTCCACCCTTGGATTTGCAGATGTCTGGAGAACACATAATCCTGGGCCACTTAGCTATACCTTCCGCTCAAGGGCCAGAGTAGCCTCTCTCACGTAGACTCCCTATTCACTCAGGCCAGCAATGTGTAATGCTTCTGTGACGTCCGACATGTGGTGAGAGGAATTTCTGACCACGTCCGAAAGGGGTAGTTTATAGATCTAATAGCTCCCAACCTCAACTCACCATCCCATTCAGCCCAGGGTGCCTAAAGATTACAAATGTAAAGGAGGGTTTAGTAAAGACCACAAAGCACTATTTTGCAGAATACGAACCATCACTGATGGAGAAGCGTGGCTCAGTGGTTAGAGGCGGCAGACCCGGAAGCTGAGATCGGCCGTGGACCAGGGTTCGATTCCCCGCCTCGGCGGGTCTCGGGCTCAAAATTCCACGGACTCGATAATTCTCGCTCCGGTGCCTACTCGACTCACGGGGTCACACTCTGCGACTCTGGGCAATAGCTTGCTTAATCTCCACTACGGCCCCTCGCGGCGGGATGCCTGGCTTTCACCTTGTGGCTACCCTGCCGGGGTATCTCACAGGGGAATACCAGGACGGGTTCCCTAAGCAAGCGCCTTGAGACCCCTGGGTGATTTGTGCGCTATATAAATCGAAATACATTTACATTTACATTTACTGAGTTCTACATAAACACTGTGGGTCGCCTATAGGACTGGCTTTCTCCCTGACAATTGGCCACAAAAAAGAGAAAAGGGCAGCAAAAGATAAGCTGGATTGAGACCTCATAGAACTTGAAAATCAACTGACTACGAATGCGACAGGGGACAACAGACACCTCTTAAATCTCAAACAGTGAGAATACAGTGACCTAGTGATGGAGGCAGCTAAGATTAGACTTCAAGCAGTTCAGCATCTGATTTACAATATAGGTGACACAGCAGCGAAACTACTAGCATGGTTAGAAAGGCGTGAGAGTGCCTGCCGCTAGAAAGCTGACATTTACTTGACTGACGGCGGACACCATAGTGATCCCGAAGAGAAAGCCGAAGTCCTTGCACATTACTATGCTCATCTTTATCCCCCTGCCTCTACCAAAATGACTACAGACTTGCCCATTCCTATACTGTCAATGGAAGACCGGTCTCTTCTCGCAGAAGAACTTACAAAAGACGAGATAATATCCAATCAGGAAAAGTGATCGGGTCTAATGGCCTCCCAAAAGAACTTTACAAACTCGCCTCAATAGATAGTGTCTTGCACTTGTTACAGATGTTCAAAGAGAGTCGCACAGTAGGAACTCTCCCACTAGATCAGAGATTTGCTTCCATATTAGAACTTCACAAACCAAGTAAACCACCTGGTGAATGTGCCACCTACAGCCCAATTTCACTCCTTAATGCAGAAGCAAACATCTTGGCTAAGCTTCTGGCATCCCGACTGTTACCAAATTAGTACATCCCGACCAATCCGGCTTTATGCCAGGCAGAAACATGGCTCCCAATCTGTGGCATCTACCTGGAGTGTTGGGTTGTCTGAATATAATTCAGGAAGATGCTGTGGTCATGTCGTTAGATGCATGTCTGGCCTTCGCTACAGTCGAATGGCCATTCCTTTTTGCAGTGCTGCAGTGCATGGGCTTTACCCCTAAGTTCTTGTCCTGGTTAAAACTTCTATACTTCAGTCCCCAGGCGCAGGTAGTAGTAAATCATCGGACTTCTTGAATCTTCTCCCTCCAACGGGACACCAGACAGGGGTGCCTGCTCTCGCCACTTAACTTTGCCCTCATCCTCAAACCATCAGCGGTTTGGGTACGGATAGATGCACTGATCTGGGTCTGCCTTAGTCCAAAGATTGGGAGGACGATATATTGCAATACTTAGCTACTCCGCAGTCTTCCATGAATAGAATAATTAACATATTTGCTAATTTTGGTACATACTTGAGGTGTACAATCAATTGGAACAAGTCCATAATATTCGTCCTGCACGGAGAGAAGCCTACCCTGCCATGGGCATGTAAAGTACACATAGAGTCAGAGGGATTCCAATACCTCAGTATATATATTACTGCATTTTAAGTGCTGCGTTACATGAAAAGCCTCCAAAGCCCCTAACAAAAACTCGAGAACGATGTCCAACACTGAAGGATACTGCCGCTCTCACTCCTCGGCAGAGCGGCTCTCTTTAAAATGATGGCCCTACAGTGCTTTTATATGTGCTTCCCAATACACCGTTCCCCGTCCTCTCATCATACTTCAAGAGCATAGAAAGTGAGGTTTGTATCCTACTATGGGACAGAGAGGCCCAACATATCACCTTGACAAAACTGACTAGAGAATGGTATGATGGAGGAATCGTCTTACCGGACATACACAAATATTTTAGTGTGGCACTTCTAACTGCAGTCAATCAACGGGCCCACCAAACAATTGAAAAACCTGCACACTGGATGGACCAACTCGTATTACACCCTGGGGATACCTACAAGCACTGTACAGTTGCCCAAAATCTCAACACATGACAGGAACTACCGAACTTATGGTTTCGATCTGGCATACATAACTAAGAGCCCTCAGGTAGGAGACAAACTCACACAGGCCCCTCCTCTGTCGGACTCGAAAAGTCTAGGCATGATGAAAAATAGACCGGGGTTTGATAGGTGGGACATTATCTGCATTTCGAAAGTGGGTATGAACTAGCTGTAAACCAAACTTTCAGTTACCTGCAGGTACTTCCCGACCTGTTGGCAGTGACCCCTGAGATGAGGTCCTCCCAGATGCATCACCACTAGAGGAGAGACTATTGGAAGACTACATGAGTCGAGATGCAATCTACCTTACCTATAAAAAATTAATTCCACTTGTAGGCAGACTTAGATGACCTTACAGAAGAAGATTGGCCCGAGTTATAAACCTCTCCTAAGGAGGTGGCAATCAGAGCATGGTTTTCCTTAGTTCAGCTGAACATTCTTCATAGCTCATACTTGTCTTGTGTAACAGCTTGGTTAAGATGGGTAGAATGTCTGAATCAGCTTGTCAAAGGGCATGTGGATGGGAGGGAACCTTCTTACACATATTTTTAGGGAATGCTCAATGGTCCAGGTCTTCTGGGGCAAGGTTGTAAATTGTATCAATACTGTATGTTGAACTGCTTTCACGTCTTCAGCCAAATGGTGTCTGTTAAATGTTTGGGATGCCATGGACTTAACTTGTATGGAACAAATATAGGTAAACCGATTATCATGATTGCTAAACGGAATATTGCTCATCTGTGGGTGCGGAAGAAGCACCATGTCTTAAAGACTGGGAAAGGGTCTAAGGGCCTGATTTCTAGTGTGGCAGTGGTCTGATTACTTTCCAGATTTGAGCTGCCGGCTGCACCAGGGAACTGTCATTTCTGGCAGTGACGCGGCACAGGGGCAATACAATATTCTGATTGGGACTGGCATAGTCCCGCAGAGCATATTTCAAGTTCCTCCACGCCAGCCTTTTCATGGTGGTGAGCCCACAACAAAAAGGCTGGCAGTGGGGAAAAAAGTCGGCCTTACAGGACCCCCATGCCCCCTGCCATGGGGATGCATGCAGGGGAGAAAACATATGCCCCACTGCCTGCTTGCACCCCCAGTTCCAGCACGGCATGCACTTCACAGTCCATGCTGTGCTGGAACATTTTTGACATACACATTGTGGTTCCTTTTTTCAGGGCACCGCGGAGGGAAAGGCAAAAGGACCGCCCACCTGC
Source organism: Lissotriton helveticus (assembly GCF_964261635.1). Lineage (NCBI taxonomy): Eukaryota > Metazoa > Chordata > Amphibia > Caudata > Salamandridae > Lissotriton > Lissotriton helveticus. Next base: position 1,641,411,022 of record NC_136057.1, read on the forward strand.
ATGAGTTCAACTTGTAATCAGGCGGGCGGTTTTTCCATGGCTTTGGCAGTGCTGTGCCGACGCAGAGCCGGCGCAGCACCACCAAAGTCAAAATCAGGTCCTTAGACTGGTGCATGGTGGCTGAAACCATAACATGTACAAGCAGGGGCTGCCCTAAAAAATGGGAGCTGATAAGTGGGAAATGGAAGATGTACTGGGGAATCCCATGTGCCGGCCCCATAGTATTGAATAACATCACCCTCACGGGAACGATTGATAATTGGGATATTGTAGTAGGCAAAAACCTGCTGCACTGTAATTATGATTCTTGTCTGTAACTATGATGGTGCTCATGTGCTTATTGTAACATTCAGTTCCTAATAAAAAAGATGTAGCAAAAAAAAAGAAAGTGCATCAACCAAAGCTATAAACTGGAAATGTACTTAATATTATTTGAAAGCATGCAACGGGAGGGCAACTACAAAAGATAATTAATGTAAAAGAGCACAATCATCCCCCAAATGTGACACAAATAGAAGTTAGAGAAATCTTACAAGATATAAAAGAGGTGAGCACTAACTTCTAGGAACCTACAAGCAAAATCCTTAATTATATACTTCCCAAAGTCGCCATACATATAACAGTCCAACTTCCATCTATCCCCACTTTAAAACATTTAATTGCATGCACTAAAAAGCCAGCAGCAATATCCCACCTGCCCCTAGAACATACCAAGACATATACAAACCTGCCCATTTCAAAATTGCACATAATGAGGAACCCTTCCTTTTACATGACAATCTAAATAATGAAAAAAGAGTCCTAATTTTCGCTACAGGAAACAAATCAATGAAACTTACCCAATGTCAAACCTGGATAATGGATAGGATCTTCAAAATGTGACCAAAACCATTTACTCAGATATACATCGTACACAGTGAATATCAAAACACCAATATCCCTTTAAAATGTGCTTTACTACCAAGCAAACAAATCAGCACCTATTATGATATTCTAAATTATATAAAACAACAAACACATAACTATTACCCCCAAAAATTATTCATAAACTTTGAACAAGCTATGATTCAAACAATCTAAAAAATATAACCCCATACTGCCATACAAGGCTGTTACTGTCACTTTAATGAAAGTACATGGCGACACTTCCAAAAACCTACACTACGTGCTTATATACAAGCCACTTGCATAGCCTGTGCATCACTTTTTATGACTGTCTGGCAGAACAGGGTGCAGACCCATAATAACGAGGCTGTGCAAAGCCACTTTGCGTATTTTTTATGGCCTCGTAGATATGGTGATATGGTGTAAGGCAACGCAGATCAAGTTTGTGGTCTTGCCTTACACTACTTCATGGAGGCATTCCATGGGCGCTGCCGTGGATGCTCCCACACAAAACCCTTGGGTTTTGATGCATTCCATGATTTAGAAGGACATGTGGATTTGTGAATGCATCAACATTGTATGCCTAACCACGGCAGGCGTAACGTGGAAAACTATCTTTATTTCTCCTTATTTATTCTGCAACACAATTAGAAAGAGGAAAATGCCTCTAAGGATTGTTTTTGTGCAGGAAGGTGTCCATTCACGTACAAAAACAAACCTGCCAGCAACGCAGACACCCTTGAACTATGCTGTAAGAGTGCCTGCATTATCGCTAGGCACCAAATTGTGTGCCTGCACTGGCTGAAAGGTCAGGAATGCACTGTATCTCATAAATACTGTGCATCCCTGCTCTTTCGATTTGGCATAGGGCAGCACAGTAAAAAGATTTGTGGCGCACTCCTACTCCAAATCATGGTAAATAAAGCCGTAAGTGTAGAATACTCCACTAACAGTCAATTCGTTTTCAAAATCAAAAAAATGAAAGCACACTAGCTACAACTCTGTCACAGAGGTTGTCAACTACTATAACTTACTAATAGAAAGCCCTTTCCTACTAACAAAATAAAGAAAAACTTAGTCCCCTAGTGGACTATTTTGAAGATACTTGGGTTTGCAGAATACATTGGTCAGGACACCGATGCCAAAACAAATACCAGATACCATAGTGAAATGTCTATGACAGCAGTTTGGCACAGGAAGCCAAAACAAACAACACAGTGGAATGATGGTAAAATGGCTACCTATCCTCACTAATCAGAAGTCAACCTATATTAAACAAATTTATCGAAGCATTGCATAAAGAGCAAAACTACCAGGAACTAAGAATAGAGCAATCTTTTACCCAAATTGGCCCTAAAATTAGCAAACAGATTAAAAGAATGTAAGAAATGCTGCAATTTAAAGTCAAGCTCTTCATAAATAACAAAGGACTACATTAATTAGAAATGATAGTCAAAAGCATATTTCATATTAAATATCTACCTACCAAAAATCTCAAAAACCACAACAAACTCTAAAGCAATAACCAATTCCTTTTTCTTTCTTCAAATATCAATGTAAATCTCCTTACATCAGTGAAACAATGATGTAAATTCACAAAGTTAACAAACACTGATATAATAAAATGTACATTCATTATTTTTAGAAAATGTAACAATAATCAACCAACCAACTTAGAAATACATTTAATACATAACATCATTCAAATACAACACATAATCCAAACAATTTCATATAATGATAACATACACATAGCATAAACAATATAATTTCAAATTTCCCACCCACAAAAAAGTAAGAAATATAACTTACTGTTTTGTAACTGCAGATCTTTTGCCACCTCCACATAACAAAAAATAGTAATCCACAAAAAAAGATAAGACACTGAATCCAAAAAGCCCCCAAAAAATGCAAACATATAAACAATCCAATCTGAATCCCTCAAAGCACTCCAAAGTCTGTAGATTTTATTTAAAAACTAAAAAGAACTGCTCCAGGAAACCCCCAAAAAAGTAAATCTGAGTAAAAACTCCTGGTTTCTAATAAACCAAAAATGATCAAAAAAGTATACTCCAAACTCCGATAGAAATCGTTCAGAAACAAAAACCTGTAAAAGAAATGTTAAAGACCCACCCACAAAATACATTACAATCCCAAATATACAAACACATAACATGTAATAAATAAAATATAAATAACATCATATAAGTTAAAATAAACATGTATACATTAATATCACATTTTTTTAAACGCATAATAACAAAACAGTGCAAAACACAATAGAAAACACATCTAAATATACCAAAAGTCACAAACACTACTATACCAAACTATTAAAAATGCATCCTAAATTCCCCCTACCCTCAAAACCCTTAGAAAATCCTTACCTGTTTCTACGAACAGCAGCACCTAACCGCAACATGGGTATCAATTAGGAAATGAACCGTCCGCATGTACTGCGGCAAAACCGGCGGTCCGATTAGGATCAACCACCAGGAAAATCTGACCGCGGCAAAACAATGCGCAAAAGACCACCAGTAGCGTGTGGAGCAGGTGAAAATCCATCCATGGCGGTCGGATTCGTGGCAGAAAAATTCAAAACCGCCACCCGCCCAGTGGATTGACCGCACGTGAAATTAGGAGATCATTGAGGTGACAGCGTAACGCTCCACTGTTTCCGATTGCCGCGATCGCAACCAGTGATGAATGGGAGAGCTGGCGGAAGGGTAATTGTATACCCACCGCAGCAGCCGCTCCGGACCAATTATGTGGTCAACCAAAACAACACACAACAAGGCCACCAAGTGTACCCATTAACCTGAACTAGCCTCAAAAAACACCTAACACACCCCAATGACACATCCCCATGGCAACTAAAAAAAATACAAATCCCAGGTCAACCCATACAACACACCTGACAGCAATATTCCATTTTGACACACCCACATAGCTGAGTATAAAACCAGCCCCTTCCCGGACCAGAATCCTTTGCACAACTCCACCACTGAAGGAACCAACCCTGCAGCACAAAGAAGAGGCAAACCACCACACATCTCACCAGCACAACAACTCACACACACACCACTTACATCACCACCACCACTCTCACACCTGCACCTTTAACCCATTTGCAAATCACACACAATGACACAGAAGATAATACCCAAATTCACTGACAATGAGTTGTCAGTCATGGTAGATGAGGTAATCATAGTAGAACCACAATTGTTTGGAAACCTGCTCCACAAGACACCATTATCTATTAGAACACAAATGTGGGGAAGGATAGTCAGCAAGGTCAATGCAGTAGGGACTGTCCCATGCACCAAGAAGGAGATTGTGAATCGGTGGCATGACCTCAAGATGAAGGTGAAATAGAAGAACAACAAGCACCATCAGCTGGATCAAAGGGCTTGCGGTGGCCCTCCCATTCCACTAAGAACATTCACTACATGGGAGGAGAAAGTGCTTGGCATACTGCATCCAGAGAGTCTCACTGGAATACCCAGGAGAGTGGAGGCTGGTAAGTACCAACAAATGTCTACCATCACACTGCTATGTACTGTCTTGCACAACTACAAAACTACACTTCCATGGCCCAAATGCATTCACGTGCACCACACACTCCCCAACAGAGGCCTCACAGATCCAACATTCACTCCCTCTGATTCACCCCAAAGGTAGCTAGCAACATTACTATGGGGGCATGTATACAGGCAGGCAGCAGTACAACTCCCACCAGGCCCCCTTGTCCCAAAGCCGAGCAGGATGGAGCTCTCCCCCCACACCCAGAAGCTTGCGGCAGCCATTGTATTTCACTAACCAAACTTACAGGTAGGTAGCCATCTTCACAGGGAGGAGTGATTGTGGATGGCAAGTCAACACTACAACTCCCACTAGGCCCTCTTGTCCCACAGCAGAGCAGTATGGAACATCCCCCCCCACAACAATGTGGCAGCTATTGCATTACTCCCCTTCACCTAACAGGTAAGCAGCCATCTTAACAGGGAGAGGTGTTTGTGGGTGGACTACAGCTCCCACCAGGCTCCCTTGTCCTACAGCTGAGCAAGATGGAGCACTCCACACACCCACAACCATGTGGCAGCCATTCCACTGCTCACCTTCACCTATTAGGTAGGTAGCCATCTTAATAGGGAGGGGTGTTTGTGGGTGGGAAACAAGCACTACAATGCCCACCAGGCACCCTTGTCCCACAGTTGAACAGGATCAAACTCTCCCCCACCCACAACCATGTGGCAGCCATTGCATTGCTGTCTTCAAACTTAGCTATCTTAACAGGGAGGGATGTTTGTGGGTGGGAAGCCAGCACTACAACTCCGCCCAAGCCCCCTTGTCCCACAGCTCAGCAGGATGGAGCACTCCACCCCACCAACAACCATGTGGCAGCCATTGTATTTCACTAACCAAACTTACAGGTAGGCAGCCATCTTCACAGGGAGGGGTGGTTGTGGATGGCAAGCCAGCACTCCAACTCCAACCAGGCTCTCTTGTCCCACAGCAGAGCAGTATGGAACACTCTCCACACCCACAACCATGTGGCTGACATCACATTGCTCTCTTTAAACTCACAGGTAGGTAGCCATCTTAATAGGTAGACAGGGAGGTCTCACAGATCCAACATTCACTCCCTCTGATTCACCTCAAAGGTAGCTAACTACATTACTATGGGGCATGTATAAAGGCAGCCAGCAGCCCAACTCCCACCAGGCCCCCTGTGATCCCGAAGTCGAGCAGGATGGAACATTCCCCCCCCCCACACCCAGAAGTATGTGGCATCCATTGTATTTCACTAACCAAATGTACAGTTAGGTAGCCATCTTCAAAGGGGGGGTGTTTGTGGGTAGCAAGCCAGCACTCTAACTCCTACCAAGCCCCCTTGTCCCACAGCTCAGCAGGATGAAACACTCCCCTCACTTACAACCATGTGGCAGACATTGCATTGCTCACCTTCACCTAACAGGTAGATAGCCATCTTCACAGGGAGGGGTGTTTCTGGGTGGCAAGTCAGTACTACAACTCCCACCAGGCCGCCTTGTCCCGTAGCTGAGCAAGATGGAGCACTCCAAACACCCACAACCATGTGTCAGCCATTCCATTGCTCACCTTCACCTAACAGGTAGGTAGCCATCTTAACAGAAAGGGGTGTTTCTGGGTGGTAAGCCTCCAGCCTAGCTCCCAGCAGCCCCCTCATCCCACAGTTCAGCAGGATGGAGCACTTCCCTCACACCCAGAATCATGTGTCAGCAATTCCCTGCAACTGTGCCACAGAAAAGGTAGGTAGACAGTGCATGCACCCTGCCATTCCTCTCAAAAAGCATGGAGCCATATGACCACACCAGCCCTCACACTCCTCCCAACTTGGCATAGATCCAATAGCTACTTCCAGTGTGCAGACAGCTAAGCGTGTGTAACCATCACAGAAATTGAGGTTTGACTCACCAAATCACATGTTGACGAAATTCAGGGCACAATCATGCGCAGCGGGGAATGCTATCTGTAAGTGTCATGGGGCAGAGCATCAAGGCCCATATAAAAACAAAACAAGCATGGGCAGTTGTAAAAAGAAAGCAAAGTGCATGAAATGACAAAGCGATGCGTGTGATAACAATGTCTAGTACATGCTCAGAATGAATGTCTTACATGCAGAGTAAACAACAAAGGTGCTTCACATAAAGTTGTTGTGCTGCTAGTCATTAGATGACGAAATGTCCTTGTAATCACACAGTCTGTACGTAGAGCATGGTATCTATTGTCATGTCACACCATGGACAAGTAATGTATGTACCTCCACATCATGTCATGATGCTTAGTACCGTTCAGCCATACTAAGTGATCTCAATGTAAACTGTGTGGTGTATACCATGAAACATCCAAACATCTAACAGCAAGCTTGTGGGGTGTACTTCAATGACCATTTCATCTCAACAGGTGACCAAGAATTGACTGCAGCAGATGACAACACCAACCTGCAGAGCCAGCCTCCCCCTGCCCCCAGAACATGGACTCTCGGATGCAGACTCCCTAAATTCCTCGGATGCGGACCCAGAACCTGGCCAATCAGGCTTGCCAGGGTGCACCAGGTCCCAGGCTCCTACTGTCCCCACCACCACCTCAGCAACAATTGTGCTGACCCCTGCTGTAACGGCCAGTGCGGCCTCCACCACCACCACCAGTGCTGCCTGCAACACTGTCCCTGCCTCAGAGAATTCCCACACCACCCCACAATTTGAGGAGGGCAGGGAGAGTCTGCGGGTGCTTTGAGTTGTGACGCCACAGGTCCGAGACAGCAGGGCAGGTGGTAGGGCAGCTGGGTGACAAATCCAACAGGGCACTGGGGCCGAAGCCCTGGCCAACATCGCAAGAATCCTTGGGCCATATGAACAAACCCAGGGACAAATGGGCCAGGTTCTGGAAGAAGTGTGTGAGGTCTGCCTGCTGTTGAGGTCCATGGACATGCATGTGGGCCAAATCGTAGACCTCTTGGGCCAGCTTGTGGGTGTTCTGAGGGACAGGCCTTCGGTCCAAAGGACAGCTCAACCTCCCTCCAGTGGCCCACAGGATGACAGTTCTACCACCTCACCTGCGGCCACAGAGGAGGGTGTGCTGGAACAGGATGAGTCCTCAGACATCCCTGGCACAGACATGGTAGCAGTGGCGGCTCCTCCATGGGGCAAATGGGCGCCGCCCCCCTGCTTTCTCGCCGTGCGAGAAGGCAGAAACAAATGGTAGTTATAACTACCATTTGTTTCTGCCTTCTCGCACGCGAGAAAGCAGAATTTCCTGGTTTAAAGTGGGCGGTGTGTTACTCGAGGGCAGAGGGGAGTGGCTTGGGGGAGTGGCTTGCCCACTGTTGTTAATACTGACTGTTTGGGCAGCCTGAGGCCGCCCAAACAGACAGTATTACCAACAGTGAAAAAGCCACTCCCCCAAGCCACTCCCCCCTGCCCTCGAGTAACACCACCCACTCACTCTCCCTGTTCTCTCTGTATGCTGCAGCAGCAGCATACAGAGAGAAAATGACGTAGGTGGGGGCAGCCGGCCGCACCAATCAAGAACGCGGTGGTGGAGGGGAGGGAGGCTGCCTGATGACGTGCTGGGACTTGAATACCAGGACGGCGGGAGTCGGGACTCGGGACGGAGTCTCCAGAGAACAGACGGTAAGTGTACTTTATTTTATATATATTCTATATAGGCCTCTGTGAAATTCTAAAAACTTGTTTCAAAACCCCTCCCGCCTCCCCCCTCATCCCCTCAGGTTGTCGCGACCCCATTTGCAAACCCCCCCCCCAACCCGCCCGTAAAGCCGGCCGCGACTTATCATTGTTGTTTTCTTTTGTTTAATAAGTGCCAGCATGAAAGACTCGGAATGCACAGAAGGATTTGATAATATCCCAAAACAGCCTAATTCACTCTGGGTGTGGTACTTTTAGTTTAAACTAATTGCCGCAAACATTTATGACTTTCATTCCATTGTTCCAAGGCCAGAACCGGAAATAGAATTGCTCTGATGACATATCTCTGATGAAATGGAATGCGGCAACCTAGTAAGCAAGCAAAGGAGCTCTGCGCAAGGTAGGAGGTGGAGGACTCGTGATTTTGAGCAGGGAACAAGACCCAGAGCCATGTGAGGCCTGTTTATTAACCGTGCTAGAGAGTTGTGCTTTGAAGGGGTTCAGCTTCTTTCTGAAATGGAGGACTGAAGAAACGCAGCTATTAATAAATTGTTATATAAAGAGAGCGTTGTACAGTGTTTTATTTTTTCTAAGCACTATGAATAAGAATTAGTGTTATCATTTTATTGGCACTGAGTTTTCCTACCTTGGGAGGATGGATGGCTGTATTGGCCTTGTGATCTTTCTGCAAAGCTTGGGAAGGCTTGATTCCTGGTGTTTTCCTTCTTGCACTTTTTAGGTCGAAATTACCAAGCAGTGCTGCTGTCTGGTTGCAAAGACATATCAGGAACATGTAACTTTTGTAAAGCGCTCTGATACCCTCATCGGGTCAAGTTCGCGCTATATAAAACCTAAATAAAGAATATCAAAGTCAAGCTGAGCAGTTCGAGTTGCTGCCCTAGGACCCTGGATACCTAGGCTTGAATCCTGGCCTCGGCGCTAGACAACATTGTGTGATTCTTGGCAAATCACTTGATCTCCATGAGTCCAAATAGGTGTAAAATGTATTTGTGTTATCCCCATGTGATGTACACGATCTTGTACATGTGCAACGCCTTTTTTGCTTCACAGTTAGGTTTGCGCTGTATAAAGAATAATTCCTACATTCATAAAACAAGTGTTGCAAAGCGAGACCGACTGGCTTTGCCGGTGCTTGTTACTAATGCCAGAAAGCAGGGAGGTGGAGCTGCTGTCAACCAGATTTGGCCTCTGACTTGCAAGTTGACTGTAGGGATGAGATCTCGCGCAGTCGAAGGGTTTTGCACGTGCAGTGAGTGAAGATGACGCAGTTTGACTAGTGCCCTGTGACCAGTCGGGTTGCGTGCACCTTTCTTAAACTTGCCTTCAGGATTTATGTGTTTGGGATTCAGTTTTTGGTTGTGCGATACTACGGTGTCAGGGGAGGGGGTGGGGGGGACCATTGTTTACATGGCTGGAAACATCTTCATTACGCCTCACTAGTTCCAAATTCCACCAGCCGCCACTGCATGGTAGATTATCATATCTGCTTAGCATACCACTTGCACATTGATGGAATGGAAATGCTTCCTGTTCCTATAGATGTGCTCATGTGCCTCTGATGGAACCAGGCCAACATGTGTGCAGTCAATGGCACCAGCAACATTAGGAATGTGGCCAAGGTCATACAATTTACCCTTCACAGCTGCCAATTCTTGCCTGCTAGGGAAATGGATGTAGCTGTCCTTGTAGGTCACCGTAGCAGACAGGACATCACGTAGCAACATGCTGAACATTTGTTGAGATATCCCACCTGCGCCGGACACCGTGTACTGGAATGATCTAGTTGCAAAGAAATGCAGGGCCGCCATCACCTTACGCGTTGGTGTCAAAGCAGTCGGATAGGTTCTGTGAGGCCTCAGATGTGGCTCCAACTGACTATATAGGTCTTGAAGGGTAGGTCGATCCAAATGGAATTTTTGTATGATGTCCTCATCCTCCATGTCTGCAAGCAAAGTGAATGGACGATGCACATTTTGTCGCCTCTTAGGTGAGATGAAAGGGGACACATGTCAATTCAATTCTCCTCTGAGATGTGTTGAACACCTTACGTTTTGACTGACACAGCGCCAACAATGACTGGCATGAAACTACAGCTTACAGCTCAAGTAACATGTAGGGAAACCTTGATCTAAACTAGTCATACACTTGTCCAGTATCCACACAGTGAGTACCCCCAAAAACAGATTCAGACTATGTGAATGCCAAAAGGTACATTTCAACACCTTGTGTCACCAGCTCTGAGAGTAGTTGACCCAGCACATGTGTGAAACAGCAAAACTGCTGGCTTCTACGTAGCTGCTGCACCTGTCACACCTTCTTGCGTAAGTCGGACAGGGCACACATTAACAACACAATGTGCACAGTGTGTGCATAAAGATCAAGTATGTACATGAGCTCAGCAATGTACACAGCGAAGTAGGAACATTATGTAGTCAGACCTTCATTTCTGTGTATTGCTTAGCCATCTCACACATTGACATGTGTACATATTTGAGAGTCCATCACACCACAGATCTGTGTACATGCACAACAGTAACATAAGTAACATGTAAATGAGTACATGCCAATGCATGTAATCCTGTGCACTGACATGGCATGTGTAGTCATCAGTGAGTTAAATGTTATACCAGCATTGGTTTGAACGATCTGGTGGCATGATTCATAGCAAGAGTCTACTGTTCAATGTTGAGAACTGGCCATTGCTACAGCATGATGTACCCATGGGTGCCGTAAGCGTGCACCGCCACCACAATCACGGCCATGGGCAAGCTGCCAAATCGCTGTAGCGACCGCCTGGGCCGACCAGCTGCTCTGCGTCATTATCCTGACGCTGCTCGTGGGGTAGGTGCATCGGCTTGGACTGCTGCCGCCAAAGGTACCATACCTCCCCAGCCGGTCCCACGGGAGCAGACTGAGAGGTCCATCAGGGAACCTGTTTAGGGTATTCACACTGCAGCAGGACCGACTGGCCTGCATTCTGGTATTACTGACTAATCAAGGTCGTATACCTACCTGCAAGTTTTTGACCCTTCACTTTTGTATAAAAAAATTTCACTACATTTTTCACTGTGTGGTACGATCTTACTAGGTCCTGAAGAATTGCCATCAGGCAAGAAACATGTTGACCAATAATTGAGGGTAGCAGTCCAATTTACTCTAAGAGTGTTAGGGTAACTGTCTCTCCCCTCCCACACCACCTTCCTTTGTTTTTAACCAAGGGAGTCTACCACGAGAATAAATTCAGTGTGTGGACTGACTCACCTTTTTAGGGCTCGGGCCTACGTCACACGAAGTGGGGCGGGGCTTCCGAGCTCTAATGTTATAAAAAAAAAAAAGTTCAGAAAGGGCTGTGGGCTGCCGCATTCCAGAAAGCGCGCGTTTTTTGCGTGTGGTATTCTGCCATGTGAATGGTAATTGGTCCAGGCAAGGCTGTGTTTAAGTAAGGCAGCACGCCATAGGGCTTTGGAATTTTTGCAATGTCCACTTCCTGCATAAAGTGTTCGGACACGCGCAGAAGAATACATAAATCCTCAATTACCAGCTGTCCGAGGTGCCGGTAATTGAAGGCAGATGGTGCTGGGAGCGTGTGCACTGCTGTGTTTTTTTTCCCTTGAGCTCTGTGTGCACGCCGGCAAACCCGCGCCTGCTCTTTGACTGAGGTAGGCTAAACAAGCATTGGCAAAGCAAATAGGACTCTCCTATACAAAATCTGTTGGTTTTGTCAGGGATATGTTTAGCCATGTTGTACAGCAGCCTGGCTGCTATGCAGCACAGCTGAAAGTAAAAAAACAAACAAAGTGCTTTGATAAGCACTCGTGCCCACTCACCCGAACTCAAACTTTTAATGTCAAAATAGAAGATCACTTTAATTTACTGCCCTCATAACAGACCCCTTGCAGTAGCTCTCGTTGTCCTCTTACCAGATCCCTTGCATCTTCCCAGCTATTGCCAGATTCCTCACTCGCTCCCTGTCTCGTCACCATGACTCACTCTCTCCAGCCTTTCATAAAAAAAACACTCCACCTCGCTTTCCTCTCACTGGGAGCCTCACATTTACTCTCACAGTCCGGTTACCATATTCCTACTGCCGTTGTACCAGATCACTCATTGTACTATCATTCAGTGTCCTATCATTAGAGACTTGCTTCACCCTAATGTTCATACCAGTTTTTCAAACTCATTCCTAGTGTCCTATTACCAGATCACTCACTCACTGCCCAAGCAGACACTGGTACATCGTCCTGTGACCAATGTCAACAGTTCCCTTTCACACAAAGCCTTCGCAGATCCCATGCATTCACTTCCCCCTCACACCTTTTCCCACAGCTCCTGCTTCTCATACAAGCCTAGCCACTGATTTCTTGCACTAACAGCCTTCTCCTTTTCACGCACACTTCACTCCTGCTTCATTTCCCTTTTATTTTTCTGCCCCAATGCATTTCGTTCACTCATTTAACAGAATTATATTGTTTTTCCCTACAAAGGGAAGGCCTCCTTTACTTTGTAAAGAAGATATGGTTTATCTTGTAAGCAGGTATCTAAAAAAAAATGGGTGCTGCTCTCAGAAATACATTACTTTCAAAATCGCATGTACAAATTGCATGACCTTTATATACAGAGCTCAGTGTGAACGATGTCGCTTGTACACACCCAACCATACACACCCAACCATACACACCCAACCATACACACCCAACCATACACACCCAACCGCACACACCCACACAACCGCACACACACCCACACACAACCGCACACACCCGCACACAACCGCACACAACCGCACACAACCGCACACAACCGCACACACCCACACAACCGCACACACACACACACACAACCGCACACACACACACAACCGCACACACACACAACCGCACACACACACAACCGCACACACACAACCGCACGCACGCACACACACAACCGCACACACAACCGCATGCCCACGCACACAACCCCACGCACACACCCACACAACCACACGCCCACGCACACACAACCACACGCCCACGCACACACCCACACAACCACACGCCCACACACACAACCACACGCCCACGCACACACCCACACACACTCAACCACACACACTCAACCACACACACACAACCACACACACACTCAACCACACACACACACACTCAACCACACACACACACTCAACCACACACACACTCAACCACACACACACACTCAACCACACACACACTCAACCCCACAACCAACCGCACACGCACACACCCACGCTACTACACACACACGCATGCTACTACACACACACACGCTACTACACACACACGCTACTACACACACACACGCTACTACACACACACACACACACTACTACACACACACAACTACACACACAACTACACACGCGCACACCACCATCCGGCAGTGCACGCTTTCACCAAGCGCACACCGCCACACACATCACCACACACATCACCACACACACCACCACACACACCACCACACACATCACCACACCACCACACACACACCACCACACACACACACACCACTACACACACACACACCACCACACACACCACCACCACCACACACCACCACACACACACACACACACACACCACCACACACACACACACACCACCACCACACACACACACCACCACCACCACACACACAAACACACACACCACCACCACACACACAAACACACACACCACCACACACACACCACCACACACCCACAGAGTAGTGAGGGCAGAGTGCAGAGTAGTGAGGGCAGAGTAGTGAGTGCAGAGTAGTGAGTGCAGAGTAGTGAGGGCAGAGTAGTGAGGGCAGAGTGCAGAGTAGTGAGGGCAGAGTAGTGAGTGCAGAGTAGTGAGGGCAGAGCAGTGAGGGCAGAGTAGTGAGGGCAGAGTAGTGAGGGCAGAGTAGTGAGGGCAGAGTAGTGAGGGCAGAGTAGGGAGTGCAGAGTAGGGAGTGCAGAGTAGGGAGTGCAGAGTAGGGAGTGCAGAGTAGGGAGTGCAGAGTAGGGAGTGCAGAGTGCAGAGTAGTGAGGGCAGAGTAGTGAGTGCAGAGTAGTGAGGGCAGAGTGCAGAGTAGTGAGGGCAGAGTAGTGAGGGCAGAGTAGTGAGGGCAGAGTAGTGAGGGCAGAGTAGTGAGGGCAGAGTAGTGAGGGCAGAGTAGTGAGTGCAGAGTAGGGAGTGCAGAGTAGGGAGTGCAGAGTAGGGAGGGCAGAGTAGGGAGGGCAGAGTAGGGAGGGCAGAGTAGTGAGGGCAGAGTAGTGAGGGCAGAGTAGTGAGGGCAGAGTAGTGGGGGCAGAGTAGTGAGGGCAGAGTAGTGAGGGCAGAGTAGTGAGGGCAGAGTAGTGAGGGCAGAGTAGGGAGGGCAGAGTAGTGAGGGCAGAGGGCAGAGTAGTGAGGGCAGAGGGCAGAGTAGTGAGGGCAGAGTAGTGAGGGCAGAGTAGTGAGGGCAGAGTAGTGAGGGCAGAGTAGGGAGGGCCGAGTAGGGAGGGCCGAGTAGGGAGGGCCGAGTAGGGAGGGCCGAGTAGGGAGGGCAGAGTAGGGAGGGCAGAGTAGGGAGGGCAGAGTAGGGAGTGCAGAGTAGGGAGTGCAGAGTAGGGAGAGGAGAAGTGAGTAGTGACTAGAGTAGTGAGTAGTGAGTAGTGAGTAGTGAGTAGAGTAGTGAGTAGAGTAGTGAGTAGAGTAGTGAGTAGTGAGTTGAGTAGTGAGTAGTGAGTTGAGTTGTGAGTTGAGTTGTGAGTAGTGAGTTGAGTAGTGAGTAGAGTAGTGAGTAGTGAGTAGAGTAGTGAGTAGAGTAGTGAGTAGTGAGTAGAGTAGTGAGTAGTGAGTAGAGTAGTGAGTAGTGAGTGCAGAGTAGTGAGTAGAGTAGTGAGTAGAGTAGTGAGTAGAGTAGTGAGTAGTTAGGGCAGAGTAGTGAGTAGAGTAGTGAGTAGTGAGTAGAGTAGTGAGTAGTGAGCAGAGTAGTGAGTAGTGAGTGCAGAGTAGTGAGTAGTGAGTAGAGTAGTGAGTAGAGTAGTGAGGTGAGTAGTGAGTAGAGTAGTGAGTAGAGTAGTGAGTAGTGTAGTGAGGTGAGTAGTGAGTAGAGTAGTGAGTAGTGAGCAGAGTAGTGAGTAGTGAGTGCAGAGTAGTGAGTAGTGAGTGCAGAGTAGTGAGTAGTGAGTAGAAAGTAGTGAGTAGAGTAGTGAGTAGAGTAGTGAGTAGAGTAGTGAGTAGAGTAGTGGGTAGAGTAGTGAGTAGAGTAGTGAGTAGAGTAGTGAGTAGTGTAGTGAGTAGTGAGTGCAGAGTAGTGAGTAGAGTAGTGAGTAGTGAGTAGAGTAGTGAGGTGAGTAGAGTAGTGAGTAGTGAGTGCAGAGTAGTGAGTAGAGAAGTGAGTAGTGTAGTGAGGTGAGTAGTGAGTAGAGTAGTGAGTAGTGAGCAGAGTAGTGAGTAGTGAGTGCAGAGTAGTGAGTAGTGAGTGCAGAGTAGTGAGTAGTGAGTAGAAAGTAGTGAGTAGAGTAGTGAGTAGAGTAGTGAGTAGAGTAGTGAGTAGAGTAGTGGGTAGAGTAGTGAGTAGAGTAGTGAGTAGAGTAGTGAGTAGAGTAGTGAGTGCAGAGTAGTGAGTAGAGTAGTGAGTAGAGTAGTGAGTAGTGAGTGCAGAGTAGTGAGTAGAGTAGTGAGTAGTGAGTAGAGTAGTGAGGTGAGTAGAGTAGTGAGTAGTGAGTGCAGAGTAGTGAGTAGAGAAGTGAGTAGTGAGTAGAGTAGTGAGTAGTGAGTAGAGTAGTGAGTAGTGAGTGCAGAGTAGTGAGTATAGTAGTCAGTAGTGAGTAGAGTAGTGAGTAGAGTAGTGAGGTGAGTAGAGTAGTGAGTAAAGTAGTGAGTGCAGAGTAGTGAGTAGAGAAGTGAGTAGTGAGTAGAGAAGTGAGTAGTGAGTAGAGTAGTGAGTAGTGAGTAGAGTAGTGAGTAGTGAGTAGAGTAGTGAGTAGTGAGTAGAGAGTAAAGTAGTGAGTGCAGAGTAGTGAGTAGAGAAGTGAGTAGTGAGTAGAGAGTAAAGTAGTGAGTGCAGAGTAGTGAGTAGAGAAGTGAGTAGTGAGTAGAGTAGTGAGTAGTGAGTGCAGAGTAGTGAGTGGAGAGTAGTGAGTAGAGTAGTGAGTAGTGAGCAGAGTAGTGAGTAGTGAGTGCAGAGTAGTGAGTAGAGTAGTGAGTAGAGTAGTGAGTAGAGTAGTGAGTAGTGAGTAGAGTAGTGAGTAGTGAGTAGAGTAGTGAGTAGAGTAGTGAGTAGAGTACTGAGTAGAGTAGTGAGTAGAGTAGTGAGTAGTGAGTGCAGAGTAGTGAGTAGTGAGTGCACTAGTGAGTAGTGAGTAGAGTAGTGAGTAGAGTACTGAGTAGAGTAGTGGGTAGAGTAGTGAGTAGTGAGTGCAGAGTAGTGAGTAGTGAGTGCAGAGTAGTGAGTAGAGTAGTGAGTAGAGTAGTGAGTAGAGTAGTGAGTAGAGTAGTGAGTAGTGAGTAGTGAGTAGAGTAGTGAGTAGTGAGTGCAGAGTAGTGAGTAGTGAGTGCAGAGTAGTGAGTAGAGTAGTGAGTAGAGTAGTGAGTAGTTAGTGCAGAGTAGAGAGTAGAGTAGTGAGTAGTGAGTAGAGTAGTGAGTAGTGAGCAGAGTAGTGAGTGCAGAGTAGTGAGTAGAGTAGTGAGTAGTGAGTAGAGAGTAAAGTAGTGAGTGCAGAGTAGTGAGTAGAGAAGTGAGTAGTGAGTAGAGAGTAAAGTAGTGAGTGCAGAGTAGTGAGTAGAGAAGTGAGTAGTGAGTAGAGTAGTGAGTAGTGAGTGCAGAGTAGTGAGTGGAGAGTAGTGAGTAGAGTAGTGAGGTGAGTAGTGAGTAGAGTAGTGAGTAGTGAGCAGAGTAGTGAGTAGTGAGTGCAGAGTAGTGAGTAGTGAGTAGAGTAGTGAGTAGTGAGTAGAAAGTAGTGAGTAGAGTAGTGAGTAGAGTAGTGAGTAGAGTAGTGAGTAGAGTAGTGGGTAGAGTAGTGGGTAGAGTAGTGAGTAGAGTAGTGGGTAGAGTAGTGAGTAGAGTAGTGAGTAGAGTAGTGAGTGCAGAGTAGTGAGTAGAGTAGTGAGTAGAGTAGTGAGTAGTGAGTGCAGAGTAGTGAGTAGAGTAGTGAGTAGTGAGTAGAGTAGTGAGTAGAGTAGTGAGGTGAGTAGTGAGTAGAGTAGTGAGTAGTGAGCAGAGTAGTGAGTAGTGAGTGCAGAGTAGTGAGTAGTGAGTAGAGTAGTGAGTAGTGAGTAGAAAGTAGTGAGTAGAGTAGTGAGTAGAGTAGTGAGTAGTGAGTAGAGTAGTGAGTAGAGTAGTGGGTAGAGTAGTGAGTAGAGTAGTGGGTAGAGTAGTGAGTAGAGTAGTGAGTAGAGTAGTGAGTAGTGAGTAGAGTAGTGAGTAGAGTAGTGAGTAGAGTAGTGAGTAGAGTAGTGGGTAGAGTAGTGAGTAGAGTAGTGAGTAGAGTAGTGAGTAGAGTAGTGAGTGCAGAGTAGTGAGTAGTGAGTAGAGTAGTGAGTAGAGTAGTGAGTAGTGAGTGCAGAGTAGTGAGTAGAGTAGTGAGTAGTGAGTAGAGTAGTGAGTAGAGTAGTGAGGTGAGTAGAGTAGTGAGTAGTGAGTGCAGAGTAGTGAGTAGAGAAGTGAGTAGTGTAGTGAGGTGAGTAGTGAGTAGAGTAGTGAGTAGTGAGCAGAGTAGTGAGTAGTGAGTGCAGAATAGTGAGTAGTGAGTGCAGAGTAGTGAGTAGTGAGTAGAAAGTAGTGAGTAGAGTAGTGAGTAGAGTAGTGAGTAGAGTAGTGAGTAGAGTAGTGGGTAGAGTAGTGAGTAGAGTAGTGACTAGAGTAGTGAGTAGAGTAGTGAGTAGAGTAGTGAGTGCAGAGTAGTGAGTAGTGAGTAGAGTAGTGAGTAGAGTAGTGAGTAGTGAGTGCAGAGTAGTGAGTAGAGTAGTGAGTAGTGAGTAGAGTAGTGAGTAGAGTAGTGAGGTGAGTAGAGTAGTGAGTAGTGAGTGCAGAGTAGTGAGTAGAGAAGTGAGTAGTGAGTAGAGTAGTGAGTAGTGAGTAGAGTAGTGAGTAGTGAGTAGAGTAGTGAGGTGAGTAGTGAGTAGTGAGTGCAGAGTAGTGAGTATAGTAGTCAGTAGTGCGTAGAGTAGTGAGTAGAGTAGTGAGGTGAGTAGAGTAGTGAGTAAAGTAGTGAGTGCAGAGTAGTGAGTAGAGAAGTGAGTAGTGAGTAGAGAAGTGAGTAGTGAGTAGAGTAGTGAGTAGTGAGTAGAGTAGTGAGTAGTGAGTAGTGAGTAGAGAGTAAAGTAGTGAGTGCAGAGTAGTGAGTAGAGAAGTGAGTAGTGAGTAGAGAGTAAAGTAGTGAGTGCAGAGTAGTGAGTAGAGAAGTGAGTAGTGAGTAGAGTAGTGAGTAGTGAGTGCAGAGTAGTGAGTAGAGAGTAGTGAGTAGAGTAGTGAGTAGTGAGCAGAGTAGTGAGTAGTGAGTGCAGAGTAGTGAGTAGAGTAGTGAGTAGAGTAGTGAGTAGAGTAGTGAGTAGTGAGTAGTGAGTAGAGTAGTGAGTAGTGAGTAGAGTAGTGAGTAGAGTAGTGAGTAGAGTAGTGAGTAGAGTAGTGAGTAGAGTAGTGAGTAGTGAGTGCAGAGTAGTGAGTAGTGAGTGCAGTAGTGAGTAGAGTAGTGAGTAGAGTAGTGAGTGCAGAGTAGTGAGTAGTGAGTGCAGAGTAGTGAGTAGAGTAGTGAGTAGAGTAGTGAGTAGAGTAGTGAGTAGAGTAGTGAGCAGTGAGTAGTGAGTAGAGTAGTGAGTAGTGAGTGCAGAGTAGTGAGTAGTGAGTGCAGAGTAGTGAGTAGAGTAGTGAGTAGTTAGTGCAGAGTAGTGAGTAGAGTAGTGAGTAGTGAGTAGAGTAGTGAGTAGTGAGCAGAGTAGTGAGTGCAGAGTAGTGAGTAGTGAGTAGAGTAGTGAGTAGAGTAGTGAGTAGAGTAGTGAGTAGAGTAGTGAGTAGAGTAGTGAGGTGAGTAGTGAGGTGAGTAGTGAGTAGAGTAGTGAGTAGTGAGCAGAGTAGTGAGTAGTGAGTGCAGAGTAGTGAGTAGTGAGTAGAGTAGTGAGTAGTGAGTAAAAAGTAGTGAGTAGAGTAGTGAGTAGAGTAGTGAGTAGTGAGTAGAGTAGTGAGTAGAGTAGTGGGTAGAGTAGTGGGTAGAGTAGTGAGTAGAGTAGTGGGTAGAGTAGTGAGTAGAGTAGTGAGTAGAGTAGTGAGTGCAGAGTAGTGAGTAGTGAGTAGAGTAGTGAGTAGAGTAGTGAGTAGTGAGTGCAGAGTAGTGAGTAGAGTAGTGAGTAGAGTAGTGAGTAGAGTAGTGAGGTGAATAGTGAGTAGTGAGCAGAGTAGTGAGTAGTGAGTGCAGAGTAGTGAGTAGTGAGTAGAGTAGTGAGTAGTGAGTAGAAAGTAGTGAGTAGAGTAGTGAGTAGAGTAGTGAGTAGTGAGTAGAGTAGTGAGTAGAGTTGTGAGTAGAGTAGTGGGTAGAGTAGTGGGTAGAGTAGTGAGTAGAGTAGTGAGTAGAGTAGTGAGGTGAGTAGTGAGTAGAGTAGTGAGTAGTGAGCAGAGTAGTGAGTAGTGAGTGCAGAGTAGTGAGTAGTGAGTAGAGTAGTGAGTAGTGAGTAGAAAGTAGTGAGTAGAGTAGTGAGTAGAGTAGTGAGTAGTGAGTAGTGAGTAGAGTAATGAGTAGAGTAGTGGGTAGAGTAGTGGGTAGAGTAGTGAGTAGAGTAGTGGGTAGAGTAGTGAGTAGAGTAGTGAGTAGAGTAGTGAGTGCAGAGTAGTGAGTAGTGAGTAGAGTAGTGAGTAGAGTAGTGAGTAGTGAGTGCAGAGTAGTGAGTAGAGTAGTGAGTAGTGAGTAGAGTAGTGAGTAGAGTAGTGAGTAGAGTAGTGAGGTGAGTAGTGAGTAGAGTAGTGAGTAGTGAGCAGAGTAGTGAGTAGTGAGTGCAGAGTAGTGAGTAGTGAGTAGAGTAGTGAGTAGTGAGTAGAAAGTAGTGAGTAGAGTAGTGAGTAGAGTAGTGAGTAGTGATTAGAGTAGTGAGTAGAGTAGTGGGTAGAGTAGTGGGTAGTGTAGTGAGTAGAGTAGTGGGTAGAGTAGTGAGTAGAGTAGTGAGTAGAGTAGTGAGTGCAGAGTAGTGAGTAGTGAGTAGAGTAGTGAGTAGAGTAGTGAGTAGTGAGTGCAGAGTAGTGAGTAGAGTAGTGAGTAGTGAGTAGAGTAGTGAGTAGAGTAGTGAGGTGAGTAGAGTAGAGTAGTGAGTAAAGTAGTGAGTGCAAAGAAGTGAGTAGTGAGTAGAGAAGTGAGTAGTGAGTAGAGAAGTGAGTAGTGAGTAGAGTAGTGAGTAGTGAGTAGAGTGGTGAGTAGTGAGTAGTGAGTGCAGAGTAGTGAGTATAGTAGTCAGTAGTGAGTAGAGTAGTGAGTAGAGTAGTGAGGTGAGTAGAGTAGTGAGTAAAGTAGTGAGTGCAGAGTAGTGAGTAGATAAGTGAGTAGTGAGTAGAGTAGTGAGTAGTGAGTAGAGTAGTGAGTAGTGAGTAGAGTAGTGAGTAGTGAGTAGAGTAGTGAGTAGTGAGTAGAGAGTAAAGTAGTGAGTGCAGAGTAGTGAGTAGAGAAGTGAGTAGTGAGTAGAGTAGTGAGTAGTGAGTGCAGAGTAGTGAGTGGAGAGTAGTGAGTAGAGTAGTGAGTAGAGTAGTGAGTAGTGAGTGCAGAGTAGTGAGTAGAGTAGTGAGTAGAGTAGTGAGTAGAGTAGTGAGTAGTGAGTAGAGTAGTGAGTAGTGAGTGCAGAGTAGTGAGTAGTGAGTAGAGTAGAGTAGTGAGTAGGACATCACAGGCAGCAGCTGTGCAAGCTTCTTACACTCACAAGGAGACCACAGGCAGCTGAGTTGCAAGCTTCTCCCTCTCACAAGAAGGACATCACAAACAGCAGCGGTGCAAGCTTCTCACACTCACAAGAAGGACATCACAAACAGCAGCGGTGCAAGCTTCTCACACTCACAAGGAGACCACAGGCAGCTGAGGTGCAAGCTTCTCCCACTCACAAGAAGGACATCACAAGCAGCAGCGGTGCAAGCTTCTCACACTCACAAGAACGACATCACAGGCAGCAGCAGTGCAAGCTACTTACACTCACAAGGAGACGACAGGCAGCAGAGGTGCAAGCTTCTCACACTCGCAAGAACGACATCACAAGCAGCAGTGGTGCAAGCTTCCCTTACACACTCACAGCAGGTACTGTGCCAAGGCAGCAGCAGCAACAGAGCAAGAGTCCCTTACAAAGAACAGGCACAGCACAGAGATGCACAATGCAATCTTCTCATACTCACAGGCAGCAGCGGTGCAAGCTTCTCACACTCACACGAAGGACATCACAGGCAGCAGCTGTGCAAGCTTGTTACACTCACAAGGATACCACAGGCAGCTGAGGTGCAAGCTTCTCCCACTCACAAGAAGGACATCACAAGCAGCAGCGGTGCAAGCTTCCCTCACACACTCACAGCAGGTACTGTGCCAAGGCAGCAGCAGCAACAGAGCAAGAGTCCCTTATAAAGAACAGGCACAGCACAGAGATGCACAATGCAATCTTCTCATACTCACAGGCAGCAGCTGTGCAAGCTTCTCACACTCACAAGAACGACATCACAGGCAGCAGCAGTGCAAGCTTCTTACACTCACAAGAAGGACATCACAGGCAGCAGCAGTGCAAGCTTCTTACACTCACAAGGAGACCACAGGCAGCAGAGGTGCAAGCTTCTCACACTCACAAGAAGGACAACACAGGCAGTAACGGTGCAATATTCTCACACTCACAAGGAGATCACTGGCAGTACACACCACATGAACACACTCCATAACACATAGCAACAATACATTGGCATTTACAATGCCATTAGCTCAAACTCAAATAAATCCGAGCCCGATTGCATTTCTAATGCTTGTTTAATTCAGCATTCACGTCACGACCACACTCCCCAGGCCCTCTCACACGCATGCACCATATGGCGGGAACAAAAGATCTCCGATAAAGAGCCCCGGTTTCGGGAGCCCGTCAGACATTGCAGCGCCAGTCTGACGAGGAGCAGAGCCCATATGATGAAGCATGACACCTAGCTTGCTGGGTGTGTGAGGGTTCTAGTTCCAACTAGGGGATTCCCCCCACTTACCAGCACACACACCACTCTCCGTCACTCTTCCCGGGGAACTTTTGTACACCCTTTTGTGTCACTAGTCTATAGGACGAGTACACTGGACCCCGTAAAATATTGTCCTATCCTAGTCCCTCCTCTTTGTATTGACATGATATTGCTTAGCCATCTCACACATTGACATGTGTACATATTTGAGAGTCCATCACACCACAGATCTGTGTACATGCACAACAGTAACATAAGTAACATGTAAATGAGTACATGCCAATGCATGTAATCCTGTGCACTGACATGGCATGTGTAGTCATCAGTGAGTTAAATGTTATACCAGCATTGGTTTGAACGATCTGGTGGCATGATTCATAGCAAGAGTCTACTGTTCAATGTTGAGAACTGGCCATTGCTACAGCATGATGCACCCATGGGTGCCGTAAGCGTGCACCGCCACCACAATCACGGCCATGGGCAAGCTGCCAAATCGCTGTAGCGACCGCCTGGGCCTCACGGTGTGACACTGCCAATGCCCATGCCCGTTCAACCAATGGGAACTGCAATTGCGGCAGTGATATACACCTTAGGAAATGGAAGTTGCCGTGCTCTGCCACCACAATCACGCCCATAGGCACCAATGTCAAGCTGCCAAATCACGGTAGCGACTGCCTGGGCCCCGCTAATGCCCATGCCCATTCAACCAATGGGAACCGCAATCGCGGTAGTGATATACACATCGGAAACTGGTGGTTGGCGTGCTACGTTATGACACCGTCAATGCCCATGCTCTTCACAGTAGGCGTGCTCCGCTAACAGGGGGGCCGGTCATTGGATGCAATTAAAAGATGCACGATCGTGATAACGACCGTCCGGTGCCTGCGGTGTGTCACCACCAATGCCCATTCCCTTACAGCCAATGGGAACCGCAATCATAGTAGACAAATGCACTTTTGAAAATCGCGGGAAGCGTGCTCCGCTACCGTGGGGCCGGTCATTGGTCGCATTTGAAAATAGCTGACCTGGAACAGCAATTGCAGCAGCTGAGTACCACTGAAACAACCCCAGGGGTCTATATATGTGTGGGAGAGAGCCACACATTCCACTGCTTCCAGACACTGCTGACTGACACTCTTCACCACCAACTGCTGCTGTTCCTGTCGCCTGGACCCAGTGAAGTCCAGAACTGAGAACATTAGGGCCCATCCCTTTAACACGCTGGAGGTTCTTGTGGATGAGGTGTTCTCACAGTATGGGAGGCTATATTGTGCTCCAGATGTCATGGTAAGTGTTTCAGAGTGGAAGTGAGAGTGCAGGGAGTGCACGCATGAATTTGATCTGCTGCAGTTTGTGCCTGAGAGTATGGGTTTGTGTGATACACTGCCTAGAATGATGTCATAAGGAAAATGGGGTTTGTAGCCTATTTTACACGTTTCCCAGGCTGCCTTTCAGGATGGGAGGTACATGCAGTGTTTTGCAGCCATACAGTCACACTGCTAGGTTGGAACAGACATTGCATGTGCTAATGGATGTTTGAGTTCATGAGGTTTTCACAGGCTCATTTGTGACATTACAAAGACTTTTCGTCCAGAGGGTACTGATGGAAGTGTGTTTTACTTTGTATTGCCTCCATGGATCTGTGAACAGAATGCACAAGAGAGAAATGCCTGAGGGTGACACTATTGGTGGAAGATCCCATATGATACAGCAGATTGTTGTACATCAGAAACATCCCCCTTCTATTCTTTTCATTATGTGTACTGACTCGTATGCGTAGGCACTGTTTGCCCTCTCATATTTTGTACATGCATGTGACTGTTCTGATGTTTCACGTGTAACCTCAGTGTGAGCCCCCATGGCCTGCACAGTTACTGCTCAATTTGACAGGGACCCATCACTGAATGAACAGAGTGAGACATATGTGTCATCTGCCACCCTATTCATCAATGAGCTTTCTTAGGCCTGTGGATTGCACAAGACAGACCTTGTGAGAAGGGTGTGAGAATGTAAGATCATGTCCCTAAATGTGACCTCCATGACACAGGTAGCCATTCACAGGCCAAGGACATTGAGGGGTGTGCATTGTTGGACACAGTGATTCTGCCCTGAAACATCATTTACAATGTGATGTATGTCTTGCTCACTCACAAACAGCATTGCAGATGTGGGCATTCTTCACATTGCTTCATGTCCTGGCCTTATGCATCTGCATGCAATGGTGAGGTACTGTGTCCATACTCATACCTGCATGCATTGGGGTACGATTGTCATATGCTAATGTACTTCGTGTCATGCTGTTTGGCCTCTGCTAAACATATCTAAATAGCTGTGCTAAGTTTGTGCATGCTCCTGTACTGAGACACAGTGGTACATAACCCAGTGTTATTGATATTTCCTCCTCTTGTCTCCCATGCCTGCAGCTTAATGTCCACCAGCGTAAGGCCTTATGGAGGGCCATTGCACACAAGGTGCGGGCTCTGGGTCTCTCCAACCGACGGCAAAAACACACTGTCACAAGAGGTGGGATGACATCTGCCGGATGAGGAAAAACGTGGCAGAGAGGATGCTGGGGCTGCTCCCTCTGACTGGCAGGTTGGCATGCAGGAGCATGATACCATTAATGGCCTGTGTCTTGGCAGTGACACAGCCAGAGCTGGATGGACGTTTGAGAGCCCATCAGCAGCAAGTTGGGGGTGAGTATTCTGCAAAGTGTGGCTTTGGGTGTGAGTAACTGCATGTATTCCAAACCTGAGCCAGTGATGAGCTCTGTGATGTTTCTAGTTTGATGCTATGGCTTGTAAGTGGCCTCTGTGTTGAGTGCAGCTGTTATGCATGTACGCTGCATGTACTTTGAACATTGCATGCTGAGATGTGGCCTTATGGCATCTGCTGCATTAGGGGCGTCATGGACATCACTGGGCAGTGAACAGCAGTGTGCCTCATCTTAGTGTGCTTTCATCGATGTGTGCAGAGCCTGACCTCGAAATTGTGAGAACTACACATCTGACACCAATGTGCAACTGTAGTTGCGCTTCAAAGCACAACATGGTGGGTAGCAGGAGCTTATGGCCATTGCAAAAGGACATTTTGGAGTCTGTATCTATGTTGTCCCCTTAAAGTGACTCCATATGTGACTGTTACAACATGCTGAGATGTACATCATTTTCACCAACAGGCACCTGGGTATGCTTACAGGAATCTATATGTCATGTTACATGGAGGCACAGGCAAGCTATTTGGCTGTGTGAACATCACATGGGTCATTAATGCCAAGTATGCATGCTACCATGCATCTTTTGGTTTTTGCATTAAGGTTGCACATGCAGACTGCACAGGGAGGGTGCAACTTGGGGGTATTATCATCTTGTTTTGGGCGTTGTTTGCGTATGATGTTTGTGAGTATGTCACTGAACTGAACCTACATCTCTGTCTCTTGGAGCATCTACCAAGGGCATAGAAGGACAGGGGACGGACACCAGTGGTGAAGCTTCTGCCATGACTGCTACACATGATCTCACTGACACTGATGTGACCAGCATCTCGGAGAGGGACAGGAGTGCCCTTGAAGAATTACACCCAGAAACACCAACCTCAACGTCATCTGACCCCAGTGATGACTCCTCGATGTTGGCGGGCACAGGGAGTAGGAAATCTGCCTCTTCTTCTACCACGCATCGTCCAGTGCCAACCCTCACAGCTACTTCCACTAGGGCTGCACATGCCCGCAGCAGTAAGAAGGGAAGAGTGTCCTTCACCCAGGCACCACTGCCCCTGCCCCTGTCTCCCCTGCTGCCCTCAGTGTTGAGGCTGTGGACCTTTTGCACCAGCTGTGTGTGGGTCAGACTACTCTCCTGAATGCCTTCCAGTATCATTACAAGAAGTTGGCACAGGTAGTTGCCTTCATGGAGGGCATTCATTCTGACGTGGGTGGGCTACACAAAACTGTCCAGTCTTTGTCCTCCACAGTGACGGTAGCTATTCAGCTGTCACAGGCTAAGAGTCCAGCTCCAGTCCCTTCGGCAACCCCCCCTGCCAGTGGCAACATCTGATAAGAATGACCACACACCACAGCCCTCAGGCTCCAGGTACTACACACGCAGCACACAAAAGCAACATCCCAAGCGGCCCAAAGCACAGACACCATCCTCCAAACAAAAAAGTCACACAGGAGCGCAAAGGCAAAAGCCCTTCAGGTGACACTCAGGTGCATCAAGCCAAGAAGCAGGCCTCAGGATCACATGACTCAAAATCATCCCCATCCAAGTACACTCCCATCCCAAAAGCGGCTCCCAAAGACAGGCAAACAGTTGCAGTGCCTGCTGTGAAGCTGGTGCCTGCAAAGAATCCGCAGAAACAGCCCTCTAAGGCAGATTCACCCACAGCCTCAACTCCCACCCGCACCCCAGTGAAGCTGGGACAGGAGGGCACTGTGGGGGGTTCACCTGGTCAACAGGGGATGGAGTTGAAAAGGCAAGGCTAGGTCAAGCGTACTGCCAGATCCAGCAGATCCACAGAGGGAAAGCCACCACCTGCACCTGATGCACCTTTGTTGGAGAGTGTGCCTGTTGTGCCCACTCCATTTCCCACTCCTACCAAGACGGTTCTGGGCTATCGAATCCCCAACAAGTGGAGAAACAGCCCTCCGCATTCACCCTCACACACAGTGTCTCAGGGCAGCAGGTCTCCGCTTCCACGTTCCACCATGCCACCCATTCCAAGGAACCCTCAGGCTCCAAAGCCACTGATGCCTCAACCTCAGCTGGTCCTCTCTCTCCCAGGTCCAGTCCTCCAACTGGCCCCAACAATCAGCCACCTCCCAGTTCGACTGACAGCCAAGTCTGAGGCAAAGTCCCTCTCCCAAACTTATCCCTCTCACAGCGGTGCCTGGACTGCCCAATGTTATCCTCCTAGTTGTGTTGCTTACCATGGCAGTGTACGGTGTCACCCATTCCCTGTGCAGGTTCTCATGCACATAGGTCCCTCCCTTGAAATATGGACTCACCACTGGGCTTGCTGTCTGTAACTTTGGATGCCCATTCCCTGTGCAGGTTCTCATGCACACATGTCCTTCCTTTGAACTATGGACTGCCCACTGGCCTTGCTGTTTGTAACTCTGGATTCCCATTCTCTGTGCAGGTTTTCATGCACACATGTACCTTCTTTGAACTATGGACTGGCCACTGGCCTTGCTTTTGTCTACTTTGGATGCCTATCTTGGTGATATGTAATAAAGTGGTTAGTCCTGTTGTCTGCTTTGTTAGTGTTGTTGCTAAATAAAAGTGTTTTCTGTATGGGCATGGTTGCTTGTGACAAATGCTCTGTATGCCACTTTAACATACAAGCTTGTTTTTTTTCCAGAGTTTGCCAGTGTTGAAAGGCACTTTAGTTCTTCTTGATTCTGAGGCTTGAGGGTGCAATGATGGGTGTTTGTGATGATCTACTATTAGCATACTCATCATTTGGTCATGTTTGTTAAATTGTATACATGTCATGTTATGATGCAATACCACAAAAGAGGTGAATTCTATCCAAAGGATTACTTGCAGGCTGACCATGGTCCATCATATGTGAGTGATCTTTATTGATGTGTGAACAGCAGTGTTGATGTATGGTCATCTTGTGATGGCCTGTCTTCCTAGTCACATGGGTACATTTGAATGTGTGCACTTGAGTGGTTATAAAGTGTAACGGGGGTGACTTTGTCAGTAGTGTTGATGTGTGTGTGCCCCTGCAATGCCAACTGCACACATGTATGACCCAGAAGATGAGTGGCTGTTGTTTCAATTGTCTGCCATGTGCTTGATATTGTGGGCACATGTAGGAGTTGTAGGTTTGGCACTGAAGAGGAACACCCTGCACAGCACCTCATGTGCTGGACACTAAGCATGGGCGGATTTTGCGAATTGGCAATCCGTGAACTTGCGTATTTACGGATTCGCAATCCGCAAAATCCGCGAACTCTCGCGAATTTGCGGATTTTTTTTTTTTTTGTGTTCGCAAGGGTTTCTGCCAGTTCGCGAGGGTTGTGTACCAGTTCGCAATTGCGAACTTACTTGTCGGCTCGCAACGGCCGCGACTATGTTGTTTCTATGTCTGGTTCATCATCACAGGTTCACAGCACCCTCTGTTTCACCACTGCCACCCTCTGGTACACCCATGCCACCCTCTGGTACATCACTGCCACCCTCTGGTTGGTTTATCACTGTAGATTATGGGGGTGAAAAAAAGCAAGCACACCTGCCCTGCTTCAACTGACATGAATTAATTTGGGGTTGATTAATGTGTCACTGAATTTAAACTTCCAGTCTGGCTGGCACCTGCTTCCTTATCTGTAATTTGCTTTCTGTTGCAGTGCAATTTTTTTTCACAGGACCTTTGTGGCCTACTTGTAGCTATTCTCTGAGCCTGCTGTGAGGGTCAGAGCAGGGTCATAGAATAGTTGCAAGTAGGCAAATGAACTCTGAAGGTGCCCCTCAGGAAGCACTACAGGGAATGGTTACTAATGATAAGATTGAACTTTTGCACCTGCTGGGTGCTTTCAGTTTTGCAAAAATCCAAATATCCAGCAGCATCCACAAAAAGTAATCCTTCCAGGTCAAGATCCAAATCAAAGTGACCAGCACATGAAGAAAGCACTGGGAGGAGCCTGCTGGACAGGAACAGGAAGTTGGAGACTGTGGGGCACTTCCTTCCTCCCCCCCACCCCCCAAAATGGACTCCTTGCAAAGAAAAAGTGCAGGCAAATGTCAAACCTGAGGAGTTATTCTGATAAAAATCATAATTTTCAAGGTTTATGCTGCCTGCTGGTGGATTTCTTGGGCGAAATTGCAAATTTTGCAATCTCGCAATTGCAACATTGTCGCTGCCCGCCGCATCTACATGTTCGCAAGTGTTTACTCCCGCGAAATTGTATAGTATTCTAGTTGGCAAGTGCGACCAAGCAAAAAATCCGCTTCGCACGGATTTTACGGATTTTCGGCAAGTTCGCGAGAGTTCGCGGATTGCGAATTTGCCGAAAATCCGCAAAATCCGCGAGCGGAACGGATTTTACTCTCATGCTTACTGGACACACCTCCTCCTCACACCTACCTTCCACTCATGTGAAGCAAACTGAGTGTAATTACACAATGAAGTCTCACACTGCATATGAACATCCACTGATCTGTTCGCGCTGCCTGTCAAGTCACTCACAAACACCCCACACTGTCACTCTGCCACATACTCATACCATAGGTCAGCAGAAATGGAGGATAATAAATTATGCCAACCAAAAGTGAAGTGGAGAGTGCTGGAAAGCCATGGAGAAAGCC
Organism: Lissotriton helveticus; assembly: GCF_964261635.1. NCBI lineage: Eukaryota > Metazoa > Chordata > Amphibia > Caudata > Salamandridae > Lissotriton > Lissotriton helveticus. The sequence continues at coordinate 1,641,440,570 of NC_136057.1, forward strand.
ACGTAGCATGTGTACATCACATACAAGAGACAGAACATACCACACCACACTTATGCCATCAAATCAGACATGGGTGGCACAGTGAGTGAAATTAAACCAAAGTGACCTCCATGCAACAACTCAGGGAGACATCAAGGCAAGCCATGCATAGGCACAGGAATGATAGGAAGTGTTTTAAGTAAAACAGTGATCAGCCACACATCTGTGTCAACTTACTAGAAATTAACAACAAATATTTTATTTACTTCCCTTTGTAATTCCTTTTATTTTTTCTTTAAAAATATAATTGTTAAAATGTTAAACTGTACAATTAATTTAAAATGATAAAAAATCAATAAAAAAATATATGTGACATCTTTTAATTATACAAAATTTAGGAAAAATGGTGTACACTAAAAGGGTAACATTTTCTATTCCCACTCCACCTTAACCAACATGGGGAAGGTGTTGGTCACTAAAGGGATAACATTTACTATTCCCACTCTAATCTAAACCAACTTGGAGAAGTTGTTGGACACTAAAGGGGTGACATTTACAATTCCCATTCCAGGCTAGAACAACATTGGGGAGGTTTTACATGCTAAAAGAGTGACCTTCACTATTCCCACTCCAATCTGACCCAACTTAAGAAAGGTGATGTACACCAAAGGGGTAACTTTTACTATTCCCACTCCAATCTAAACCAACTTGGGGAAGATGTTAGAGATTAAACCGTTGACATTTACTATTCCCATTCTAACGTAAACCAACTTGACAAAGGTGTTGGACACTAAAAGAGTTACATTTACTATTCTCACTCCAATCTAAACCAACCTGGGGAGTGTTGAACACTAAAAGGTTAACATTTACTATTCCCACTACAATCTAAACCAACTTGGGGAAGGTGTTGAACCCTAAAGGGTTGGCAGTTACTGTTCTACTTCAATCTATACCAACTTAAGGAAAGTGTTAGAGACTCAAGGGGTGACATTTGCTATTCCCACTCCATTCTAAACTAACTTGGGGAAGGGGTAAGACACTAAAAGAATGACATTTACCATTCCCACTCAAATCTAAACCAACTTGAGGAAGGTGTTCAACACTAAAGTGGTAACATTTACTATTCCCACTCCAATCTAAACCAACTTGAGGAAAGTGCTGGACACTAAACAGGTGACATTTATTATTCACACGATAATCTAAACCAATTTGAGGAAGGTGTTGGGCGCTAAAGAGGTGACATTTACTATTCCCACTTCATCCTAAACCAACTTCAGGAAGGTTTTAGACACTAAAGGGGTGGAATGTACCATTTCCACTCCAACCTGAACCAACTTGAAAAAGGAGTTAGACACCAAAGGGGTAACATTTACTATTTTCACTCTAATCTAAACCAATTTGAGGAAGGTGTTGGACACTAAAGAGTAAATTTATTATTCCCACTCCAGTCTAGACAGCTCGAGGAAGGTGTTAGACACTAAAGAAGTAACATTTAATATTCCCACTCCAATCTAAACCAACTTGGGGAAGTTGTTGGAGACCAAAGGGTTAACATTTCTATTCCCTTTCCAATCGAAACCAACTTGGGGAAGGTGATGGCACTAAAGGGGTGACATTTACTATGCCCACTTCAACGTAAACCAACTTGGAGAAGGTGTTGGACACTAAAGGGGTGACATTTACCATTTCTACTTCAATCTAAACTAATTTGGGAAAAGGCATTGAACACTAAAAACTTCAAATATTTTTAAATCCAGTTCACATTAAAACATTTTACCTAAAATATGATCAAACAAAATTATAAAATACAAAATGAATGTTACATATTCTAACATTTCTGAAAATAACGAAATCACAAAAAATATTATATTAACCCCATGCGCGCTGGCTGGATTTTCACGCTGTGCAGGTGAAATAAAGAGTAGGTGGGGTTCGGATGCACCCCGGCCGTCCTCCACACATGCCCACCATGACGTGTGACGGCCGGGGGCCATTCGCAGCACGCAAGGGGTTAAAGCAGACTAATTTAAACTACTAACCAATAAATAAAACATTGAAATAAAAAATTAGATAGCTATATTTTGTAATACAATTCACAATATACTTTTAATATTTCCTACCATTCATACACTTTAAAAAATACAATTACATAGAATTCAAATAACAAAATGATCAATAACAATTTATGGTAACATTTCTTATATTTTTGTATGTAAAACCTTTTGTAAATACATGTTTTGCATTTTTTAAATAATCTTTTATTTTATAATTGTGTTTGCAATTATGACACTTTCATAACAATAAAGTGATATTTGTTACTTAAATACTCAAACAAATCCAGACATACTATTTAATAAAAATGAGAAAAACAGGTAAAATCTTTAAATATTTAAATTTAAAAAATCTCATTAAAAAATATAATAGTTAAAAAATAGAAACTGTAAAAAAGACTATTATATTAAAATACATTATAAAATGCAAAAAATAATTTATGTCTTTTAAAAATATTTACCTTAAAATGTTAATTGTAAATACATATTTTTTTAATCTCCCCACTATTATCCCTTAATAGCCTAACATCCTGCTTCTAAATAAATAATTAAACAATTAATTAAAAACATGAATACAATGTATAATACAAATTAAAAAAAATATAAATGAAATAATTATCAAAAATAAAATAAAAACACATTGAAAAATTATATACACATAGAATAGACAAATACAATATATTACATACCAATTTATTTATTTATTTTGTGTCTTTTATAAAGCACGCAGCTACCCCAACGGGGTGTCCCGGCGCTAAGTGATTGCGGATCTCAAAAAGGGACTAGAGATGGGTGGTTAACGGCAAAACAGGAAGGTTTTCAGAGCGCGGCGAAATTCTTGTTCGGTTTTGCTCATGCGTAGTTTAAAAGGCAGCCTGTTCCACCGCTGGGCCGCGCCTAGTTCAAAAGTTCTTCCTCCAGAGCGAGATTTTTTGAATCTCGGAATGACCAATAGGCCTTTGGAATTGGAGCGTAAGGAGCGTGAATTACAGTAAGGACGAAGAATTGATCTGAGGTGAGCAGATCCATTACCCTGGGTAGAGCGGTAGGCGAGTGTCATTGCCTTGAATTCGATGCGTTTGTTCATGGGGAGCCAATGTAAGTCATGAAGGTAGGAAGAGATGGGGTGTCTCCGGGGGAGACCACCTATCAATCGGGCAGCAGCATTTTGGGCGGGTTGAAGTTTGTGACAAAGGCCAGCTGAAAGTCCTAGGTAAAGTCCATTAGCGTAGTCCAGATGGGAGATGATCAACGCGTGGACTATTGTCTTTCTATGATCACTTGGAAGGTAATTAATCAGTTTTCTTAAAATTTTAATCTTGGAAAAACAGGCAGCTACGACTGATTGGACTTGACAGCTCAAGGATAGCTGTTGGTCCCAGCAAACTCCAAGATTCCTAACTGATTCTTTAGGGCTAGGGGCTGGGCTCAGATCAACCGGCCACCAGATGTTAGGGTCTAAAGGAGATGGTTGATTAAAAACAGCACTTCCGTCTTGGTAGCATTCAGTCTCAAGGAGTTGCAATCCATCCAATGCGCGATGTCTCGGATATAGGATTTGAGGGAATCAAAAGTGATGGAGGGGTTATCAAAGGTAAAAAGCAGCTGAATATCATCCGCATAGGATGTAGTTTTGATGTCAGTTTTAAAAATCATCTCAGCTAGCGGGGAAAAATAGACATTGAAAAGTAAAGGGCTTAATGAAGAGCCCTGGGGGACACCCCATTTCAATGGCTTAGGGGAAGACTTAAAAGGGGGAGTGTGCACTAGTTGAGTGCGGTTAGATAGGAAAGAACTAATCCATTTAAGTACATTGCCCTGGATTCCAATGGATTTCAGACGATCCAGAAGGATTGGATGAGAGACGGTGTCGAATGCTGCTGATAAATCCAGCAGCACCAACACCGCTCGCGATCCTCTATCTAGAGCCCATCGCACGGAGTCGGCCATCTCTATGAGGGCTGACTCCGTGCTGTATCCTCTGCGAAAACCATGTTGGGAATCGTGAAAAAGATCATGGGTCTCAATGAAACTCGCAATTTGCTGATGTGCGAGCCGTTCAAGTATTTTAGCCAGGGTCGGGAGGAGGGATATTGGCCTGTAATTAGCCGGATTACCAGGGTCAGAATTGGCTTTTTTTAAGAGAGGAACAAGGTAGGCTTGTTTCCATTCTTCCGGGTAATGACCTGTGCTAAGGGAAGCGTTCCATATTGTGTTGAGGTGGGGGTTGAGAAGAGGGGCCAAGGCTTTAAATTGTTTTACTGGCCAGGGATCCCCTGGGGATCCAGATCTGCATCTTAGCAGCTCCTGTAAGGAGGCCTCTTCTGATATAATAGCAAAATCAGTGAGGATAGGACCGGGAGTTGTAATATCGGTACAATTCTCAGTATGATCAATAATGTTACTGGTGGGGAATGAGGCCTGTATCTGAGCAATCTTGTCCTCAAAAAATTCGGACAACTGGGAACAAAGTTCTTGAGAAGTACGTTGTTGACGAATCAGAGCCTGAGGGTCAGTAAAGGATCTGACGATAGAGAAAATTTCTCGTGGGGCGTTGCTAGCTTTATTAATTGTCTCCGCTAAGAAACCTCTTTTGTGCTTTATAATTTGTTTTCGGTAATCTTTAAGGGCTTTAAGGTACGCCAATTTGGATTCTGCAGAATACCCAGATCTCCAACGCCTTTCCAAAATTTTACAGAGTGATTTTTGTTGACGTAATTCGTCAGAGTACCAGGGGGCTGCAGGTGAAGCCCTAAAGGTCTTTATTGATCTAAGGGGGGCTAAAGCATCAATTGCATTAGTAATCCAGGTGTTCAAATTGGTGATACAAGAGTCCAAATTGATAGCAGGGGGGGGACTGCTGTCTTTAAGATGCTCTTCCATAGAGGACAAGGAGATTTTACTCCAATTTCTTCCTTGTACTCGTGGAATGGAAATAGGACGGTCTAGGCGGGTCAAACGGATGGAAAAAGGGACTAGACAATGATCTGACCAGATGACTGGAAGAGGGGCTCAGATTATTATATCTGGAAGATTGGAAAGAATTAAATCCAGAGTATGACCTGCCTTGTGGGTGGGATAAGTGACCAACTGTCTATATAGAAGGAAGCCGGAGAAGGATACAGAAGCCGAAAATTTCACGCAAAAAGGAAGCCCATCGATACTGTTGATAGGGTCAAAAGTACCAGATGAGATGGCCCACTTGTTTTTATAGATAATGGCCACCCCGCCCCCCTTTTTACCGCCTTGACGGTTAGCACAAATAATGCTATAGTCCTCTGGGATAGCCAAAGAGATGGCAGGGTTGGTATCTTCCGAGAGCCATGTCTCGGTCAAAAACAAAAGGTCCCAGTCATTATCTCTCGATAATATCCGCCTAGGGGATTTAATAGGGGCACCTAAGGTGTTAAATGAGGAGTCACAGAATGAACATTTGATGTGCCCTCTGTAGAGATCTAGAGGGTTGAGTTGATGGTGGGCACATTCCGAAAGACGCAAGGAAAGTAATGTACTTCGGTTGTAAACGAATCTTACCGGACTTATTTGTCCAGCAGCGTGGATGGCCCCGGCCGCGTTCTGGTCGCGGACAGGCGCAGACGGGCTGGACTTGGGCGTGACTTCGGCACGCTGATGGCGCGCCCGGGAAGGAGGGGACATTTTATGCAATGGGGGGCGTGGGAGGGAAAACAACTAGAACTCCACCCCCAGCCTCGCTCCAATATGGCGGCTCCGCTTCGTTAAGATGCTTCCTGCCTCAGCGCCTTAATCGGCTGAGGGGAAGATTGACAAAGGTCAAGGGAATGTGCAAATATGCAGGCAGATAAAATCAGGGTTCCAAATAAGCAAATACATTTTTTAAAAACTGCGAGCGTCAATGTCCTCGTTGTGTTGTTTCCCGCATCAGCGCCAAAAATTAACACTTAAAAACAATATTACATGCACAGGTTAAGAAGGACACCTTCCATGTGGTGACAACAAGGCCTCTGCAACTTCCTAGTCCTTATTTGGATCCAGCCCACATTAGAGAGTGTTTCCCCTCCGGCCCAGAGGGCAGTTCTCTGATGTCCACCCAGGTACTTAATGATTCACTCAGGACTCTTCATTCTCAACAACAGCAACCCCGTAACCATTGAATACCAAATTGGTGTTCACCCTAGAGTGCCATTCACAGGGCCCCTATGACATCTTAAACAGGGGGAACATTTTAAGGTTATTGAAGGCCATCCCGGAGCTAAGTGACCTGATTTCACGTGACATTGCATCAATTGAGTTTCTCCCCCCCAAGGAGCTCTCAAATACTAGAAACTACATTAGCGACCTTCGTTTCACCAGTCTCCGTGTAGTTAAATCTCTCTAGATCTGAGGCATTCTATTTATGGGCATCAAGATCAGCAAGATCAGCCCCTATAAAGTAATTGGCTACCCAACACGTACCCTGTGAGTCCTTCAGGAAAGAGCCATACTACATTCTAAAAAACACCCTACGGCGCACAATTACAACAATAATTGAATCCAAAGTAGCAACATTTCCGCTCAGGAAACAGCTGGAAATGTTTGCCCTCAATCTTGTCACATGGAAGCTCTAACTCAATTGATCGGCTGACAACCATGCACTCAGTGTCTCTCGCGCTAACACTCTGATCAAGGAATATTAATGGTCTACTTCAGAAATTACAGTCTTCCACCCTTACAGATTTCTTAAAAGGTCATGATATAATAGTCCTGTAGGAAACATGGGCTGAGCCGAATGATCTGATTATGGGATTCATTGAGCATTGCAAGCCGGCCCAGAGAGAGTACAGGTTCAAGTGGCCTGTCTATATATGTCTCAGTAAAATGTAAGGGAACATCCAGCTGATAACAATTCAAGAGCACTGGCTGCAAGGAATTAAAATATGCAATTGGAGATCGTAGTGTCCTGTCTTGTTGGTCAGCACTTATGTCAGCCCAAGTGTAAAGGACAAGAGGTCAAACATTAAACCATTTGATCCTGACCCTGTGCAATCTAATTAGGGATCACCTGCAAGCTGAAGGTATGATAACTGGGGACTTCAAAACCAACCTCTTTCAAGATCACCAGGAGGATCTAGAAGAGATCTCCTTGGGGACCCCTAAGAACATCATTGACCAAAGTAGACCGAGAGGCTACCAATGTTGCCCACTAGGAGAGTCCCTAATCATGCAACTTAACAGCATGGGCTTCAAAGTACTGGAAGGTAGGCTGCCTCAAGATATACCACCAAACTGGTCAAGAACCAACAGAAAAACCTGCTCCTACCTAGACTACCCTATATGGAACACAGAAATGTTATCTTCAGTACAAAGGTTTAGTATTGCCCCACGTATTGAAAGCAGCCATCACCCTCAAATCATTACAATAAATTCATACCTGTCTCAGCATGCCACGGCTACAGTAACCTGTTAAGGAACATATACTAAGAACTTAAAGCACATCAAATGGAGTGAAGCCATCAGTGGCAACATTATGGATGAATGAACTACTTCAGCTGCGCAAATGGTTTCAAGTATTGAAACACCGATCGCTGCATGGATGAGCCTCACTATTCAGGTTCTTGCAAAATGTCCACTTCCAACCCATCTGCATTGCCCCACTAATTCAGCCAATGCATCATAAGTGATTCAGTGTCTAAAGCCTGCCCGTAACATAACCATGAGGAGAGTCAAAAAAGAACCCCAGATCTAAAGAATTTATTGGAGTATTCAAGCTAGCACAGAAAAATGACTGGCAGGCCATTAATGTGGAGAAACTAAGATGCCTAAATCATTTATGGACAACCCTTTTATATGAGAGTTCAAGTTTTGACCTCGACCTGTCAGACAGACAGAGGTGGGACACACGTCATGGCCTGATGCATGCCCCCAGTCCCTGTCACACCTTCTATGCCTGGTGCAAGGGCAGCCCTGTGGGTCCACTCCATGAGTGTTGTTGTTGGGCTTTCACGCCAGCCAACTTCAGGGTCTTGCCTCTGCTGTCCAAGCTGTTCACCTTCTCTGGGTCAAGTAGCACCAGAGGCCAGAGGGTAGATCACAAACTCACTGTACTGTCTTGCATCACTGAATTCTCTCAAACTGGAATTTTGCTCCAAATTCTGCACTGCATTTTCAGGCTGAAGTTGCTGCCTTCATTCAAAGGTGGAAATTGATGGGTTGAAGGGGCTACGGATTGGTGCATCTGTAAAATGAGCATATCATATTAGCATTGGCCAGGCCTATGCCCTATAACAGTTTTGAATGGGTACTCTATGTTATTAATGAAAAGACTGTCAGATCAATGAGGAGTCTTAACAAGTGTTTTAATAGTGTAAGATAACACTGAGTTAAATCTCTTAGAAAATTGGCATCCTTGCCCCCTGCCTCTTGTCATGCCGGAATATGTTTTAATATCTTTTAGGCCTCGACCTATGTCATAGTATGTAGTCCTATCTGTTCGACAATATCAAATGTACATATTTTAGCTTGTATAGTACATTTTACCAGTGTTCTTTATATCTTCCTGTCCACTCCCATTTTTTTGTGCAGTATCAGTAAAGCACTCTTTCACCCAAAAGGGTCTTGTTCACGCTAAATAAAAATCCAAATAAATAAATGCAATCGACTTAGTGGCAGTCTGCTGCTGTACTGTAGTGGCTGGTCCTTGGATGTTGACAGAGAATTCGACATGGTGAAGTGGGAATTTTAATAGCTGGTCTTAGCTAAGACAGGGTTCTCATCAAGCTCACCATGTTTCTCGCAAATATCTATGAATGATGTAAGGCACAACTGATCATAAAAAACAGAGTGACTGGCTTGATCAATATAACTGGGGGAACTTGTAAGCGATGCACACTTTTTCCTCTATTATTTGCCATTTTTATTGAGATGTTGGTGGCTATGATTAGGCAGTCTTCTGAACTACAGGATCCCCATGAACGTACAAAGTACATAGAGAGAAAACTAGGGGCCTCATTTATGAGGTCGTGCGTGAGTTTTGCGCTTCCGATGCGTCACTTTTTGTGACGCATCGGCGGCGTAAAACATGCGTCATGTTGCGCACTATTTACAAAGTGACGCTTCTAAGCAGATGCGTCACTTTGTAAACCCCTGCGCTACATTTTACCTGCGTCAGGTATAATGTATGCAAAGGGGGCGTTCACACGCAAAAAGCCTCGTAATAGTGACGCAGTGAAATCTATGAGATTTCACTGCGTCACTTTTAGGACGCTGGTGCGTCAAAATCTTGCGCCTGCCTCACAGCAGGCGTAAGACTGACGCAAACCCTTTCACATGGGGCTTTCCCCATGTGAAAGGACGCATTGCTGGAGTTGCGTCACTTTTGTGACACACCCCAGCAATGCGTCACTTTTGACCTTACAGATACGTCAGAAATACTGACGTATCTGTAACTCCTTGCAACATGATGCATCATATTATAAATATGACGCATCAATCATGTCGCAGGGAGAGCGCAGTGAAAAGTGACGCATCGCTGTTTTCACGCAGGGATGCGTCACTTTTCATAAATAAGGCCCTAAGATTTTTTTGTTGAAAGGGAAAACATTTCTGATTCCAGATGAATTTGGATTAAACTCAGTTTATCTCCCTGTCAGATAGCATAGGACTCATTTGTGTCGAGAAGTTGCAGACCTAAAATCTCTAAATTAGAAGCCCCCCCCATTGAAACTAAACAAACTTTGAGACTTGGCATAATAAACACATTTTCTTTACTGGAAGGATTCATTCAGTGATGCTAGTCATCCTTTCACAATTTTTACTCCTGGTTCAATCTATTCCAAGCTCTTTTCCTAGGACATTTTTTCCATGTTTTTTCCAATAGCTAATCTCCTTTATGCTGATATTCATCTAGGCTTGTTAAGTAACAAAAATAAGTAGAAAAACGGTGTTGCTCTGTTTTAGGGCCTGATTATGAGTTTGGTGGTGTGGTAGCAGGCTACCATGCAAGCACCCTGCTCCCACACCGCCAAACTTGACCGCCCACCAAATTAGGAGTTTTCTCCTGGTCTGTCAGTCAGTGCTTTGGCGGGCCCAGGCGGTGAGCCTTAGAAAGGCAACGCCATGGGAACGCTAAAGCCCGTTCCTCCATGGCATGGACTGGTACAGTTCATGCCGTGCAGGAACAGGGTGCGTACACACAGGGGGTACACCATTTGTCCCCCTGCATACACCCCATGGCCCTGAGGCAACAGGGGCCCCTTTAGTTTCCTCACCACCACGGTTTTCATGACAGGCTCACTGCCATGAAAACTGTGGTGGTGAGGAAAGTAATAATATGCTTGGAGGTGCCGCAGCAGCACCACCAGCATATTGCGGGCCTCAGACCACTGCAAGGCTGCCAGGGATCGTGGATCCCTGGCGGTAGCAGCGATCCCATGGTAGCTCGACCGTCCAACTCGAAATATGGTGTTTGGACTGCCGGTGTGTCAGTAGCCGCACTGTCACTGTGGGTTTGGTGGTCATAATCAGGCCTCCAAATTTTTTTAATGTAAATTACATGTAATATTTTAAAGGATTTGTTCTTTATCTGCAATTCTCGTTGGAAACTTAGAAATATACCAGTTTGGCATTTGGAATAATCCTAACCTGTCAGAGAGCTTCCCTTTGAACAGGCCAATACAGGGTTACGAGCAGGTGTCATAACGTTGGATCAGCTTATTTTTTCTGTTCATTTAATATCATTTTTTAGGCTAAAGTTGCAGTTCAATATCCCCAGTAATTTCCAGCTAAAGTTGCAGCAATGAAGTTTGTGAGGTACTATACATTAATAAGTCTTCTAAAGTGTTTGAGTTGAGTATTTATCTAATAAGTCCTTAGCAAATCGCACAATAGTGTTTGATACATGTGAATAGCATTTTTGCGTTTGCAAAAGACCAATTTTGAGAAATGGCACATTTTCAAAAGCAAAAATGCTTCATACATGTGGCCCTAAGTTCTTAAAAGTGATAAGAGAGGAACAAGGTAGGCTTGTTTCCATTCTTCCGGGTAATGACCTGTGCTAAGGGAAGCGTTCCATATTGTGTTGAGGTGGGGGTTGAGAAGAGGGGCCAAGGCTTTAAATTGTTTTACTGGCCAGGGATCCCCTGGGGATCCAGATCTGCATCTTAGCAACTCCTGTAAGGAGGCCTCTTCTGATATAATAGCAAAATCAGTGAGGTAGGACCGGGAGTGGTAATATCGGTACAATTCTCAGTATGATCAATAATGTTACTGGTGGGGAATGAGGCCTGTATCTGAGCAATCTTGTCCTCAAAAAATTCTGACAACTGGGAACAAAGTTCTTGAGAAGTACGTTGTTGACTAATCAGAGCCTGAGGGTCAGTAAAGGATCTGACGATAGAGAAAATTTCTCGTGGGGCGTTGCTAGCTTTATTATTTGTCTCCGCTAAGAAACCTCTTTTGTGCTTTATAATTTGTCTTCGGTAATCTTTAAGGGCTTTACGGTACGCCAATTTGGATTCTGCAGAATACCCAGATCTCCAACGCCTTTCCAATATTTTACAGAGTGATTTTTGTTGACGTAATTCGTCAGAGTACCAGGGGGCTGCAGGTGAAGCCCTAAAGGTCTTTATTGATCTAAGGGGGGCTAAAGCATCAATTGCATTAGTAATCCAGGTGTTCAAATTAGTGATACAAGAGTCCAAATTGATAGCAGGGGGGGGACTGCTGTCCTTAAGATGCTCTTCCATAGAGGACAAGGAGATTTTACTCCAATTTCTTCCTTGTACTCGTGGAATGGAAATAGGACGGTCTAGGCGGGTCAAACGGATGGAAAAAGGGACTAGACAATGATCTGACCAGATGACTGGAAGAGGGGCTTAGATTATTATATCTGGAAGATTGGAAAGAATTAAATCCAGAGTATGACCTGCCTTGTGGGTGGGATAAGTGACCAACTGTCTCAGATTACAGGCAGCCAGAGAAGATAGAAAATTAGAGCTGGCTGGACAAGAGAGGTCGTCAATGTGTAAATTGCAATCTCCGAGAACCGAGAAGTTAGCATACCGGGCACAGGACTGGGTGATGTAATCTAAAAGTGCTGGGAGGTAGGAAGGGCTAGAGGAAGGGGGTCTATATAGAAGGAAGCCGGAGAAGGATACAGAAGCCGAAAATTTCACGCAAAAAGAAAGTCCATCGATACTGTTGATAGGGTCAAAAGTCCCAGATGAGATGGCCCACTTGTTTTTATAGATAATGGCCACCCCGCCCCCCTTTTTACCGCCTTGACGGTTAGCACAAATAATGCTATAGTCCTCTGGGATAGCCAAAGAGATGGCAGGGTTGGTATCTTCCGAGAGCCATGTCTCGGTCAAAAACAAAAGGTCCCAGTCATTATCTCTCGATAATATCCGCCTAGGGGATTTAATAGGGGCACCTAAGGTGTTAAATGAGGAGTCACAGAATGAACATTTGATGTGCCCTCTGTAGAGATCTAGAGGGTTGAGTTGATGGTGGGCACATTCCGAAAGACGCAAGGAAAGTAATGTACTTCGGTTGTAAACGAATCTTACCGGACTTATTTGTCCAGCAGCGTGGATGGCCCCGGCCGCGTTCTGGTCGCGGACAGGCGCAGACGGGCTGGACTTGGGCGTGACTTCGGCACGCTGATGGCGCGCCCGGGAAGGAGGGGACATTTTATGCAATGGGGGGCGTGGGAGGGAAAACAACTAGAACTCCACCCCCAGCCTCGCTCCAATATGGCGGCTCCGCTTCGTTAAGATGCTTCCTGCCTCAGCGCCTTAATCGGCTGAGGGGAAGATTGACAAAGGTCAAGGGAATGTGCAAATATGCAGGCAGATAAAATCAGGGTTCCAAATAAGCAAATACATTTTTTTAAAACTGCGAGCGTCAATGTCCTCGTTGTGTTGTTTCCCGCATCAGCGCCAAAAATTAACACTTAAAAACAATATTACATGCACAGGTTAAGAAGGACACCTTCCATGTGGTGACAACAAGGCCTCTGCAACTTCCTAGTCCTTATTTGGATCCAGCCCACATTAGAGAGTGTTTCCCCTCCGGCCCAGAGGGCAGTTCTCTGATGTCCACCCAGGTACTTAATGATTCACTCAGGACTCTTCATTCTCAACAACAGCAACCCCGTAACCATTGAATACCAAATTGGTGTTCACCCTAGAGTGCCATTCACAGGGCCCCTATGACATCTTAAACAGGGGGAACATTTTAAGGTTATTGAAGGCCATCCCGGAGCTAAGTGACCTGATTTCACGTGACATTGCATCAATTGAGTTTCTCCCCCCCAAGGAGCTCTCAAATACTAGAAACTACATTAGCGACCTTCGTTTCACCAGTCTCCGTGTAGTTAAATCTCTCTAGATCTGAGGCATTCTATTTATGGGCATCAAGATCAGCAAGATCAGCCCCTATAAAGTAATTGGCTACCCAACACGTACCCTGTGAGTCCTTCAGGAAAGAGCCATACTACATTCTAAAAAACACCCTACGGCGCACAATTACAACAATAATTGAATCCAAAGTAGCAACATTTCCGCTCAGGAAACAGCTGGAAATGTTTGCCCTCAATCTTGTCACATGGAAGCTCTAACTCAATTGATCGGCTGACAACCATGCACTCAGTGTCTCTCGCGCTAACACTCTGATCAAGGAATATTAATGGTCTACTTCAGAAATTACAGTCTTCCACCCTTACAGATTTCTTAAAAGGTCATGATATAATAGTCCTGTAGGAAACATGGGCTGAGCCGAATGATCTGATTATGGGATTCATTGAGCATTGCAAGCCGGCCCAGAGAGAGTACAGGTTCAAGTGGCCTGTCTATATATGTCTCAGTAAAATGTAAGGGAACATCCAGCTGATAACAATTCAAGAGCACTGGCTGCAAGGAATTAAAATATGCAATTGGAGATCGTAGTGTCCTGTCTTGTTGGTCAGCACTTATGTCAGCCCAAGTGTAAAGGACAAGAGGTCAAACATTAAACCATTTGATCCTGACCCTGTGCAATCTAATTAGGGATCACCTGCAAGCTGAAGGTATGATAACTGGGGACTTCAAAACCAACCTCTTTCAAGATCACCAGGAGGATCTAGAAGAGATCTCCTTGGGGACCCCTAAGAACATCATTGACCAAAGTAGACCGAGAGGCTACCAATGTTGCCCACTAGGAGAGTCCCTAATCATGCAACTTAACAGCATGGGCTTCAAAGTACTGGAAGGTAGGCTGCCTCAAGATATACCACCAAACTGGTCAAGAACCAACAGAAAAACCTGCTCCTACCTAGACTACCCTATATGGAACACAGAAATGTTATCTTCAGTACAAAGGTTTAGTATTGCCCCACGTATTGAAAGCAGCCATCACCCTCAAATCATTACAATAAATTCATACCTGTCTCAGCATGCCACGGCTACAGTAACCTGTTAAGGAACATATACTAAGAACTTAAAGCACATCAAATGGAGTGAAGCCATCAGTGGCAACATTATGGATGAATGAACTACTTCAGCTGTGCAAATAGTTTCAAGTATTGAAACACCGATCGCTGCATGGATGAGCCTCACTATTCAGGTTCTTGCAAAATGTCCACTTCCAACCCATCTGCATTGCCCCACTAATTCAGCCAATGCATCAAAAGTGATTCAGTGTCTAATGCCTGCCCGTAACATGACAATGAGGAGAGTCCAAAAAGAACCCCAGATCTAAAGAATTTATTGGAGTATTCAAGCTAGCACAGAAAAATTACTGGCAGGCCATTAATGTGGAGAAACTAAGATGCCTAAATCATTTATGGACAACCCTTTTATATGAGAGTTCAAGTTTTGACCTCGACCTGTCAGACAGACAGAGGTGGGACACACGTCATGGCCTGATGCATGCCCCCAGTCCCTGTCACACCTTCTATGCCTGGTGCAAGGGCAGCCCTGTGGGTCCACTCCATGAGTGTTGTTGTTGGGCTTTCACGCCAGCCAACTTCAGGGTCTTGCCTCTGCTGTCCAAGCTGTTCACCTTCTCTGGGTCAAGTAGCACCAGAGGCCAGAGGGTAGATCACAAACTCACTGTACTGGCCTGCATCACTGAATTCTCTCAAACTGGAATTTTGCTCCAAATTCTGCACTGCATTTTCAGGCTGAAGTTGCTGCCTTCATTCAAAGGTGGAAATTGATGGGTTGAAGGGGCTACGGATTGGTGCATCGGTAAAATGAGCATATCATATTAGCATTGGCCAGGCCTATGCCCTATAACAGTTTTGAATGGGTACTCTATGTTATTAATGAAAAGACTGTCAGATCAATGAGGAGTCTTAACAAGTGTTTTAATAGTGTAAGATAACACTGAGTTAAATCTCTTAGAAAATTGGCATCCTTGTCCCCTGCCTCTTGTCATGCCGGAATATGTTTTAATATCTTTTAGGCCTCGACCTATGTCATAGTATGTAGTCCTATCTGTTTGCCAATATCAAATGTACATATTTTAGCTTGTATAGTACATTTTACCAGTGTTCTTTATATCTTCCTGTCCACTCCCATTTTTTTGTGCAGTATCAGTAAAGCACTCTTTCACCCAAAAGGGTCTTGTTCACGCTAAATAAAAATCCAAATAAATAAATGCAATCGACTTAGTGGCAGTCTGCTGCTGTACTGTAGTGGCTGGTCCCTGGATGTTGACAGAGCATTCGACATGGTGAAGTGGGAATTTTAATAGCTGGTCTTAGCTAAGACAGGGTTCTCATCAAGCTCACCATGTTTCTCGCAAATATCTATGAATGATGTAAGGCACAACTGATCATAAAAAACAGAGTGACTGGCTTGATCAATATAACTGGGAGAACTTGTAAGCGATGCACACTTTCTCCTCTATTATTTGCCATTTTTATTGAGATGTTGGTGGCTATGATTAGGCAGTCTTCTGAACTACAGGGTCCCCATGAACGTACAAAGTACAGAGAGAGAAAACTAGGGGCCTCATTTATGAGGTCGTGCGTGAGTTTTGCGCTTCCGATGCGTCACTTTTTGTGACGCATCGGCGGCGTAAAACATGCGTTATGTTGCGCACTATTTACAAAGTGACGCTTCTAAGCAGATGCGTCACTTTGTAAACCCCTGCGCTACATTTTACCTGCGTCAGGTATAATGTATGCAAAAGGGGCGTTCACACGCAAAAAGCCTCGTAATAGTGACGCAGTGAAATCTATGACATTTCACTGCGTCACTTTTAGGACGCTGGTGCGTCAAAATCTTGCGCCTGCCTCACAGCAGGCGTAAGACTGACGCAAGCCCTTTCACATGGGGCTTTCCCCATGTGAAAGGACGCATTGCTGGAGTTGCGTCACTTTTGTGACATACCCCAGCAATGCGTGACTTTTGCAGTTACAGATACGTCAGAAATACTGACGTATCTGTAGCTCCTTGCAACATGATGCATCATATTATAAATATGACGCATCAATCATGTCGCAGGGAGAGCGCAGTGAAAAGTGACGCATCGCTGTTTTCACGCAGGGATGCGTCACTTTTCATAAATAAGGCCCTAAGATTTTTTTGTTGAAAGGGAAAACATTTCTGATTCCAGATGAATTTGGATTAAACTCAGTTTATCTCTCTGTCAGATAGCATAGGACTCATTTGTGTCGAGAAGTTGCAGACCTAAAATCTCTAAATTAGAAGCCCCCCCCCCCCCCATTGAAACTAAACAAACTTTGAGACTTGGCATAATAAACACATTTTCTTTACTGGAAGGATTAATTCAGTGATGCTAGTCATCCTTTCACAATTTTTACTCCTGGTTCAATCTATTCCAAGCTCTTTTCCTAGGACATTTTTGTGAATACAACATCAAGGACAAACACGATGTAATAAAGACTTCAATTGAATTGAATATATACGAATGAAGAAACAATCTTTTGATTTTTTGATTTTTTGATTATAATTGAGCTGGTTTAACACAGCAATCTACTAGTGCCCAGGGAGAAAGCTCTACATTGGGTAGGACTGCAACCCATAACATTAGTATCTACACTCCCGGTGGGGAGTGATTCCCAGGAGCACAGCTAAAAACTTTCGATCAGCAAAGAAATTTACGCAGTGCACAACCTATATCGAAAGTCTAAACCTCATTGGTACATTTAATTTATTTGTACGCCCTTAGCATATGGTACTTACTGTCCACAGGGTCTGTATATTAAATGCAACTAATGGGCAGCACCACTCATTGAGCCACCCACTAAAGTAGCCTTTTAAAACATATCTCAGGCCTGTCACAGCAACCTGTAGTGCAGTTTTAAACTGCCATTTCAACCTAGCAAAATTAACCTCTGCCATGTCTAAACCTTCCTTTTTAATACATATAAGTTACCCTCAAGGTAAGCCCTAACCACTCGTAGGGCAGTGTGCATAGTCTTTTAAAAGTAGGATATGTGTAATTAAGTGTTGCATGTCCTGGCAGTGAAAAACTCCAAAAGGCATTTTTAGTGTTGTAAGGCTATCACTCCCATAGACTAACATTGAGTTACCTTATTCTACTTAATTAGAGAGAACTTCAATTTGTGAATAGATCAGAGTTCTTCCACTCTTTGGAATTATGATTTAAAATCCTCTTTAATGGTAATGTTGGATTTTAAGTTATTATTCTAAAAATGTCACTTTTGGAAAGTTGGAATTTTTCTGCCTAAACCAAAATTGCGTTTCAGCGGTGTCCATGGTCACAGGACTGTGAATGGCTCTACTGTGGTACTTTGTGCATTCCTTCCAGAATTGGGGACAAAAGGGCCTTGTGTGTGGAGCACTTCATTTCTCTCCTGTGAAGGATGTCATGGGTTGGATTTACTCAACATTCCTGAGCTTTAAAGGGTACATAACATGCTTTCTGAGGCCTCTCCTGCAACTGCCGAGCTGCCCAGCACCAACTGGACCTGCCTGAGCATGTTATATGGATTATATTTTGTCTCTATTTTAGTTTTCCAGCATTTTTTTGAGATGGTGGTTTGAACATGTTTTTCGCTAACACTACAAAATGCCACTCACACATTTATTATGATTAGACATTGTTGTTCTGTGGTCTGCACTGTTAGTTTCAGGAACACATATTAGAATGTGATGTCCTTGCTTTATTTTGTGCTCGTAGGAGACAACTCCTTTATCCAGACTAAGTAAAGTTGTTTTTCTGCTTCTCTTGCGGAAGAAGATAAGACCTGTGTTTATAACAGCGACCGTTTTGAATTCAGGAGAGAGGCACTTGACATCTGTGTTATCATAGATGATGTGGAGAGCTGTAAATGAGATGCAGCTCCACAGGCCCAGAAATTCATTCTAAGAAGGAAGATAACCGCGCAGGCAGATGCGTATTATCTTGCACACTCAGCTTGAGGGCATTAGTTATTAGACAAAAACCGGCTCCCTGAGATATTACACCAAGGTATGGGGTTAGATCAGTCCAACTGGGTCTGATAGAAGGGTACTCCCACCATGCTCTCACTAGTGTAGGGGTATTAGAGACAGATATGAGTAATATTAGGAATAATCAACAAGGCTGAATTATTTGTATTTCTTACCATTTTAGTAATGCTTATAACAAGGATGTGTCTCATCTGTCAAATAATCATAGTTCATGTTTTATTTACAAGGGTTAGATCTTTTGAATACATATTTGAAAATGTATTATTGTCTCTTCTCTTTGTGAAGTCTTTGGCATGCAAAAGTGATAATCGAAAGGGTTAGATCTGTTTCCATGAATTCTTTGGGAATAAGAGTTGTCATGTTTGAGGCTGCAGACAGCATCTATAACTCAGGAGGTTTAGGAGTTTAGATGCAGTTCTGTGAGCTAGCAGAGCCAACAGTTACTGAAGATATAAGACGATTCAGTCCCTATATTATAAATGTTGTTGATCCAATCCATAGTCCTTCTAAAATTATAGGAACCGTGTAACATGGTGCCACCAACATTTTAGGTTTGGTACCTATTTAATGGTTCTGCTAAGTAGTTTCATGAGTGTGCCCATGGGTCCTGCATTGTCTTTAGACGGAGACCTGCATGGTAATAAGGGTTTAGCCTCCTCAGATTTAATAGGAAGCACATCTTTATTTATTTATGTTGATCAAGCTTGGTCTTTTAAAAGGATAGTCCCCTACAGTGTTCCTTTCTTCAAGATCCATTCATTAAAATAGCAGTTCAGCCATTGAATATTGGTGTTTGTTTTAGACCAGCACTAGCTAATCATTTAAATAGATATGGTCTTGTCAATGGCAGTGGCACACCTTACCTTTGTGGTTGAGGCCCATGAAGTGCATACATGTGAATTTATTTATTTCAAGGATACTATTCCTGCAGTTAATGAAAATTCACAGTCATTTCACATGTATACTGAGGCTGCAGTTGCGGCTGCATATTGACCTTATGAGTATTTAGAAATCCTGTTAACATTTCAGGAACATTACAATTGGTTCCAAGCGCCCTCCCACATACTCAACGGAAATGTTGGGCCGGACTTAGCAGGCTACACACCCTTTATGCATGCAAAAATCCATTAACAAAGCCAGAGATGATTGCTCTCCTAAACCATTTGGTTACGCAATATCAACACCTGATGCAGTTCATAATGCATATTTTAAATACTTCCCCAACAAGGGTTCCTCAAGCTGGACCATGCAGTTAGCTGTGCCCGCAATTACTCCAGTTACTAATAATACTATCACGGGTAAGATTCCAACCAAATGTGATGAAATTGCATTTTGGATAGCATAAAACACAAACCAGCTTGATGTGTTTTTTCCAATACAGAACCCAAAGATAAGTTTAGAATTCTCCCTATGTGCCTTCCACTTCATATGATTCCCCCAGTTGAGGAGTGTAATGCTTCCATCTATACTCTTACTCATGGTACTGCTTCAATTGCTATTGTGCCTGAAATTCTTAAACAGATTCAGACTGAACAGGAAGCGGCCCCTGCCCTGAATTTAGATATGAAACTAATAGGCAATTTTGCCACAGTGTCCTCAATTATTTCAAGTAATATCCGGAGAGACAGCATCTTTAGTGATACACCAACGGTGTGCTTTAGTTCTCGTTGTGGATTAGGAACGCAATCTGCCTAAAATAATTTCTGGAACCTATACTTCTGTAGATTAAGATAGTTTGGGACCCAGGGCTAACAAGCTACAAATTAAAGGCAAGTCAGAAGCCAATAATAGCAAGCAGACACCTGAGTCATCTAAAAACATTGGGATAAAAATAAAGAAAAAGCTTGAACTAATACACAGTCTGGAGTCTTCAGAGAAACTTTATAATTTACGTGGCTGTGATAAAATTAAAATGCCTGATAGGTATCAGTACTCTGATGCAAGTTCTTCTTGTTCCTAGCAGAACTAAACAGACAAGTGGTCAGAGAGAGGGGAGCATGGCAATTGCATACAGGAGTATGTGAAATCAAAGATGGACTCCCCAACATTCCTCTAATGTTAGTCTAACAAAGGACGAAAAACTTCCACAACAAAAAGCTCAATTTAAAATGAAAAAGGGTCGCTGGAATTTCCACTAAAACTGCCAAAAGTGCTTAGAACTCTTCTTCGGAACAAGATGTGGAGGAAAACTCTCCTCAACTATGCAGCAGCGGTCATGATAGTTCGCATTTGAGATTTTCTGGCGGCAAGACCTATTGATGAATATATATTGGGTGAAACTTTAGATAAGTGCCTTAGCCCTCCAGATAGAATTTATGATATGGAAATACAAATTGAGTGCGACATATCGCGTACTGTTATAGTAATATTCTGGCTGCATTTGACTAATGAATACAACGTTTTCTTAGCTGAAATTGATTAGCCACCAGAGTTTTTGTTCGAAATGTTCCACAAGGGTGAGATGTAATAATGCTTTCCTTTTCCATTCTTGTTCCGGAGAAGGTTAAAGCAGCATATGCAGCAGAATGGGCTCTTGCGCAGTCCCCAGCTTTCTATCATAATCAAGCAGGTTGGGATGAAGACTTACCTTATCATGGTGTACCTATAATGTCCAGCCCACAGGTGAAAGCACAATATCATATTAAACACCCAGCTAGGGAGATTCTATCACAAGTTGAAAATCAAGGTGTGATTGAGCCTTGTGTCTCCCCTATGAGTAATCCATTATTGCTAGTGCTTAAACTTGATCATTCTTATTGCAAAGTCTTGCACTATTGACATTTAAAGTTACAAACAGACTTTTGCTATACAGAATTCCCATAGCACTGTACTGTGTTGATAAATAATGTAATTTGTAAAAAATTCAAAATTACATTAAACATTTTCAATGGTCTTTTATGTGGTACCTGAAAGCCAGAATTTGACCTCTTTCTCTGCTTGGGATCAATTCAATTCAGTTCTGTTGACTCCCACAGGGCTATAAGAACAGTCCAGGCCTGTTTGGTGACCAAGTGATGTCAATTTGATAAGAAATTTACTTGGAAGCATTGTCTTATATTGATGACATTTTCATCACAGACAATGATGTAAACATGCATTTGGCCAGGGTGGGTCATAGTGTTTTGGGATTCTATGAATATGGTTATAAATCTAATTTTTAAAAATCTAATATTTCCTTTCTCATTGTCCTATTTTTAGGATATGAGTTATCCGATGAAGGCAAAAGTCTGGCATCGCATTTCTTAGAGAAATGTGATCTATTTTACCCACCAAATACCTTAAAAATGTCCAATCGATAATTCCTCATGTTGAATAACCACTTTTTAAGGACTCACAGTGACCAAAATTGCAATTTTTATAGTCTTTTCCTCCAATTCAGAAACTTGTATTTTGCTCGATTACGGGCATGATAATAAATCTAAACACTTTTATTTCAGTTCAAAAAGTGATTATTCACATTCAACAATTATTTACAGTCGCAAGATTAAACATTAAAAAAATCAAAAATACTGACCACCTGGAGGTCCAGGTCATCGTTTTTCATCTGTACAAAAAAGTATTCAAAATGTCAAATGGATCGTACCTCCTGTTGAATAACCACTTTTTAAAGCATCACAATGACCAAATTCCCATTTTACAGACTTTTCCTCCTATTCAGTAGTTTCTATTTTGACCGATTTCAGACAGGAAAATTACTTTAAACACACTTATTTAATTACAAAAATGGTAATTCACATTCAACAGGTATTTACAATCAAAAGATTAAACATTCAAAAATCACCATTACTGACAATCTGGAGAAAGTTTGTAAGGTCCGGGATCATTGTTTTTCATCAGAAAATAGATTCTTTTAGGTACAGGGGGAGAAGGGAATGGAGGCTAAGGAGGAAAGGTTGTGTTCAGGGCTCGCATTTGATCTATATGGTAATTTTGAAAGATTTGGATGGCTAAATTAAAAATACTTTCATTGAATATATGCGGCCTGAATGATATAAAGAAAAGGCAGAAAGTGGCAGAAGGTTTTAAGCTATCTGCTGCAGATATTATATGTCTCCAGGAGACTCACATTGAGGGGTCACAGCAATACCTATTGAAAACACTTGGATATAGACTTATCTCTGCTACATCTCAGGGGTCACGTACAAGGGGGGTAGCCATTTTGGCAAAAGGAGGGGGGATCCAGTTCTCGAGCTCAATTGCGGATAAATTCGGGCGATATGTGATAACTGAGTGTTGTTAAATAAAGGGGAAAACAAATTGACATTATGCACTGCTTATGGCAGTATTAGTGATGACCCGGAAGTATTGAACAAGATCTCCAACAAACTGGTACACTGGCCCCTCCCCGTTATTGTCTGTGGAGATTTTAACATTCATTTACCTGGCGATCGGCTATCCGACCCAGGCTTTGGATATCATGGTAGGAAACAAAAGGTATATCACTCTCTGAAAGATTTGTGTGTGCTCCATGGATTAATAGATGGGTGGTCAGAGATATACCCGGGAGATCCTGGATATACTTATTATTCACACCCTCACTCTAGGCACCTAAGACTGGACTACATGCTCATGTCTTGTACTCTAAAATCAATCTGCCAAATAAATCAACTCCCGAGAATCCTCTCGGATCACAACCCACATGAACTTACCATCACAGTGGGGGCTGATAGACCCACAGTTGCTAGTTGGACGTTTGAAAGAGCGTTATTGAATAACGAAGAATATTACTTGTATCTGAGGAACTGGATTCCGGCCTTTCTGGAGGATAATCTGGGGTCCACCTCAATAGAAACTGTTTGGGATACTATGAAGGCCTGTGTCAGGGGTTAAACTATGCGATTCTCATTCCGACGTAACAATATAGAAAGACAAAAAATGGTATCCTTAGAACAAAATCTGCGGAGAGCAGAAGAAGATCTGATCAAGGCAGTACAGGATGGCGAGGTGACAGACAGGGAGGTGAACAAGGTGGCAATTGCTAAAAACTATATTTCGGAAATTTTAATTGAGAAAGCAGTTGTCAGAGCAACTACCCGTAGGGAAACTATATACGAACTGAGCGAGAAAGTGGGTCATCATTTGGCGGTTAGAACCCGGGAAGAGACATCCAGTACTCTAATTAAAGCAATTAAGGATCCTACGCTTGGCTGGAAGTCGGATCCGGCAGATATTAGAAAAGCCTTCCAAGTATTTTATCAGAAGTTGTACCATGAGGATGAGAATGAATGCGAGGATCCCATGAGCTATATAGATCCATCAGTTACAGAGGGTTTGGGAATAGAAGACCAGGAGATCTTAGATAGCGCACTTTGTTGGGAGGAAATTCTACTATCTATGAACTCCTTAGCCACTGGGAAAGCTGCAGGCCTGGATGGAATTCCAACTGAGTTTAATATCAAATTTGCTCCACAGCTCAGGTCTATCATGACAGAACTTTTTCAATACATCTTTAAAGGCGGGAATCCACCGAAATCCTGGTCACTTGCCAAAATAATAGTTTTCCCCAAGAAAAACAAAGATCCCCAGGAAATGGGGTCGTACCGACCAATTACACTGATTAATAGGGATTCCAAAGTATATTCTAAATTATTAGCAACACGGCTAGCACCTCGGATCCATAATATAGTCTCTGAAAGACAACACGGGTTTGTACCAGGTAGATCTACGACTGACCATGTGCAAAGAGCTATATCCCTTTTTGACTACACGGGGACGACAGGAGACCCTATGGCGCTTATACTGCTTGACGCAGAGAAGGCGTTTGATAGGGTCTCCTGGAAGTTCCTGTGGGCCGCCATGCTAAACTGTGGCACAGGAAAGAAATATATTACAGCAATCCAACAGCTCTATGTTAATCCTAGTGCCAGGGTACTGATCAATGGGGATTTATCCGACAATTTTACCATCAACAGGGGGACACGGCAGGGGTGCCCCTGCTCGCCCCTCCTTTTTGCCATTTATATTGACCGGTTTATACACAGGCTCGAAAAGAATGTGTTAATCTCCCCTTTATGCGTGCGTGGTCTAGAAACAAAATGCTTAGCTGACGATATCGCCATTGTCACAGGGGATCCTACAAATGCTATGAATTGGATTGAAAACGAAGCACAGGATTTCGGTAGAGTTTCGGGGTACAAGCTAAATTCCAGTAAGACACAGATCGTGCTTAACACTAAGATTTGATGAGAGATACGAGAATAACTGATAAGGCGACCTACCTGGGTGTCAGCATCAGTGCTGATGTTGGGAACATTGTTAATAATAAACTGGAGCCACTTATGTCACACACTAAGAGAGAATTGTCACGTTTAGACAACTTGCACCTATCTATTGGAGGTAGAACTAATTTAGTGAAGATGTTTTTTTTCCTAAGTTTTTGTATTTTTTTAGGGCGATATGTTTAGAATTCCCACCACATGTATTTAGGAATATAGACACAATGTTTTCACAGTTTATATGGGGTTATAGTAAGCCACGGGGAGCACTCAAATGGATTACATTACCTAGAGAGCGTGTGGGGTGGGTTTTACCTAACTTCATGCTTTATTACTGGGCCTCGGTAATGAACTATAGCATAAGATTACTAAACTCTAACCCAAACGATCTGAGTATTCCCACACCTCAAGAACTCATCCTGGGGAATGGGAGTACAGGCTGTCTCTGGCGACACGTTAATGATGATCACCTTAAAAAAGTGAAATTCAAAACCATCTCTAGTGTCGTCAAAGTTTGGGGAAAGGTTAAAAAACTACTTGGTCTAGGCCGATTTTCACATTACACACCGGTGTTACAGAATACGGATCTCCCAGAAATATTTCATGACTCCTGTGTACGGAGATGGTGTGCATTAGGGATAGGGCAACTCGGTTGTTTTTTTACTACCCAGGGAATTAAATCATTTGATGAATTAAAACAAGACTATAACATCCCCAACAGGGACTTTTTTAAATATCTTCAGGTGAGAGATTTCCTACTAAAAAGGGGGGTGGTCGTATTAAATTTCAAATATGCCAAAGCATAGAAAATATACGCAGCAACACGCCCCCAAGAATTGGTGAGATGTATGAAAACTTTAACGCCTTACTCCCAGATGATATGGACAAACATGGGGCGGCATGGCAAATTAAACTTGAAGTTCCATCCAGTATCCCCCTCATTACATATGATTTGTCACTCACTTACTTAATGTCCATAAAACTACAGGCGCAGTTTTACAAAACATATTTTTCATTATATTATACACCGTATAAAATTGCTAAATGGGGGACTGGTAAAGGTACTACATGCCCACGATGTGCGCTCCCCACTGCAGACAGTGTCCATATGTTCGCCACATGTAATATCCTAACAAATGTAATAAATGAAATATCTGGGTTTCTTTCGGACATCACCCATGCTAGGGTTAACATCACAACTGAAGAGGTTATGCTGGGCATTTCTAGTAATGAACGTCCTAGACAGGTTCAAGGGCTGATTTTCGTGGCAATGGCTATCTTTTGACTGTGCTTCGCATCAGCCTGGTTAGATCCTACTCCACCATCCTTTCCTCAATGGAAGGCTAGATTACTTGCGACGTGCAGTCTCGAGGTCGCCATCTATAAACAAAAGGGGCGTAATATTCGGAAGAGGGGCATGGAAATATGGGCACCTCTGCTAGACTGGATTCAGGCGCATTGAATGCAGGAATTGGAAAAGCCTTTGATAAAATGCCAAATTCTTAAATTATTAAATAACGCAATCCAACTTTTTTGATAATACTAAATTGTGTCTCATTAAATCGTTACAGGAGGAAATGTATGATTAAGAGTGCATTGAGTTTTGATACTTTTGTGTTTTCTCTCTTTTCTCCTTTATTCCCTCCTTAAGGAATGCATGTTCGTGTATTGTAATACCTATGTATGTAACAATAAAAGTACCTGTCCTCATGGGGGGTGGGGGGTGGGTGGGAAAGGGGTTATAAAAACAATATGTTGTAAAAATCTGAATACAAATTATTTAAAAAGAAAATAGATTCTTTTGACTGTACAAAAAATTATTCAAATTGTAATTTGGATTGTGCCACATGTTGAATAATCACTTTTATGGATGTACCGAATGCGGCTAGGGCCCATAAAATGTCATGGATGTGGGAGGTGGAGGTAACATATAAAGCAATGGGGTTATTACCTCTTTGGCAAGACCCTGAGGCCAACGTATTCCCACCAAGGAATCCATTTAGAGAACTTTATTGGAGTCTGGTAGCCCAGAAAAGATTTGGCGGCTGTAGTGGCTCTACCCTGACTGCTGCTTTTTTAGACATCAAAAATATAGCAGCCTTAGAGGGCTACTGGGACTACATAACTTTTCCTGAGGATAGGAAAAGATACCATCAGTTTAGGGTTGGCACGTTACCTATTAACACTTACACTGCCAAGTGGCGCAGTGGTTCCGGTGCCACATGTCCCTTCTGTCCCTCTGAAAGGGAAAGTATTGGCCACATACTATTTGTATGCCCCGAATATAAGACACCTAGAAGGTCATGGTTGAGACCCATTTGTCTTCAGCTAGGTATACAAACAGGTTGTGAGGCACTGAGGATCTTACGAACAAACAACTCACAGCCTGTGGTTATTGCTGTTGCAAAATTCTTCCATCGGATGTGGATCATACGAGTCCGAGGTCTCTGTATATAATGTGTATTGCGAGTTTTCTACAGAGTCGAAATTACTTTTGTGGTTTTAACCATCTGTATTTTAATAGTTTTAAAAAAAATTCGATTTTATCTAAATTGGTTATAAAATTTATAACTATTTTATTAATTGAATTATTTATATTTTTTAACAATGGAGATTGACTTTGTGTATGTACTACGGCTTTTTGGATGCCCTTTGCTGCTGGATATTGTTTTAAACTAGTCATCAATGTAAATTGTCATGATAATGTGTCTTTTATGATTTTTATCGAAATAAAGACTTTGATTTGAATTGAATAATCACTTTTTAAGGCCTCACAGTGAACAAAATTGTCATTTTTATAGACTTTTCCTTCAAATTGAGAAGCTTGTGTTTTGCTGGATTTTGTGCATGAAAATGACTCTACATACACTTATTTCAGTTCCAAAACTGATAATTAACATCCAAAAGTCATTTCCAGTAAAAAGATTAAAAATTAAAAAATCACCACTACTGACCATCTGGAGAAAGTTTGTAAGTTCCAAGGTCATTGTTTTTCATCATAAAATAGATTCTTTTGACTGTACAAAAATTATTCCAAATGACGATTAGATTGTGCCACATGTTGAATAACCACTTTTTAAGGCCTAACGGTGACCAAAATTGCCATTTTTATAGACTTTTCCTCCAATTGAGAAGCTTGTATTTTGCTCGATTTCGGGCATGCAAATGACTCTAAACACACTTATTTAATTTCCAAAACTGATAATTCATACCCAAAGTCATTACAGTCACAAGATTAAACATTACAAAAAATCACCATTAATGACCATCTGGATAAAGTTCAGAAGGTCCACGTCATCGTTTTTCATCAGAAAATTGATTTTTTCTTTCCTCTAAAATAAAATCTTCAAAATTTCAAAAGGTTTGTGCCTCATGTTGAATAATCACTTTTTAAAGCGTCACAGGGATCAAAATTGCCATTTTACAGACTTCTCAACGTACTCAGAAGCTTTTATTTTGACCGATTTCAGGCAGGAAAATGACTCTTAAAACATTTATTTTAGATTCAAAAGTGATAATACAAATCGAACAGTCATTTCCAGTCAAAAGATTAAACATTCAAAATTCACCATGACTCACCAACTGGTGAAAGTTCGTGAGGTCTGGGGTCATCATTTTTCATCAGAAAAGTGATTTTGTCGACTGTTCAAAAAAGTATTCAAAATGTCAATTGGAGTGTGCCTCATGTTGAATAACCACTGTTTGTGGCCTTACAGTCACCAAAATTGCCATTTTTATAGACTTTTCCCCCAATTGAGAAGCTTGTATTTTGCTCGATTTCGGGCATGAAAATGACTCTAAAAACACTTATTTTGGTTGCAAAAGTGATAAATCACACACAATAGTCATTTGCAGTGAAAAGATTAAACATTAAAAAAATCATTACTACTGACCATCAGGAAAAAGTTTTTAAGGTCAAGGGTCATCATTTTTCGTCAGAAAATGGATTCTTTTGACTGTACAAAAAATTATTCCACATGTCAATTGGATTGTGCCACTTTCTAAGGCCTCACAGTCACCAAAATCACCATTTGTATAGACTTTTCCTCCAATTAAGAAGCTTATATTTTGCTCACTTTCGGGAATGAAAATCTGTCTAGTGTAAACACACATATTTTAGTTCCAAAAGCCATAATTCACATTCAACAGGCATTTACAGTCAAAAGATTAAACATTCAAAAATCACCATTACTGACCATCTGAAGAAACTTTGTAAGGTACGGGGTCATCGCTTTTCATTTTTTGACTGTACACAAACTGGTTGAAAATGTCAATTGGATCATGCCATAAGTTGAATAACAACTTTTTAAGGCCTTACAGTGACCAGAAATGCAATTTTTATAGACTTTTCCTCCACTAGGGAAGATCGTATTCGATTTTGGGCATGAAAATGACTCAAAACACACTTATTTCAGTTCCAAAAGTGATACTTCTCATCCAACAGTAATTTGCAGTGAAAAGAATAAGCATTTAAAAAAAATCACCACTACTGACCATCTAGAGAAAGGTCGTAAGGTCCAGGGTCATCGTTTTTCATCAGAAAAGTGATTTTGGCGACTGTACAAAAAATTATTCAAACTGTCAAATGGATCATGCCTCGTGTTGAATAACCACTTTTAAAGGCCTCACTGTCACCAAAATTGCCATTTTTATAGACTTTTCCGCTAATTGAGAAGCTTATATTTTGCTAAATTTCTGGCACGAAAATGACTCTAAACACACTTATTTTACTTCCAAAAGTGATAATTCACATCCAACAGTCATTTACAGTCAAAAGATTAAACAATGGAATAATCACCATTACTGACCAACTGGAGGAAGTTAGCAAGGTCCGGGTCACCGTTTTTCATCACAATTTTTGTTTTTTTTACTGTACAAAAAAGTATTAAAAATGTCAAATGGATCATACCTCATGTTGAATAACCACTTTTTAGAGCCTCACAGTGACACAAATTGCTATTTTTTTAGACTTTTCCCCCAATTGAGAAGCATGTATTTTGCTAAATTTCGGGCATGAAAATGACTATAAACAAACTTTTATATTAAGCATTAAAGAAATCATCACTACTGAGCATCTGGGGAAAGTCTGGGTCATCGTATTTCATCAGAAAAGGGCTTTTTTGACTGTACAAAAAAATATTCAAAATGTCAATTGTATTGTGCCTCACGTTGAATAACCATTTTTTAAAGGCTCACATTCCGCTAAATTGCCACTGTTACTGACTTTTCCTGCTACTCAGAAGCTTCTATTTTGACTGAATATGGGCATGAAAAATACTCTAAACACACGTATCTTAGTTCCAAAAGTGATAATTCACATCCAATAGTCATTTACATTCAAAAGATGAAACATTCAAAAATCACCATTACTTATCATCTGGAGAAAGTTTGTAATGTCTAGGGTCATCGTTTTTCATCAGAAAATACATTTTTGGGACTGTACAATGATTACAAATGTCAAACCGATCCTGCCTCATGTTGAATAACCACTTTTTAAAGCCTCACAGTGGCCAAAAATTCAATTTTTACAGACTTTTCCTCCTGCTCAGAAGCTTATATTTTGACAGATTTCGGGCAGGAAAATGACTCTAAACACACTTATTTTAGTTCCAAAAGTGATAACTCACATCCAACAGTAATTTACAGTCAAAAGATTAAACATTAAAAAATCACCATTACTGACCATCTGCAGAAACTGCGTAAGGTCCGCAGTCATCGTTTTTTATCAGAAACTGTTTTTTTTTTTTACCGTATATAAAATTATTCAAATTGTCAATTGGATCGTGCCTCATGTTGAATAACAACTTTTTAAGGCCTCAATCAATCAATCAGGGGATTATAAGCGCGCTACTCACCTGTAAGGATCTCAAGGCGCTGGGGGGGGGGGGGTCAGCAAGTCCGCTTAGCCAAAGTGCCAGTTCTTGAGGGTCTTCTTGAAGGTGTTCAGGGGGGGGGGCGTGTCTGATGTCTGCCGGTAGCTCGTTCCAGGTCTTGGCTGCAATGTGAGAGAAGGATCTTCTGCCTGCTCTAGCGATGCATGGGGTTTCGGCCAGTGCGCGGTTGGCAGATCGGAGGTTTCTTTTGGGAAATTAATAAAATAAATAATATATTTTAAATAATATTGTCCCCTCTATTTCTTTACTCATCTTCTGCATCTTGCTTACTTAGTTCAGCTATTGTCTCCGTAAAAGGGAGATTTTATATTTATATAAATGTATACAATTTATATAATTTATATATATATATATTATAATATATATAAAAAAATAAGAAATTACTGTCATTGAGGTATTTAGGTCCGTTGTTGTGTAGGCATTTGTAGGCGTGAGTAAGGATTTTGAAGGTGACTCTTTTCTCCACTGGGAGCCAGTGGAGCTTTTGCAGGTGTTGGCTGATGTGTTCGTGCCGGGGGGTGCCAAGGACGAGTCTGGCGGCAGTGTTCTGTATAGTCTGAAGTTTGCAGAATAGGGACTTTTTGATGCCAGCGTAGAGTGCGTTTCCATGGTCTAGTTGGCTGGTGATGACCGGTTTCAGACTTTCACCCCTCACTAGCCAGGTTAGCCTCGCAGTGACCAGACTTGCCATTTTTATAGACCTTTCCTCCAATTGAGGAGCTTATATTTTGCTTGATATCTGGCATAAAAATGACTCTAAACACACTTATTTCAGTTCCAAAAGTAATCATTCACATCCAACCATCATTTTTACAGTCAAAAGATTAAACATTTAAAAATCACCATTACTGACCATCTGGAGAAAGTTTGTAAGGTCCCGGGTCATTGTTTTTCATGGATTTTTTTTACTGTACAAAAAATGATTCAAAATGTCAAAAGGATTGTGCCTCATGTTGAATAACCACTTTTTAAAGCCTCACAGTGACCCAAATTACCATTTTTACTGACCTTTCCTCTTACCCAGAAGTTTCTATTGTGATCGATTTTGGACAAGAAAATGACTCTAAACACACTTATGTTAGTTTCAAAAGTGATAATTCACATCCAACAGTCATTTACAGTCAAAAGAATAAACATTCAAACATCACCATTACTGACTATCTGCAGAAAGTTTGTAAGGTTCGGGGTGATCCTTTTTCACCAGCAAATAGATTTTTTTGACTGCCCAAAACATGATTCAAAATATTAATTGGATCGTACCTCACGTTAAATAACCACTTTTTAAGGACCCAGAGTGACCAAAATTGCCATTTTTTATCAACTTTTCCTTCATTTCAGAAGCTTGTAATTCGCTCAAATTTGAGCATGAAAATAACTCTAAACACACTTATTTGTGTTCCAAAAGTGATAATTCACTTCCAAAAGTAATTTACAGTCAAAACATTAATCATTCAACAATCAGGATTATTGACCAGCTGGAAAAAGTTCATTAAGTTATAACTTTTCATCAGAAAATTGATTTTTTTTACTGTACAAAAATAGATGTCAATTGGATTGTGCCTCATGATGAATAACCACTTTTTAGAGGCGCACAGTGACAGAAATTGCCATATTTACATACTTTTCCTCCTACTCAGAAGCTTCTATTTTGACTGATTTTGACTGATTTCGAGCAAGAAAATGACACGAAATACACTTATTTTAGTTCCAAAAGTGATAGCTTACATGCAACAGTCATTTACAGTCAAAAGATTAAACATTAAACAAAAAAACATTATTGACCATCTGCAGAAAAAACGTAAGGTCCAGAGTCATCGTTTGTCACCAGAAAGTGGATTTTTTGGACTGTACCTAAAATGATAAAGAAAAATGTCAATTGGATGGTGCCTCATGTTGAATAACAACTTTTTATGGCATCAAAATGACCAGACTTGCCATTTTTATAGACTTTTCCTCCAATTGAGAAGCTTATATCCTGTTCGCTTCCGGGCATGAAAATGACTCTAAACACACTTAATTCAGTTCCAAATGTGATCATTCACATCCAAAAGTCATTCACAGTCAAAAGATTACACTTTCAAAAAGCACCATTACTGACCATCTGGAGAGAGTTCATAAGGTCCATGGTCATGGTTTTTCATCAGAACATTGATTTTTTTGACTGTACAAACAATTATTGAGAATGTCAATTGGATTGTGCCTCATGTTGAATAACCACTTTTAAGAGCCTCACAGTGACCAAAATTCAATCAATCAATCAATCATGCCATTTGTATAGCGCACTACTCACCCGGGAGGGTCTCAAGGCGCTTCCCTATTGCCATATTTACATACTTTTCCTCATACTCAGAAGCTTCTATTTTGACTGATTTCGGGCAGGAAAATGACTATAAAAACACTTATTTATTTTCAAAATTGATAATTCACATCCAACAGTCATTTATAGTCAAAAGACCACTGACCATCTGGAGGAAGTTCGCAAGGTCAGGGATCACCGTTTTTTCATCAGAAAATTATTTTTTGGGGACACTACAAAAAAGGGTTCAAAACGTCAATTGGTTTGTGTCTCATGTTGAATAACCACTTTTTAAAGCCTCACAGTGACCAAAATTCCTATTTTTACAGACTTTTCCTCCTATTCGGAAGCTGATTTCGGACAGGAAAATGACTCTAAACACACTTGTTTTAGTTCAAAAAGCAATAATTCACATTTAACAGCCATTTACAGTCAAAAGAGTAAACATTCAAAAATCGCCATTACTGACCATCTGGAGAAAGTTTGTAATGTCTGGGATCATCGTTTTCCATCCGAAAAGTGATTTTTTGACTGTACAAAAAATTATTCAAAATCTCAGTTGAATTGTGCCACATTATGAATTAAAACTTTTTAAGGCCTCACAGTGACCAGACTTGCCATTTTTATAGACTTTTCCTCCAATTGAGAAAGAAGCTTGATTTTGCTCGATTTCTGGCATGAGAATTACTCTAAACACACTTAGTTCAGTTCCAAAAGTGATTATTCACATCCAAAAGTCATTTATAGCCAAAAGATTAAACATTAAAAAAGCACCATTACTGACCATCTTGAGAGAGTTCATACCATGGTCATCGTTTTTCATCAGAAAATTGATTTTTTGGACTGTACAAAAAATGATTGAAAATGTCAATTGGATTGTGCCTCATGTTAAATAAGCACTTTTTAGAGCCTGAAACTGACGAAAACTGCCATCTTTCCATACTTTCCTCCTACTCAGAAGCTTCTATTTTGACTGATTTCAGGCAGGAAAATGACTTTAAACACACTTAGTTCAGTTCCAAAAGTGATCATTCACATCCAACAGTTATTTACAGTCAAAAGATTAAACCTTCAAAAAGCACCATTACTGACCATCTGGGGAGAGTTCGTAACGTTTGTGGTCACCGTTTTTCATCAGAAA
Organism: Lissotriton helveticus; assembly: GCF_964261635.1. NCBI lineage: Eukaryota > Metazoa > Chordata > Amphibia > Caudata > Salamandridae > Lissotriton > Lissotriton helveticus. The sequence goes on from NC_136057.1 coordinate 1,641,474,528, forward strand.
ATTGATTTTTTTGACTGTACTCAAAATAATTCACAATGTCAATTGGATCATGCCTCATCTTGAATAACCACTTTTTAAGACCTCACAGTGACTACAATTTACATTTTTATATACTTTTCCTCCAATTCACAAGCTTGTATTTTGCTCCATTTTGGGCATGAAAATGACTGTAAACACACTCATGTAAGTTCCAAAAGTCATAATTCGCTTCCAACAGTCATTAATAGTGAAAAGATTAAACATTCAAAAATCACCATTACTGAGCATCTGCAGAAAGTTCGTAAGGTCCGGGGTCATCATTTTTTATCAGAAAATGCATTTTTTTGACTGTACAAAAAATTATTCAAAAATGTCAATTGGATCGTGCCTCATGTGGGATAATAAATTTTTAAGGCGTCACAGTGACCAAAATTGCCATTTTTATAGACTTTTCCTCCAATTGAGAAGTTTGTATGTTGCTTGATTTCGGGCATGAAAATGACTCTAAACACACTTATTTTTGTTTCAAAAGTGATTATTCACAGGCAATCGTCATTTTTTGTCAAAATATTAAACATTCAAAAATTAGCATTACTGACCATCTGCAGAAAGTTCGTATGGCCCAGGGTCATAATTTTTCATCAGAAAATTGATTTTTTTGACTGTACGAAAAATTATTAAAAATGTCACTTGGATCGTGCCTCGTGTTGAATAACCACTTTTTAAGGCCTCACAGTGACCAAAATTGACATAGTCACCTACTTTTCCTATTACTCAGAAGCTTCTATTTTGACTGATTTTGGGCAGGAAAATGACTCTATACACTCGTATTTTAGTTCCAAAAGTGATAATTCACATCCAACAGTCATTTACAGTCAAAAGATTGAACATTCAAAAATCACCAATGTGAGAAGGTGGGTTGACACATGCTGTCCACTAATTAAAGTGGGCACCCTGTGCCAGTCCACACGACCCTTATGATGTATGAGGTCAAAGATAACCGTTAGAAAGCTTAAGCACCCTTCAGGTTTAATCTTGAAGGAATTGAAAACAGCTTGTTTTACCAGAATATCACCTCCTGAGTATCTCTACTAATCTCTACATGAGATTAGAACATAAAGCACACAATACTGTAATGATAGTAGTGAAGTAGTGTGGCTCACTGGTTAGAGGCGGCAGACCCGAGAGCAGAGGACGGCCCGGGACCAGGGTTCGATTCCTGGCGCGGCAGGTTTCTGGACCAGGGTCAGCGGACTCGATAATTCTCGCGCCTCGGTGCCCACTCTGATCAGCGTTCACACTCGGCAACTCTAGGCATTAGCTTGCCTCATCTTCACTAACGGCCCCACCAGACCGCCGGGGATGCCTGGTCTCACCCTGGAGATACCCATTAAGGGACCATCTCTCAGGGAAGCCAGGAAGGGTTTCGCAGCGGTCGAAGCGCCTTGGGACCCTACGGGTAAGTAGTGCGCTATATAAATGCCTATACATTTACATTACATTTAATGATAGAACATTTGTAAGTAGCACAATACACAGCGGGCTCCAGGGGGAGACCGAAGCATATACTAAAAAAATGGTATAACAATCACAACTTCAATAGACACAGTGCCTAGAGCACATAGAATCACCGGAACCCCAAGAAACAACCCAGATGAGTGACACAGTGGACCCACGGAGGACTGGTGCAGTGAGGAAACACAACTGTGTGGTCTGTTCAACTCTATGAGAAAGTCACGGGTGGAAAGTTAGAGTTTAAGGACACTTCTACTTCAAGCAAACCCTTTGGAACATAGGAGGTTCTAGAGCCAACCCACCAGTAAATACTGAAGTACCCATGTTACCTATCCCAGAGGAGCTGGGTACATAGGGGTCAAGTGGTGTCGGAAACCTTCATCTTTCAGTGGAGAGCTGCAAAGAAGTACTGCTGCCAGGAAGGCAAAGAGTGTCTGTTGCAATCGAAACCTGGATTCGAGGTGAGAGGAACCTGAAAGCAGAAGAGACAGAGTCAGGGTCATAATAGGTGACCAGGGGCTCGGTAGTCGAATGCCCACCGATGTCGGGTGTTTCAGGCACGAAGAAGGGATGCTTGACTCTGCAGCCACGCGGACCAGGAGGCATTGAGGACAACCAGGATCTGGAGGTGAGCTGTCCTATGTAGTATGTCGCTTGCTGAGGGGTCGATGTCCGGCTGGAGCACCAACAAGCCTTGGCAAATGCAACCCGCACGGTCAGTGTAAACAGATTACGGTGTGGACCAGCAAGGTCCAGGGGACTCTCCAAGCAATGGAGAGTTAGGGCACATCTGGAGAAACAGGTAAGCCCAAGACCAAACAAGGTGACCCTCGCCAGAACCCACAGGCCAACGGACCAGGGATTGTGAAGAACCTCAAGTAAGTTTACAAAGCACCAGCCCACAGAGCACTCGGTGAGTGGAGGCCAGATGTCTTTGGTGCAAATACTGCTCTGGGTCATGACTACCTAGAGTCCAATGCACAGGCTCAGGGATTGCCAAAAAGCACATGCACTTGCAAATGTACTGGGTGCACAGGGGTCCAGGTTGCATGGCCCCTACGAGGGATACTGGTCTCAGAATCGCTGAGAGGTCAGATCTACCTCAGAGACCTTCAGGAAGCCACCTCCTGTGTTGGTGAAATCTTCAGAGTCTGCAGGAGCCCTGGAGAAGCAAGCCGGTCAGATACGCTTAGGTGCCTGCTGCTACAGGGGAGTAAATCATTTACTCCAAAGGAGATTCTTCAGCTGTGCAATCGATGTGCAGGCAGTCAAAATTCTTGATTTCGTCTTCGCAGAATCTTGTCAAGGTAAAATCTAAACTCCTGTAGTCAGTTTACCCACTTTATACCCATGGGAAGGGGTTGGGCAGATTTTGTGGACCCTCCTAGTGGAGGGGCAGGACAGAGGGGTGGCTACAACCATGTCCTTTGTGAAGTTTTGAGCCAGATCAGGAGCCAATGGCTCCCAGAATGGGTTTGAGCTGGACTATGCACAGGGGCACCAAATGTGCCGCCAGTGCAAACTTTCTGGCACTCTCAGAGTGCACCCACCCAGTCCCAATACACTAAACCCTGTCTGGGATGTGGCCACACCTCCTTTTGACAGGATGTCTATTGTCATGCCTTCCTTTGCTCGAGCTTGGCTCAGCAGCAGGAGAGGAGAATCATGTCTGTGGCTGGCAGCATCCATTTTGTGCTGCCCAGTTCGAGAAAGCTGGTACCGGGTAGACCGGTAGCCCACAGTAGTGGTTCTAGAAGGGTATCATCATACGTCCCACACCCGTTACTGGTATGGAGGTATGATTCCAAGGTGTTTAACACTAAACACAACATCTTTCTATGCAGCCGTTTTAAAATTAACATTTACAGAGAGGTTATAATGCAGTTGAACCTATATGTCTGGCTGCATCACAGACAATGCTGGATAATGGTCTCTGAAGGCTATAGAGGAGCCCTACTCATGCAGGGGCACCCTCTCATGGAAAACCCAGCACCCTGCCTTCAGGATTGATAAGACCTGCCATAGGGGTGACTGATAGGTTTTTAAGTGCAGTGATTTAGATAGATATAGTGAAACTTTATCTAAGTAAGTGGTACAAGCACCATCTTACACAGTCTGCTGTAGCAGGCCTCTCTTGTCATTTTGAATGGCCTCTCATGGGTGGCATAATACATTCTGCAACCCATGGGAGGCCTCTAGGGTACCTAGGCCCTGGGTACATGGTGTACCATATGCAAGGGACTGATAAGGGTACCTCAGGATCCAACCTGTAGTGTACCTAAAGTACACATATAGCAATTTAAGGGAGAAAGCAGATAGAATGGGGTCCTGGATAGCAGGATCTCAGTCAGACTAGTCCAAAAACAGTGAGACATCAGCAATAAGTGGGAGTAACCATAAGAAGCAGATCCTACTTTCCTACATAACCCCCTCTAAATGCAAGGACATTAAACTAACCATGACCAGTTGAGTCCCCATGTTCTAAGTGGAAATATCTGGAGAGTCCATCTGCATTGGCATGGTTACTCCCAGATCTATGTTTCACTGTACAGGGAAATGGACCACCTCAAAAGTTTGGGGTTTTCACCCTTCATCTGTTTTAGTCATAAGAGGGGCTTATGGTCCATCTGAACAATAAAGTGAGTGCCAAACAAGTATGGCCTCAGCTTCTTCAGAGCCCAAACCACAGCAGAGGCGTCGCTCTCAATAACTGACCAACGTTTCTCTCTGGAGGTCAGCCTTCTGCTTATAAACGCTACTGGCTGATCCTGACCCTCTTCATTGAGTTGTGATAACACAGCCCCTACCCCCAATGCAGAGGCATCAGTCTGAACAATGAATTGTTTGGAATAGTCAGGACTTTGCAGAATGGAAGCAGTTCACATGGCCTGCTTCAGGTCATCAAATGACTTTTGACAGCTAACTGTCCACTGAACTTTCCTAGGCATTCCTTTGGAAGTTAAGTCATTCAAAGGGGTCACTATGGAGCCATATCTTTTAACAAACCTCCTGTAGTACCTTGTCAGGCCCAAGAAAGCTGTGACCCGAGTCTGGGTAGTTGGAGCAACCCAATCCGTGATGGTTTGAATTTTTTTCTGTAATGGTTGAACCTGGCCTCCACTCACAAGGTGGCCCAGGTACACAACCTTACTCTGCCCTATCTGTCACTTGGTGGCCTTGATAGTGAGGCCTGCCTTTTTCAGGGTCTCCTAAACATTTCTCAGGTGGACCAGGTGATCCTCCCAGATGGAGCTAAATACAGCAATATCGTCTAGATAAGCTGCACTATAGGCTTCCAGACCTGAGAGATCTTTAGTCACCTGCCTTTGAAATGTGGCAGGTGCATTCTTCAATTCAAAAGGCATCATCACAAATTGGTAATGCCCACTAGGGGTTGAGAATGCTGTTTTTGGTTTAGCACCAGGTAGTCTGATCTGCCAGGAACCAGCTGTCAGGTCAAATGTACTTAAGAATTTGGCAGAGGCCAAAGTGTCAATAAGTACATCTGCCCTTGGAATTGGATGGGCATCAGTCCTAGTGATTGCATTGAGTCCCCTGTAGTCAACATAGAACCTCATCTCTCTCTTACCACCTTGGGTGACTACTGGACTAGCCCAAGGGCTATCTGAGGGCTCAATCACTCCCAGTTCCGACATCGTCTGGACTTCAGTCATGATACAGTCCCTGACATGATCAGGTTGTCTGTAAATCGTAATTTTAGCAGACTGCCACATGTGTCCACCTTGTGTATACCAGGTAATTTTTTTTTTTATTTACTATTTTATTTTAGGAGTTTTCCAAAGCGCTGGCCAGACCCAAAGGTTTCCGAGCGCTTTACAACAGTTGTCATGTGAGAATCACACAATCTAACAAAAAAGAAAATATACATATTAGCTCAAGGCGTTTTGAAAGTCTTGGTGCAATGTACCCCATTGATGCATGGAGGTCAAGTAGTGTTCAAGTTGTGTGCCTGTTGACTTGCACCGAGCCTCCTATAGGCGGGTGATAATGGGCAGCTCCCCTGGAGACTTAATGATCCAATAGCGGAGTGCAACAAAGTGGCGGCTTGTGAGCTCCACTGCAGATATCGGTTAGGGAGAAATCGATTGAGGAAGAGGTCATTGAGCTGTCACTACAATTTTACAAAGGAGGTGATATTCCTAATATGGACTGGAGTTCCAGATTTTTTGGTACATTTCCAGCGAAGTAGTCTGACTTGGTTGTCAGTGAAAACATATCTCTATACTGATTGAGGACCTTCCTGCAATGAATCTTCTGCTGTTTAGTGAGGCTGCCTGCCAAGGCTACACCATCAACTGAACCATCATCTGAGTTCTGTGAGAGGAGGTCAGGGAGAGGGTCACTCTCTTCCTCCTGTCCCTCATCAGCAGCCATGAGCAATCCCATGTCTTGGCTTGAGCTTGTTCACATGGAGCACCCTATGGGGGCTCCTGTGAGTTCCAAGGTCCACCAGGTAGGTAACCTCTCCGTTTTGCTGAAGTATGGTTTGGGGCCCACTCCACTTGTCTTGGAGAGCTGCTGGGGCCACAGGCTCCAACACCCATACCTTCTGTTCTGGCTGATACAGTCAAAACAGCCTTTTCGTCATGCCAGGCTTTCTGTAATTCCTGGCTAGCCTCAAGGTTTTCGGATGCCTTCTTCATGTACTGAGCCATCCTGGAGCAGAGACCAAGTACATAGTTCACTATGTCTTGTTTAGGTGGTTTAGGAGGTAACTCCCATCCCTCCTTCACCAAACACAAAGGACCCCAACTGGATGTCCAATCAGAAGTTCAAAAGGGCTGTAACAAACCCCCTTCTGAGGAACCTCTCTGTAGGCAAAGAGAAGACAGTTCGAAAGGATATCCCATCTGCGCCTAAGCTTTTCAGGGAGACATTTTATCATGTCTTTGAGGGTATTGTTGAATCTCTTAACTAACCCATTGCATTGTGATTGATAGGGTATGAGGAACTTGCTATTCACTCCACATTCCTTTCATATTGCAGTCAGATAACCAGACATAAAGTTTGCACCTCTATCTGATACTACCTTCTTAGGAAAACCCACTCTTGAAAAGATTCCTAGGACAGCTCTAGCCACAGCAGGAGCTGTAGCAATCCTAAGGGGAATTGCCTCTGGATACCTAGTGGCATGGTCCACCACCACTAGTATGAATCTGTGCCCAGATGCAGTTGAAGGATCCATGAGACAAACAATGTGAATCCTAAGTCTCTCAAAGGGAACCTTCACCACAGGACACCGTCTGCAACCACACACTACTCGCACGCCTCCACCCCGCAGGGATCCGAGACAAGGCTCTGGAATGGACCACCTCCTTCCTCTCTGGCAGAACCCAGAGCGTCTGCCTCCCCCCATTCCGTTCCAAAGCCTCCAAGATCATCTGCGGCGTTCCCCAGGGATCCTCCCTCAGCCCAACACTGTTCAACATTTACTTGGCCCCGCTCGCACACGTAGCCCGACAGCATGACCTCAACATAATCTCCTACGCCGACGACACTCAGCTGATCCTCTCCCTCACCATGGACCCCATCACCACCAAAGCCAACCTCCATGAAGGAATAAAGGCCGTCACTGACTGGATGAAGACCAGTCGTCTGAAGCTGAACTCGGACAAGATGGAGGTCCTCATCCTCGGCTCCAATCCTTCAGCCTGGAACGACTCCTGGTGGCCGACGGCACTGGGGGCAGCCCCGACAGCCACCAACTACGCACGCAACCTGGAAATCATAATCGACTCAATGCTCTCAATGAGTAAGCAAGTCAACGCCGTCTCCTCCTCCTGCTTCAACACCCTCTGCATGCTCCGCAAGATATACACATGGATCCCGGCAGATACAAGAAAGACAGTCACCCAGGCCCTCGTCAGCAGCAGACTCGACTACGGAAACACCCTCTACGCTGGAGCCCCGACCAAGCTCATCAAACGACTACCATGCATCCAAAACGCCTCGGTACGACTGTTCCTCGACGTACCACGCCACGGCCACATCACCCCCACCTGAGAAACCTGCACTGGCTCACCGTCAACAAGAAGATATCCCTCAAGCTCCTCACCCACGCACACAAGGCACACCAAAAGACCGGCCCAGCCAACCTCAACAGACGGCTCTCCTTCTACATCCCCGAACCGCCAGCTACGCTCCGCCGACCTCTCACTTGCCACCGTCCCGCTCATCCGAAGAACAACCACCAGTGGGAGATCCTTCTCCCACCTTGCTGCCAAGACATGGAACACGCTCCCACTGAGCCTACGACAGACCCAAGACCTGCTGACCTTCAGGAGGATACTCAAGACCTGACTGTTCGATCAGTAGCGCACCACCCCAACGCCTTGAGACCCTCGCGGGTATGTAGTGTGCTTTACAAATGATTGATTGATTGATTGAATGAAGTAGTATCAGGGGGGCCTTTGTAGTACCACCTGCCTTACCACTGGCTTGGCAGGTAGTACAGGAGCGACAAAACTCCTTTGTGTCCTCAGACATGTGAGGCCAGTGAAAGTGAGGGACAAGCCTGTCTCAGGTCTTACTTTGGCCTAAGAGTCCTGCTAATGGGATTTCATGTGCCAGTGTTAATAGGAAGCCCCTAAACCTCAGAGTTATAACCAACCTCCTGGTAGCACCAGGCTTGGGGTATCTACCCACTGAATATAGACGTCCGTCATCCCAGTAGATCCTGTGGGACCCACTGGCACTCCCAGCAGCCTCAGCAGCAGCTTGCTGTCTAAGGGGTTCAAGAGAGGGGAAGCTCAGCTGCTCCTGACTCAGATCTGCCCTGGAAGGGACCCCTGTCCCCAAGAACTCAACCTGATCGGGTTAAAGTTTCTCTGAGACAGTACCTTCACAGGGACTGAGATCATCTCCCTCAAGAGACTGATCCTCACTCTGAGGCAGGGGAGAAGACACTGCCTTACCCCTTCTGCTCCTTCTCTTGGAAGGCACCTGGTCCATTGTTCAAGGATCCAGGGCCTGTTCAGTGGAAGACATTTTTGCCTGTGACCTAGTCTCTGCAAACACATCTGCAGAGATGCCCAACATTTCAGCATGTGTCCTGAGCTATACTTCAGCCGAAGATGAAGTCTCCAAATCATTGCCCAACTAGCATTCCACAGAGAGGTCTGATCTAAACACAACCTTCTTATGGCCAGTTACCCCTCCCCAGCTGAAATTCACAACGGCCAAGGAATCGTCTGTCCTGACATTCCTTGCATTGGTCACTTGGTACATTTCACCAAGTATGATCTGTTCAGGGCCCACAAGATCTTTTGTCACTATTGCGATACTTTCACATGTGTCCCTGTATGCCATGGACTCCTTACCATTGATTAAAGGCTGTTGTCTGTGCTTCCCCAGGTTACTGGTACTGTCAAATAAGGAGACAATATCCACGCCTCCATCGCAGACTAACACAGCCTTAGTTGGAATCCTGACTAGGCCAGAATCCATCTCAGATCCCAAGGTTAATCCTACTATACCCTTGTTCTGTGTACAACCACTTGCAACTGAGCTAGGGGGAACAGTTGCCTTAGGGGCAGTGGTGGCTGGAGTAGAATCCTTGGCCCTTAGACCATTTGCATCTTTTGTCCAGTGGGTCTTCTCTTAACAGATATGACACCAAGATTTCTTTTTGCCTTTTCCCTTGTTAGATTGTGACTCCCCCCCAAATGCAGGTATTTGGGGCCCTTGTGAAGACTTCTGGTCTTCACCCTTTTCCTCACCCTTATCTAAAGTTTTAGCATCTTGCTTCTTTGAATCACCACCTTGGTTCTGAGCTTTCGGCTTCACACTGGTTGTGACCCATTTGTCTGCCTTCTTTCCCAATTCTTAGGGAGAGGTCAGATCAGACTCAACCAGGTACTGATGCAACAACTGATTTTGGCAATTATTAAGGATCTGCTCCCTCATAATTAAATTGTATAATCCTTTAAAACCATTCACTTGACTGCCAAGTAACCAGCCATCCAGAGCCTTAGTAGCGCAATCCACAAAGTCTACCCAGTCCTGAGTCTGTATCTTCTGGGTGTTTCTGGACTTAATCCTCTATTGTTCAGTGTTAAGCCAAACCCATCAATGAGAGCACTCTTCAGAACTGAATAATTGTCAGCATCCTCTTCTGTAACAGTGAGGAGCGTATCTCTATCTTTGTCAGCAAAGGAGAGCCACATGATAGCAGCCCACTGCCCCTGAGGGACCCTCTGTACCTTGCAAGCTCTCTCTAGGGCAGTTATCTATTTTTGGATGTCATACCCACTCTGGTAGGGAGGGACTATCTTGTTCAGGTTCCTATGATCATGAGTATACTTCTTAAATCTAAGCACACTGTTGCTGCCACCTTGGGACTCTAGTCCCAATTTCTTACTAGCTCTCTGGTGCACTAAGGCTTCCTTATCCAATGCCAATTGCTCTCTTTTGAGCCTAAGTTTGAATTTCTCAAGCTCTAGGAATCAGCACTGTCTGTCATAGGAGTTATCTCTCTTATTAGATTTGAAAATCCCTACAGAAGTCCCTGAGTGTCTAGATTCTTCAGAGGGAGACCTAAGTCTCCAGGGTAAACTCTGAATTTTACCATGAGGATTAAAGAGAGGGCCATCAAGGCCTTCTACATTCTCTTCCTGGTCCTGATTTACCAGGTTAGAATCATCTTGATTCTCCTGGTCAGGGTTTGATTCTAGGTCAAAGAAGGTAAGCCCTTCTAGCCTATTCTCATTCTCTGCCCCACCCACTCTTTCTATCTCATCAGACCTTGGGGTCTTCCTAAGGTCATCTTGAGACTTTGGGTGTTGGCACTTCTCTCTGTCCTCAACTTCCTAGACACCCACATGGCTTTAAATTCTTGAAATGAGAGGCCATTTTACCTAGTTGGCAGACAGCCATTGGCTTCTCCTCTAGAAGACATAGGGGGTCATTAGGATCGCGGACGGACTTCAGTCCGTCCGCGACCCCTGAGTAGGAGGGAACATCCACATGGGCTGCGGCGTTCCCTCCGTGCAGATTAGGATGTGACCGCCAGGGAGGCCGTCACATCCTCTATCTTTAACATTGCGGCGGGTGCAGCTTCAAGCTGCACCCGCCTCAATGTTAAAAATGCATGCACCGCATTTGCGTGCACAAAGCGGCAGGCACCGTGCGGTGCCTGCTGCTTTGTTCACGCAAATGCAGGGGGGTACCATAGGTACCGCCCATGTGCACCCCCCACCCCCCCTTCACCCAGGGGGCCCGCAACGGGCCCCCGAAGTGAAGGTCCGTATGCTTTTCCACGGCGGAAAAGCCGCCGCGGAAAAGCATACATTCTACACCATCCTAATATGGCTGGCGGTGTCTGATAGACACCGCCAGCCATGTTTGAGCTTTTCTGCTGCGGTTGTAAGCCAACTGCTGCAGAAAAGCGGCGGACTGAAACCAGGACCCACCAGCCATCCTAATGTGGCGGTGGGTCTTTGGTGGGTCCGCAGAGGATTTTCCGCATCTGCCGGGCCAGCGGTGGCTTCCGCCGGCCCGGAGGATGCGGAAAATCCTCCATCATAATGTGCCCCATAGTAGTGTTATGTGGTGTAGGGACCTACCTAACCTAGTGGAGACTAAACTCTCTTGAGTTGGAGAAAGGGTGTGCTAGACTCTTGACTTACCCAACTCCAAGTTCAGTAGAACTTATTTATTCCAATCTTAGTATTATATGTAACTAATACTTAGTGGTTTTCAGTTAACCAATCAATGAGATTAATCTGCTAAAACAATGCAGGCTTGAAACCCAACCGGTGCACACCAATGTGAGAAGGTGGGTTGGAATATGCTATCCACTAATTAAAGTGGGCACCACGTACCAGTCCACACGACCCTTATGATGTATCAGGTCAAAGATATCCTTTAGAAAGCTATCCTAGTGGTAGCTGAGGAGAGCAGCCTTCAGGCTTAATCTTGAAGGAATGTAAAGCAGCTTGTTTTACCAGAATATCACCTCCTGAATGACTAGATGAAAGGAGAACCGCACAGTAGTTATATAAAAATATGTATTTATTAATATAACTATCTCTACTAATCTTTACATGAGATTAGAACATAAAGCACACAATACTGTAATGATAGAACATTCGTAAGTAGCACAATACACAGCGGGCTCCACTGGGAGACCGAACCATATACTAAAAAAATGGCATAACAATCACAGCTTCAATAGACACAGTGCCTAGAGCAGGTAGAATCGCCGGGACCCCAAGGAGCCACCTAGAGGAGTGACACAGGGGACCCACGGAGGATGGGTGCAGTGAGGAAGCACGACCATGTGTCCGTACAACTGTATGGTAAAGTCACAGTTGGAAAGTTAGAGTTTAAGGACACGTCTACGAGAACTTCAAGCATACCCTTGGGAACATAAGAGGTTCTAGAGTACCGAAGTACCCCTGTTATCTATCCCAGAGGAGCCTGATGCATAGGGGTCAAGTGGTGTTGGAAACCTTTGTCATTTTCAATGAAGAGCTGAAAGAAGTACTGCTACCAGGAAGGTCAGGAGTGTCCGGTGGAATCCAAGACTGGATTCGAGATGAGAGGAACCTGAAAGCAGAGGGGGCAGAGTATGGGTCACAACAAGTGACCACAGGCTCGGTAGTTGAATGCCCATCGATAGGATGACCAGGATCCTGAGGTGAGCAGTGCCTCAAAGGATGTCGCGTGCTGAGGGGTCGATGTCTGGCTGGAGCACCAACAAGCCTTTGCAAATACAACCCATGTAGTCAGAGTAAACAGGTTACGGTGTAGACCAGCAAGGTTCAGGGGACTCTACAAGCAATGGAGAGGCAGGGCATGTCTGGAGCAACCAGGTAAGCCCAAGAACAAACAAGGTGACCATCGCCAGGACCCACACGCCAACAGACCAGGGATCGCGAGAAGACCTCAAGCAAGTTTACAAAGCACCAGCCCACATAGCACTAAGTGAGTGGAGGCTGAATATCTTCAGTGAAAATACCGCTCGGGGTCAGAACTACACGGAGTCCAATGCACAGGCTCAGGGATTGCTAAAAAACATACACGCTTGCAGATGTATGCAGTGCACAGGGGTTCAGGTTGCACGTCCCCTAAGAGGGATACTGAACTCCAAATCACTGAGAGGTCAGACCTGCATCCGGGACCTTCAGGAACCCACCTCCTGTGTTGCTGAAATCTTCAGAGTCCGCAGGAGCTCTGGAGAAACAATCTGGTTAGATGCGCTTAGGTGCCTGCTGCTGCAGGGGAGTAATTCCTTTACCCCAAGGGAGATTCTTCAGTTGTGCAATCCATGTCCAGGCAGCCAAAGTACTTGGTTTCTTCTTAGCAGAATCTTGTTCAGGTAAAATCTAAAGTCATCTAGTCAGGTAACCCACTTTATATCCATGGGAAGGGGTTGGATGGATTCTGTGGATCCTCCTAGGGGAGGGGCAGGACAGAGGGGTAGCTACACCCCTGTCCTTTGTCCAGTTTCACGCCAGATTCAGAGCCAATGGCTCCCAGAACTGGTTTGAGCTGCACTATGCACAGGGACACCAAATGTGCCGCCAGTGCAGATTTTATGGCACTCTCAGAGTGCACCCACCCAGCCCCATACACTAAACCCTGTCTGGGAGGTGGTCACCCTGTCATGCCTTCCTCTGCTTGAGATTGGCTCAGCAGCAGAAATCCAGAATTGTGTGTGTGGCTGGCAGCATCCATTTTGCGCTGCCCAGGTCAAGAAAGCTGGAACCGGGTAGACCGATGACCCACAGTAGTGGTTGTAGAAGGGTGGAATCATACCTCTCACACCAGTTACTCGTGTGGAGGTAAGATTCCAAGTTGCTTGACACCAAACACAACATATTGCAGCCATTTTAAAGTTAGTGTTTACCGCAAGGTTATAATGCACTTAAACCTATATGTCTGGCTGCATCACAGACAACCCTGGAGAATGGTCTCCGAAAGCTGAAGAGGGGCCCTACTCATTCAGGGGCACCCTCTCACGTAAAACCCAGCATCCTGCCTTCAGAATTAATTAGGCCTGCCATAGGGGTGACTGATAGGTTTTTAAGTGCAGTGATTTAGATAGATATAGTGAACCTATACCTAAGTAAGTGGTGCAAGCAGCATCTTACACAGGCTACTGTAGCAGGCCTGTCATGTCATTTTGAATGGCCTCTTATGGGTGGCCATTCAAATATTAAATACTGCAGCCCATGGAAGTTCTATGGAGTACCTCTGCCCTGGGTACATGGTGTATATACAAGGGAATGATAAGCGCACCTCAGTATCCAATCTGTAGTGTACCTGAAATACACATATAGCAATTTAAGGGAGAAAGCAGATAGGGTGGGGTCCTGGATAGCAGGATCCCGGGATCACAGGCAGTTCCTTCTTTCCTACAACCATTACTGACCATCTTCAGAAAGTTTGTAAGGTAGTGGATTTTTTTGACTGTACATAAAATGATTAAAATTGTCAATTGGATCGTGCCTCATGTTGAATAACCACTTTTTAAGGCCTCACAGTGACTAGACTTGCTATTTTTATAGACTTTTCCTCCAATAGGGAAACTTGTATTTTGCTCGAATTTGAGCATGAAAATAAGCCTAAACACACTTATTTCAGTTCCAAAAGTGATCATTCACATCCAACAGTCATTTACAGTCAAAACATTACTGACCATCTTGAAAGAGTTCGTAAGGTCCGTGGTCATCGTGTTTCATGAGAATGTTTTTTTTTTTTGACTGTACACAAAATGATTCAAAATATTAATTGGATTGCACCTCATGTTAAATAACTCATTTTTAAGGACTCAAAGTGACCAAAATAGCAATTTTTATAGAATTTCCTTAAATTCAGAAGCTTGTATTTTGCTCGATTTTGAGCATTAAAATGAGTCTAAACACACTTATTTCTGTTCCTAAAGTGATAATTCACATCCAACAGTCCTTTACAGTCAAAACATCTGGTTGAAAGTTCATAAGGTCCGCTGTCATCCTTCTTCATCAGAAAATTGATTTTTTTGACTGCACAAAAATTATTGAAAATGTCAATTGGATCAGGCCTCATGTTAAATAACCACTTTTTAGAGCCTCACTGTGACCTTAATTGCGATAATACCATACTTTTCCTCCATCTCAGTAGCTTCTATTTTGACTGATCTCGCGCAGAAAAAGGACTCTAAACACACTTATTTTAGTTCCAAAAGTTATTATTCACATCCAACAGTCACTTACAGTTAAAACATTAATCCTTCATAAATCACCATTACTGACCATCTGGAGAAAGTTTGTATGGTACGGGTCATCGTTTTTCATCAGAAAATGGATTTGTTTGACTGTACAAAAAATTATTCAAAATGTCAAATGGATCATGTCTCATGTTCAATAACCTCTTTTTAAAGCCTCACAGTGACTAAAATTGCCATTTTTATAGACTTTTCCTCCTGCTCAGAAGCTTGTATTTTGGCAGATTTCAGGCAGGAAAATCACTCTAAACACATTTATTTTCTTTCCAAAAGTGATAATTCACACCCAACAGTCATTTACAGTCAAAAGATTAAACATTCAAAAAATCACCATTACTGACCAACTGGAGGAAGTTAGCAAGGTACGGGTCATCGTTTTTCATCAGAAAATTGATTTGTTGGACTGTACAAAAACTAATTCAAAAAGTCAATTGGATCATGCCTAATGTTGACTAACCACTTTTTAAAGCCTCACAAAGAGCAAAGTTGCCAGTTTTTACAGACTTTTCCTCCTATTCAGAAGCTGCTATTTTGACAGATTTCGTAAAAGAAAACACTTAATTTAGTTCCAAAGCGATAATTCACAACCAACAGTCAATTACAGTCAAAAGATAAACATTTAAAAAAATCACCTTTTCTGACCATCTGGAGAAAGTTCGTAAGTTCAGGGGTCATCGTTTTTCATCAGAAAATTGATTTTTTGACTATACAAAAAATTATTCAAAATATCAATTGGATTGTACCTATTGTGGAATAACTACTTTATAAGGCTGAGCTCACAGTGGCCAAAATTGCCATTTTTATAGACCTTTCCTCCAGTTGAGAAGCTTGTATTTTGCTCAATTTCGGGCATGAAAATGACTGTAAACACACTTATCTCAGTTCCAAAACTGATAATTCACATCCAAAAGTCATTTATAGTCAAAAGATTAAATCTTAAGAAAATCACCATTACTGACTATCTGGAGAAAGTTCGTAAAGTGCCTCAGCCATCATTTTTCATCAGAAAAGTGATTTTTTTTTCTGGACAAAAATGATTCAAAATGTCAATTGGATTGCGCCTCATGTAGATAACCACTTTTTTAAGCCTCACAGTGACCAAAATTGTAGTTTTTTTCATACTTTTCCTCCTATTCAGGGTCTTCTATTGTGACCAATTTCGGGCAGGAAAATAATTCTAAACACACTTATTTTTGACCCAAAAGTGATCATTCACATTCAACAGTCATTTTCAGTCAAAAGATTAAACATTAAAAAATCACCAGTTTTGACCATCTGGAGGAAGTTCGTAAGATCCGGCATTATCGTTTTTCAAACCATCAATTGGATCGTACCTCATGTTGAATAACCACTTATTAAGGACCTGGTTACATTTCCCCAATAAAATGACTGGTCACGTTCTACCTACCCCAGTCCTTGTGACAATGTATCTAAACAGTCGACAATCCACATTATGTTTTTTTGTACTTAGAAGAAGATGGATTGTGCCTTATTTGAAGATGCTAGGCTTGAGGCAATGTCGACCCACATTTATAAGGCTTCAATCTTTAGTCGATGAAAATGTCACTAGTCACATTGTAAAATATCTGAAAGGGGTGGTCAGAACAAGGTCATCAATGTGAGGTCCAACTCTTGTTGAAACTAACTGATACACATGATGATTTTGTTACTACCTGAGCATGCGGCTAACACTTTGAAATCTGTCTGTTATTTCGGATTGGTGTCACTACAACGCATGCTTTTACCACGCATGCCTTTACAACGCGGTTTTTACCACGCAGTCCATTACAACGCATAATGCTTTTAGGCGCTGGATAGTCAATTATTTAATTTACTATTCCAACTCCAGTCCCCGTGGATAGCAGGGAAGGTGTTGGATAGTATATTAAATACATTCCCTATCCTAGAGCGCCCCCCAGCGCATTGCGTTGTAATGGTTTGCGTGGTAAAAGTTGCGATGTAATGGTAGTGCGTTGTAAAAAATTCGTTGTAACCGTGCTACACCGTTATTTCATATCTATGGTAATTGTAATGGATTTTAATCAGTTTTTAGCTTGATAACATTTTTAATTATGAATGCTTATTTTTAAATGTTGAATTATATTTCTTGTGCTTTTATGATTTAATACTTGAATTGAATAAATCAAATATTGATTAATTGATTGATATTAAGGACTCAGAGTATCCAAAATTTCCATTTTTATAGATTTTTCCTCCAATTCAGAAGCTTGTATTTCGCTAGAATGCAGGCATGAAAATTACTCTAAAAACACATTTCTTTTTCCAAAGTGATAATTCCCATCCAACAGTCATTAACAGACAAATGATTAAACATTAAAAAATCAACATTACTGACTATCTGTAGAAAGTTTGGAAGGTCTGGGTTCATCGTTTTTCATCAGAAAATAGATTTTTTTTTACTGCACACAAAATGAATCAAAATGTCAAATGGATCGTTCCTCATGTTGAATACCAACCTTTTAAAGCCTCAGAGTGACTAAAATTACAATTTTTACGGACTTTTCCTCCTGCTCAGAAGCTTATATTTTGACAAATTTCGCTCAGGGAAATGACTCTAAACACACTCATTTTAGTTCCACAAGTGATAACTCACATCCAACAGTCACTTACAGTCAAAACATCAATCATTAAACAAATCATAATTACTGACCATCTGGAGAAAGTTTGTAAGTTCCGGGTCATCGTTTTTATCAGAATTTTTTTTTACTGTACAAAAAATGATTCAAAATGTCAAATGGATAATGCCTCATTTTGAATAGCCACTTTTTAAAGCCTCACAGTAACCAAAATTGCCCTTTTTTACAGAATTTTCCTCCTACCCAGAAGCTTCTATTTTGACCGATTTTGGAAAAGAAAATGACTTCAAACACACTTATTTTAGTTCCAAAAGCGATAATTCACACCCAACAGTCATTTACAGTCAAAAGATTAAACAATCAAAAAGTCACCATTTCTGACCATCTGAAGGAAGTTCGCAAGGTCTGGGTTCATTGTTTTTCATCAGAAAATTTATTTTTTGGACGCTGCAAAAAAGGATTCAAAAAGTCAATGGGTTCATGCCTCATGTTGAATAACCTCTTTTTAAAGCCTCACTGTGGCAAAAATTCCCATTTTTACAGACTTTTCCTCCTGTTCAGAAGCTTCTATATTCACCGATTTAGGACAGGAAAATTGCTCGAAACACAACTTATTTTAGTTCCAAAAGCAATAATTCTCATTCAACAGGCATTTACAGTCAAAAGATTAAACATCCAAAATTTCCATTACTGACCATCTGGAGAAAGCTCGTAATGTCCAGGGTCATCGGTTTTCATCAGAAAATTGATCTTTTTGACTGTACAGAAAATTATTCAAAATGTCAATTGGATTGTGCCACATGTTGAAAAAACACTTTTTAAGGTCTCACAGTGACCAAGATTGCCATTTTTATGGCCTTTTCCTCCAATTGAGAAGCTTGTATTTTGTGTGATTTTGGGCATGAAAATGACTCTGAACACACTTATTTTAGTTCCAAAAGTGATAATTCACGACCAAAAGTCATTTCCAGTCAAAAGATTAAATATTAAAAAATCACCATTACTGACCATCTGGAGGAAGTTCGTAATGTCCTGGGTCATCGTTTATCATCAGAAAAGTGATATTTTTGACTGTACAAAAAATTATTCAAAATATCAATTGGATTGTACCTCATGTTGAATAACCACTTTTTAAAGCCTCAAAGTGTCCAAAATTGCAATTTTTACAGTCTTTTCCTCCTACTTAGAAGCTTATTCTGACTGATTTTGGGAAGGAAAATGACTCTAAACACACCTATTTCAGTTCCAAAAGTGATAATTAACATCAAAAGGCATTTACAGTCAAAAGATTAAACATTCCGAAATCACCATTACTGACCATCTGGTGAAAGTTCATAAAGTCCGAGGTCATCGTTTTTCAAGTGATTTTGTCGACTGTGCAAAATCTTATTCCAAATGTCAATTGGATTGTGCCACATGTTGAATAACCACTTTTTATGGCCTACAGTGACCAAAATTGCCATTTTTACATACCTTTTCTCTAGGTGAGAAGCTTTTATTTTTCTTGATTTTTGCATGAAAATACTCTAAACACACTTATCTCAGTTCCAAAACTGATAATTAACAATCATTAACAGTCAAAAGATTAAACATTAAAAGAATCACCATTACTGACTATCTGGAGAAAGTTTGTTATGTCCATCGTTTTTCATCAGAAAAGTTATTTTTTTGACTTTACAAAAATGATTCAAAATGTCAATTGGATTGTGCATCATGCTAAATACCCACTTTTTAAAGCCCCACAATGACCACATTTGAAATGTTTGCATACTTTTCCTCCTACTAAGGAGATTCTATTGTGACCGATTTTGGCCAGGAATATAATTCTCAACACACTCATTTTAATTCCAAAAGTGATATTTCACAAGCAACAGTCATTTACAGTCAAAATATTAAACATTACAAATCACCATTACTGGCTATCTGCAGAAGGTTTGTAAGGTCCAGGATCATCGTTCTCATCAGAAAATGAATTTTTTGACTGTGCAAAAATGTATTCAAAACATCAATTGGATCATGCCTCATGTCGAATAACCACTTTTTAAAACTCAAGGTGACCAAAATTGCCATTTTTATAGACTTCTCCTTCAATTCAAAAGCTTGTATTTTGCCCGATTTCAGACATGAAAATTACTCTAAACATGTGTATTTCTCTTTCAAAAGTGATAATTCACATCCAACAGTCATTAACAGTCAAAATATTAAACATTCAAAAATCAACATTACTGACCATCTGCAGAACGTTCGTAAGGTCCGGTTTCATTGTTTTTCATCAGAAAATTAATTTTTTTGACTGCACTCAAATGATTCAAAATGTCAAATGGATCATGCCTCATGTTGAATAGCCACTTTTAAAAGAATCACAGTGACTAAAATTGCCATTTTTACAAACTTTTTCTCCTACTCAGAAGTTTCTATTCTGACCGATTTCGGGCCAGAAAATGACTCTAAACACATTTATTTTAGTTCCAAAAGTGATAATTCACATCCAACAGTCACTTACAGTGAAAACATTAATCATTCAAAAATCACCATTACTGACCTACTGCAGAGAGTTCATAAGGTCCGGGGGTCATTGTTTTTCATCAGAAATAGATTTTTACTATTAAAAAAATGATTCAAAAGGTCAATTGAATCCTGCCTCATGTTCAATAACCAGTTTTTAAGGCCTCACAATGACCAAAATTGCAATTTTTATAGACTTTTCCTAAAATTGAGAGGTTTGTATTTTGCTCGATTTCGGGCACAAGATGACTCTAAACACACTTATTTCAATTCCAAAAGTGAACATTCATATCCAAAAGTCATTTTCAGTCAAAATATTAAACATTAAAAAAATCACCACTACTGACCATCTGGAGAAAGTTTGTAATGTCCTCGGTCATCGTTTTTCATGTGATTTTTTTTTACTGTAAAAAAATGATTCAAAATGTCAAATGGATCATGCCTCATTTTGAATAGCCACTTTTAAAAGCCTCACAGTAACCAAAATTGCCCTTTTTTACAGACTTTTCCTCCTACTCAGAAGCCTCTATTTTGACCGATTTCGGAAAAGAAAATGACTTCAAACACACTAACTTTAGTTCCAAAAGCGATAATTCACACCCAACAGTCATTTACAGTCAAAAGATTAAACAATCAAAAAGTCACCATTTCTGACCATCTGGAGGAAGTTCGCAAGGTCTGGGTTCATTGTTTTTCCATCAGAAAATTGATTTTTTGGGACGCTACAAAAAAGAATTAAAAAAGTCAATGGGTTCGTGCCTCATGTTGAATAACCTCTTTTTAAAGCCTAACTGTGGCAAAAATTCCCATTTTTACAGACTTTTCCTCCTGTTCAGAAGCTTCTATATTCACCGATTTAGGACAGGAAAATTGCTCTAAACACAACTTTATTTAGTTCCAAAATCAATAATTCTCATTCAACAGGCATTTACAGTCAAAAAATTAAACATTCAAAAATTTCCATTACTGACCATCTGGAGAAAGCTCGTAATGTCCGGGGTCATCGGTTTTCATCAGAAAGTGGATCTTTTTGACTGTACAGAAGATTATTCAAAATGTCAATTGGATTGTGCCACATGTTGAAAAAACACTTTTTAAGGTCTCGCAGTGACCAAGAATGCCATGTTTTTGGCCTTTTCCTCCAATTGAGAAGCTTGTATTTTGTGTGATTTTGGGCATGAAAATGACTTCTGAACACACTTATTTTAGTTCCAAAAGTGATAATTCACATCCAAAAGTCATTTCCAGTCAAAAGATTAAATATTAAAAAAATCACCATTACTGACCATCTGGAGGAAGTTCATAATGTCCTGGGTCATCGTTTATCATCAAAAAAGTGATATTTTTGACTGTACAAAAAATTATTCAAAATATCAATTGGATTGTACCTCATGTTGAATAACCACTTTTTAAAGCCTCAAAGTGTCCGAAATTGCAATTTTTACAGTCTTTTCCTCCTACTTAGAAGCTTATTCTGACTGATTTTGGGAAGGATAATGACTCTAAACACACCTATTTCAGGTCCAAAAGTGATAATTAACATCCAACAGTCATTTACAGTCAAAAGATTAAACATTCCAAAATCACCATTACTGACCATCTGGTGAAAGTTCGTAAAGTCCGAGGTCATCGTTTTTCAAGTGATTTTGTCGACTGTACTTATTCCAAATGTCAATTGGATTGTGCCACATGTTGAATAACCACTTTTTTTGGGCTTACAGTGACCATGATTGCCATTTTTACATACCTTTTCTCTAGGTGAGAAGCTTGTATTTTTCTTGATTTTGGCATGAAAATACTCTAAACACACTTATCTCAGTTCCAAAACTGATAATTAACAGTCATTAACAGTCAAAAGATTAAACATTAAAAGAATCACCATTACTGACTATCTGAAGAAAGTTCGTAATGTCCCTCGTTTTTCATCAGAAAAGTGATTTTTTTACTTTACAAAAATGATTCAAAATGTCAATTGGATTGTGCCTCATGCTAAATACCCACTTTTTAAAGCCTCACAATGACCACATTTGAAATGTTTGCATACTTTTCCTCCTACTAAGGAGATTCTATTGTGACCGATTTTGGCCAGGAATATGATCCTCAACACACTCATTTTAATTCCAAAAGTGATATTTCACAAGCAACAGTCATTTACAGTCAAAATATTAAACATTACAAATCACCATTACTGGCTATCTGCAGAAGGTTTGTAAGGTCCAGGATCATCGTTCTCATCAGAAAATGAATTTTTTGACTGTGCAAAAATGTATTCAAAACATCGATTGGATCATACCTCATGTCGAATAACCACTTTTTAAAACTCAGAGTGACCAAAATTGCCATTTTTATAGACTTCTCCTTCAATTCAAAAGCTTGTATTTTGCCCGATTTCAGGCATGAAAATGACTCTAAACACGCGTATTTCTCTTTCAAAAGTGATAGATAATTCACATCCAACTGTCATTAACAGTCAAACTATTAAACATTCAAAAATCAACATTACTGACCATCTGCATAACGTTCGAAATTTCCGGTTTCATTGTTTTTTATCAGCAAATTAATTTTTTTTGATTGCACTCAAATGATTCAAAATGTCAAATGGATCATGCCTCATGTTGAATAGCCACTTTTTAAAGAATCACAGTGACTAAAATTGCCATCTTTACAAACTTTTTCTCCTACTCAGAAGTTTCTATTCTGACCGATTTCGGGCCAGAAAATGACTCTAAACACATTTATTTTAGTTCCAAAAGTGATAATTCACATCCAACAGTCACTTGCAGTGAAAACATTAATCATTCAAAAATCACCATTACTGACCAACTGCAGAGAGTTCATAAGGTCCGGGGGTCATTGTTTTTCATCAGAAATAGAGTTTTTACTATTAAAAAAATGATTCAAAAGGTCAATTGAATCCTGCCTCATGTTCAATAACCACTTTTTAAGGCCTCACAACAACCAAAATTGCAATTTTTATAGACTTTTCCTAAAATTGAGAGGTTTGTATTTTGCTCTATTTCGGGCACAAGAGGACTCTAAACACACTTATTTCAGTTCCAAAAGTGAACATTCATATCCAACAGTCATTTTCAGTCAAAATATTAAACATTAAAAAAATCACTACTACTGACCATCTGGAGAAAGTTTGTAATGTCCTCGGTCATCGTTTTTCATGTGATTTTTTTTTCACTGTAAAAAAATTATTCAAGATGTCAATTGGATTGTGCCTCATGTTGAATAACCACTTTTTAAAGCCTCACAGTGACCAAAATTGCTGTTTTTTCATACTTTTCCTCCTACTCAGGGGCTTCTATTGTGACCTATTTCGGGCAGGAAAATTATTCTAAACACACTTATTTTTTGTCCAAAAGTGATAATTCACATTCAATAGTCATATACAGTCAAAAGATGAAACATTAAAAAATCATCATTACTGACTACCTGCAGAAGGTTCGTAAAGTCCAGGGTCATCGTTTTTCATCAGAAAATTGATTTTTCGAGTGTACAAAAAATTCTTCAAAACATCAATTGGATCGTACAGTGGTATCGTTAAATAACCACTTTTTAAGGACTCAGAGTAACCAAAATTGCCATTTTTATAGACTTTTTCCGTCAATTCAGAAGCTTGTATTTTGCTAGATTTTTGGACTGTACAAAAAACTATTCAAAAAGTCAATTGGATAGTGCCTAATGTTGAAAAACCACTTTTTAAAGCCTCACAGTGACCAAAATTGCCATTTTTACAAATTTTAGGTCCTATTAAGAAGCTGCTATTTTGACTGATTTCGGAAAATAAAATGAATTCAAACACACTTACTTCAGTTCCAAAAGTGATCATTCATATCCAACAGTCATTTTCAGTCATAAGATTAAACAATAACAATTTTCAATCTAATATTGTAAATTGTGCACTGTTGGGTCTGATGTTTTTAGATATTGTGTTGTTAATTTGTATCTGTATGAATTGCTTTAATAAATTCTGCTTTTATGATTTTATTAATTGTCTAAAATCGAATAAAGCATTTTCTGATTCTAATTCTGATTCTGACTTCAAACACACTTATTTTAGTTCCAAAACCGATGATTCACATACAACAGTCATTTACAGTCAAAAGATTAAACAATCATGAAATCACCACTTCTGACCATCTGGAGGAAGTTCGCAAGGTCTGGGGACAACGTTTTTCATCAGAAAAAAGATTTCTTTGGACAATACAAAAAAAGATTCAAAAAGTCAATTGGTTCGTGCCTCATGTTGAATAACCTCTGTTTAAAGCCTCACTGTGGCAAAAATTCCCATTTTACAGACCTTTCCTCCTGTTCAGAAGCTTCTATATTCACGGATTTCGCACAGGAAAATTACTCTAAACACACTTATTTTATGTTCCAAAAGCAATAATTCACATTCAACAGGCATTTACAGTCAAAAGATTAAACATTTGAAAATCACCATTAGTTACCATTTGGAGAAAGTTCTTAATGTCCGGGGTCATCGTTTTTCAGAAGAAAATTGAGTTTTTTTTTACTGTACAAAAAAACATTCAAAAAGTCAATTGGATAGTGCCTAGTGTTGAAAAAACACTTTTTAAAGCCTCACAGTGAGCAAAATTGCCATTTTTACAAATTTTTGGTCCTATTCTTAAGCTGCTATTTTGACTGATTTCGGAAAAGAAAATGAATTCAAACAGTGACCAAGATTGCCATTTTTATAGTCTTTTCCTCCAATTGAGAAGCGTGTATTATGTGCGATTTTGGGCATAATAATGACTCTAAACAAACTTATTTCAGTTACAAAAGTGACAATTCACATCCAAAAGTCATTTCCAGTCCAAAGATTTTTTTTTTTTTAAAGAATTCTTTATAGAGATATTTTTACATTTTTGACAGCCATCCCCCTCCACCCTCCCAATCAGGCATGTTGCTCTATATATCCATAGTCAGGTGTATGCATGGTATTATACATGTTACGTAATATTTCAATCAAATTAATCACAGTTTCGCAAATACACATTATGACCAGGGATGTTGAATCCATTGTGCAAGGGGATCCCAAATTTCTAATCCCTTCCTTTTCTTTTTCAGTCCCCTCCTACTATAAATAGCTATCTCTAAGCTATATGTTGCTAACAGTCGTGCCCGCCATTGTTGAAAGGTCGGTCGGTTTGGGTCTAGCCAAGCCGATGCAAGACATATTCTGTAGACAGCCATTGAAACAAATAAGAGCCCTTTCATTCTGTTCGGTCGGATATCCCCATCTACTCCTAGCATTGTTTCCACTGTTGAGATTTCTATTCTTGAGTCAAAAATTTCTGATAGAAAGGTAGAGATTTCCCGTCTGATAGGGCTGAGTGTGACGCATGTAGCGACCATGTGTATTATATCTGCTCCATGTAGCGCGCATCGTGGGCACTCCTGCCTTTGCCCATGCTCCACTTCACTATTTTATTAGATGTATAATACAGTTGAAAGTATGTTTTATAATACTGGGCTTGCAATTTGGTTGATATTAATAATGATTGGGAGAGTTCAAATGCCCTCTGAATTGAACCCTCGGTTGTATCTTGCTTGTTCTGCCATTTTTGGGTATATTTGTCCAGATCATCCGGAAGTTCGGAAACTAAATTATTATAGATTTCGCCAATTTTAACTGTAGTGTTTCTGTTAATTGATTCGGTTGTCTGGATTCTCTGGAATTTTGCTCTTCAGCCCCCTTTTTTCATTAAAAAATCTCTAATTTGTAAATATTTAAAGAAGTCTCGATGTTCTAAACCAAAATTTACATTTTAACTCTTCAAGTGATTTGAAGCCTGTTAGGCCGTAAAAGGAACCACATCGGGTGATTCCCACTCTTAACCATCTCTTCATACATGCGTCAGTGAAAGTCTCTGGAAGGTTGTTATTTCTGAAGAGACTCGTATAATAGGGGAACCTTCCAATCCCCAGGAGGTTACGTACATGATTCCATGCGGTATAAATGCTAACTAATGTTTTAAAACAAACTTTCTTGAAATGACAATCATATGTCAATCGCCACAGATGTTCTCCCACTTCACAGCCAAGAATGAGTTCTTGCGGAGTTGGAACCCCCCCTCTTGTCCAATGTCACTATTTGGGCCCAAAAGCACCCTACTATATTTCAATTTTGTAGCCCACCAGTAGACTTTGAGATTAGGCACGGCAAGGCCTCCTCTCTCTTTCGGGAGAGAGATATATCTATAAGCTCTATACGATCTTTTATATCCCCAAATAAAGCGAGAGAATATGTTGTCTACATCTTTAAATATCTGTGGATCAAAATTTTGACATATAGTTCTAAAAAAGTATAAAAAGTTGGGGAAAAGTAACATTTTAATAACATTACATCTCCCTATTATGGTTAGCTGTAAATTATGCAATCTGCTAAGGCTTTTTGCAGTTTGCCTCATGACACCCCTGCCTTGTCCCTCTGGTCACATTGATGTTATCTGACATTTCCCAATTCATCATAACAACAGCTTCCGGGTTGACATATAGCATGCGGATAGCATTAATAAATTGTTCCCCAATTCCACTCTTTGACATAGCCGTCCATAGGTATTGCCAGGAGACCCTATCAAAGGCCTTCTCCACGTCTAATAATATAAGTGCCATAGGGTCTCCTGTTACTTCTGCTATGCCAAAGAGTGTAATCACCTCTGAACATGATCAGTGGTAGATCTACCTGGAACGAATCCATGTTGTCGGGTTGATATGATCTTATGTATGACTGGTGCTAGTCGCCTAGCTAATAGTTTAGAGTAGACTTTAGAATCACTGTTTATTAAAGTGATTGGGCGGTAGGCCCCTAATTCTGTAGGGTATTTATTTTTCTTTGGAAAAACCACAATTTTGGCACGAGCCCATGATCCCGGTGGCCGCCCTCCTTGGAAGACAAGAGTCATTAGATCGGTAAGAATTCCTTTCAGTGGTTCGTAAAATTTAGCATAGAATTCTATGGGTATTCTATCTAACCCTGCTGCCTTTCCGGGGGATAGACTGTTTATTGATAATACAATTTCTACCCATTGGGGTATTTCAGCCAGGCTATCTTGATCTGCTTATGGGAGCTGGTTCATCGTAGCCTGATCTAGATATTCCTCAATGTTTTCCTGTTTTTTTGCTAGTTTCTGTGTATAGGTCTTGATAATAGTTCTGAAATGCTTCCCTTATCTCTTTGGAGTCTTGCCTAAGGCCATTATTAGGATCTTTGATCTCTTTGATCATGTTTGCCATGTTCTGTTGTCTTGTTCTGACTGCACGATGATGTCCTACTTGCTCACTTAGTTCGTATGCTTTCTCCTTGTTCATTGTGGCTTAACATATTGCTTTTTCGGTGAAGATCTCTACTAGTCTGTTCCTTGTGATGGCTACATTTCGTAGAGACCCTTCAATATTCAAGCCCCCCTGAACTGCCCTTGCAAGTCCTTCCTCTGCTATTGCTAGTTTCTCCTGCAATATTTTTATATTTTGTTTCGACTCCCGGTTACATTTTATCGAGAATAGGAGGGTTTCTCCCCTAATTCTCGCCTTAAGTGTGTCCCATACCACTTCTAAAGGTGCGCTACCCAAATTGTCCTCTCGAAATTCTGGTATCCATTTTTCCATAAGTTGCCAATAGTTTTCATTTACCCTGGGTAATATATCTATAAGGCACTTGAAATGATAATGTGGGAGTCAAGCACATAGTCTAGCCTAGCAAGTTTAGAATGTGGGCGAGAGAAGAAAGTAAAACCTGGATTATTGGGGTGTTCAGACTGCTAACAATCTGACATCTCATGTGTATTGCATAATTCCTGAAATGCTCTAAATACCCTCAGTTTCCTCCCCTGGTATACAAAGTTGTCCCCCGGCGACCAGTCAGATGGTAGATTCAGGTTAAGATCGCCGCATACAATCAATGGGAGCAACCAGTGTACTAATTCATTAGAGATAAATTCCAGCAGGGCTGGATCATCCGTAGCGCACCCATATATAGAGCAAATAGTTACTTTTTCCCAGTGCTATACTGGCACTCAGTGATTGCCCACCGCCCAAACTTGTCGGCCGCAGATCTCGTGAATTGAAGCCCCCCACCTGCCCAGAATGGCCTCCCCACGTGGCTTAGTTGCCTGTGTTGTGGCTGTAATCAGTCTATATCCAAGAGTATTCAAGAGATGCAGTTGAGACCCCTCTACATGAGTCTCCTGGAGACATACAATATTAGCCCCCATTGATCTGAGACCTATTGCAGTTCTCTGCCTTTTCTTCGGATCAATGAGACCACAAATATTGATGGATAATATTCTTAAATTAGCCATTCAAATTTTTAATTTTTTATTAGAATCCTGACCCACTTTAACTTTGGTACTTTACCCATTCTGATAGACATCCCCCTGCTTTACTGTCCCAGTTGTTGTGTAGTTATAGCTTTCGCCCTGACTATGGCTTCCATCCGTACTAGGTGCCTGTTTACTCCCCCCCACCCCCTCTCCTCCCTTCTGTGGCAGTCTGGATCCTCCACTCTCCCTCCTCCCCTCCGCACCCCATCACCCCATCCTCCCATCCTGTTGTCGAACCCTCCAGTGAAATGAGAAAAAAAAAGAGAAAACCCCCTGAAAGAGAAAAAAAAATAGAAAATAGAGAAAACCCCGTCATGGTCATCATCATAGATACAGATACCAATACAAGGTATAATGCCCTTAATTACCAACGATAATCTCATTCAAGTATTATCTATAACCTCTCTAATCATTGGGATTATTGGGTCCTTTTAATTGTCCAGACCCTAATGTCGCCCCTATCGTCCCTCCCAGCTCCTCACAAAAGGATCACATTCCCTGAGGTATGGAGCCGGTCTAGCCGGGTTTCTTCCCGCCTGCTAAAATTTCATCAAGCAGCTTCTGAGCTTGTATTTCTGAGGAAAAGTACGAATTCAGCCCTTGGTGGACAATTTTCAATTTTGCAGGATTTTGTAGAAAAGCCGCTGCCCCGGCTTTTTGAAAAGGGGTGATGAGTTGTCTAAGCCTCCATCTTCTTTCTACTGTGGCATGCGCAAAGTCTGGCTTAGCAAAGTACATAAAGTTTTCTCGTTTTCTTTTCATATTTGGTCTGGCCAGATCATAGACTGCCTGCTGGAGCAAGACGTTCCCAAAGTAGATTAAAATCACCCAAGGGTAACCTTGTGCGTTTGTTTGTCGCTTTGGGATTGAAAGAGGAAATCTATGCACCCGTTGCAATTCCTTATCCCAGTCACAGTGTGCTAATTCCAGTAATGAGTTTTTCAGGAGATTTATTGTGAACCCCCTTATGTCGTTTCCCTCAAGGTTTTCTGGAATTCTGAGCAGCCTCTTTTCGGCCTCTTCCAGCTTCCACGTGACATCTTTTAGCATATTGTCTTGGGAGGATGCTTGTTCTATTAGTGTGTCCACTGTGCTCTCTAGGTCCTCCGTGCGCTTCTCCACCATGCCAGTCTATCCACGATTTCTGTGCAGGTTTTGCGCATGGTACCCTGAAGTTTTGTGGTGGCCAATCTGGCTTGGCGATTTTTGCTTTTGATGTCATTCTGAATGGTCTTTAATGATTGAAATATCATCGCCAGGGAGGGCTCCGGGAGTTCGTTGTGATGTTTTTTTTTTGTTCTTCCTGACCCTCCTGATGGTTTTTAGGTATTCTATCTTCTGTCTTTGGACCACCGGAACCCAACAGCTGTGTGGCCGAGTAGTCCCACCCCAGTTCATCTTCATTATCTGCCTCGTCTATGTTTCTCCTGCTTTTATATTTCCCCCCTCTCGGGTCTGACCCTCGCTTAGTTCTTTTTTGCACTCTCTTCTCTTCCTGTTGACTGCAGTTACTTGTGGAAGTGTTGTCATCTTCCATCTCTTCACTGTTACTGGAGAGCTCCGACCCAGATTCGGCTGAGTCCTCATTGAGGGAGTAGAAATGTTCCATGGAGTCGGGGGAAAGATACCCTGTATCGTGAGTCTTTCTTTTTGGGATTGCACCTTCTATTTCCCTACCAGAGTGTGTAGTTGCGCCCGGTTCCTTGCCATGGGTCTGTAGAGCTGCGGGGTTCACCTCTTGTTCTCCTTTATCAGAATTAGCATGGACATTGTTTTGAGGGTCAGTGAGGGGTATCTCGGGGCTCTCTATCATAGTCTTCTCATTGCATGACCCCCAAGAGGGCCTTCCTTCTGACGTCTGTCCTGGAGAAAGGTAACCGGGGAGGATTTGGGAGTTCTCTGGGCACAAAGTCTTGTGGCTAACCCCTGAAGCCTCCGGGGTCCCAGGTTCCTTATTACCCTCATGGGGGGAAACATACTTGTGTGATAGGCAACTGTTTTTTTTCTCCCCTTGCCCCCCCACTCCGCACTGTAACGTACCTTTAGTCCTGTTTTTTTTCATCCTTTTTTTTGTGCTTTTTACTGAGTCCTTTTTTTCTCTCCCCTTCTCCCCTTTGGCTCCTTGCCCTGTGCGACTGTCCGTTTGTTTAGGCTTTGGTCTGGCCTCTTGGACGCCCTTGTTATCCTTGGGGTCGATCTCTCTCAGAGAATCAGAGATTGTGTTTGCGTCCTCCTCGCGGAGCCATTGTCTCTGGCCTTGGTGTTCTGAGATTCTCTGCCTTCTCGCCGTTACTAGGTGACCCCAGACTGCAGCTCGAATCGATCCTTCTCCGTCCGGCTGCCAGCAGATACCGAGTGATGGATTTCCAGCGCGTGGGGCTGCCTGCCTTGTGAAGTCCTCCACGGGCGCAGCTTCGTCTGAGTAACCTCCAAATCCAGAGAGCAGGTACAGAATCTCGCATTTCTCGAGGGGGCAACACAATTCTTTTGAGCTTCTATCGCAGGATTGCCTCACAGATGACTCGCGGGGGTCATACGGTTGCTGACATTCAAACACATCTTTTGGGGGAAAACATTCCTCCTCCGGTCGGCGATTCCTCATTTAGGATGGCGTGGCAGAGCGCGGAGCGTTGTGGAGGTGAGTGATCATGGATCTCACACATCTTGCCGCAACAAGACTCTAAACAAACTTATTTCAGTTCCAAAAGTGACAATTCACATCCAAAAGTCATTTCCAGTCAAAAGATTAAACATTAAAAAAATCGCGATTACTGACCATACGGAGAAAGTTTGTAATTTTCGCTCGGTCATCATTTATCATCAGATAAGTGATTTTTTTGACTGTACAAAAATGATTCGAAATGTCAAATGGATTGTGCCTCAAGTTAAATACTAACCTTTTAAAGCCTCAGAGTGACTAAAATTACCATTTTTGCTAACTTTTCCTCCTGCTGAGAAGCTTCTATTTTGACCGATTTCGGGCAGGAAAATTACTCTAAACACAATTATTTTATTTCCAAAAGCGATAATTCACATTCAACAGTTATTTACAGTCAAAAGATTACACATTAAAAAAATCACCATTGCTGACCAACTGGGGGAAGTTAGCAAGGTCCAGGGTCATCGTCTTTCATCGGAAAATTGATTTTTTTGGGACTGTACAAAACAAAATTCAAAAAGTCAATTGGATAGTGCCACATGTTGAAAAAACACTTTTAAAGGCCTCACAGTGACCAAGATTGCCATTTTTATAGTCTTTTCCTCCAATTGAGAAGCATGTATTTTGGGCGATTTTGGGCATGAAAATGACTCTAAACAAACTTATTTCAATTCCAAAAGTGACAATTCACATCCAAAAGTCATTTCCAGTCAAAAGATTAAACATTAAAAAAAATTGCGATTACTGACTAACTGAAGGATGTTTGTAATGTCCGGGGTAATTGTTTTTCATCAGAAAAGTGATATTTTTCACTGTACGAAAAATTATTCAAAATATCAATTGGATTGTACCTCATGTTGAGTAACCACTTTTTAAAGCCTAAAAGTGACTGAAATTGCCATTTTTACAGTCTTTTCCTCCTACTCAGAATCTTCTATTCTGACTGATTTTGGGCAGGAAAATGACTCTAAACACACTTATTTCAGTTCCAAAAGTGATAATTCACATCCAACAGTAATTTACAGTCAAAAGATTTAACATTCAACATTCACCATTACTGACCATCTGGTGAAAGTTCGCAAGGTCTGGGGTCATTGTTTTACATCAGAAAAATTATTTTGTCGACTGTACAAAACAGTATTCCAAATGTCAATTGGATTGTGCCACATGTTGAATAACCACTTTTTAACCCCTTCGACGCTCATGACGAGCTCAGCTCGTCATGGAGTTTCCATTGATTTCAATCGAAATTACATGGGAGAACATCAGGTACCTTAGCATCCAAGTGGTTAAGGCCTCACAGTGGCCAAAATTGCCATTTTTATATACCTTTTTTCATGTTGAGAAGCTTGTATTTTTCTCGATTTCGGGCATGAACATAACTCTAAACACACTTATCTCAGTTCCAAAACTGATAATTCACATTGGAAAGTCATTTACAGTCAAAAGGTTAAACATTTAAAAAATTGACCATTACTGACCATCTGGAGAAAATTCGTAATGTCCCTCGGTCATCATTTTTCATCAGAAAAGTGATTTTTTTGACTGTACGAAAATGATTCAAAATGTCAAATGGATCGTGCCTCAAGTTATATACTAACCTTTTAAAGCCTCAGAGTGACTAAAATTACCATTTTTTCAAACTTTTCCTCTAGCTCAGAAGCTTCTATTTTGACCGATTTCGGGCAGGAAAATTACTCTAATCACATTTATTTTAGTTCCAAAAGCAATAATTCACATTCAACAGGCATTAGGTCAAAAGGTTAAACATTCGAAAATCATCATTAGTTACCATCTGGAGAAAGTTCGTAATGTCCGGGGTCATTGTTTTTCAGCAGAAAATTGATTTTTTTTGACTGTACACAAAATTTTCCAAAATGTCAATTGGATTGTGCCACATGTTGAAAAAACACTTCTTAAGGCCTCACACTGACCAAGATTGCCATTTTTATAGTCTTTTCCTCCATTTAAAAAGTGTGTATTTTGTGCGATTTCGGGCAGGAAAATGACTCTAAACACACTTATTTCAGTTCCAAAAGTGATAATTCACATCCAACAGTAATTTACTGTCAAAATATTAAACATTAAAAAATCACCATTACTGACCATCTGGTGAAAGTTCGTAAGGCCTGGGGTCATTGTTTTTCATCAGAAAAGTGATTTTGTAGACTGTACAAAACATTATCCCATATGTCGATTGGATTGTGCCACATGTGTGCTGCATGGGGTGGTCCTGTATGTTCCATTTGCTGGTTCTGCCCCTCTAACATCAGCCACTCCCCTCCATGCGCTGTTCTTCGCCACTCTTCTCTTCTGATCCTTGTACCTTGGTTCAGCTGCTCTCTCCTTTACATGCACCTCTCCTCTTCCACCCTCCCACACTCTGAAATGCACTTACATGTAAACATGGATTCGGCCACTCTTAACATTTCCCTCTTTTGCATTCTATTAGAGGTGGGCAAGTCACTGAAAGCTTGAGCCACAGGCCTGATGCTGGCTTAGCTCAAGGTCCTCTTGGAACCTCAAGCCTAACACTAGCGGAAATGTCCTGGAAGGTGATGTGCCCTAGTGACTATACCTGTCTGCCATTTATCATGGGAGGCCAGACTTGAATCCCGGCCTCAGGTCAGTATCCTGTAATCTGGGCAAATCTCCCTGTACCAAAAAAGTGTATAGGATAGTTTGTGTCTGCTGTGAAGCACTCTTATCTCAATGGACAAGATTTGCCTTATATCAATTTGCCAAAAAGACAATGTAGGCCCTGCCTGTCATACATGTTCTAGTCTCATCCTCCAAGAAAATAATACGGAGCATTAAGCTCTAATGTCATAAAGAGATACCCATCTAGTGGCTAACTAGCAAAGCGAGAAACTGAATAATCTAGAATCAATTTTGGCTACCTTTACTTTCCATATTTGTGTAAACTGTGCTACAAGAGTACAGCGACGGCTCCTCCGCAATGGCGGAGGAGTGTCGCCCCTTTGCCTGGCTCAGAGACAGCAAATGAAAAATAAAACATTGTTCTAGCATTGTTTTATTCTTCATTTGCCAGTTCTGAGCAAGCGCTGTAGGAAGGGTCCTGCTGAGGCATGGAAGGAGGGAGGAGGTGCTATGTGCACTCCCCAAGTGCACATATGTGTTTGGCCGGTCATCCCAGGCCAGCCAAAACACACATGCACCCTTAGGTTTCTCCAGCCTGGCTGCATTGAACAGCCGGGCTGGAGAATCCCCACAGACTTCCTGGTCTGAGCAGAGCGTCTTTCTAATTCGCTTAGGCCAATCCTCATACTGCTCAGCCACTGCTATAGTAAGTCCCACTTGTTTTGTTGCTTAAATATACAACTTGCCTCTTTAGTGAATGGCTCCCAGTGTTGATATTGGACGTGAACTGTTGTCCCTTTTTAGCGATATCTTCTGTAGATCTTTAAGTTACTTGAGATCTCAGCATCTCTTAAAATGTAGTTTAACAGTAATTGCTGTATTTAGGCGCTCAGTGTGCAGTAGTGGTCCAGCCTGTGGTGCTTCTTCTGCCAATATATCAGCCACCTTGACTGTGTATATGTGTGCTGTCTCCTTGTGTTATACTTGCAATCTATGCTTTCTGTTGTGTGCTTCAGCATTTGTAGGTCACCCACCTGATCTAGCATCAGTGCTTAATTAGTCAAAAAGAAAAATTGACCAGGGCCCTCGTCAGGAGGCAATTGCAGCATCCAACACACACGGCCCCTGCCAGCGCTGCTACTAACAGTACCAACATAACTACTAACCAACACACTCCTACAAGAGTGATAATTTGGAGAATTCCAGGCCCCCAAAGCTATAAGAATGGCTTGGGCAGCAGATAATAGTCATTTTTAATGTATATTGATGTAATACTTAACAGTTGTTTTGGTTATCTACAAATTAGCCGAACAGCGCCACCTTGTGGCAGAATTTCACAATGCCCGGTGTTGACAATTAAGTTCCAGTGCCTATGTCAAGCATGTATCCTTATCTTGAACTTTACTGTCATAAAAGGAGGGCTGGGGATTCACTTGAAGACCCGCTGCATAGCTCTTGGGCCAATATATTTTGGAATTGTGACCATGCACTAATCTGGAAACAATTATTGAATATCTAAGTAATCATATCTTTTTTGGAGAGACCTAGATATAGCTTTTTCACATTGACTAATGTTATGTATCTCCACTTAATGCAGCTTTAACAAATATGTGCTTATTTTTATTATGGTTATTATTTAAATTTTTATCAGTTTAATTGTATTCTCTCTAGGT
The DNA here is from genome assembly GCF_964261635.1 of Lissotriton helveticus. Taxonomy (NCBI): domain Eukaryota; kingdom Metazoa; phylum Chordata; class Amphibia; order Caudata; family Salamandridae; genus Lissotriton; species Lissotriton helveticus. The sequence goes on from NC_136057.1 coordinate 1,641,509,624, forward strand.
AAGTATCGTCTTGCAAAGCTGCTTCCACATTGACAGAAAACTAATGGTCAATTAATGCCACTTCCTGGCATCTTAGAGGAGCCTTTCATGTTCCTATTCTGCCTGGGGTCCCACAAATACTAGAACCGTTCTGACCACACCACTGCTAGTTTTGAAGTTCCTAATGAGGTTCAGCGGTTTGTAAAGGTATTTCTGCATGTTTAATCTTTTCTCAAGCTGTTTCTCTGGGAACAGTTGTCAAGCGTCTAGTGAAATGTGAACAAGGAACTTTTTAATAATTTGCAGGTATTCCCACACAACGCATAATTTCAATTCGGCCGTGTATACCCATTTGCAGCTGAATCGGGATTTTCAGCACCTTCTAATGATGTTTAAATATATGTTCTAACTTATTTACCAGACATTTAGGTAGTTTAGAAATGAGGTGGAAAGTCAGAAATACAAACCTGCTCTCAAACGATTACAAAACAAAAAAAAATCACTTAGGGCTTTCCATTGGTTGGCTTTACTTTCACTCTCATTTGCTTGCCTTTTGATTTGTTAGTTTGTGTGGGCGTGTCTTCCTCTTCTCCTGTGTGTGTTCCTCTGTGGAAGCATGGACATATTACCTGTGTTCTTCCACTGCTTGCTTTTCAAGCACAACTTCATTTGGTCTTTGTTTTGAGCCCAGCTGGAAGTTAAAATAGCAAAGCCCCCTCACCTGCATGTTGCTGCGCTGCTAAGCACAAAGCAATCCAACATGCAGGCACTGCTGAATGTGTCCTGGTGTCTGAAAATTTCGCTGAGTCAGTTCATTTCAGTGGGGCCCAAGTTCTTGGCAGGATAGATGGCATACACCCAGTGTAAATAGTAGGTAGACACTGTCTTCCCGAGTGTACCCCCAGCTTGTGCCCTGAATATAACACCCCCATTATAAGGCTCTTGACTATTGCTCAGCAATCCTTTGCTCACCAGCTTGGTTTGAGGTGTGTAAGTACAGTATACACATGCATTTATACAAAGACACTGCAGTTAATCTGACAACAATTTACCAGTGTTCCACAGCCTAAATCATTTCACTGCAGGTATGATTCATTATCACATTGTCAACTGCCTATGTGGTGATCAAAACATCTAATGTAGCCAGGCACTCTTTTCAATTTCCAATTATACTTTATAGGGCTCTGCCATCTCTGAACTGTTAGTCAAATAGCAGTCTTTAATAGCCCTCACCATAGTGTGCGTAGCGGGGCTACATGGAGTTCCACGGAGTTGGCAACAAACTCTGTGGAACTTCGCTGCCTTGCGCGCATTTGCTGTTTTCTTAAGCAGTATTTCTAATGGCGAAGAAGAGGAGGAGGGCAGCCCGGGGACGTCGCGGTTAAAAGGTAAGTAGTGTTTGATTGTTTTAAGTTAGTGTTAAGGTATATCTTAATAGGGGGTGGAGGCGGGCGGCGGGCCAACTCTGCTCTGCTGCGGAGTGTGTGGAGTTATGCCTACACCGCGTTCTCCGTGGAATGCGGAGTAGGCAAAAGTCTGCACACTTCGCGGGCAGAGTAGAATTCTACACCCACGGTTAATCTTCAAGTTACTGGGCCAGCGTGTTTTGGACCGTACCCTAGAATCTATTGTCCTCCATGACTGTAGAACCCACTGCACAGTTTTAATCTAATATATGTGGCACATTTCCTGACTCTCTTATGTGACGTCTTATTCCGAAATCTTTTACAACAAGGGGTGGTGAGGGACAGAGTCTCTGAATTAAGCAGAATACTCTCACCCAGTCAAGAGATCAGGGCTAGGTCCAACACCGTTTTTTAGCTCATTGCACCATCCCAGTTTCAGAACCTGGCTGTATGCAAATTAGTCTGTTCCTGTCCCAGTGCATGATGGGAACAGGGCAAACCAAACTACAAAAGCCAATTCTTACACTGGGAAGGAAACAAGCTTCCGGGGACCGGTTTCTGGCATTACAGCCGTCTTCGGCCCGGCTTGCTTGAATCCTGATGGTGCAATGAGCAAGGGACTCATGTCTGAGTATACCCTTCCACGCTTAGGGTGGACAAAATAATTTACAACAAGGGGTGGTGAGGGACAGAGTCTCTGAATTAAGCAGAATACTCTCACCCAGTCAAGAGATCAGGGCTAGATCCAACACCGTTTTTTAGCTCATTGCACCATCCCAGTTTCAGAACCTGGCTGTATGCAAATTAGTCTGTTCCTGTCCCAGTGCATGATGGGAACAGGGCAAACCAAACTACAAAAGCCAATTCTTACACTGGGAAGGAAACAAGCTTCCGGGGACCGGTTTCTGGCATTACAGCCGTCTACGGCCCGGCTTGCTTGAATCCTGATGGTGCAATGAGCAAGGGACTCATGTCTGAGTATACCCTTCCACGCTTAGGGTGGACAAAATAATTTACAACAAGGGGTGGTGAGGGACAGAGTCTCTGAATTAAGCAGAATACTCTCACCCAGTCAAGAGATCAGGGCTAGATCCAACACCATTTTTTAGCTCATTGCACCATCCCAGTTTCAGAACCTGGCTGTATGCAAATTAGTCTGTTCCTGTCCCAGTGCATGATGGGAACAGGGCAAACCAAACTACAAAAGCCAATTCTTACACTGGGAAGGAAACAAGCTTCCGGGGACCGGTTTCTGGCATTACAGCCGTCTTCGGCCCGGCTTGCTTGAATCCTGATGGTGCAATGAGCAAGGGACTCATGTCTGAGTATACCCTTCCACGCTTAGGGTGGACAAAATAATTTACAAGGGGTGGTGAGGAACAGAGTCTCTGAATTAAGCAGAATACTCTCACCCAGTCAAGAGATCAGGGCTAGATCCAACACCGTTTTTTAGCTCAGTGCACCATCCCAGTTTCAGAACCTGGCTGTATGCAAATTAGTCTGTTCCTGTCCCAGTGCATGATGGGAACAGGGCAAACCAAACTACAAAAGCCAATTCTTACACTGGGAAGGAAACAAGCTTCCGGGGACCGGTTTCTGGCATTACAGCCGTCTTCGGCCCGGCTTGCTTGAATCCTGATGGTGCAATGAGCAAGGGACTCATGTCTGAGTATACCCTTCCACGCTTAGGGTGGACAAAATAATTTACAACAAGGGGTGGTGAGGGACAGAGTCTCTGAATTAAGCAGAATACTCTCACCCAGTCAAGAGATCAGGGCTAGATCCAACACCGTTTTTTAGCTCATTGCACCATCCCAGTTTCAGAACCTGGCTGTATGCAAATTAGTCTGTTCCTGTCCCAGTGCATGATGGGAACAGGGCAAACCAAACTACAAAAGCCAATTCTTACACTGGGAAGGAAACAAGCTTCCGGGGACCGGTTTCTGGCATTACAGCCGTCTTCGGCCCGGCTTGCTTGAATCCTGATGGTGCAATGAGCAAGGGACTCATGTCTGAGTATACCCTTCCACGCTTAGGGTGGACAAAATCATTTACAACAAGGGGTGGTGAGGGACAGAGTCTCTGAATTAAGCAGAATACTCTCACCCAGTCAAGAGATCAGGGCTAGATCCAACACCGTTTTTTAGCTCATTGCACCATCCCAGTTTCAGAACCTGGCTGTATGCAAATAAGTCTGTTCCTGTCCCAGTGCATGATGGGAACAGGGCAAACCAAACTACAAAAGCCAATTCTTACACTGGGAAGGAAACAAGCTTCCGGGGACCGGTTTCTGGCATTACAGCCGTCTTCGGCCCGGCTTGCTTGAATCCTGATGGTGCAATGAGCAAGGGACTCATGTCTGAGTATACCCTTCCACGCTTAGGGTGGACAAAATAATTTACAACAAGGGGTGGTGAGGGACAGAGTCTCTGAATTAAGCAGAATACTCTCACCCAGTCAAGAGATCAGGGCTAGATCCAACACCGTTTTTTAGCTCATTGCACCATCCCAGTTTCAGAACCTGGCTGTATGCAAATTAGTCTGTTCCTGTCCCAGTGCATGATGGGAACAGGGCAAACCAAACTACAAAAGCCAATTCTTACACTGGGAAGGAAACAAGCTTCCGGGGACCGGTTTCTGGCATTACAGCCGTCTTCGGCCCGGCTTGCTTGAATCCTGATGGTGCAATGAGCAAGGGACTCATGTCTGAGTATACCCTTCCACGCTTAGGGTGGACAAAATAATTTACAACAAGGGGTGGTGAGGGACAGAGTCTCTGAATTAGGCAGAATACTCTCACCCAGTCAAGAGATCAGGGCTAGATCCAACACCGTTTTTTAGCTCATTGCACCATCCCAGTTTCAGAACCTGGCTGTATGCAAATTAGTCTGTTCCTGTCCCAGTGCATGATGGGAACAGGGCAAACCAAACTACAAAAGCCAATTCTTACACTGGGAAGGAAACAAGCTTCCGGGGACCGGTTTCTGGCATTACAGCCGTCTTCGGCCCGGCTTGCTTGAATCCTGATGGTGCAATGAGCAAGGGACTCATGTCTGAGTATACCCTTCCACGCTTAGGGTGGACAAAATAATTTACAACAAGGGGTGGTGAGGGACAGAGTCTCTGAATTAAGCAGAATACTCTCACCCAGTCAAGAGATCAGGGCTAGATCCAACACCGTTTTTTAGCTCATTGCACCATCCCAGTTTCAGAACCTGGCTGTATGCAAATTAGTCTGTTCCTGTCCCAGTGCATGATGGGAACAGGGCAAACCAAACTACAAAAGCCAATTCTTACACTGGGAAGGAAACAAGCTTCCGGGGACCGGTTTCTGGCATTACAGCCGTCTTCGGCCCGGCTTGCTTGAATCCTGATGGTGCAATGAGCAAGGGACTCATGTCTGAGTATACCCTTCCACGCTTAGGGTGGACAAAATAATTTACAACAAGGGGTGGTGAGGGACAGAGTCTCTGAATTAAGCAGAATACTCTCACCCAGTCAAGAGATCAGGGCTAGATCCCACAACGTTTTTTAGCTCATTGCACCATCCCAGTTTCAGAACCTGGCTGTATGCAAATTAGTCTGTTCCTGTCCCAGTGCATGATGGGAACAGGGCAAACCAAACTACAAAAGCCAATTCTTACACTGGGAAGGAAACAAGCTTCCGGGGACCGGTTTCTGGCATTACAGCCGTCTTCGGCCCGGCTTGCTTGAATCCTGATGGTGCAATGAGCAAGGGACTCATGTCTGAGTATACCCTTCCACGCTTAGGGTGGACAAAATAATTTACAACAAGGGGTGGTGAGGGACAGAGTCTCTGAATTAAGCAGAATACTCTCACCCAGTCAAGAGATCAGGGCTAGATCCAACACCGTTTTTTTAGCTCATTGCACCATCCCAGTTTCAGAACCTGGCTGTATGCAAATTAGTCTGTTCCTGTCCCAGTGCATGATGGGAACAGGGCAAACCAAACTACAAAAGCCAATTCTTACACTGGGAAGGAAACAGGTCTTCAGTATCAGGAGGAACCTGTGTTTCTCTGAACAGTTGTGTACAGACTGAGCACTGTGTGCAGGATAGGTTACCCTTTCATCTGTGGATCATAGTCAAGATAAACTCGGCTACCCATAAAGTGCATGGAATAGGGTCAACGTTGCATATAACACAAGCTTGCTTTACCTATAGAGGTCATGTGTATGATAGCAGTAATGATTCTTCATATTATTCTGAGCTATTTTGCCCTTACTAGGATCTGATGGCATACCCATTTATAGAGCAATGTGATGTCATTAACTATGTAATTTTAGATGGCAAAGGTAATACTTTACTATCATATGGAAAGTCTACCCCCCACAGAAAGCCGTGCAGAGGGTTTGCCACAAGACTTTATGTTTTTTAAATGGGTGGGGGCCATGTGCCCCCTCCCAGAGCCTTATTAGGCCCTGGGGAACCCACACCCCATGGGCATTTTATTTTTATTAAAGGGGAGGGTGGCCATGTGGTCATCCCTCACCCAGCCTTATTAGCCCATCCCCATGAGCTGTTTTTTTTAATGAAAGAGGAGGTGGAGCACTTGGCCCCCCTCCCTGAGCGTTATTAGGCCCTGAGGACCCCATTCCAAGGGTCTTTTTTGTATGAAAGGGGGGAGAGAAGCTGGCATTGCTCCCACCCGTGGAAGCAGCTACTAATGCTGCACCCTCTGGGTTTTCCTGCCCACATTAGTGTGGACATAGAAACAGATCAAAAGTCTGCTTCCAGCTGACAGGGCCATTTTCAAAGCTCTCGCCAGCTGGGAGCACAATTTGTGTTTGCTCTTGCTTGGCGGGACATTAAAAAATGCTGCTACCAACCCAGAGCAAATACAAGTTTACCCGTGCATGCCCGTGGGGGTAGGGAAACCACTATGTGCCGGGTGGGTTCTGCAGAGCATAGCTCATGAGTCAGCCATAGCGGATAGGGTCCATAGGGCCATTACCGGCTTGGGAAAGAGGGCCCCCCTCTCCATTTTTAGAAATGTCAGCTCGGGTGGGCGCCCCGGGGCCTCTGATAGCTTGGAAAGCGGGCTGCACACACCTCTCCCATTAATAGAGCAAAGCGGCCCTGGCCACCTTTTATTTTAACGGTCCTGCGGGGTCTTGAGGGATTGCAACAATTTTACTGATTTATTTTGTTAACTCTATAAGTCCACCGTGGGGCCTAGGAAATCAAGGTATCCTTACTGTGCCCCTTGCATATTTTTTTTACTTATACAGGACAGGGGACTAGGGGGCACATGTATCAAGCTAATTACCGGTCGCAAACGGGCTGATTTGCAGAATCAGCCTCTTTGCGACTGGTGGGATGCAACAAGCTCAAAGCCATTACCAAAATAGGTAATTACAAAATTTGCCATTACCTATTTTGTGAATGCAGTTAGGGAATCACAATTTGCGATTCCCTAAATACAATGCAAGAAGCATTCTCAGAATGCGACTTTGCATTAAGGAATCGCAAATTAATGTGCAATTCCTTAGAAAAATGCACAATATTGCATTTTTATAAGTGCCATGTGGTGCACACACATGCCCTTAAGGCATGTGTGTGCGCCACAGCTGCACACATACCGATTTTGGAGGTGCATCAAGGTGGCCTTTTGGCCCCCTAGCACCTATGAAATTACATTTGCAATTTACGATTACCTATTTGGTTATCACAAATTGCGAATGGTTTCCCATTCATTCCTATGAATGGGAAAGCATTCCCTAATAGCAAATCGCAATTTGCGATTCGCTATAAGGAAATGTATAGGAATCACTATTTTTTTGTGAAACCTACATGCATAGGCAATTGTGATTCCTTAATAGCGATTCCTTAATAATCACTATTAAGGAATCGCAATTGCTTAGCTGGATGCATGTGGCAGTAAGTCCTGGAGTCTTGTAATGGCTGGAAGAAAAATCTTTCTCAAGTTGCTGGTAGGCAATCAGAGCACAAGATCCTGCTGGAGTCTGACTCCGGTGGGAACGAATTGGTCCAAGGAAATGAGCTCCATCAGCCAATCAGAATGTTCTTTTTTTTTAACTGGATTCAAGACAGTCTTGCGGGAGTCCCTCGAACCGACCCATCCAGATATCTATCTTTTTTGTAACCCTAATATCTCAAAAACTGTGAAAACAATTTAAACCAAATCACAAAAGGCACAATCTGCACCCCAAGATCTAGCTTTCTGCCAAATTTGGTATAATTTTGGTCAGCAGTTTTTGCTGTAGCGCTGCCTAAAGAAGTGTTATGGAAAATGCATGGTGATTTAGAGTTTTGAGACAATAGCCCAAGTTTACTGAAGAAACCATCTGGAACTCCATTCTTGTTATGCAGTTTTATTTGTGAAAACTAACAATGCATTTCAGCTTTCAATTGAAACCTTCAGTTGGAAGCCACAACACGTTGTTTATGTGCACAAATAAAAAATACTTTTCTAAATGTAAAGTAACATCCAGTTGCAATACATTTGTGGACACCCCCAACGGCACTCAGCTTTCAGCTATACTTAAGACAGGTTAGCTGCAGGCCCTGCAACCTACCATGTGTGGGCTACCAACCCCTCGTTTTACACAGCTTTCTGCCATGTGCCAACCGGCCACAAACCCCATCCCACATTTTTTTTTTCGTCCCACAAAATGGGTCACATGAGTTGGCCAGGCTTGGTCTCACGGGGATGGTGAGGATGCCTCGAACATTTCTATTTTCTGTGTAGCCCCTGGGTGGGGGTCTTATGCCCCCCAACCCCACATGGGCTAGAGGGCCAGGGTATCCTTACATTACCTCTTTCTATATATTTTATTAAATTATGACAGGACTTGTGGATGTGTCCCTAAGTCCTGTAACGGTGGCTACAATATTTTGCTTTTGTTGCAGCCGCAATGACTATGTGCACTCCCAAGGGACTCCCACTGGACCAGCCTATCAAAAAGCATGTTTTGATGTTTTTTTCCGGCAGGAGTCCTGTGGCAACAGATAAATATATACATATGTATATATGCAAAATAGGACTATTTCCATTTAAAAAATAATCATCTGGCACTCAGTAAGTTTATTTTCATGACGAGATAACATCAACGCGTTTCAGCAGTCTCAAGCTGCCTTGTTCACGATGCCTGAGCGCCATTACATTTTCGTTAAAATACTCAATACAATAAGAGAAATTGACGAGGGACTTCATTCACAGTGATCATGCAATGCTATACTGCTTGCAAAGTGGCTGCTATTTTGCAACATGTTTAGCTTGAACCAATATTAATTTATACAGTCAGTTCAATTCATTGCATCTTCTCTCTGATACTTCCTATACAGAAATGGATATTCAAATAGTATTATCAATTTAGCACATTCGTAAATCAAACAATCAATCAATCTGTATTAATATAATTGGCAGAAACCTTAATTCCTTGCGTTTCTAATCCAGAATTTTCGTTGATTAAATTTACAATTACATCATTGTACATGATTTCAATTCTCATTCCATTTCATGTATTTTAATTATCTTGGCAGAAAATTAAAGTGCAAGTGAAAAAAGGCTTATTTAACCTTGATTCAAAAGGTTCACTGGGCAAGTGCCTATTTCATATTGTGCAATGCTTGGCAAGACAGTGCTCGTGCTTTAGTGCAAATCAATCAGTTCCCCTGACTGGAATTTATACCGTCATAAACAGAACTTGAATTATTTCTAAAGTGCAAATGCTTATTAATATATTATTCTATAACCCTTCCAGGAAATAAAAACGTCATATATTTAAAAAATATATTGCACAAGAAGGATGAGAATATTACCAAAATTAAACCATGCTTCTCATGATCAATTCATCAAAGATAAAGTGCCAGTACTTTAGTATACAAGAAATGATTTGATTCTTTTCCTCTCTCCCCATCAGTCTTGAATACTTAATTATAGTACAAAAATTATTGAAAGTGCAAGTGCTTTATAGTATATGGTTTTCCTATAACTAAGGGAAAGGACTACGAAACAGGAATATACAAGGGGAGATTCCATTAGAAAAACATATTTCACATACCTCATAAAAACACTTCAAAGAACTTAAAAAAAGGAAATTTATCGTATTCCAAATATCATAAAATAATATGGTTTAAAGGATTTCTCATTCCTACTCATATAAATGAACTCTAGCACTTTTTATTGTCCAAGAATTATTCTGAAACATTATTTTCTATAACATCCATTGCATGTAACTGTGTCCCCTATTTTTCAGTTCACTCACAAATAGTAACATTTAAAACAAAAAGAACTAATGGTCTTTAGTATGTGCAGGAATATATATATATATATATATATATATATATATATATATATATTACGCTCCATGGGGTTGTCCAAGTAGCGGGTAGCACCCGAGCCTGCGTGCGCCTTCCCCAAAGCGTTAGTTGGTATGGGCAGTTGCGTGTTTGAAATAGGCCCGACGCGTTTCGGAAATTTATTTTCCTCATCAGGGGCCAGCAGTAAAGTGCACGACGTCTACCATCTCCCTATATGAAAACACACATTGTGCTTGTGGGAGATGTAGTCCATATATCCTGGATGGATGCACTTTCAAATTACTGCTCGTTCCAAAGGCTCTACCATGAGCCCCAAACATCACTCCTGTCCTCATCCATCACGAAGAAACGGGGGCCACAAGACTCGCTATCCAAGGAGTCTCTTATGTGGAGCTGCGTGATGGATGAGGACAGGAGTGATGTTTGGGGCTCATGGTAGAGCCTTTGGAACGAGCAGTAATTTGAAAGTGCATCCATCCAGGATATATGGACTACATCTCCCACAAGCACAATGTGTGTTTTCATATAGGGAGATGGTAGACGTCGTGCACTTTACTGCTGGCCCCTGATGAGGAAAATAAATTTCCGAAACGCGTCGGGCCTATTTCAAACACGCAACTGCCCATACCAACTAACGCTTTGGGGAAGGCGCACGCAGGCTCGGGTGCTACCCGCTACTTGGACAACCCCATGGAGCGTAATATATATATATATATATATATATATATATATATATATATATATATATATATATAAATAAATATCTTTGAAGTAGGAGATGTTTATAGAGAGTTCCCTTTGCTTAGATATTCCTGCCTCCCCTGACCTGGCTCCAACCTGGCTGCCTTAACAATGAAGTGATGTGAAGTCCTCCATGTGAAGGCAGGGCACAGCTCCCTTGATTTGCAAGTGGGGCTGTGCCCAGCTCCACCCCTCATTCTACCATTGCCATTTCGATTTTTCCGACAAGCCGCCAATTGTGAGCCGACAAGTGTGTAGAGGGTGGAGAGAGCGGAACGGCCTGAGGAAAGCTTTGGAAGCCGAGACACTGCATCTCCGCGAGTCCTGCTCCAGCCCTTGGTGACGCTCGCTGCCCCCCCCCCTTGAGTGTGGATGAACGGAAAGAACAGGACCGACAGTCGGACCTTCTCGCTGGTCACTGGGGACATTGAGACCGCCGACGCGCTGCCGCGTTGCTCCGGCGGCCCCTGCTAGCTTCCCCGCCAGCCTACACCATTCACACCAACACCAATACCATCACCATCCCTGGTTTGCACGGGCCTGCTGCACCGGCCTTGTGCACCAGGGAGAATACTGGAGCTGGAGTAGGGTTAAGCCGGGCCGGGGTGAGCTAGACCCCTGGGGCGGCACTACAGCTGCTTGCTACAGCCCCCCACTCTCCGCAGGTGTACCTGCGGCAACAGGAGGAGGCTGAGCAGCAGAGGGATCCGGCAGCTGGCAGGCGGGCGGAATGTTGGAGCAGGCGGAGGGGCCACAGGTCCTACAGACCTCATGGGCCCCACAGGAATCGGCAAACCACAGCGACCACAGCGACTCACAAATGCCTCACAACATCCTGGATCTCCAGAGAGTCACTGTTTACACAGCAAAAGGAGAGGTGAGAGCCTGGTGTGAGAGGTGTGAGGTGAGAGGGGGAGTATCTACCTCCACCTCGGATTTGAAAAACACAAACACAATATCTTTCAACCTTTCATTACTCAGAATAACCAGCACAACCAGAATCTAGGCATTTTGCACTTCTAATTTTGGATCCGTTAATTTCGGCACCTTTTACCCTGGCACCTTTAATTCTTTTTTTCTGACAACTGCCTCTTAAAAGTACAGTCATAGATACTGCCTATAGTTCAAGAAACTGTAAGCTCCTACTGACACCCACTTCAGGAGATTAATAGCGGAGTACACGTAGAGCACAAGCAGAGTTTAAGTTAGTCCTCGTTGGCCCACTTTAACACTAATATAAACAAAGAAAACAAAAAACAAATAGATTAAACAACGCTTTGATGACCCAGTGAAGAGAACCAGCTAAGAGAATCTTGAAGACTATTCAGAGGAAAAATAGCTTCTGGCAAGTCAGTTAAAGCAAAATCAAAGCAAGCCAAAGCAAGTCGCAATAGGAATCACCCTTTGGGAATCAGTAAAGTAGGTTAAAACAATAAATTAAAACGGCAAACGACAAACTCAAAAGAAAAACCCGTTATTACACCTAAAAGGTGACTATGAGGTCTGGAAGAGATAGAACATCTCTAATAAATCTAAGACCACAGAAAAAAACAATAAAAAGGAAAAAAGAGGTAGAAAATGGAGACAGCAGCAAAGGCAGCAGCCCACCTGGCCAAAAAACAAAACGTGGGAAGTTAGAAAGAAAAAAGATACACCGGAGGCCAATGAAGCTAATGAGACCCTGATCTTCCCTCAAAGCATCTCCACCAAAACTCAAATTCAAAAAATCTCAACTACACAGGAAAGGAAATCATTATCAGAAGAAGGAACAGATACAGAGGCAAAAGCAGATACAACAGCCAATTTGAGCTGAGGCCCTGACATCCAAGATCTAATAAGCATAAAGGGCCCACCGAAGTCGAGAAGTCTCTGTCTATTTCGGCCTAAGATATATACTAAGTTTTCATTTCTAAAAGACCCAGAGTCCGTAATATTTTCAAAAACAGGTGAAATAAAAGGGCTGCAAACTCCTTTACAACCAAGAAACCAAGACTTATTCTCGCAACCCTTAATAAAATCTCAAACAAAAGGAACAAACAAAACAAATCAAATTGTTGCATTAATCCATTCAGAAAAATCTCCCTAAACCAAAGGAAGAGGAAACATCAGTAGGAGTACAAAACAACTTCAACAAAATCCAGAGGAAAATGGAGAAAAAGACAAGTCAGAAACAACTACTGGGCTCACAAATAAAAAAAGAGAATGAAAATATTAGACACGATGTCCAAACAAGGGCTACAGAAATTGAGCAAATTGAGCAAAAACAAGAGCAAACGCAGGTGCTGCAGGAAGGCGCGGCGGGCATTCTACGAACTATTTTGTCTGATGCCCGATGGAGCTACCTGGTTTAGCTATAGGGGAGATGGGCCGTGGATTCCCTCCTTGGTCGTCACCTACCCAGTCGGTCTTTAGACAGACTTCCTCTCGTCTCTACGGTTGTCTCTTCCCTTATCCTAATTTTCTCTCCTCCTCTACCCCCCACTACTTTCGCTCTCCTTTCTCTCCTCCCCTAATTGTATTGCTGATTGTTTGATATAATGTTTACTTGCAGATCTTTTCTGGTTTATTGTTGAACCACATAGCTACACTTCCTTTCGTCTCTCCTGTCGTCTCCTACCGCATCCCCCCTCTATTTATGTCTCTCCTTCACTCCTCTCTCAATGTATTGAGACTGAACTATTTTGTCTGACGCCCGATGGAGCTACTTGGTTTAGCTAAGGGGGGATGGGCCGTGGATTCTCTTCTTGGTCGTCACCTACCCAGTCGAACTTTAGGCAGACTTCTTTTCGTCTCTTCTTATTGTCTCTTCCCTAGCTCCTATCCTCTCTCCCTTGAATCTCTCCCCTTGTCTGCCCTGGGATCACAGCTTACTGGACTTTGGATGTTGCCTTGACTCGTCTACCGGTTTGTGTCGCCACCACCCTTCCCCTCCTCTTCCCATGCGGTGTCTCTCACCCGCCCCTCCCCTTTCCCACCCTCATTATCTTTCTATTTCCCGTGCTCCACCCCCCATCTCCTGAATCTCTCACCTTGCCTGCTTTTCCCCTTACGTATTTGTGCTTATTGTTTATCTCAACCTTACATGTAACTATGTTGCCATGCTCTAAGAACTGTGTAACCTTTGTAATGATGTAACCTGTAACTATGATCGGATGCTCATGTAAAGCGCTCTGATACCTCCGGGTCTAGCCAGCGCTATATAAAACTTTAAAATAAATAAATTCTACTCACCAACAGCCTATTCAGTCTCCAAAGGCTGCCGTAGTAGGATCAGAGCCTGCAGCTTCTGAAATGGAACAGCTGGGTAGGCCACAAATTAGACCAGACTCTAAATTTAACCAAACCCTCTGCAAGGCAGAGGAGACTCAAGCTGCCTCTAAAACTCGCAACGCATCGCAACAACTTAGTCTGATTAAAGCCACAGGCTCTAGATTTTATCAGGCCACCCTCAGTAAAACATTCAAGCAGGAAGAACAAAAATTAAGGGACCAAAAAATGCCACACACAACCTCTACCACCCAACAACTGCCAATTAATCAACCGCAAGTCTTAATACCTCAAACGACTCCTGGCAATTCTCGAGATAGTGCAATGCCAGAACAGGGCCAGGTGCCCCTTTCTAGAAAGTAATCATAATTTTAATGGCGATATGTCTTTCTTAGCATCTCAAGAATGGGAGAAACTAGTTGCGTCGTACAGCCACGACCCAAAAATTCTAACAAATTGCGCAAACCCAGAGACTAAAGAAAAAAATTATAAGACCCAGGACTCGATTTGGGAAACACTATTGAGCACAATGCAATATTCAACTACGGCGCTGCAATATCAATCCCATAAAATGGATCTTCAGCTAACAGTACTTCAAACATTAGCTGAGTTCACATCAGGGATTGACAGGAAATTAGCCGACTTGAATGGGCTAATAAAACGAGGGCAAAAGGCCGCCCTCAAGGACAGGTTACAACAACAAGAATGCACTTGCACTCCAATAGTGGACAAACTCCTCACGCTTCCATTAATACAGAGTGACTTACTTTCAATCATGAAACTAAAAAAATGAAATCCGGAATACAGTTAGTGACGACCAACCCACCTTCGGGGAAAAAGAATTAGAACCCAAAGCTTTGGAGATAATAAAACACCTAGATATCCCTTCTTAGGTAGGAGAGAGACTGAACAGAATAATATAAAGGAATCACCTGATAAAGATTCTACTACAATGAACATCCGGCGAAAGAAAAAAAGGAAAGGGAGGAACAGAAAAACAGTTTTTCTGATCCAGTATCAGGCAAATCAGCTTCATCAGCTCATAAGTTCTCCAGAACAAGTAACGGAAGAAGGATCTAAAGATCCGATGACGACACAGTTAGGAGAATCCCCCCCCCCACTCCACAAAATTCACAAAAAAGAGAGAGCGGCATTCACGAGACATCCAGGCCACCCCCCCGGCAGCGAGCACATAAAAAGCACTTACCTCCCGATTAACCAAGAGAATGAACACCAGAAAAGCGCACCTACCATGGGTTCTTTAGCTTGCAGAGCATTGACTGAAGCTGCCCAATACACAATAATGAAGCGGATTAGCCATACACAAGATGAATTCAACGAGCCACAGTAACCACTAACTATAATTTACCAACATGGCACAACGGCGCAGAATAACACCAGGAAACCTAACCACACAACGTCAATCCTGCAAAATAGCACTGTCCGTAGGTCAAACAGTACTAACAACACAAGGCCAGAAGAGCACACTACCACTAATAGGGATCTCACTCAGTTTGCAAACCACAACCCCTATAATGAAGAAGAGACAGACACCATAATCTTTTCTCCCCATTACAAATCAAGAGGTCGAGGAGACATTTTAAATAGAGGAAATGTACTGAGACTTCTGCAATCTATCCCCAACCGTGGAAGTATTAATACCTTGGACCTACTGTCAATCGAATTTCTGCCAAACAGCAGTCAGTTCAGCCCTGGGGTTACTAAAATTAGATGGAAAACGTCAGAGATAGCAAGTAGAATACCACAGGAATTAAATACTTTCCAAAGTTGGGGGATAGTCTTGAAACCAGTGCCAAAACCACTTTATCCAGAGCCTTTTTTAAGAACAGCCACCAACAACGAAAACAGTAAGCTTTCCTCAGTTCTAAAAAGAGCAAGGGGCTGTTCTCCAACCCCATGTCAATCTGAATTGACACACTTTTCACCTATGAGCAACTGGCGGAGCATACAACGAACAATATCATCAGCTCAACCAAACTGACATCGGAAGTCTAACCTACAGAACTCTCAACTTGCGAACAATGAGATTACCATGTGTATATGGAATATAAATGGTTTAGCATCCAAATAAAATGACAAAGAAGTCCTAAATTTGTTAAAACGCTTTGACATAATCTTTATTCAGGAAACCTGGGAAGAAAAACCCTCCGAGCTACAAGGCTACACTTCTAGCTTCATTCCAGAAATAAAGAGATCAGACTTTGGACGTTGCTCAGGGGGCCTACAGTTATTTTCAATAACACAAATATGTGAAACTTTCCCTCTAAAGATCTGCATGACTCCTCCAAGCTGCATCCAGGCTTCAATAGTAAAATTGCTCCTGAATCAAACTGCACAAAAGGTAAACAATGATAAACATTTACGTACATCCAAAACACAAATTAAAAACAGCTAAATAACTGATTAAAGAATTAAAAAGAGTAATGGAGGAAGAGGACACTGAACATATCATCTTGGCTTGTGATTTTAATATGCACCTCCTAGGGGGAGATTGTGACGACGACACCACACAGGAACTCACGGATGCATGGGGAATTCCAGCTCAAGGCCCCGCAAAAAGTCAAGCAAACACGATGCTCTAAATTTCCCATTCAGGAACTGGAACACCTAAATCTAAGATCAGTAAACGGTTGCTATAAGGAGGACAATCCACCAGCTCCCACATATCACTCAGCAAAAACATCAACTCATCTGGATTTTACTTTTGAAATGAAATGAAATGAAATGAAAATTGATTTGTAGAGCGCATGGCTGCCCTAGAGCATCCCAGCGCTAACAGAAACACAAAGCTACTAACAGCGTGCACCAAAAAGTCAGACGTCAAGAGGGAATAAGTGGGTTTTCAGGGCTTTCCGAAATTTCCCGAGACTTGGTTCCTTCCGAATCGCAACTGGGAGGGCGATTTTTTGTGTCTTTTATGTCTTTATCTCAGTTCAATAAAATAGCCACTTTCAAAATAGGCAAAAACTAACCTAGTGACCGTATGCCACAGGATCTGACACTAAAAATAAAGTCAGTCTTATCACTGGAGGCTGACAAAAACATTGTTTCAGTTGAAGTAATAAACCTCAGGTGACTAAGATGCAACTCAACCAATATGGAGGCAGTATCAAGCACTGCAAAAAGGATGTATGACGTTACAACGCATACTTTTACAACGCCTACCTTTACAACGCATTTTTTACACCGCAACATCCATTACAACGCACACCATTACAACGCATACCATTACAACGAATACTTTAAAACTACCTTTACAACGCATTCCACTACAACGCATAGTACATTTACAACGCATACCATTACAACGCATTACACTACATTGCATATAAGGTAAGTGTTGGATAGTGTAGGGGTTAAAATTAATATTCTAACTCCAGGGGGTGCAACAGTAGGGTAAGTTTTGGATAGTGTAGGGGTTAAAATTACTATTCTAACTCCAGGGGGTGCAACAGTAGGGTAAGTGTTGGATGGTAAGTTATGCGTTGTAATGGTATGCGTTGTAGTGGTGTGCATTGTAGTGTCATGCGTTGTAATGACTGCGTTGTAAATGTATGCATTATAATTGATTTTGCGTTGTAAAAGTTTCGTTGTAATGGTAGTGCGTTGTAAAAATTGCGTTGTAAACGTTGTATACCCTGCAAAAAACATACTTAACCGAGTACAAGAAAACCCCGCTCATCCGATGGATAGCTGGGATAAATTTGTCACGTCACTTGGAGATAAAATTTCAACTGGGACAGGTCAGAAATAAAGGAGCAAGACCGTCAATTTAACAAAAATGGCTACAAGCCTTGTCTCAAAAAAAATGAAACATATTATAAATTATACCTTAAGGCAACTCCGCAAATCACCGGCAAATCAAAAACTGCAGCAATCTCTCTGTGAATCTAAGGCTCTTTTAAAGCGAAGGAGGTGGGACAGAAAAAGAGCAAAGAACAACAATTTATGAGCTAAACTACTTTATGAATCAAACTTGAAAAACAGTACCAAGTTTTGGCAATCTATTAACAGACTACAACGGCTAACCCATCCTGGCATAAACTCTAATATCTCCGAAGTGGCATGGGTTGATTTTCTTTTAAATCATTTTAATGAATCCAATTCCACACCATTAGCCCGAGAACTGAGAGGGTCATCAGACCCCCAACGGAGACGTTACACCAAAACCACGTCCCTCCAGATGAAAACTTCTGGCAAGTCTCCACCCAACAACAAGGGGAAACGGATTTAAGACTAGCTCAAAGTAACTTTACAAGCACAATAGAGATGTCCATCAGCCTGGAAGCAACCTTGATCCGGAAACAAATAGCAAAGGGAAGACTGGCAGGGGCACCAGGCCCCAATGGCATTCCGCCAAAACTGTACAAACACAATCCTGAATTTTGGAGTAATGCGTTAGAACCTGTTTTTAAATATGCATTTGAAACATCCACAATCTCAGAGTCTTGGAGAGGTTCAATTATAAGCCCAATTTACAAACAAGGCAAGAGGTACGAGCTGAAAATCTTCCACTTGATAGCCCTCACAGACATCGAGGCTAAATACTTTGCGGGGCTTATTTTAAATGACCTAACGACTTGGGCGTCAGAGAACCACATAATCTCACCAACACAAACAGGGTTCCGGCAAGGAAATACTATGGATCTAACTTTACTAATGGACGCAGCGAAACAGGGTAAATATACTGTTTTTCGGCGTCATAGATTTTACAGCCGCTTTTGATCACGTGGATAGAACAAAACTTTGGCAAAAACTACATGGTTGGGGAATACCTTCCCCACTTTTGGATCAGCTTAGGAACCTGCATACAAACACATGGATAAGGATAAAGCTTGGTGCAGGGACTCATATATCCCCAAAAATCCCTACCTCTAAAGGGTTAAAACAAGGGTGCGTCCTAGCCCCGTCGCTTTTTAATCTTTACCTAGCTGATCTTCCAGGGGAACTGGACAAGTGCATAAATTACGCACCAAAATGAGGAAATATAACTCTTTCAAACCTGTTATATGCCGATGATTTAGTTCTGATAAGCCTGACCCCCGTTGGATTATAACACCTTCTGAATGTGACTCACAGCTTTTCGCAACGTAATGCCTTGAAAATGGCAGTAAATCACCATAGGAAGAAAAGCTTCAATTAGTTCCTGGATGGTCACTGCTTAGACAAAGCAGCCAGTTACAAATATCTGGGATTAATACTAGATCAAAACAACTCTTTCAAACTACAGATAGAATCGTTGCGGAGGAAAGGGGTAATGACATACCTAGCTATAAAACCTCTAAAGAAGCTACTGCCGGACCTAACACTTCACCCTTTAATAAAAGTCCTGTAAGCAAAACTTCATCCTACTATAACATACGGTATAACAGCGATGAAAGGCAAAGACGCAACAGCCGTATAGAATACAATCACTAACACATATCGAGCCATCTTTCAGCTCACTAAGTATGCTTCCCCGGCCCAAATACGGTTGGAGTTTGGGCTACAAAAAGAAACAATTGAAAGAAGGGGAGCATACGTAAAATGCTGGCATAACATCAAAGAAGCAGAGGAAGGGTCCTTGAATAACCATATTTGGACTGAGTTACTTCACCCTAAAAAATCACCAGCTACAGAGTATCTGCAGGAATCCATCAAACTTTTAGGATTGACAGATCTTTGGAGCATTACCGTGTGCCACTCCATATTTAAAAAAGCTGTAACAAAGGTATCCCGCCAACTGTTAGTCATAGAGGACAAAAATACGCTATCCAAACGATCTCATGGCTGGGTAGTACTAAATACGTACAAAGCCTTAAAACCGCAATCATACTTGAATATCGGAATAAAAACAATCTACAAGGAAATATTCTTAAAACTCCACTTGGGGATCGGTGCAATTAATCAGTTTCTTCCTCCTTGGGAGAGAAAAGGCGGTGACCAGCTTTGTCGCCTTTGTGGCTGCGGAGTGGAAGACCTATTACACGTTCTGCACCTGTAACAACCCAAGGGATATAAGAATAACCCTTTTAAAACCTATGTTCAGACAGTATGGAGTTAGGACCTGCAGACAAGTGGCACTGCTGTTTCAATCCAGAGAGAGTGCAGCTAAATTGTCGACTTACAAAGTTTTTCGACATTATAGCTAAGAGACTGAAAAATGTGCCCTTATTGCCCTTGGAACACATTACAACAGAAGCTCCGTTAGATGGATTAACCTACTTAAAAGAATAAGTGGCATATGATTTACCGCGGAGCCTATGCCTTAAAAACTCTTCTTCACCTCTTCAACTTAAAGCAATAACTCGTGGCAATAATAAAACGTGGGCCTGCCTTCAGTGCCTCTCATCATAGTCATACTGTAGGGGTTTATCCTGGTGGAGTGTTGCAATGTTGTCGACGTGCAATATGTGTTAAGGCAAAGACACTGAAGAATATTTCCATGTTGGCCACGGACTTCTTTACAACAAAACTGTGATTATTTGGAAAAAATGTAGAGGGTACATTGAAAAAAGGTCTAATAATTGTGTCCAACTGCCTCTTCCTCCCTTTTTAAATTTGTAACTGATGTTAAAAATGTGGCCTGTTAATAGCTTTTTTAAATATATACGAACAGGATATTTTCAGTTATGTTTAATGTATGCAACGGTTTTAATTAATCAAGCATAATAAACTTTTTCTACCTTTCTACCTTTCCAGTGATGTGCCTTCCAGGCATACCTTATCCCTATAATGTGTGGCTGTCTGGGAGGAATCAGCAAAGTCCAACTACTAATTCTACCCAGTCATGTGACCCAGGCACATGCACAAAATAGTTAGGCAGGAAAATGACAACGTTATAAAAGTGTTTTTTTAAAGTGTAACTTAAAATTTGACTTTGACATTAAAGAGGGGTTTAAATTCCAATACCAATTTCTTAGACACCAAACATGAAACCTCTGCCTATTCCTCATTAAATGTTAGCACTTATTAAAGGAAATAAGGCAACCTAATGTTAGGTCTAACTCCTTCAAATTGGGAAGTCCACTTATTAGATCCATCAAAAAATCCTCAATGTTAAACTTTGGGAGAGGTAGGATTCACAGTAGTGATAAACTAATTTGTGTCTTTTTCACTACCAGGGCATGCAAAACTTAAAAGTACATGGTCAACTTTTTAAATGCTATGCTCCCTGCCTAAGGGCTAGCTGGGGCCTACCACTGGGGGTCCTTATATGTAATGCAAAGAGAGTTTAAGGATTGTCAAGGGGGGTATTTTGTCAAGTTGAATTGCCAATTTAAAAATGCATTGAGGCTGCAATGGCAGACCTGGGACCTATTTTACCAGACTACTTACATGGGTGGCACAATAAGTGCTGTAGGCCCACTAGCAGTATTTAATTTACAGGCCATGGGTATATGGTATGCCACTTTACTAGGGACTGAAAAAGGTAATTTACATATGCCAATCAGGTGTAAACCAGTTACCATTTTTTAGGGAGTGAGCACACGCACTTTAGCATCGTTCGCAGTGGTAAAGTGCACATAGTTCTAAAGCAAGCGAAAACAAATTCAGAACAATTGGGGGGTGAAGGCAAAATGTTTGGGGGAAGACCATCCTAAAGCTGACACTGATGATCAGACTTCCATCCAGTATGAGGAAGAACCAGTGCATAGGTTGAGAATTTGTTGCAAACCCGAAATGAAAGATTTCAGACCCTTAATGTAGCAGAGTGGATTTCACAAAGTCCAGATCACCGCTGGATAGAACTTGCTACAGGGAAAGAACTTCATCCAAGATTATGAACTCTAAGAACTAATCATAAGATGAGGACATGCATCCCTTGTAGAAGAACATCCAGAACTAATAAGACACAAGACTTTATAACCCATCAATTGTGGTGGCTTCAAATGAGGGGAGAGACTGGGAAGTTTGTCAAATAGTGCAGCATCTCTGCACATTCAAGTTCCCATGAAGAAAACCAGTGGGATGACTGCAACCCTTGCCAACCCCTCAACAACCTTGGTCACAGATTGTGATGAATTTTATCACAGATTTACCCTTGTTAGAATAAATGACTGTTTTTCGTGGTTGTTGATCTTATTGCATTGAAAATTTTCTCACCGTTGCCACACTTCCATAAGTATTTCCCTCAAAAATTGTCAGACTGCATGGACTACCATTTTCCATTATTACAGACAGACAATCTCAATTCATACTTCAGTTTTGAGGAACCCTGGTAAAAAAAATTGGGGTAGTACATTTTAGGTAAACAAGTTATCATCCATAGACAAAAAACTAAATCAAACCCTTGAACAGTGTTTGAGTTGTTGAGGTGCACATACATCCCGAGCCCTCCACCTTACCTGCCCAGCTGTTAGTTCCTATCGGAAGTCTTCCTGGACCGAGCCTGCAGCTGAAAACCAAAACCGAAAATCGCCATTGAAAACATCAGGGCACCTGATGCCAAAACAGCACCCTGCACCCAGCCACCCCTTCGCCGCTGCGGGTGCACTTTGTGTGCTAACCCGGATCCCCCTTTGCACTGAGCCTAACACTAGGAGGTTGGCTCCCACAAACTTGTGGCCTGCTCATCAGCAGCCACCAACCGGAGGCCCCCTATCCCCATTGGATAACATTGGGCCTCAGCACTCTGCACCCGGCCACCCTAGTGCTGCTGTTGGTGTAACAAGAGTGCATCCTTGACCCTGCGAGACCCCTGAGTCTAGCCGCAGAACCTCAACTCCCACTACTGAATACTTACCCGAAAACCGATAACACTATTTTCTTCCATAGGATAACATTGACTGTTTTTCTTGGAAAAGTTTCTAAGTGTGGAGTTTGAAAACCTAAAGAAATTCTTTAAAATTGTACTATTTAACCCAGAGTAGTATCCAGGTATACTACTCTGACTAAAAAAAATAATCTAAAAAGTAACTTACCTGGTATTTTACTGAAAAGCCCATTCAAGTCTATGTACTGTCTTTACAAATTTTTCCATTCCTCTGCAACCATCCTGTAAGTCAATACAAAGTGCATATTCAATTACAAATTCAAACTGTTTACAAACAATTGGTCTGAAGTTCAGTCTTTGAGTGTGTGAATTCATTTTCTGATTGAGTGTGTACAACAAATGCTTAAGACTGTCCTCTGATACTGCCTTACTGCTCGACCACACTATCATAAATAGAGAGTGAGGTGCTATCTAACTTTACCTCTGCCTACCTTTGGGGATCCACTGGACTCTGTGCACACTATACCTCACTTTGGTATAATATATACAGAGACAGCTTCTTACAGTAACCATCAGAGAACATGTTTCTTACCCTCAGTAATCATCTTTATGGTGGATCATGTATCTAACCTCAGATTCCACACAGACCCCCACACTCCCACCTGTCAACTCTGTGAAGTGTACGTCTGCACTTTGAGGTGACTGTGCCAAACTTGACCTTTTTACAATGTGTCACAGCTGAGAACAAGACAGAAACTGATATCAGCACATGGGGTGGCGAATAAAAGTGCATCTGTTGTGTCACTCTTGGTGCAGTGGAAGACTGTCATGGAGTCTGACTGTCTCATCTAGCCGTACTAAGGAGAAATTGCTTTAGATAATTCCAGGTGTAGTATGGCATTACAAAAGGTAAGAAATTTGTTCAGTTTGAAAAAAGACACAAGGTATCCCCCATTACATGATTTAAGACCCCATTCTGCCATTTGGAGATTGAAGGACTCCCAAAGTATGGCCCGCTGTCAGGAAATGGCCACTGGACTCTTTAATTATGCGTTTTGGGATTGGCAGTGGTGACATCATTACTATAGTGATGGAACAAGCTTCAGTTTTTTCCTGTCTCTTTCAGGAAGAGAAACCTACTAGCCACTCCTGTTTGCAAGTGTTTGCCTGTCGCTCATAACTGGTGTCTCTCACCCCACTCTATGTGGCAGGTATATGCGTACTTTAAGTATGGTTCAGAGTGTGTGGGGAAGCTAGATGCAGCAGGGTATGCATTTTGGCTTTCTTCTGGGTGTATATCAGTACAAGAGGATAGAAGCCTGAGAGAGGATGGCTATATCTTTGTTAGTCAGGAAGCCTGTACTATAACATTTGTTTCCTTCCCCAACAGAATCACCTTGGATTGTTGCAGTATTCAATGGGTGAGGTGGAGTTTGCCCCTTTGTAGCGTTCCTCCTGTTCCACTTCCAGGGTTCTCCTAGGTCGCCTAAATCTGCATCACAAAAGATTTGTCCCGACTCTCTGCGTACAATAAGCAAAAGTACCTGGATTGGTTATAACTAGCCCAGGGGAAGCCAGGAAGTGTCTAAGCACCTCCTTTGAAGTGATTGTGCACTGACTATTTCAGTCTCACTGCTGGAGACAGAAAAATTCCAAGATGGCACCAGAGGGGAGTATCATCTCTTGGAACAAACACTTATCAGTTACCTATTTCAGTTACAGAATTCTCTCACTGACCAAAGAGGAACTAAACTATTGTGTATTTGGGACGATTGTGGTGTTCACAGGTCAGGGTCCGATATTACTGGTTCACTGTCTGCTGGTTCACTGTCAAGCTGAGAACTCAGCCTGAGTCCAACGTCTTGCAAGACATAAGAAGTGCAGTTGGCTTGTCTTGAGAGAGGGGGAGTCCTGCCTGCTATGGGGAGAGGTGCTGACGTTTGCCTACAGAGGAGAGTCTGGCTAGTGGAGACCAACAGCTCAGCTGTTTGGAAACTTTGGGAGCTATGCAGAAAGCACACATCTACATTCCATGGAGCTCAAGGAAAGGATTAGTGCCTGCTGACATTGTGTTGGTCTTCGTCATCCCTGACCCCTCTGTTGTGCCCTAACTGCTTCCACAAGACTTTGAGAATTGCTCCTGTCATCTCTCCTGGCCTGGAAAGGATCATGGAATTAGCTTTGTTTGGAAAACTAATCTGAACACAGTAAATCATGCAAAAATCTGTTCAGATGTAGTGCTTATGTTTTTTGCACTGGTTTGAATACCCATGGGCATTATAAAAAGTCTACTGCGATTGGGGTTGCTAAGATTCATGCCATTTAATTCTTTGACAATTACAACTATGATTTCCCAGCAGAAGGGGACAGAATGATGAGCCCAAATTCATTAACTGATATCTTTGTGGGACCTTAGATCTCTGTGTGCAGCACTGGGTATATATTTTCATTCCCCTACATGAGTGGGCTCGCATGACAGTGAATCCCTTAAACGTCCTTTTTGAAGGTTGGGCAGGCTCTTCAGCCCTGTTTTGGGTGGTGGTCTTGGGTGTAGGTGACTCTGACCCCTGCCAGGCTTGGCAGGGGCCTGAATACATCCTCAGGATTGGGAGCGGTGCTCGCCTCCCCTCCTCCAAGAGCAGCACAATTCACAGAGTAACCTCTCTGAGTCAGACAACAGCAGCTTCCTGTTATGGCTGGTCTAACCATGAATGTGCGCACATGCGTATTAGGTCATCGGGGATCGTGGTTCCCATCTGAGATCGTTGGGGTGCCAGCAGCACCAGAGAAGTGCATTAGTCATAATACAAGCATTGTGTAGATGTTCCAGAAAGCCCGGCAGTGCCTGAAAATTGTACTGTAATTGAAAACAATATATATTTTATTCAGTTCTCGAGCACATCAGGGACTGGGAATTATTGTCCTCATTGTGTTTATTGGTTTCGTTCACAGTATATGCTATGTGTGTATTAAAGTACTTTTTCTTTTTTAGAGTAAAACCACTGACTGGACATTGATTTATTAGATGGTTTTGTTGTGGTTTTCTGAGTTTTCAGTGTCTAACCTATAGTGTTGTGATATTATGTTTTCTGGACGAACTCCAAACAAGAATTACGTAATCTGCTGGGTTGTGTTGGGGTGTGGTTGTAAAAGATATGACGATGAAACACAAAGTCCTGCGCACTCAAATCAAATATAACAAGTAGTATGCTACTATATGTAATTGAAAAAGACAAATGTCCAGCGTTGGTTCCTGGAGTTAGATGTATATCTCCTTTTATTAGATCATCACACCATTGGTAATTTACAGCCAGCCGACACTTGTTTCGTTATAGGTCAGTACATTCACAAACACTATAACTCTTCAGGGCTCGATGGCTGGATCCTTTTTTATTATAGGGCCCACATCCGGTGATAATTCCAACCCGGCAGGGTAACCTTAAAATGGGAAGGTGACGGTATATGGTATTCCGACAATTTCCTATAAAATTGATGTAGAGGACGCCAGTATTCCGCGCCTCGGAATCACAAGTATTCAACAGTCCAATCTCATCAGACGTAAGATTTCCTTCGAAGGCACCACATGGATACGTGTGGTGTTTCAGCTCTAAACAAGATAAAACGTGACCTATCAGTATTGCTATTTTAAGTACAGTAAGTAGGATAATACTATCCACGAGCAAACATTTATCCAATTCTTCTAACAGAGAAAATATTTACCCAGGGTTGGATATGACGATGCAATGCTTTCAGTGTGTGGTTGTATGCTGAGGAATAAAGACTTCTGTTACAGAGCTCCATGTGTGGTGTACTCATTTGCATGCTTTCGGAATGGAGAAGACACTACAACTGGCGACGAATGGGGGATACATGCTGAAGGAAAAAGGTTGGTATCCTTCAGAGTTTCCAACGGTAGAGCAATCTGCTTGGGTGTGCCACATGTGCCCCAAGTGGATCCAAAGAGGTCTGCGGTTGGCATATGTGGAGTAAAAGCCCCATTCCAGCCAATACACAGTCATCAAAGAAGGTGAAGGTCCTGCAGAGGAGCACCTTTGAAAAAAGCCCACCAGCACCCACTGGTAATGCTGAAAGAAGAGATAGTGTGCCACCACCTCAGTTTGTTACAGTGAAGAAACAGAACATCTGTGCCAGGTGGACTGCATGGATCAAAACATTTGACTTCATAGAAGCACTAGAAGATAGGAAAATCATCAAATACTTAAAACATCTTGTCTGTGATTGAAATAAAGAAGGGCTAAACAAAATCTCATAAACTGATGCAACATCGTAGCAAAAGATCAAAGAAGCATTGGAAGCCAAGTTCAAATTGATGCCAAATGTCAAGTATGAAAGGTACACTTTCAACCAACCAGGACAATGTGTTGGCGAAATGATTGATGAGTTTATTGAGAGACTTGACACACTGTAAGTTCTGTGACGTCAATGATGAAGACGCTTTGCAGCCTCAGAGTCATCCATTGTTCTTCTGATTCCTTTAGGCGATGCAGGTTAAGAGAGACACTCAGTATAGAGAAAATGCTAATTGCTGCAAGGGCCGAAGAAAGAGCAGCTCAACAAGCTGCTGATCTGGAATCAGGAACAGCACATAATGAATAAGCAGTTATCATGAAAAGCAAGAATAATCACAAACAGATGCACATAAGTCGACTTCTCAGAAGAAGAAAACATTATGCTTCTGATGTGAATTTTCATTTCCTCATGAA
This sequence comes from Lissotriton helveticus, assembly GCF_964261635.1. Taxonomy (NCBI): domain Eukaryota; kingdom Metazoa; phylum Chordata; class Amphibia; order Caudata; family Salamandridae; genus Lissotriton; species Lissotriton helveticus. The sequence goes on from NC_136057.1 coordinate 1,641,536,764, forward strand.
GGTAAAAGTCCAGCCATAGGACAGATATGCAAAGGCTGCAGGAAAGAAAACCAATTTATAATAGTCTGCAAAGCGAAAGAGAAACCAAGTGTGTCACAACGAGAAGAGGAAATGGATGTGCTTTGATATCTACCACGAAACAACACGCACAGGGAAGATTAGATGATGCAAAGAAGTTAAAAACTCAAAAGAGGGGGGCGTGGCTTGAGCCCGACAAAGATGGCTGCACACTGAGTGCGCTGCGCTACCCATCGGAAAATATCCCTGCTATATCCATCATCATCTATCTGGGCAAGGGACGCTGAGGCACTGGGGCCACGGAAGAAGCGGTGCAGATCTAAAGAGGCCTGCGGCATCCTGAAACGTAATAGAGACCGTGAGGAAGTGAAGGGCTGCGGCAGCTATGGCACAACAACATGGCGCCTGCCACACTCTGCGGCTGACCGGGGCTGCTGCCACGCTCATTACGAGCGAACTCGCTGGCGGCCTGAGAGATACCGCAGCCGTGAGCCTGCATGTCTGGCAGTGCACCGGAGGTGGCACCCGATGACCGGATTGGCATTGAGAACCCCAGCAAGAGAGAAGTCAAACAATTAAGGCTGGCGCCTGGGAGACAGCGATACAAAAGGGGATGATGGACGGAGCGTTTGAGCAAATCAAACACTCACCCCCAGTCAACTGATCTGGGTTTAATCCATTACCATTCTTTAGCTCACTCAGCCACCCCAGTTCAGACATGGCCATATGCAAATCAGTCTGACCCTGTGCCTCATGGGAACAGTACAGCCCGAAACGCCAAGCCATGTCTTCCCTGGACCGGAAACAAGCATCCTGGGACCGGTTTCGGATTCATAATCCTCATCAACCAGGCTATCTTGAATCCAGTGGCCAAGTGAGCAAGGGACTCACGTCTGAGCATACCCTGCCACACTTAGGGCGAACAAAGCGATACAAAAGGGGATGATGGACGGAGCGTTTGAGCAAATCAAACATTCACCCCCAGTCAACTGAGCTGCGTTTAATCCATCACCATTCTTTAGCTCACTCAGCCACCCCAGTTCAGACATGGCCATATGCAAATCAGTCTGACCCTGTGCCTCATGGGAAGAGTCCAGCCCGAACTGCCAAGCCATGTCTTCCCTGGACCGGAAACAAGCATCCTGGGACCGGTTTCTGATACATAATCCTCATCAGCCAGGCTATCTTGAATCCAGTGGCCAAGTGAGCAAGGGACTCACGTCTGAGCATACCCTGCCACACTTAGGGCGAACAAAGTGATACAAAAGGGGATGATGGACAGAGCATTTGAGCAAATAAAACACTCACCCCCAGTCAACTGATCTGGGTTTAATCCATCACCATTCTTTAGCTCACTCAGCCACCCCAGTTCAGACATGGCCATATGCAAATCAGTCTGACCCTGTGCCTCATGGGAACAGTCCAGCCCGAACTGCCAAGCCATGTCTTCCCTGGACCGGAAACAAGCATCCTGGGACCGGTTTCGGATTCATAATCCTCATCAGCCAGGCTATCTTGAATCCAGTGGCCAAGTGAGCAAGGGACTCACATCTGAGCATACCCTGCCACACTTAGGGTGAACAAAGCGATACAAAAGGGGATGATGGACGGAGCGTTTGAGCAAATCAAACACTCACCCCCAGTCAACTGATCTGGGTTTAATCCATTACCATTCTTTAGCTCACTCAGCCACCCCAGTTCAGACATGGCCATATGCAAATCAGTCTGACCCTGTGCCTCATGGGAACAGTCCAGCCCGAACTGCCAAGCCATGTCTTCCCTGGACCGGAAACAAGCATCCTGGGACCGGTTTCGGATTCATAATCCTCATCAGCCAGGCTATCTTGAATCCAGTGGCCAAGTGAGCAAGGGACTCACGTCTGAGCATACCCTGCCACACTTAGGGCGAACAAAGCGATACAAAAGGGGATGATGGACGGAGCGTTTGAGCAAATCAAACACTCACCCCCAGTCAACTGATCTGGGTTTAATCCATCACCATTCTTTAGCTCACTCAGCCACCCCAGTTCAGACATGGCCATATGCAAATCAGTCTGCGGCCAGGGTGGGTTGCCCAGGGGAGGCACTTGACACTCAGGGGGGTGCACCTAATGCGGAGGCAGTAGCGGGGGGCGCGATTGGAGCCCTTCCCCGCCGGTCGTAGGGGGGTGTCCCTCCACAAGGCAATGCACGCCCGAAGGTGACCAGGGGAACCCTGATCGGCCCATGGAGGGAATACACGGGGCGGAGACCTAACTAGAAACTGCACAATACTTAGGGGCCTCCAGGTCCATTGCAAAACTGCAGCCTTCGCCCGACTGAGAGATCAACAACATAATGGTGGGCACCAAGGGCCCGGACCAGGTCATTCACATTGACAAATACACAGTTGCAATGGGCCATGATGGTGGCGCAACTGGAGCCCCCCACTGCATGAAATGGAGGAACAGGGGCCAGACGCCTTGCTGAAGGACATCATGAAGGCGATAACGGATCTACAGGCACCCTTGAACCTAAACTTGACTCCGTAACGGAGGAAGTGTACCTCCTTAGGGTGGACTTAAAGAAGTTGGCTGAAAAAACGTCTACGGCAGAAGCGAATGTCGGGGGCCTCCAGGCTCAGACCAAATGCCTGGAAGGGCAGGTCACTACCCTGACGAAGCAGCAAACAGACATCATAGCCCGCCTAGAGGACCAAGAGGGGAGGGCCCATCGTAATAACATCTGCGTGGTGGGGGTGCCGGAGGGGGCAGAGGGGCAGTCAGTCAACCTCTTCTTGGAAGATATGATCCTCCGCATCCTCAAGCCAGCACGACCGAACACCTTCTTCTCCGTGGAATGGGTGCACTGTTCGCTGGTGCCGCGTCCGTGACCAGGGGCACCCCCGCATGATTGTGGCCCGCTTCCTCAACTTTAGAGACTGCGATGCCATCCTACAGGTGGCTCGTGCATGAGGGGACCTCTAATTTGAGAATGCCTCTATCTGCTTTTTACCTGACTTTACACTTCAGGTACAGCGCCAAAGGAAAGCCTTTGAGTCAGTGAAGAAGACCCTTAGGGACAGGATCCTAAAATATATGATGCTGTTCCCCACCAAGCTCAAGGTGATGGTTGATGGGAAATCGTATTTCTCCCTGAATCTGGAGGAGGCGTGGGAATGGCTGGAGGGCTGGAGGACTGTGGGCGGAGCAGCGACCGACAACAATCACCCACCAAGAAAGAACAGCCACAGAGGAAACAGGGCATGTCCTCCCTGCCTGGCAGATCCAGACGACGAGACGCAGATAAGTGACACTGGGGGGTCCAATGACGCTTCAAACTAATTAGTATTTCTGAGCAATGGGCCTCAAGACTCTGTATGCGTACAGCTCCCTGTCGAATGGCAGCCTCTGCTGGACATTCCCCCATACAGAATTGGCGATATTGACACATCCATCTTAATTTTTGATGCCAACAACGCCGGTGGCATACTCACTGCCCCCGCCTCTTATTGTTATGGATACTTTGTTCAGTGACAGGGACTCTGCATGTTGGGGATATGGGGGGTTTGCAGCTCACCAAGCAGGGATGGGGGATTTAAGGGTATTATTTGAATGTCATGTTCTGATGTTCTTTGTTGCTCATGACCAAGATAACCAGCAAAAAACACATGTACACACCAGGGTCACTGTGGGATGGTCCATGGTTACTAATGGAATCAGGTATGCCTGACACAAAGGGAGGAATGACTAATGTGCAGGCGGGTCCTGGAGTGTAAATGGCCTTGGGAACATGGTCAAGCGCACACTGGTCCTCCAGCACATTAAACGCCACTCTCCCGATGTGGTGTTGCTTCAGGAGACCTACCTAAATGGTAGCCACTATAAAGCCCTGGACTGCTTCGGCTACCACCTGGTGGCTCACTCTGGGTACTCGGTGGGGCCCCAGGGTGTAGGCATTCTGGTGTGTAACTCCCTGTCCCTTATAATCCATGGGGTCTGGGGCAACGACACAGAATGTGGTGTAGCGCTAGCAGACAGTTGGGAGGGTCGCCCTCTCGCCCTGTGCTTAATTTACATACCGCCCAACCTACAAGCAGCCATACTCCTAAAGATTGGTGCCCTACTGTTGGAACTGCCCACCGGGACTCTCCTAGCAGGAGGAGACGTTAATACAGTAATGGACCCAGACCAGGATTGATTAAGCGCAGCAGAGGGACATACGGGTGGGCAGGCTCTCCAGGGCTTCCTGGCAATAATTGGACTAGTAGAAATATGGGGGGCCCATAACCCACATGTAAAGCAATTCACATACTATTCAGCACACCACAGGACATTTTTGAGGATAGACTATCTATTCACACAGCAGGACCGGGTTGGGAGCTTTGAGAATCCGACACACTTGGCAAGGGGTATCTTGGACCACTTTCCCGTAAGCGCTATTCTCAGCAGGGGGCCAGCTATTGATAGGGCAGGATTCCCCAGGATAGATCCCTGGTATCTCTGAGACCCTGAGCTACGAGATAAACTAGATGAGGGAGTTGATATGTGTTTCAGGGAGAATGAAGGGACGGTGCGCATCATCAGACTTTGTGGGAGGCTTTCAAGAACGTATTGCCCTCATAGGTGGGGAAAAATAAAGAAGAGGCATCTAAAATCCAGACCCTGGAGCATGAACTAGTGGCATTTGAACAAGAGGTGGTTGAGGGCAGACCTACGACATAGACTAACTCTGCGACAGCGAAATCTACGTGCCCTGGCTGACAATGCAGCACAGGTGCATGCCCTTGCCACGCAACGTCGACTGTATGACATAGGAAATAAAGCCTCTAAGCTACTGTCCTGGTTAGACAAATGAGATATGGCTAGATCATGGATAACTGGAGTCAGGGATAGTGAGGACATCTTTCACACTACCAGTGCCCAAATTGCAGACACCTTCATGTCCTATTATGAAAACCTGTATGCCCCACCTGGCATAAGATCAAATCCGGACTGCAAGGAATTTCTAGCTGATTTCTCGACCCCGACACTAACCGCGGAAATGCACAACACCCTTGAGACTCACCTTACAAAAGAGGAACTGTTTGTGGGCCTGGGGTCCCTAAGGTCGGTGTCAGACTCAGTCGTTCTTGTCTTCGGAATTGTGCTGAAGATAAATGGGTTCCACCTCCCGACGTCCCCGGTGTCTAGCTGAAAGCATACAGATCACCAAGGCAGTCGAGCGAGGGAGGGAAAGGAAGGGGACAGCGGGGAGGGAGAGCTGTAACAACAATCACAAGTACACTAAGTATATACACTATGGGTTGTACACAGGTCAAAAGAGTTTCCTTCCTTTACCTATACGCTATAGTATGAATACTGTCCTACCTGGAAAGGAAAAAGGTTGTAGCCTCAAATACCAGAAGAGATAAAGGAAATACCAGGGACCAGACCTACCATAAGGAAACAAAGAACAGATTGAGAACACTGAAGTGGTAACAGCATAACATGCAACAAGTTTCTTCGCATCATACCAGCATTATCAGGTACAGTTCTTTGGTCCGTGGCTTCCCTGAATCCCCTGTGATCTCTCTTCTGAGGTTGAGACAAAATCAAAAGGTTGTGGAGACAAAACGAAGATATGGGCAACAGGATCAATTAATACCTCTTAAAATGATCTGTACCCTATTGTTGTACACGTTCCTTGTAAGTAGTCAATGTTATGCTGCTGGACGAACTTCGCCTGGAATCTATGGAACCAGCTATCGTAAATGTCTCCAAACTGATAGCAATTAAGTCTGGTTCCCTAACAGTATCTTCCTTGGCTGTTCAAGTGTTTTTTGGCAAAAGGAAAACGAATAATAGCAGAACACAACCCTCAACAGTTCAGGATTGTATAAACAAAAGAGGAATCTCTCGACCCTGAAGATTCCTACCGGAGCTGGCAACAACGAAATAAACCAAGACGAGGAGAAGAACTCTCACCTCGCGTCAGTCCACTTGAATCAGTAGTATGTACCCAACCCAACACGGGGTACAAAAGGATGAGTGCCAAAAGCAGTCTGCGCACTTACCATCCATAGCTGTAGACTGGCCACACACATCAGGTCCACGGCGAGAATAATCGGCAGCGTCTGTTTCCCTCGTGGCATACTTATTTCCTGGTTGAGCGCGGTGACGCCCGCCATGCCTCTTACGTCTCGGGCATGTCGGGAAATGTAGTCTCTGGTCCCGCACTCATACGGGGAAACGAAAACAGAAGCAGAGTCAGCGGCACATTACGTAGTTTGTGACAGTCGGGGAAGGCGGTGAGTTCCAATGGACTGCCAGTTGACCTGTTTTAGGGCCTAACCGACAAAATCACATGACCAATGCTTAATATGTTTGAGGAGGCCAGGAAATCTGGTTCGCTACCCATAGACCAGCGCACAGCCACGATTGTGGTGATACATAAGACAGGCAAAACCCCAGAAAGTTGCAGCTCGTACAGGCCGATTTCCCTGTTAAATGTGGAAGCAAAGGTTTTGGCCATAGCCCTAGCAAATTGAATGACCGCTATCCTAACCCACATTATCCATATAGACCAATCAGGCTTTATGCCACACAGAAGCACTCATCATAATTTGCGGAGACTCTACGGAGTCCTGCACATGACGGCTGCCCCCTCGTACGACCAGTCGGTGCTGATGTCATTAGATGCCTCAATGGCCTTTAACAGCATAGAGCGGCCCTATTTATTCACGGTACTGACTAAACTGGGTTTTGGTCCAAGGTTTTGTAGCTGGGTAAAACTGCTATACAAGGGACCACTCGCAAGAGCTAGAGTTAACAGGGCGATGTCGCGACACTTTGCGCTGGGCAGGGGAACCAGAAAGGGCTGCCCCCTGTCACTGCTATTATTCGCTCCGGCATGGGAGCCCCTGGAGCACTGGATTAGAAGAGACCTGATGATGTGGGGTATTCCAGCACCAGGCGGATGGGGGGAGCATATCTGCCTACATGCCAATTATATATTCCTGTACTTGTCGAAGCCCTACTACTCCATAGCAAGAGTCCTCCACATTTTTTTGCTTTTTGGAAGTTATTCTGGTTACACCGTAAACTGTAATAAATCAGTCATGTTGCCCTCGTCGGGCCCTGTCCAGAGATTACCGGCAAACTGTGCAGCTCCACTTGTGGAGGAAGGATTCAAATACCTGGGCATATATGTGACGAACAGCCCTCCAACATTTTTACAAAAAAACTTCTTCCCCCAGCTGCATAGACTTCGCAGCGACATAGAGCATTGGCGCACTCTCCCGCTGTTCTTCATTGGCAGAGCTGCGCCTCCTATATGTGCTACAAAACACTCCTTATCCAGTTCCTGCCTCCTTTTTCAAACAGGTAGCACAGGAACTTGGCATGCTGCTATGGCAGGGAGGGGTGTCCCATATAGCCCTAAATAAACTACAGAGGGGTGTCTACGATTGCAGTTTAGCAGTCCCGAACGTTCGACTATACTACTAGGCTTCCCAGTTGGTAGAAATAAACGATTGGGTCAATGCGAGTAGGGACGAGCCAACCTATAAAATGGATAGAGAAGTAATGCAGAATGGGAATCACAAACCTTTCTTAAATGCCCGTAGGCCTCATCAACAATGACCAATGCACACGGCAACAGTGGTGAAGTGCTAGAAAGAGGCAAACAAGTATTTGGGCTGGCACGACTGCTTGACAGCAACGATGCTGCTGTGGGTGGGATACCAGTTGAAAGAAGTGGCCAATATGGCAGGTTTCTTGGGGTGGCGGAATATAGGCATTGAGCACCTAGGAGTCGTGTGGAGGGATGGAGCACCCCTCTCCTTTGACGATTTAAAGCAATAATTCGACCTAGCACCAACTCATAGACCTAAATAGGCACATAAAACGGAGAGAGACCGTCCATGACTATTCCCCTTCTTGGAGAATGGCCATTGGTAGAACCCATAATCAAACCCATACAGGAACGCCTGGACAGATGATCTGGGCAGTATTGAAGATGAAGATTGGTAAACATCCTTCACAACGCGGTCAAAACACTGCGGTGCCATTACGACGCGTCTTTTACAACGCAAGTCGTTACTACGACTTGCGCTGGAGGCGCTCTAGACTAAGGAATAGTAGATTTACTATTCCAACACATTCCCTACTGTATGTAGGCTGGAGTTGGAATAGTAAATCTTACTATTCCTAAGTCCAGCACCCTACAGCGCAAGTCGTGGTAACGACTTGCGTTGTAAAAGATGCGTTGTGATGTACTGCGATCATTTTGATCGCGTTGTAACATCATACATCCTGAAGTTTGGATGGAAGCGGTGCAGAGCCCTAGAGAGATAGTGATCAGGGCACAATCCACACTGGTACAACTCAGAGTCTTCCACTGCTCATATTACCCCTGCACGCTACTTCACAAATGGAGAAAAGCACAGTCACCTCAATGCGTAAGAGGCTGCCAACAGAAGGAATCCTTCTTACATACTCTATGGGAATGCCCAGTCATCATTTCATTCTGCCAAGGGATGACAACAGTGATGTCAAAGGTATTGGGAGTGAGAGTGCCCATAGATGCCAGGTGGCTCCTATTGATGATTAGGGGGAAGAAGACTGGCCCAGGCATAATAGACTCTGGCTGGCCGGGGTGGCAAAGTGTAATATAGCGTGCAGATGGTCGACGCACATCTCCCCATCAGTGATAGAATGGGAGGCCGACCTGGACTGGTGTGAACAAGCTGAAAAGGAGATATACGACAGTAAGGGATGTAGTAAAAAATGGGGAAAGAGATGGTCCTCCTGGGAGAAATGTTACATGAGAGGAACTGATAACCAGCAGGCGCACACATCCACCTGCCATTCATGAGTGAGAAATGCCAAACCAGATATGTCTCCATACTTGAGTAAGGTTGATTTGTGATTTAACTCCCCTTGTGTGAACCACAGTGGCCATTTGTTTGATTCGACATGATGTAACATGATGCTGTGTACATGACGGAAGGTGTTCACATGTACATCATCGATCTTGCTTTACCTCATGAGCCTGTTTAATGAAAAGAGTTCTAAAAAAAAATCAAAAGAAAAGCACCATATGGAGTGACACAAAATGTATTTGGACACAGTCTCAAAATTAGATTAAAGGTGAACAGTTGCCCCACAATCTTCATTTTAGATAGTGGTGCGTCGATTAACATCATGCCAGTAGAGACGTGTAACAGCTTATCTCCTGTGCCACAGCTTACCCCGTCCAACATTAAGGTGTACATGTGGGCTACTTCTAAGGGGCATATACAGCAACCATGAGACACAAAACAACGTCAGTGCAGGTGCTGATTCATGTTCTTCAGGGAACTTCATAGAGTGTACGCCTGCTTACTTTTGCCACTGCTGCTGACATGGGACTGATATCTCTTAACTACAAAAGCTGTGCTCAGTCTGAAGTAATGAGTCAGTTCCCATCATCATTTCATGGCCTAGGAAGACCTAAGAAAATGAAAGTGAAACTTCATATTAATGAGGACATTTGCCCATTGACCAACGGGACTGCAGACTCACTTTATCACTTACAAGAAACCGTTGAGAAAGAATTAGAAACACTATTGAAGCATAACAGCATTGAACGCTGCCCCGGTTCTATGCCTTGATTTCATCCATAGTCGTGGTACGAAAAAAGACAGTGGGGTTGCAGTGCACATTTGTGTTAATATGTGGCAAGTCAACAAAGCAATTGAGAGAGAAAGACACCCTGGTTCCCACATAGCGAAGATGGTCATGCAGTTGACCTGAACAAAGGATACCATCAACTCGATCTGGAAGAGCACTGTAGGTACATTACTACTTTTTCGGGCCACGTTATTTTGTTCAGATACAAAAGACTGAGCTTTGGAGTATCTTCAGTTACGGAGATGTTTGAGGCTGTTATTCTCTGAGTGTTGGACTGGCCCTTTTTGCAGGGTTACCTCCAAACTTGTTGCCTTCCTCCTCCTATTTTTCTAAGCTTCTTTTTGTTGGTATTAGGACTCTGGTCACTTTACTGCTGCTAGTCAGTGCTAAAGTGCATGTGCTCTCCCCGTAAAGATGGTATGGTTGGATTACACCTGTTTGGCATATTTGATTTACTTGTAAATCCCATGTAATACCATAAACACATGGCTTGTAAACGAAGTGCTACTATTGGGCCTGCCGCACTGCTTGTGCCACCCACAGAAGTAGCCTTTCAATCTGTCTCAGGCCTGCCACTGCAGGGCATGTGTGTGCAGTTTACTGTCACTTTGACTTGGCATTTGAAACTACTTGCTCAGCCTTAAACTCCTGTTTATTACATATTGGTCACCCTAAGATAGGCCTTATGTAGCCCTATGGGAAGGGTGCTGTGTAAGGACATGTACCTTTATATTTTGGTAGTGACAAACAGCCTGTTTCATTTTTCACTGCTGTGAGACCTTCTCCTGTGATAGGCTAGCATTGAGATTTCCCTTATATACTTTTAAATGGTAATTCCTGATCAGATAGGAGTGGCATTGGCCATGTTTGGTATGTTTAGAATGGTAGTAATAATCCTACTTACTGGTTACATTGGATTTTCCATTGCTATTTTAGAAATGCCACTTTTAGAAATGGGCATTTCTCTGTGCTTTGCAACCTGTCAGCAATACACGTCTGGGCTGGGTTTGATGGCCTACATCTGCATACTGATAGTCTTCCTAGGCTGGAAGAGGGAGAAGTGGCTCACACTTAACTTTCAATAGGTTATGTCCTGGCCTCACACAAAGAGCTGATGTACCCCCTACTGATCGTCTAGAGCCATGGCGGGGCTGAAAGGGATTGTTGCACACATCTATGGGTTCCTTTAAAGTCACCCCTTCATCAAAGGCATTTTTTAGTGTAAGTACTGAGTCTCTGACCCCATGTTTTTAGACACTACATGGGACTTCGAACCAGACGCTGCTGGCTCTACGTGTGCACATTGCCAGAGAACTGCTGTGCTGACAGGAGGGACCACCATTTTACTGACTGCTGCTGTGTTGGCCTGCTGAGGGCTGGGCTGCAGGAGAGACTGCCACTTCGCAACCTGACATAAATATGCTGGCCTTTTGCTCCCTTTGTGCCCTCCAGGTGTTCTCCAAAGGCTTGTTGGCTTGCCCCCTGTTTTCGCAGTCTCAAGGCCACAAAAGATCACACAGAAATGCCTCTCCTGTGGCACTCTGTCACCTGTGAGTCTGGCAGTAGGTTCTTCTGAACCAGGAGCTGGAATAGAGTGTTACTTTCCTTGCTTTTCTTTACTAGAGTGTGTTGAACGCTTTGCCTGTGTAAAAGGACCAGCCCATGCTTTATCTTTAACCTGGAGCAGCCCAGACCTCCACTGTTCCTTTCCCTCCAACACCACCCTCTCCAGTGGGAGATGGATGCCGCAGGAGCAGCGAGGGAAACATCAACTCCGTGGTCCGAGGGAGTTGCCTAAGGAGCCCCAAGAAACTCCACCTGCATCACACTGTGCTGTGAGTTGATGTTGCTTGCTGTTTGTGTCTGAGGAGGAGAATCCTCCGGCCGCCTGTACCAGCTGACACTACACCGCCTGCTCCTCTTGGGAGCTCCCTGTGTTGCGGTTACAGAAGTGTGGTCAGCCACTCCCTGCAGATGCTGGATTAACCAGGTACTGAGGATCAGTAGCTGAACAGCATGCTCATGGGCAGCTAACTCGAGCGCACATAAGTGAGTGGCCCAGTGAGGTCTCATGTGTGCCCCACTAAGCTGGTGTCCCCCCTCCCCCATTTGTAACTTTGTCCAGGACTTGGGGACACCTGTTCTGCTTCTGGCATTGTGGGGTAAATCTCAGAGGAGGACCCAATTACTTAAGGATACCTGAGAGTATCATGTAAAGTGTAGTAGGCGTGCAGGTGCTCCTTCGCCCTACATTCTTCTCTAATGTAATAGTGTTCACAGGACTCACAGAAATGTACTGTATAGTGTATAATAGGAGGGCAGGTGCGCTGTGCCCTATATTTGTACTACATTTTGTTATTTACCTTTACAACCTGAATTATTGGCAAAGTACTTATGTAATTTACATCAATTTGGTTGTGTTTGATGTACAATATAAAAATCAGTTTTTCACATAATTGCGTGTGGAGTCTTTTTTGTGGTGTATTTATTGTGTTAATGGGTGTGTGTTTTGCACAAATGCTTTACACGTTACCTCTGATAAGCCTGCCTGCTCTGCTCCTAGCTACCAGAGGTTGAGCACAGGTTATTTTATTGTGTAACTGACTTGCCCTGACTATAGTAGTGGGTTCTGCCTGGCTTGGGTGCACACCCTAGCCAACCAGAATCCCCATTTCTAACACTAAGTAATTGAACCTGTTACACATGCTTCCAATTACAGTGATGGCATACTTGTATTTGGGGCAACACAAAACGAGCATGGCAAGGCTCTTACACAAGTGTGCCAATTGCTTACTGATGCAGGTCTCACTCTGAATGCAGCAAAGTGTGAGTTTCCCAAATCCAAACTTAAATTCTTTGGGCACATGTTCTCTTATGGGGGAATGACTCCTTACCCGGATATAGGGGAAGCATTGTCATCTGCTTGCCCCTCACAAGACGTAACCATGCTGCAATCCTTCTTAGGAATGGACAGTTATTGCTCAAGATAAATTTGTGACTTTGCTACAGTGAGTGCCCGATTGAAAGACCTAATAAAGCAGAATGTCCCATCCAGATAGTCTCCTGAATTTGATCAAATCAAATCAAAGTTTATTGTTTAGTTAGTTAAAACCATAACAATTTAAAACCAGCATTTCAAAACAAAAAATAAAAGACAAATCATTGTCGTACAAGAAAAATAACCATACATTCATTTCATCTCTTCTGGTTGTTCTAAAATTCATTATATAAAAAAATACAGTACAGTAAGATCAACCGCCTTCCTCTTTAACCAAGTTTCCAGTCTTTTTAACAGAGCTTAGTAGATGCTTTAAGGAATTTAATCAGTCTGCCCTTCAGAGGGTGGGATCTTCCTGAATTTGATAAAAGTTTCAAGGTAATAAAAAATGCGATTGAGAATGCAACTGAACTAGCTTATTTTGACCCCAAGTTACATACTGTGATCACAGTAGATGCGTTCCTGGTGGGGCTGGGGGCAACTCTTGCCAAACACAATGGCCATTCGAATGCTCAGAGATGCATTGTGGCCTATGCCAGTAGAAGCCTGTCTGAAACAGAACGTGCCTATTTTCAGCCACAAAAGGAGAGTCTTGCTGTAGTGTGGGCCTATGAACATTTTCATGTGTTTCTATATGGAAAACATTTCACTGTCATCACTGATCACCAGGCTTAGCTTTCATGTTTCCAAAACTAGTGAGCAAAGATGCCCCCTCATATCGAGAGGTGGGGGTTGTGACTGCCAGAATATGGCTGTGTGATTGTACACAGGCTGGGAAAAGACCAAAACCCGCAGATTACTTTTAACAGGTGTTGCTGCATTGCCACAGTTCGGGAAACAACCTTTACAACGCAACTTTTACAACGCACTACCATTACAACAAGACTTTTACCCCTACACTATCCAACACTTACCCTACTGTTGCACCCCCCCTGGAGTTAGAATAGTAATTTTTACCCCTACACTATCCAACACTTACCCTACTGTCCCCCCCCCCCTGGAGTTAGAATAGTAATTGTTACCCCTACACTATCCAATACTTACCATACATGCATTGTAATGTTATGCGTTGTAATGGTATGCATTGTAACGGTAGTATGCGTTGTAATGGAATGCGTTGTAAAGGTAGTTTTTAAAAATTCATTGTAATAGCATGCGTTGTAATGGAATGCGTTGTAATGGATGTTGCGTTGTAAAAAATGCGTTGTAAAGGTATGCGTTGTAAAAGTATGCGTTGTAACGTCATACATCCCACAGTTCAACATCCAGAGAGGCTGAAGAGTATCTCAACTTCAATGTGAGGTCCAACACATCAGCAGCTCTATCATTTGAACTGAGTATTGCTGGTACCACTTCAGATAAAGACATGCTCTTCCTCAAACACATCATTATGACAGTCTTAGGAAAAAAAGTAGTCTACCCTTTGCTGATGATGTTGAATTCCAAAAATTCTGAAATGTACAGAATGGTCTGTCTGTCACCCAAGTAGGTATAATATTGAGAGACTCGAGAATCGTCATACCTGCAAGGCTAAGAAAGCAAGTTATTGAGCTGACTCATGAAGTACATTGTGGCATTGTAGCCGCCAAGAGAGCCCCAAGAGAATGAGTGTGGTTCTCTTGTCTAGACGAACGAGCTGAGAAAGAGCTGAAAGAGTGCCACCTTTGTCCCCCTGGGTGACGCTGCATCCCTTGACAAACTGTTAAAATGGCATGTATTCTTGCGCAGGCTTGGGAGAAAGTTGCAGTTAATTTATTTGGGCCTCTAGGAAAGGGGCAACACCTCATGGTAATCACTGATAAATATTCACATTTTCCTTTGTCATTGGTGGATGACTAATCATCGACAACCCAAGTCATTGAGCAGCTTGATGACATATTTGCAGCATTGGGCATCCCAGTTATTGTCAGATCTGAAAATGGCCCGCCTTTCAATTCCAAAGAATTTCAATGAATTTCTTGTTCAACTTAATGTGAAGCATCAAAAGAGTACACCCCTGGCCCCAAACCAATGGTGTTGTTGAACGATTTATGAGCCCCCTCAAGAGAGTAGTTTAACGAGAATTGATGGAAGGAATCAAGCTAAACCGAGTCCTTTGTCAGCTCTTCGTGCCTATTGATCAACTTCACACTCCACAACTGGTGAGAGTCCTGCCACCTTGCAATTTATGAGAGGCATCCAAACCAAAATACCACATAATGTTCATGCCACAGACAATGATTGATAGAGCAAGATGAAAACATATGCCGATCAGCACCGATGCACCCAGGAAACAGTCTTCGACAAAGGGGACTGGGAACTGGTCAAACAGAAATTAAGCAGAAAACGGACACTCTCTTTGAAGCCAACCCTTTGAGGGTTGTAACGTGCAAAGGACACATGCTGACAGCGCATCATTCCGGAAAATCTATCACACAGGACTCATTGCACTTTAAACACCTACCTTGATGTTTGTCAGCTCCTGAGATCACAAGTGAGGCAACCCTACCGGAATGTCCAGATCTAGCACCTGAGCTAATGTCATAGGTGCACAATCAAGGTGCACCTCAACTACTTCATACCACCCAATCTGGTAGACCAGTGCAAGCACCTGGACGACTCTTTGAGGGACTATGATGCTAATGCTGTCTATACTATGTATTTAACAAAGGCAGTTATGTAGTGCGGTGATAATATGTGCGCTAGGACCCTTGCACAGGAATTATGTAATCTGCTGGGAGGTGTTACGGTCTGGTTATATAAGTTATGATGCAGTGCTTGCTGTGTGTGGTTGTATGCTGAGGAATAAAGACATCTGTTACAGAGCTCCTTGTGTGGAGTGTTCATTTGCATTCTTCCAGGCTGGGGGAAGACACTAAATAACTCTCATCACCTTCCTGAGTAAGCCTTGTTCTGCTGTGTTACCTTGAGATCAAGCGCTAAATTGGGAGCACTTGCTTCTCAGTTTGGTACCAATGGTACAGAGGGTTGTATGACAGAACAACTCAGGGAAATACTTTGCATGCCTTCACAATGCATTCTTTACCCTACATTTTTTTAGATTTTTTACCCTACATTTTTTTAGAATGCAAATGCTTTTACAACACATGCCTTTACCATGCATTACTTGTATCTATCTATCTATCTATCTATCTATCTATTGAGTAACTAAGAATAAACTGCATTGACCGACCGAGTGGGCTTGTGTGGATTCTTTCATCAAGATTCCTTTGCTGTGTGAGATGTATATATGTATGTATATATATATATATATTCACTGAAAAAACCATAGGTTTCACACCAGTTATAGTTAGGTGGAAATTTTACTCGCATAAAACCATTGAAATTCCCACGTTATAGTTAGTTGGACTCACTATAACTTGCGCGTGCAATGCACTGCTGATGACGTCACATATTACATCACTCATGACATGGTCAGTGACATCACTCATGACATCACGGATGACATCTCAAATTACATCACTGATGACAACATTCTTGTGACAAAGTGGCAGACCTCCTATCAGCATAAAATAACCTTTGACACACACATTCAAAAATAGAAACTAACATTTTCTTAAAAAAGGAGAAACCAATACCAATTACAACAACTTATTAGGTAATTCCAACATCTACATACACATCCACTCATTCACCAACAGTTCTATATAGTCACTCATGCATGTACTTACTCATCATATGTACTCATACACCTATACATCCTGTTACACACTAATACTCATCCATATAGTTACTCACACACAAATTCACACATGCAAATAAACTATCAAAAAACCATTTACTTGATTATACTGCTATATACACACCACCACACATACTTCTACAGAAACGGAAACATATTTACTCTCTTAAATAATCAATTATAAAAACACATACTCACTAACCCACCCATACACACAATCATCCACCTATACAGTCTTGCACACATGCTGTCTTCAAAATACATACAAATAGTGAGTCACTCATTCATGCATCTGTGCTCTAAGTAATATCCCCCACTGAACCATACAGACACTGATACTGATACTCAAAAAAACAACTAATAACCCATATACACACTCCTGTAGCTACTCACCAACCCATGCAACCACTTATACACAAAGTGAGACACAGATACAGATATTTAAATATTTAAACATTACTCGCTAATATATGTATTCACTAAGATACATTTAATAAGTCAGTTAACCAATCAATTTTATACAAAAAAAACATCCATTTAGACATTTACCCATTTATTCTTCCATCAACCTTTAGATATACATATATAAAAAATATTTATTTTTCAGAAAGATACACATTCACTGGATGATGTCATCAGTGATGTCATCAGTGATGTCACTGACCATGTCATGAGTGATGTAATATGTGACGTCATCAGCAGTGCATTGCACGCACAAGTTATAGTGAGTCCAACTAACTATAACGTGGGAATTTCAATGGTTTTATGCGAGTAAAATTTCCACCTAACTATAACTGGTGTGAAACCTATGGTTTTTTTCAGTGAATTTAATAGGTTTTTTAAATGCTAATTCCTAACTATAACTGGTGTGAAACCTATGTTTTTTTCAGTGAATATATGTATATGTATATATATATATATATATATATATATATATATATATATATATATATATATATATATATATATATATATATATATATATATATATATATATATAGTTAGGATTTTTTTCCTATGGGATTTTTGAAAATTCTATGTTGAATAACTTTGGCGTTTGAGGACGGAATTGGCTGAAATTTTCTGGAAAATGGAACATTTTGTTTCTGAGCAGCCCCTGAAAATTTGGGGGGGTTTCGTCAAGCAGGGGCCGAGAAAAAAGGGGGGTCCCAAAACGTGTTTTTAACATTGAGTTTTCCATAGGGCGGTTGGACTCACTTTTAGCTCGATCGGCTGAATGGATTTCCACGAAACTTGGCAAAATTGTAGGGACTGGTAGCCCGATGTGCCTTTGCTATGTCTCAAGATATATGCTCCAGTGGTTTTTACGAAAATTAACTTTGAAAAATATATATTGGGCTACATTGGGCTATATATATGTTGGAGCCCAAATGTAGCCCAATGTAGCCCAATGAAGCCCAATGTAGCCCAAATATGGCCGCCAGAGACAAAAAAAAACAAATGTAGCCCAAATATCAGCCAGATGTAGCCCAACTATAGCCCAGTGACAGAATGTCCCAGAGTGTTTTAAAGAACAACTAGAACGCTAACAGTCTTACTTATGACAAAAGTATGGCACACCTGAAGTCATCTTGATTGGAATAAAGTGGTAACACTTAATACATTTAATTTGAAAAGGAACAAAATAAGGGGTTTCATTTTGCCATAGAAATGTTATATATATATATATATATATATATATATATATATATATATATATATATATATATATATATTCACTGAAATAAACCATAGGTTATAGACCATATATAGTTAGGAATTAGCATTTACAAAACCTTGAAAATTCACTGAAAAAACCATAGGTTATAAACCATATATAGTTAGGAATTAGCATTTAAAAAACCTTACTTTACTCACACAAAACCATTGAAATTCCATATATAGTTAGTTGTACTAACTATATATCGCGCACCCGCAATCCACTGCTGATCATGTCACATATTACATCATTCATGACATGGTCAGTGACATCACTGATGACATCACTGATGACATCTCAAATGACATCACTGATGACATCACTGATGACATCTCAAATGACATCACTGATGACATCACTGATGACAACATCCAGTGACTGTATGTTTCTGTAAAGTTAAAATATGTCTTACATATTGAAGAATGAGTGAATGTAGAAGTGTCTGAACAAAGGATTTAGTAGGTGCATGACTGACTGTATGAGTGAGTGATTAAATGTGTCTCACTGAGTGCATGGGTTAGTGACTAAACTGTCTTAATTTGTGCATCATTATGTCTGTTGTTCTATAAACTGCTGCATGTGTTGATCAGTAGCTATATGATTAACTATATGGGTTATTGATTGGTTGCCCAAGTATTTGTATGGGAGACTGAGAGTGTGTATGGGTGGCTGGGAGGTGTATGACTCTCTGCATAGATGTATGGGTTCAAAAGTGCATGTGGAAACAGCTGTATGGGCGGTTGACTGTGTGCATGACTGTATTGGTGAGTGAATAGATATCTCAGTGCTACATGTCAAAGTAAGTACATATGTAAAATACAGTACATGTGAGAGTTGACATATATAAATAACTGTGCATAAGAGCCAGTGAATGTGTGAGTGGCTGTATGGATCATTGTGAACTTGTATCCAGGATTGTATAAGTGAGTAAATATGTTTTAGTATATGTTTGAATAAGTAAGGTGTGTTTAACTGTATAGTTAAAGAAATGGAGGTGTGATTGATTGTTTGCATGACTGACTAGGTGTGTGTGTAACTTCATGGATGAGTGACAATCTGTGAGTCTGTGTTTACACTGAGTGTATCTAAGGTTATATTAGAGTCTGAAGAGGTTCATCGTATTATCACATGAATGATGTCATCAGTGATGTGATCAGTAATGTCAAATGAGATGTCATCAGTGATGTCATCAGTGATGTCATTTGAGATGTCATCAGTGATGTCATCAGTGATGTCACTGACCATGTCATGAATGATGTAATATGTGACATGATCAGCAGTGGATTGCGGGTGCGCGATATATAGTTAGTACAACTAACTATATATGGAATTTCAATGGTTTTGTGTGAGTAAAGTAAGGTTTTTTAAATGCTAATTCCTAACTATATATGGTTTATAACCTATGGTTTTTTCAGTGAATATATATATATATATATATATATATATATATATATTCACTGAAAAAACCATAGGTTATAGACCATATATAGTTAGGAATTAGCATTTACAAAACCTTGAAAATTCACTGAAAAAACCATAGGTTATAGACCATATATAGTTAGGAATTAGCATTTAAAAAACCTTATTTTACTCACACAAAACCATTGAAATTCCATATATAGTTAGTTGCACTAACTATATATCGCGCACCCGCAATCCACTGCTGATGATGTCACATATTACATCATTCATGACATGGTCAGTGACATCACTGATGACATCACTGATGACAACATCCAGTGATTATGTGTTTCTGTAAAGTTTAAATATGTTTTACATATTGAAGAATGAGTGGATGTATAAGTGTCTGAATGAAGGTTTTAGTAGGTGCGTGATTGACTGTATGAGTGAGTGATTAAATGCGTCTTACTGAATGCACGGGTTAGTGACTAAACTGTCTGAAAGTGTGCATCAGTATGTCTGTTGTTGTGCAAGCTGCTGCATGTGTTGATCAGTAGCTATATAAGTAGCTATATGGGTTATTGATTGGTTGCACAAGTATTTGTATGGGAGACTGAGTGTTTGTATGGCTGGCTGGGAGGTGTGTGACTCTGTGCAGATCAATGTGTACTTGTATCAGTGATTCTATAAGAGAGTAAGTATGTGTTAGTATATGTTTCAAAAATGTAAGGTGTTCTGTGTTTAACTGTATAGATGAGAAAATGGAAGTGTGATTGATTCTTTTCAGGACTGACTAGGTGTGTGAGTAACTCCATGGATGAGTGGCAGAGTGTGAGTGTCTGTATAGGTGTATGAGTGCATATGATAGTGTTGTAAAGATGAGTGATTGTATGTATGAATGATTGTATGAGTGAATGTGTGTGTAGACATAGGAATCAGTGAGTGCGTATGTAGTAACTAGTATTGGTGTGTCAATGGTTTCAAAAATTATACTCTCTATTTAACACTGGGTGTAACGGAGGTTATATTAGAGTGTGAGGAGATGCATTGTATTATCACATGAATGATATCATCAGTGATGTGATCATTGATGTCAAGTGAGATGTCATCAGTGATGTCATTTGAGATGTCATCAGTGATGTCATCAGTGATGTCACTGACCATGTCATGAATGATGTAATATGTGACATCATCAGCAGTGGATTGCGGGTGCGCGATATATAGTTAGTGCAACTAACTATATATGGAATTTCAATGGTTTTGTGTGAGTAAAATAAGGTTTTTTAAATGCTAATTCCTAACTATATATGGTCTATAACCTATGGTTTTTTCAGTGAATATATATATATATATATATATATATATATATATATATATATATATATATATATATATATATATATATATATATATATATATATATATATTTTCTATGGCAAAATGAAACCCCTCATTTTGTTCCTTTTCAAATTAAATGTATTAAGTGTTACCACTTTATTCCAATCAAGATGACTTCAGGTGTGCCATACTTTTGTCATAAATAAGACTGTTAGCGTTCTAGTTGTTCTTTAGAACACTCTGGGACATTCTGTCATTGGGCTATAGTTGGGCTACATCTGGCTGATATTTGGGCTACATTTGGGCTCTTTTGTCTCTGGTGGCCATCTTGGGAGACTGCATATCAGAATTTTTTTAATGAAATATAAAAGGATTTGAGAAGTCACTCAAAATGTGCCCTAATTTTTCTTTCTTCAGCACTAATCATAATTTCTATGGCAAAATGAACCCCCTCATTTTGTTCCTTTCCAAATTAAATGTTTTAAGTGTTAACACTTTATTCCAATCAAGATGACTTCAGGTGTGCCATACTTTTGTCATAAGTAAGACTGTTAGCGCTCTAGTTGTTCTTTAGAACACTCTGGGACATTCTGTCATTGGGCTATAGTTGGGCTACATCTGGCTGATATTTGGGCTACATTTGTTTTTTTTTGTCTCTGGTGGCCATCTTTGGGCTACATTGGGCTACATTGGGCTACATTTGGACTCTAACATATATATAGCCCAATGTAGCCCAATATATATTTTTTCAAAGTTAATTTTCGTAAAAACCACTGGAGCATATATCTTGAGACATAGCAAAGGCACATCGGGGTACCAGTCCCTACAATTTTGCCAAGTTTGGTGGAAATCCATTCAGCCGTTCGGGCTAAAAGTGAGTCCAACCGCCCTATGGAAATTAACATGGGGAAAACACGTTTTAGGACCCCCCTTTTATCTCGGCCCCCGCTTGACGGATCCCCCCGAAACTTCCAGGGAAGGAGCGGAGCGCAGCGAGGCAAAGTTAAGGAAAATTACAGGCAGATCCCTCATTCGGCGCCAAAGTTATTCCCAATAGAATGTTGCGGATTTCCTATGGAAAACGATCCTAACTACAACTACCTACTGGCGACCGCCAGTAGGTAATATATATGTATATATATATATATATATATATATATATATATATATATATATATATATATATATATATATATATATATATATATATATATATATGTGTGTATATTACCTACTGGCGGTTGCCAGTAGGTATATATAGTTAGGACCTAGTTACCATAGGAAATCCACTACATTCTATTGGGAATAACTTTGGCGCTGGTTAATGAATGTACAGGATTTTCTCAAAGAAGATGGCCCGTTACGCTCCGCTCCTTCCCTGAAAGTTTCGGGGGGATTCGTCAAGCGGGGGCCGAGAAAAAAGGGGGGTCCCAAAACGTGTTTTTCCCATGTTAATTTCCATAGGACGATTAGACACGGCTACAGCCCGAACCGCTGAATGGAATTACACCAAATTTGGCAAAATGGTAGGGACTGGTACGTAGTAGGGCCTTTTCCATATTTGGTTACAATCGCTCCAGTGGTTTTTATGAAAATCAACTTCAAAAACACATATATATCTATATGCGCGCTCCGAGCGCTTTGGGTACGCGTACCGGTAAGCGCACCCGGCGCACCACGGAAGTGCGCAAGCGGAAATCTGATTGGCTCTCGGGTGTCTGTGAACATTCCAAATGGTCCGGAGAGTCCGCCATCATGTGTCTCGGTAGGACCGAGACACAAGAGGTGGAAAACAAAAGGGGAAAACTTTAAAAGGGGGCAGGGTAGAGACCCACTGACCCCCTACGTTTTCTCAGGGGGGCCTAGGAGGACCCCGAAGGGCAAAAAACCTATTTTTTTATTTTTGTTTATTTCGCGGAGTACGCTCAGAGCGCGTTTACATGTACGCATACATGTGAGTTTACCCGTACATGTGCTTTTACCCGTACGCGTACCCTGAGCGTACCACAGGGGAAAACAGTGAAAAAGGGGGTCCTAAAACGTGTTTTCCCCCATGCAATTTTCCATAGGACATCTAGCCCTTCTCAGGGGGTCCCAGAAGAACCCCAGGGGCCAGAAAAAAAAGTTTCGAAAACGCGTACCCCGCATTTTCAACTCTTGTTTTGGGCTCTCTTGTGCCTCAGTTCTCCTGAGAAAAAAGATGGTGGCCAACACTTCTTGGTTTGGACAGTTTGGAATGTTGACAGACGACTGCCAGCCAATCAGGAGTGGGCGCAGACCTTTCCGAGCATAGGCTGCATTGATTGGCTGTGAACACTCCAAACCAGGAAGTTTGGTCAGCCATCTTGTGCTCGGTAGACCGAGGCACAAAAGAAGCAGAAAAACAAACGTGTAGAATGAAAAAAGGGGGCAGGGTAGAAACACCCTCACCCCCTAGGGCTGCTCAGGTGGTCCCACAAGGATATTAACATATTTAAATGTTATCCGCTAATAGAATTAGCATTTAGAAAACCTTTGAAATTTGTTGAAAAAAAAACATAGGTTTCACGCCTGATATAGTTAGGAATTAGCATTTAAAAAACCTTGCAAATTCACTGAAAAAAACATAGGTTTCAGGCCTTATATAGTTAGG